>NC_091823.1:92155058-92755058 GCF_038994185.2 Dermacentor albipictus
GTCGCGATGTCTCGCAGGAGGGGAACGTGGGTTGGCTTACTGAGATGAAACTTTATCACAATGCCAAAGTTCTGCGAAGCCTTCATCCTTGAAATGACTGACATTTAATGGACGGGAGCTCTCAGGAAAGCTATAGACTCTCCACAGAGCAACCACGTGGAACATCTAATTAAAACTGACTCCGTAAAAAAATTAAAGTGGAATTGGGATGGCAATCCTCCAGGTGCTCGAGGCACATTCCCGCCATCACCATCACCGTCCTATCGATGCCCTGCTGTATAATGATGGTGCATGCGCGTCTCTGCAGTGGTTGGTGAGACAGTTTACAGAGAAAAAGATCATCGTTTGACTGTAAAAACGACAAAGCTAAGTGGATGCTACCGTCAATCGCAGTGCTCACTCAGCTGAGTGGCGGAGCCAGAATGGCGCTCTGCCTTCCACTGCTCGCATGAGCGGTGTACGCGCGCACAATGCTAGCAGAAAGGCATTCACGCAGACCTGCTGTGTGTCTGCACTCGTCTGAGGTGAACGGACAGTAAGCGTCACATTAACCATGCTATTTCATTACGTGCTTAGCGCTACGGTTTCCAGTTGGTCTCATCTCGTTCGCTATTGAGGCGCTACATGCCGACGCCACTGGCGACATTCCTCGTTACGCCAGCGTTTTGAGAAGCATGGCAGCCGCCAGGGCGCTGTTTAATCTGTCCTGCAGGAATTGCATTGCGTGCTGCATCACTCGAACATGTTAATCCCGCGTATATTCAGAACGCGAACACCACCCGATGTGTTCGAGCACAACGCTAAATTTTGCTGCTGCTGTATAAACTTCACTCATCGAGCAAAACTGCATTTTCTTTTACTTTCGCGCAGGCTAATGGAGCATGGCGTCTACTGTGCATCCCGGTAAATCGACTAACAGTGGTCGAACAAGGAATGCATCCTGAGCCAGCGTTTCTACCACGAAACTTGTTTTCGCCAGGGTGACAGCTGTCGAAAAAAAAAAAACAGTACGAGAACACAGCGTCGGAGCACTAAACGCGGCCGGTAATCATCTCATGTTCTACGCCGAAATCAAAAATATTTTCTATGGAATCATTGATTTTTTTCGCTTAATTAGACGTTCGATATATTGGAAAACGTTTCACAGCTACAAATATAATCATACGCTGTCTCTTTCAAATGGTAAGCGAAACTTGTAAACCCTACCAATGTCTGCTAAACCGAAATTGAAGTTACCCGTTGCATGCAACATGAAATGGTGAAAGTGCTTCATAATTTCTTTATTATGTTATTATTACGTTCAAGCAAATAACGCATTCTTGAAAGAATTTACAGTCCGTTTAAATTTGTGACAAACATAAGCTCTCAGATGGGAGGCGAACTATATCTGTAGTTTGCTGTTTATAATCTACATGCTTTTTGGTCGTTAGAAGCACAGCGTATTTCTTTTCTTTCTTATGCTTGTAGGCTGCAGTTTTCTTATCTATACTAACAACTATGATTTGTTTAAGTTTTCATCGCAAAGGAGAAGGAAACACAAGTTTTCCTAGAATACATACACAAGCGCCTTATTGCGCAATGGTCCCGGTGACAGGTGTGCTTCAGGAAGCGCATTGAAAATAAGGTAGAGGGTGATTCCAGTATTCTGGTATATAGCTGTGAACTCAGAAAAAAAAAACAATTTTGATATTGAGATTCTGTCAAAGGTTTTCTTGTTCTGAATACGTGCTTCAACTGCATGAATTGGAAAAGACCAATAAAAGACGCAAACGTGAGCATTCCGACTCAAGTTTGCTGTATCTAGTGTTCTCTCTCCTTTCAGAAGTGACAAGAGAGGTACACTTGATAACCTTAGCCAAACCAGGCAAACCAAAGCCAGGCACAATAGAGCCTGGCTTTAACGTATTCAAAACTTGTCGCATAAATCAGGCCCGCTCAATGCAAAGGCCTCCTGTTACCAAACTGTTGCTGCAAAACGAGCCAGACAATGAAAAATTAGGGTCTCCTTGGGCTATATTAGAAAAGAAAGTTAGGAATTGAGGAAATACGAATAGGGCGAATTTCAGCTCCTTTGATTGCTGGTCGCGAACGCTGCAGATGCTCCAAATGTTTTTGATAATTTTTTCAAAAGCAACTTTGCGCAGTTTTTTTCATATCGCAACAAGACAAACACTTTTTCTAAGAAAGATTTGTGAATAAGCCTTTTAAGTTTATTTCTTGCATGCTTGGCCACGCAATTCTAAACTACAGAAAATGAATTTGTAGGCAACTTTTGATATGGCTACATCGTATACCAAAGCATACCTGTCAGAAGAGCATGTTGTGTTCGTATTTCTTCAACACGCTCCTAGCATTCTTCCTATCACTTGTTTTGCCTCAATGCACGCATCGATGTCTATCTCATGCGACTTCCAAAAAGCGCTTCATTCTGGCGAGCTAAATTTACGTTGTAAGTACTGGCGTGAAACCACTATTTGTTAAGAATTGTTTAAAATAAAAATTAATAAATTGTTTTTACGCAACCTATAACGCTGGATGCTATAGCATTATTCGAGAACATTATATAGCACGTTTCTGAGGTATGCCTCAAGAATGTGCTATATAATATACTAGAATAATCCGAATTCTTGCCACTGAATATTTTTTTTTTCAACTAGGCGTCCTACCTTCACTGATCTCATCTTAGCAATACGTTTATTATTGACCACAATTTTGATAAAATTAATTTCCTCAGTGCGACAGTCTACATTTTTCAGGAAAAACTAAGGATGACCGATATAGAAAGGTTGCCATTTACCAGCAATATTAGGCTGATGTAGGCATCCTCCTAAACTGTAAGCGAGGACTTTCTCTCTTGAGTGATGATGTCGATTACGTTAGTCGTGTGAAAAGCCTGAATGCTTAAGGAAAAAAAAATTCCGCAATGATTTTTAACCAGGCCACTGAAGGCGCACATAAAATAAAAACGACGCTGATACAGACTCGAAAGCAACCTGGCATACTTCTGAGCAGTCGGTAGCCCTCGTAACAAATGTTCCAATGCACTCGAAATGTAAACGCTGTTCTGCTTAAATAATCCTCATAACTATCTATCAATAAGCGCCTTCCAAAAGAATTTACTATGCCCAAAGGATCATATTTCCCGGCAATATAATCAATAAGAAACTTTTAGTACACGCCTAAGTAATCATAACAGCCTGTACTCTAAGTGCAAGATGTTAAAGACCATTAAAATTGACGAGAAAGTTAAAATCACTGCAAGGAATCACATTCACATTATTAAGTGCTCTTTCAGTTTTAGTAGCTCTAGCACTATTTATATACTTTAGTGCTCTTTCTGTCCCAAGCATTATATCAGTGAAACTGGACAGCCAATGACTGTTAGATTAAACGAGCGTGCTACGGACACAATTGAGAAACTTCTCAAAGCAGTCCCTGAGCTCTTTTTAAAAATTTACACCAAAGCTTCTGCAATTTGAAACCTCATTTCCCGCAGCCAAATTCCGCTTTTGGGAGGCAAAAAGTACGCTCATATCTGATCCACCATTTCAAGACTTGAAAACCAATAGGCATAATTGTTAAGAAGGGAGCTCTTGAACAGATCGTAACACTAGTGATAACATGCATGGTTTCAGGTCTATTTTGGAGGTAGCTAATTATATGCTCCACCATAATTTATGGAATTCCCCAATAATTTTCTTTCTCAAGCAGTCACGTAATAATTTCTCAGTATTTCTTCTATTTGCATCGCCAGTATTGTTTTATTGTTGATCGAGATATACTTGGTTACTCGTATTTCGTTAGTCTCTTTTTTTTTTACTCTCTCTACTTTCAGCAAGACGTGCTGTATTTGCACTCAATCCTTCCAATTTCCATTTGCCCATTTTATGCCTGAGCGCAGTATACAAGCTCAGTTGTTTTAACACGTTCCTTCGTACCAGAGTATAACTGGCTCTAAATCTCACAATATTGGTGTATACCTGCGTTATCAGGTTCAACAAAACAGTGTTTTCGGCATCTTTCTCTATTCAAATGCAATTTCCTTGTCCAGCAAACCTTTCTTATGGAAACATTTCGGCTCCACAGCACGCCTGCATTGTAATAGCTGAGAAGTGGAAATTTAATTAGAAGAAAATCAGGTTGAATAATACTGCGTGCGAGTGCCTTGAAATAGACGCAACATATTACCTCATTTCATGACCAGTTGGTTATACGTGGTGCTACTGCATTAAGAATTTCTCACCAGAATGCCCCCTTTTCTGTTTTATTGTACCTTATTAATGCTGCGTTTCTTGATCTTTCGGTTTTCTTTATATCATTCACCTAGTTCCCAACCTGTAAACAAGCACTAGCGAGCACTGTGTATTCTGCGGTCAACAGTCAACATGTTGGAATCAAGAGGCGTAAAGCGTTTCGAATAACGCGTAGGGCAACTATGTTATCCTCCTTAATGTCCAAGCCTGCGAAGAGATTGTAGAAACGCACCGCTGGCAATGACGGCCTATCCTTCTTCGAAAAGTAGGTCTTCGCAATCGTCAACTATTGACGGGATTCTAAAAGTGCTTGTGCGTGCATAAACAAGAGTCTTTCGATGGTAACAAGTTTAATAAAAGAAATAAAGCTATGTCCAGTTTGCTAAAATCACTTCTATTGAAAGCCTTGGCCTCAGCTCTAACACGTAAGAAGGCCTATAGCCAGATTTTTTTTTTTTTTTGTAGCGGACAAATCGGTATGGACAAGTGTGGGGATTGCTTACCCTGCCCTGTAACATGCACGGTATTGTTCAGTTTTTTCTTAATCGGGAATTTACCCGATCACATGATATGAAACAGCTCGTGCTCTTAACTCAACTTTAGAAAAAGGGGCCACCGCTAGACAGAAGATTCGATGAGTAATTATTAACTTAACAGAGTGTTTAGTAAGAACTCTGTCTTTAATAATGTTTCTTGCTATTTTATATATTTATTGTTTTTGCTATTTAGTGAATGAGGAGTCCTATTTCATTCTTCTGACACGGTTACATGAAGTTAAGAGATTTTAACAGCAGCTACAATTGAAGGATGGCTGACACATATTTAAAGAGTGTGACTGTGGCTGAAATATTGTTGTATTCACCCTTACGAAAACTACATCAATATTTCTGTCCGATATAGCGCTTTGTTACTCCCTTGCTTTTCAGGAGATATATATTGACACATATATACATATATATATATATATATTCTTGGTTTACCACTAGATTTTTCCCGCAGTCAAATTCAGATGAATCGCAATTTGGCGGTTACAAAATGTAGTCATAACATGACGGCGAAATTGTAAGAAAACGGCAATAACGATGTTTTCCTAAATATGTAACACAGAATGCAAAGATACTCGTAACGTGAATAAACATACCGTAAAATAGAACATCTCGCTCTCGAGAAGACTTTTCAAGTCAATAAAAGGTAGTACAAAGAAACACTAGTTTATAGCGCGTGTCCATCTGCTTTGATGACATTGACACCTCAACTATTCGTATATCTTTTAGTTACATTCGAAACCCTGAATTTAGGAAGAAACAACTCTATTTAATTTGTACGAGTAAGACTTTATGCAGAGGACCCTTACACTGCAGTGTGTAATGCTGTATTGCATGCCTTCAAGAGTGTATTATTCTCACCTGGTAGATAAGCTTTTAAAGACTCTATGACAATGACGTTAAAGCGGAATAAGTTTTCATGAATCGGCCACGTTCGCCACCATGACCTCGGGCGGCACCAGCACTCCTAGTGCGATATTATACATTATATATTATAGTGCGACATACATAAAACAATTACAGTGTCTCTTAATATCTCTCTTAAGAGGTGACATTGTCCGCGAGAGCTTGGTCCCGCGGACAATGGGATCGAGTACGTCATGGCCGAACTCCTTGTCGACCCTCCTACGCAGCGCTTAAGAAGAAACAGTATCTTCATACTGAATGTTTACTGCAGACCCAGTGTTCACAGAGCCAGGCCTAGTGGTATTCTGAAGAAGGCCGTGCATTTGGCTGGCTGTCAGCCTTTAGTCGTCATGGGGGATTTTAATGCCCAGCATCAGGCGTGGGGCTATTGTACCAATACGAAGAAGGGTAGAGACATATGGGATGCGGCAGCGGAGGAAGATCTTACGCTGATAACCGATAAAGACTTTCCAACCAGGAGAGGGAACTCGGTATGCCGAGATACGACTCCGGATCTTACCTTTGTCAAGAACCTGGAAAACGTCAAGTGGACCAACACAGCCATGGACCTCGGTAGCGATCATTGCATCATCGAAGCTGTGATCAAGACTGCCCGCAACAAAACCAGGACCTTTAGGTTCACTGACTGGGACTTGTTCCGAGCCAACCGCTCCGAGCGCGTCCTTAACGATGATATGGACCTAGACTCTTGGTGCGACGAGATAAAGAAGGATGCGGCTAGAGCCACCAAGGAGGTGACAACAGATCTGGAGGTGGACAGGATGGACAGTAGGTTGGCGCATCTTCTGGAAGCCAAGCAGGCACTGCTCGCGAGATGGAAGACTCAGCGCCATAACAGAAGACTACGCAAGAAAATCTCCGATATAAACAAGATGATAGAGGCTCATTGCAAGGTGCTATGCAAGCAGCAATGGGACGAGCTGTGCGACTCGGTGGAGGGCCAGCTCAAGAACGGTGAAAGCTGGGGTCTCCTTAAGCACCTACTGCACGATGGCAACACCAAGTCCAACCAGAAGAGAGCTTTGGCGAAAGCTGTCCACTTGGCCACCGACTCGACTCCATATGAGGCAGTCATGGAGCACCTCATAGACAAGTACCTGGCGGCCACGGACGATCCGGTGCCCCCCCAGTTTCCCGAGTACGAAGGGCGTGACGTACCATCTATGGACGAGGATTTCACCGTGGCTGGGGTCAAGCGAGTTCTCGCATCCCTCAACGGCAGATCTGCCCCTGGGCCCGACGGGATCACCAACAAAATGCTCAAGCATCTCGACGACGCCTCAATCGAGTTTCTTACGCGCAAGATGAATGATATCTGGTGCAGCGGCCTCATTCCCAAGAGCTGGAAAACAGCCTACACAGTACTCATACCGAAGTCAGTTAAAGCGCCGAGCATCGACAATCAATGGCCCATCTCCCTGACGTCGTGTGTTGGAAAGATGGCCGAGCACGCCATGCTTAACCGCCTCACTGACCATCTCGAGTCTAACGACTGCTGTACACACAACATGATTGGCTTTCGGTCGGGGCTTTCGACTCAGGACGCCATGAGACTGATCAAGCACCAAATCATTGACTCTACCTCCGCCGACACTAAGGCTATTCTCGGCTTGGATCTGGAAAAGGCTTTTGACAACATATCGCACGCCTTTATTCTCAAGAGCCTGACAGAGTGTAACGTCGGCAAACGGGCGTACAATTTCGTGCGATCTTTCCTTTCCTCAAGGTCCACTAGACTGAAGATTGACGAGTTTTTGACCCACGAAATACAGCTTGGTCCAAAGGGAACACCTCAGGGGGAGGTGATCTCCCCGACGCTGTTCAACATCTCCCTGATCAACCTGTCGAGGGCCTTGAACAAAATCCCCAACATTAACCACACGATCTACGCGGATGACATCACCATCTGGTGCTCCAGTGGATGTGAAGGGCAGGTCGAGGGTGCTTTGCAAGAGGCCATCGATGTGACGGAGCGGTATCTAATCCCCACCGGGCTAAGGTGCTCGCCCGCTAAATCCCAGCTCTTGCTCTACAAGAAGAGGCCCAGAGGCGGTTCACACCGGTCCTGGAAGCCAGAAGCAGAGAGCCACATTACATTATACACCGGTAAGGGCTCCCCAGTACCGCGGGTAGACACTATCAGGGTCCTAGGAATGTTTATCGAGTCAAACGGGGCCAATGGAGCCGCCCTCAAACGCATTTCTTCCAAGACCGAAAGCGCCCTCGGCCTGATCCGAAGAATCGCCAATAGGTACTGCGGAATCAAGGAAGACAATCTGATCCGGATTATCCACGCCTTCGTGCTCTGCCACCTCGCTTATTCAGGGGCTATGCACAATTGGCTCGTATCGGAGCGCAACAAGATCAACGCCTTAATCAGAAGAGTCTTCAAGCTTGCCGTCGGCCTTCCCATGCGAACGCACACAAAAGACCTTCTCAATTTGGGAATTCACAACACGTTCGAAGAAATCATTGAAGCCCAAGAATTTTCCCAGTTTGTCAGACTCTCCGGTACCCCAGCGGGCCGAGCCATACTTGGCAAGCTGGGACGTAACCCCATGGTCGTCAGTCTCGACGCTGTGAAGCTGCCCAGCGACGTAAGGTTCAAAATTTACATACACCGGATGCCACGAAATATGCATCCCACCTACAACGAAGGACGAAGGCGAGCCAGGGGTAAAGCTCTGCTCGCCAGTGCCCGCTTGAACAAGGACCGAACATGCTTCGTAGACGCTGCTTCCTACGTTCAAGAAGAGGCCTTCTCCTCAGTGGTCATCGACTGTGATGCTAAAATCCTTAGCTGCGCTACCGTCCGCACTTCTAATTCCAGCGTTGCAGAGCAAGTTGCTATTGCTCTTGCATTGACGGACAGTGTACATGACACGATTTATTCGGATTCTAAGGCCGCTGTCAGGGCCTTTCAGATGGGAATGGTGGCTCCCCAGGCCCTACGTATCATCCAAAGTGCCAAAGACATGAAACATCACTCTTTGTCCTGGTTCCCTGCGCACCGTGGGATCATTGAGGGTGCCTTGATCAACCCCAACTAGGAGGCGCACTCGGCTGCACGAGGTTTGACTGACCGTGCGCTGGGCAACGCGTCCTCTCCTGGGCGACCCGAGCCTCTCTGCTCGTACAACGAAATCTGCAAATACAATTATCTGTCAAGAAGAGTCCTACCTTCGCCGCACTCCTCGCTGTGCAGGGCCCAGGCAGTCACTCTCAGACTACTGCAAACAAGCACTTACCCGAGCCCCGCAGCGCTACACACAATGTACCCCGAACGGTTCCCAAGCCCGGATTGCCCTCTGTGTGGTGACTATGCGGACTTCGAACATGTCCTGTGGGGCTGCGCCTCTGCCGGTCCTCCTTTCACTCAAGAGGAAATGAAGAACCTGATTAGGGCCCAGGATCAGACCTCTCAAACCCTGGCAGTCCAGAGGGCTCGCGACAGGGCCGTCAGGTTCCACCTGATGGTCCCCGAGTGGGCCTAGCCAGGTGGCGTGGCGTTTGCTTACGTCTCTAGTGGACAAAATAAAGTTGTTTCACTCACTCACTCTTAAGAGGTGAACGGCAATAGCCTACTCTTCCTCCTCTTATCATTCGCCTCTTTCTCTTTGCCTCTTCGTCTTCCTTCTTTTAGTCATTACCGCTTACTACTAAGCATCTTTAGTAATTTCAAATCAATTGTGATCATTACAAGCCGTCGTTAGACATGTTGCTCACATCCTTGTCATTAGTAGTAATTACAAGTTATTTCAGTCATTATTAGTCATTACTGGTCATTACTAAGCATTTTTAGCCATATCTAGTCAATCGTAGTCGCAACGATTCGTCGTTAGACATATTGGTTATTTCGTAGTCATTAGTAGTCATTACAAGTAATTTCAGTCATTATTACTCATTACTGAGCACCTTTACTCATTTGTAATCAGTTGTATTCATGACAAGCTGTCATAAGACATATTGGTCATTTCATAGTCATTACTAGTCATTGCAAGTCATTGCAGTCATTGTTAGTCATTACCAGCCGCCGCTAGAGATAATGGTCGTTTACTGGTCATTACTAGTAATTGCAAGTCATTAGTAGTCATTTTACTTATGGCTATTCATTACTAGACATTTGTAGTCATTTCTAATCAATTGTCGTCATTACAAGCCGTCGTTAAACATATTGGTAATTTCGGAGTCATTATATTCATTACAAGTAATTTTTACCCATTATTAGTCATTACTAGTCATTATTAACCTCTACTAATCTCTACTATAACATTATCATTCACTTACTGTCACTATCAATCATTTTTCGTTCTTTAATCTGTCTTAATATGACGTGATGACGCTTCAGTGGACTCCCCGGCGGTCAGGTCTGCTGACACAAACTTCACCCTGACCCTAGAAAGGCTTTCGCCTTAATAACCAAGAATGTGAACATGGGAGTAGTTATCGCAATAGTTTAATGACAGAGCTTCGCAAGTGCCATGCGGAGTATGCAATTTGCTCTCCAACCAGCAGTAAAGTTGTTTTTTTTCCTCCACTTCTATTTTCTTGTGCGTTATCAACACATTTCAGTTCTAAACAAACAACAGTTTCTGCTACGCTTTCCTTGGTTTCGTTATCTATTGCCTTCATATACGGTCACAACAAAAAAAAATTGGACTCATCGTTACCCCACTTTCTCGTGGCTAAACGTCTATGTAAACTCCATACATGTACACCCACCAGTAATGAGTTTGCTCAGCATGATGGGCCCCTTCGCCCATTACCATACAGGTAGCCGGCTCTAATCAAACATCACTCGAGCTCTCGCTTACTTAGCTCTAACATGTTTTTTGTTTGTTCTTATTTTCATACCCTTGGAATGAAAATTAACCTGCTATTCCTGAATATATTTTTTTTTTGCAAGTAGACCTTTCAAACCGTGATTACCTTCATTTCATACAGTCGGGCTGCGAATTCTCATGTAGAAATATTCATTTCTCTCTTTCCGACGCAGTCGATACTTGAGTTCACATGCAGGAAACGAACAATAAAACCATGACGTCTTATGCGCACATGTGTATATTAGTTGCTGAGCAAGTTTGTTAGGCTTGATTGCCTTATGACAACTCATCAAATACAGAATGAATATATCTGCGATAGGTATTTTCGCTCTCCCTTTTACCTGTATAAATTAGCATCATTGGAGCAATGTTAATATTATTAGAGCAATTTTTGTCGTAGGAGTACCTCAAGACTCGTTCAGTTATACGAAAGGTTGAGAACATGAGGGTGACGGAGGAGCGAGTGTAATGGCTGATGAGCGAAGATAACGAATCATTGCATAGAGGGTGAGATGGGAAAAAGAATAAGCAACCAAATTAAGCAATCGTTGGCATCCAACAAGGTTTAGTGTGCACGGGTGAAACATATAGACTAGAAAACAATAAAAACAAGATGTTTTACACGTCACAAAATAAAAGTGCGATTGAGAAAGGCTTTCTTCGTAAGCAGAAGGCAACAAGGGCGGCTGGTAATCTTTCAGGTAAACACTTTCCTTGCCTAATAATTGAATGAACGTCGAGCTGACACGCTTGACGATGATGAAGGCGTCGGCGATCTAGCTTGTGCGCTGATGTGCGTACCTCCTAATGATGGTAAGTTCATGGAATTTTGAGCTGCACGCAAACAAGACCGACTATGAAGAGCCAGGTTGCTGCCAGACTTGTATTTTACGTTATTGGCATGCTGTACATTGTCGGCGCCTTGTCGTCTCCTTGTTCATCCTTTGTATACTGTCTCTGTTGGCACTTCGTCTTTTGAAAGGCATGTTCCCAGAGGTGATCACTTAGGTTATGCCCAGTCTGCCTCACGTAGAATCGGCCGCAGCTTAGAGGGATGTCTTAGACGACCCTCATGATACAGCTGCTCATCACTCGGTGTTCACTCGCGCATTCTTTAGTAAGATGCGTCCAAAGAAAACAAGGAGAAAAAAGTTAATGCCTCAGTTTCACCTGAAAGACGAAGCATTGATCGCGATAACAAAGTGGTACAGTTGCACGAAGGTTCCTTCTTTTATTGGTCATGTGCAGTGAAGTAAACATTCGCTTACTAAATGAATCAACAAACACGATGTCACGCGTGCGTACGTAAACGTGAACAGATCTCACTATACATCACCACGGACACTCGCTGTCACAACGCTCGCGAGACGAGGAGCGCCGGCAATGGCAAGCGAACGCTCCGTGCTATCTCTCGCTTCGCCGTGACTTTGAGAGCTGAGATTGCGCGACGTGCAACACAGGCGCGTTGGAACACAGCGCCCTGAAGCCACCAGCCATATTGGCTTGCGCCAGCCGCAGATTACCTGCAAGACCGGCGGCGTGGCCGCACGGACAACCACGCGCAACCATGGCCGGTCTAGTGGAGGAGAGGCGTGCTCATCTGCCTCACTCAGCGCACGCTTAACCATGTGACAATGGGAGAGCGTGACGCCTAAGCGTATCCAGTCGCCGTCTATCTCTGCTCACGGACCTTATATGGACCGTTATGGTGAAGGTGACGATGACGAACAAGGCTAAAATTCGTCTGCACTTTGTGTGTACAATTGCTAACTTCATGTTAGATGAGTGGTTTGAAATGTGGTATATTTACACAAGATGCCCTATCGGCTAAGTTTCTACTCGCGAAGTTTCTAGAATACTCAGTGTTGACAACCTCAGAAAAGGGTATTTTCGTTTATTTGAATACGAAGTCAATATTTTCACAAAAACCTGATGATGATATAGGAAAGTCTAACTGACACTGAAAAAAATGAAATGTAGTTTCGTAAGGACTCGCAGACAAACTACATTTGCTCATGTAAACGCGGCGCAGGCGGCCGCGTTTCAAATGTTACAAATGGACTCTTATCCGTCACGAGGCCTACTAAGCCACTACAACTAAAAAACTCTGGCAAATTGCCCAGACTGCCCGGAACTTTATTGCTCACTCTCGCTCATGCTATGGCAATGTACCTTGTTACCAAACAGCCCTCTCTCCAGTGAGACCGAATGGGAAGATGCCCTCAAAAGCACAGACCTCAAACTCCAACTCAAAGCCGTCCAGAGGGCCCAAGAACTGGCGTATCGTCATTACGTTCCCGTCCCTACTTGGGCGTCGCCTACGGTTTCGGCCGGAGGAGTTCCCCGCGTGGGATCTCGAACGGCTTGAAACTCCTCACGACTTCAATAATGTTCTTGACTGACTGACTGACTTTCGCTAGAAAGGCGAAGCATTTATAACACAAAGCGTTAGGGCACTGTAGGAAAGAAGGTTCGTAGTTTTATCGGCCCTACGAATTTCAGTAAACATTCGCTCTCTAAATGAATTACCAATCGTGGTTTGAAACGCGCATACGCAAATAGGAACAGATAACACTCGTTGACTGTGATCACCCTGTCACATAGCAGACCTGATGAAAAGCGCCAGCCTCGGGGAGCAAACACTTCAACATGCGGCCTCTAGCTTTAACGCGTCTCCTAAACTAGACTACGCGACCTCCAACAAGTACTGACCTGGCGCACAGCCTTCACGACCTTAAAACATTCGAACCACTTCCAACACTTTATGCGGTCAGATAACTAGTCGCAAGAAGCAATCCGCCATCTCGCCTCGCCTAGTATTGGTTATCGCCACAGATTACCGCCAAGACAGGATGCACTGGCATCGAAAATGCTTAGTAGTGCGGACAGTCATGCGCAAACACGGCTGTGCTAGAAGAGGAGACGTCCGCTCACTATACCCTCCGTCCCTCCTAGCACGTGCTTGATTATGTTACCGCACGTCCCACTGCTCCTGCTCCCTCCTGCGTGTGTTTACTGAGCGCGGGATAAAGGTGCACATCAAGCCACCATGCTGCTCGGCTCATCCTCGCAGGCTTACCCTCACGCCCACGGCATACGCAGCGCGAGACGCGCTCCGTATGCGCTCCGCTGCGTGACTTTATTGCATTTTGACTTTATAAGGCACTTCAAGCCGAAGCCAAATTCAACGGTGAAAATTCGCCTAGAAGGTCCATACGAATAAAGAAGAACCATGACTAATAACGTGAAATGATATAAGTATATCAGTTAATGTAAGGAAATAAAATACAGGATGTTTCACGTAACTTGAAACAAGGATTTTAAAAAAGTGGTTAGCCGCCTCTGAATGAAACCAATGGCATGTGGTTTGCCGTCATGGGGCGCTCCTTAGAGTATTTTATTATTGTACATAATAGGTAATTAACTAAGATCAATTATGCAAGCTTTGCAATATTCACTTTAGGGCCAAGTACGTTTCATTGCGTTGTAGTGGGGACGGTAGGTCCGGCCTGTGTGAACGACTTTAACTGGAACGCCTTTTGTGTTTGTGCCTCCATGTGTGCGTGTTTTTTTCTCCTTTTTTAGCGTTTTCCTCTGCCATCTTGCTAACCCTATCCCCCATCCCCAGTGTAGGGTAGCAAACCGGAGACTCATATCTGGTTAACCTCCCTGCCTTTCCTCTTCATTCTCTCTCTCTCTCTGTAGTGGGGACGTTCAGAAAGGACCGGTCCAATCTTTTGTGGCAAGGTGCATTCTGCGTGGAGATTTTTTCGGTGTTTTAAAAAAAGCCCTCTACATGTGAAATAAAACCACGTGACTGCACTTATACGCTATTATATTGCAGCGCTTTCGACCGAGCTCCGTGTGAAAGAACCGTGCACGCGGACCGTGGCGAAGTCCGCGGCCGCGGCTGTAGGCATCGGCTTCACAGTGCGTCAGCATCTTTGGCAGTGGCGCATGGAAAGGAAGCACCGTCGTCCCTTATAAGCGACGCAGGGCTGAGAGCGCTACTATACGACAGCACACGAGTGCAGTCAAGTGGCTTTATTTCGTATTTCGCGAGATTCCTTGAAACAAAGAAAAAACTCGCCACGCAGCATGTACGTTGGCACAAAAAATTTGATCGGTCCTTACTGAACCTCCTCAACAATGCAACCAAACGCACTCGGCCATAAAGTGAACATTAAAAATTTTGCATGATTCATCTTAGTGAATTAACTAATTAAGCGGAATATAAAAATACTCAGACCAGCACCACATGACAACAGACCATGTGCCGTTGTTGTCGTTCAGCTGCGGTTAACCAAGTTTTTTTAATTCCTTAGTTCATGTTATGCGAAACACCCTGCAGATGCGCCAACATTCTGACTTCTTTCTCAATGGCAGGAAAGACTTTACATAGCGTTGCGTCCCTTGAACTCTTTTGTGCTTGTCGGTGACAGCCGTCTTGCTTTGAAACATGAGGATATCACTGATGAATAGGCCGCGACAGTTAAAATTTTCGGGCACTATCCCAGATGTAGCCCATTTGCATAAACGAATGCACTTTTTATGGCAAGACTCCGTTCTTTACAATATTTGACATGGTAGTTGCGACACCCGGGCTCATTGCAAACCCAGCAGGACAGTGCAGTTGTTTACGTTCTTTACAGCTGTAAAAAGAGTGTAGCAGGGATATTAGGAAGCATATCTTTTGTCGAAATGCATGCAGCTTATATGTACGCCAGATACATATATATATGTATATATATATATGCAAGGGAGGCTCTAAAATCTTCCGACCTCAATAAGTGCTTCGGCGAGAATCCAAGTGGAAGTTAACTAGAAAAAAACGTTTTGCTTGCTTCTCAGCACTCAAGGACGGCTGAAATAAAGTAGAAAGGTAAGAAGTGAAGCAACGCTACTGAAATTTCTGACAGCGTGAGGTGGCTTCCCCCGGAAAACATTATTTGATCTGAAAAGAAGGAGTTACTTCTTGGACCAGGACTATATAGAGCAGTGCACCAAAGCATCATCTGTTTACCAATGCTCCTTCAAATGGGAGCAATTCGAAACAGAAATTTGCATATATAAATTTTCAAACTTTTCAATCTTTTTTTTTGTAGGTAAAGCGTATCGTAAAGTTCTACGCGGGAGGCCATATGGCACTTAGATACGGCTGTTCTGCAACACACACGTTGGCTACCCTGGAATGTTTGCAGTGGGCACATAGGCTGATTACTCGAAAAACTGGACATCTTTTCATGCGTACTATAACCATGAGGCTCTTATGCATTTATTAGTGTCGAGTGTTTTATAGATCCCACTTGGCCATTTGAAATGGACCGCGGTGTTTCGATCTACCAGGCTTATGTCGTGAGCACCTGCCTTCACATAACGTCGCTGATGATCCGTTGATGCTTTCGGGCCATTTGCCCTGCCTCTACTTTTGCAGAATTTGTGTGAGCGTTAAGTGTGCCATTCATACCTTGCCATCTGGCACTGTCTTTTTTTTTTCTAACGCCCCCCCTCCCCCAGTTTGTAACCCAAGCGTGGTTGGCTCGTAGGCGTTCTTAACCATGCGCTGCACGTTTGCTCGAAAGAGCAGTCATTCGCTCGAAGTGCCTCCACGGTCGAGAGAAGCCCCCGTACGGTATAGTCTAACCGTGTGGAAAGAAGTAGGCAGAACCCGTAGGCGCGTGAGTGCCAATCGTTCCGCAAGCCTTCCCAGATACATTTATCGGCGCCCGGAGGTAAGCAGGTGGCAATATTAGTACCCTTGTGACCCGTAGCAAATGACAGGTGGTACAGATCCGCGGCAAGCGCAACCAAAGGAGTAAGATGGTAAGTTTTAACAAAAGACGGACGTCACATGGTGCCCGCTAATCTTCTGGCGGAACCATTTCCCGAGGATTGGCTTCACAGCCCTCGAACTCATGGTAAACCTCGCAGTGAACGCGTGCGGAGTTTTGAGCACCACTTTGTACCGAAAAGGAGCAGGGAGAGAGAGAGAGAATGAAGAGGAAAGGCAGGGAGGTTAACCAGATATGAGTCTCCGGTTTGCTACCCTACACTGGGGATGGGGGATAGGGGTTAGAAAGATGACAGAGAGGGAAACGCAAAAAAAAAACGAACGCGCACACATGGAGACACACACACAAAAGGCGTTCCAGTTAAAGTCGTTCACACAGGCCGGTAGATCGCAAGAAGCGTTGCACGGCCTTCTTCTGTGACGGTAGGTCCTTTCGATGTTGCAGAATTCTTTTTTCGGATAGCGGTTGGTCGTCCAGTTGGTCTAGTTCCTGGCTGAGGCATGCCCTCTGTGGACTGTACTGCGGGCAGGTGCACAAAATATGGCCAATTGATTCTTCATGGCCACAGTGGTCACAGGTTGGGGTGTCGGTCATCCCTATGCGGAAGGCATAGGCTTTAGTAAAGGCAACGCCCAACCAAAGTCGATATAAAAGCGTGGCGTCTCTACGGCGAAGCTGTGATGGCGCTCGAAGACTTAATGTTGGATCAAGTGAGTGCAGTCGCGGATTTCTTAAATGTGGCTCATTCCATTGCGACGCGGTGCACTGCCGAGCAAGTAGGCGGAGCTTCCGTGAAGCGTCAGTTCTAGAAAGAGGAATGGGGACGTGGCCTCCTCAGTATGGGCTGAGCGGGCAGCGTGATCCGCCCGTTCATTGCCGACAATACCGCAGTGACTTGGAAGCCACTGAAAGGTTATGTCGTGGCCTGCATCACTTATATGGTGTAATGTCTCTGTAATATGGAATATTAGTTGTTCGTGCGATCCGCGTCGTAAAGGTGACAGTAGAGACTGCAGTGCCGCCTTCGAGTCACAGAATATTGTCCATTTGTGTGGCGGTTCATCACCAATGTGATGAAGAGCAGTAAAGAGCGCTGCGAGCTCTGCTGCTGTCGATGTTGTCGCGTGGGTCGTCTTAAATTTGATTGTTGTAGCTTTCGCTGGCATGACGATTGCCGCCGCGGAGCTGCTTGGAAGGACAGATCCATCAGTGTAAATATGCGTAGAGTCACGGTAGTTCTCGTACAAATATAGTAGCGTGAGCTGTCTAAGGGCTGGTGATGACAGATCAGCTTTTTTCGAGATACCAGGTATTGCGAGGTTGATTTTCGGCTGAGCGAGGCACCATGGAGGGATCGAAGGTCTCGCAGCCGGAGTGAAACAAGCTGGCAATGATTCATCATATGCAGTTATCGTTTGGCTGAAAGATGTGTGTGGCCTGTCCGCTGGTAGAAAGGCTAAGTGGTGACGAGGAGTCCTGGCTAGATGCCTTATATGGGTCCTGAGTACTTCAATTTCAATGTGGGTCTTGACAAGGTGGTCTCTAGCGATTTCTATCGTAGCCACTGTTGAAGCACTCTGAGGCAGGCCTAGACAGATCCGGAGCACTTGACCCTGAAGACTTTGTATAGTGCGTAGATTCGTTTTGCCTGTGTTGTTTATTGCTGGCAAGCTGTATCGCAGAAATCCCAGAAAAAGCACCCTGTACAGTTGTAACATGGCACTAGGCGACATTCCCCAGGTCTTGCCAGCGAAAAATTTGAACAGGTGGCATATGCCTGCCAACCGTTTTTTCACGTAAGATATGTGTGGGCTCCATGACAAGTCCCTGTCGATTATGACACCTAGAAACTTGTACGATCGGACCCGTCGTATTACTTGGCCATTTATCGTTACACTGTAGTTTGCCATGGGTTTTCGCGTAAATGGCACCAGTGCGCATTTCTCGGAGGAAATTTCGAGGCCTCGATTACGGAGGTAGACAGCAGTTTGTGTCGCGGCTTTCTGAATTCTCGCTCGCAGCTGTAGGCGTGTTACTGCAGATGTCCATATGCAGATGTCATCCGCGTACATTGATAGCCTGACTGTGGTTGGCACGTGCTCAAGGAGAGCAATTAGTGTTAGATTAAATAACACAGGGCTAAGTACACCGCCCTGGGGGACGCCGCGGTAGCTATAATGTAGAGAAGTATGGCCTTCCTCGGTGCTTACAAAGAAGGATCGCATGGATAGATAGCTCCGTATCCATTGAAACATCCGACCACCCACTCCTACCTCTGCGAGAGCAGAGAGGATGGCTTCATGCGTAACGTTGTCATACGCCCCTTTAACGTCGAGGAATAAGGATGCGCAGAGACGCTTACGGCGTTTCTCATGTTGAATGTAGGTGACCAGGTCGACGACGTTATCGATCGATGATCGACCACGTCGGAAGCCCGCCATGGCATCTGGGTAGGTGTTGTGGTGCTCCAAGTAACACTCCAGGCGTCCTAGGATCATCCTCTCCATTACTTTGCCCACACAGCTCGCCAAAGCGATCGGGCGATATGAGGTGAGCTCCAACGGCGACTTGCCAGGCTTCAGCAGTGGAACAAGGCGACTTGTCTTCCAGGTTGTTGGTAGCGTGCCATTTCTCCAAGATTCATTGTACACCTCAAGAAGAACCCCTCTCGCTCGCTCCCCCAGGTGACACAAAGCTCGGTAGGAAATTCCGTCAGGTCCTGGCGCTGATGTGCGGCTACACAAAGCTAATGCTGCCTTAAGTTCGTGGATCGAGAATGGTAGATCCAACCGGTGATCACGTGGTGGCGGACAGCTGCTCGAATGCGATGGAATGTTGGTAGCTGTGAGTTGGCCGGATAATCTGGCGCAGAAATCCTCTGCCACGTCAATCTCCGATCTCTTTTGAGAGAGGGCAAGTGCCTTGAATGGGAATCGCTGTACGGGAAGTGTTCGCAGTCCGCGCGCCGTTCTCCATAGTTGCGATAAAGGCTTGCGTGGATCTAGCGACTCACAGAAGGCAGCCCAACGTTGCGATTCGAGCTTGTCTAACCGGCGCGGTATCTTCTTTTGCGTGCGCCTGGCGGTCCGTAGATCGTCCATTGTTTTCGTACGTCGGTATCTTCGTTCAGCACGTCGTCGGATTGCTCGAAGTCGTTCTAGTTCCACATCATAATCATTAAGTTTCGAGGAGCATGTTAGAGTACGCATAGTGTCTTGCACCACGCTCTTGATTACCTCTTCCAAGTCGAAAGATGGATTGGCGTCGCAGTGTTCTTCCATAATAGACTGAAATTTAGGCCAGTCCACTCTTTGGACCGTATCCCGTATTTTGGAAGCGGTCAATCCTCTGATCTTGATGTACGTGGGGATATGGTCGCTTCCGTGCGTCTCTATGTCCGCAAACCACCCTGCATGTCTGACTAGGCTTCGTGAGACGAAAGCCAAGTCAAGACAGCTGCTGCACGTGGAGCCACGTAAGAACGTAGGACTTCCATCATTCAGCAGCCAAAGTTCATTACTGGAGGCGAAAGATACCAGAGCTCTGCCTCTTGCGTTGATGATCGGACTTCCCCAGAGTGTATGATGGGCGTTGAAATCTCCAGTGATGACCCAGGGATTGGAAGTTGAGGAAAGGATGTCTCGTAGTCTTTTGTAATCAAATCGACTTGACGGAGATAGGTAGGCGCCTACAAAAGTGAAGGCCAGATTCTTTTTCCTTACGTTTAGGCATATATATTGATTACTGTCATTAGGTGGTACAGGCTGATGAGTGTAGGTGAGGTCACGGCGAATGAACACCAAAACCTTACTGTTTTCATAAACAGCTGACGACATAAATGATTCATATCCAGAAAGCCCGATTTTGCTCAATAAGTTCGGCTCGCAAATGACGATAATGGGAAACATATTGGCGAACACGAAGCGACGGAAATCCGAAAGGCGCGCTCTGAGTCCGCGGGCATTCCACTGAAAAATAGCTGCTTGTCGGACCTCTTCCCTAAAAGACCGTGGCTGTGGAGCCATGATCTACTCAAGGGTTGCAAGCACCGGACTCAGAGCGTCCAGTACTTGAAGCGCACTTCTGGCAGACGGTGTGTGCATGTTGCTTAGCAGCATGCGAATGGCATTCATTAAAGGCCTAATAAGTGCTATCACTTGCTCATCTGTTTTCCGCGACTCCTCGGATACAGCACCTTGCTGTACTGGGGGCGGCTTCTTCTGCGGCTCTTCTGGCGGTCGTGTACGCGGAAGTGGCGGCCATTCCTTTGTGGAGAGAGATCTGGCAGTTTGCTCCCTTCCAACATTGGTGATCGGAGTGCTGGAAACGTCCGCTGATGATGATGCTTGACGAGGGGACTTTTCCTGAAAG
This sequence comes from Dermacentor albipictus, assembly GCF_038994185.2. Taxonomy (NCBI): domain Eukaryota; kingdom Metazoa; phylum Arthropoda; class Arachnida; order Ixodida; family Ixodidae; genus Dermacentor; species Dermacentor albipictus. The sequence goes on from NC_091823.1 coordinate 92,175,770, forward strand.
CTTGATGTTTTCCGCCGTGAAGACCGTTGTCGGTGACGTCGTCTTCGCCGTACTTTCACAGCGGCCTCTTTGTGGGTAGAGTTGTCTCTCACCATTTGCTTAAGAATGGTGAACTCTTTCTTGATCTGGGGACAGTCTTTGGAAGAGGCGCAGTGATCGCCTTGACAGTTAGGACACTTGAACGTGGTTGCGCTGCAGTTGTCTTCTGAGTGGGGTTCGGCACATCGAGGGCACACGGCCGAATTTCTGCAAACACCCTTCACATGTCCAATCTTCTGACAATTGAAGCATTACATTGGTCTTGGAATAAATGGTCGAACCTGGTGGCGAAAGTGGCCGACCTTCACGTAGGGTGGAAGGCAGTCACCTTTGAAGGTTATCTTCACACAACGTGTGTTGCCGAGGCGACCAACATGCACAATCACGTTGTGTTAGCTTGCTGGTTTTATGAGAATTGGGAGGTCTGCATTAGATATTTCATTGTCACTGTCATAGATGACTCCAGTTATTGTGGCACCATTCGTTGGCACGATGGATCGGACCTTGATGTTTCCCAGCTGCGTTACATGTTGTAGTATGGTCAGTGCACTCGGGTTCATCACATCGATTGCCAGGATGTTTCGTCTAGTATTAATCCTGACATCCTTGATCTCATTTGGCACGGTGTTCTCTAGATACACGGAGATTGCTTGCCTGTTGAGGACGCGCAGGTTGTCGGTAGCGTTCTGTGGCACAAACAGGATGGAGTGAGGCCATCGCTGAGGAGCTGTTTTCACAGTGTTCGAGCTGGACGCCGAAGATGAGTTGATAATTCTTCGTTTGGCCTTGCGGTACTGGACAAGTCGAAAGCTGTCCTGCGAGGACTCGTCACCTGATGCGCAGTACAGCTCTGTGTCCTCGCTACCACTTGACGTACTTCCTCGCTTCCTCGAACCGATGTCCGCGGGTGAACGGGAACCGGGAGGATCCTCGGGGTGTTGTACATCCATCACCGCGATGGAGGGGGCGGTAGACCCCACAGGTGCAGTAAGAAGTCCAGAAAAACACAGAGACGGGCGAGATGTGTTGCGCAAGAGAAGCACTTCGTCTTCCTTAATTTCATTTAATATCCTTAATTTCCTTAATATCATTTAAGGCCATTTTAGTGGACAACTTGCTTGGAAAGGTTAGCGAGCACGTGACTTGAAGTCTGCAGTGATGCTGCAACTCTAGTTATGATAAGAAATGTTAACTTCAAGTGTAGCCCAACTCTAAGCAGGGCAAGTTTATTTATTATATGCCACCTAGTTCGCTCGCGATTGGTTAACGACTGTGATTGTGTGGATGGAGGCATTTCAAAATGTTCGAAGCGTAAAAAAGTATTATGATTACCGTGTTTAAATGAAAATTCCGTTTTTCTTTTCAGCTTACGCCATACTTTAAATGCAGCTCGTACTTTGTAATGCGAACGCACCAAGTAGACACTGTGATGGAAAAACTATTAGATAAGATATTACACGAGCATGCCACTGCTTCTGCGTAAGCCGTCTCTTTTAAACAAACTTAATCGTGAAATTTTCGAAGGCTTCTACAACTCAAACACGCAAATGAAGCTGTATTCCCATCACAAAATGATGTATGGAGAAGTATGAATATAAATGTCAACAATTATGCACGAATGCGCTGGACTGAGCTGCCTATATATATATATATATATATATATATATATATATATATATATATATATATATATATATATATATATATATATATATCGTTGTTGATAATACCGTATTTTTCTGGTTATTGTATGTAAGGGCTTTACGTCCTCTATTTATTTTTTGTAGGTGTGCTGCACATGTTTTCTAAAGACATCATTTATTATTTCCACTATCATTTCCACCATTACCATTACCCAACATTGAATGTAATAAGCTAAATTAGAGCAGCATATCACTTGGAAAAGCGGTATTTAACAGCCTGTATAGCTTCGTCAACTATAGTGATACATTTGTTGAACCAATTCACCTGCGCAGTATTTTTACAAGGTACACATACGCAGAAAAACACATCTTTCTTTACATGTCAGATGCTACAACACTTTCATCTCGGCAGCTGCGTTGTAGTGATGAATTGCACGTTTATTTGCGCTATGCATCGTACAAAACGAAACGTTTGTCTGCTGTGGAATGGGAAGCTATCACTGCTAAGGCTGCGTTTACCTGCGGCATCGTATATTAGATACGCTGGGGGACCGTCAATTTTTTCAAGTAAAGCGACATCATCTAAATTATGGAATCGCGATTTAGGAGAATTGGTAGAAGTGGATGATGTGAATCCTTGACAAAGCGCCGAAGTGTGAGAAAAAGAATAAGTATAAGGTTAGTAGAAAGATGTACGAACACAGGCGCTGACTACACAGTGAACTCTATTGGTCAAGGAACGTATGTATAGGAGCACAGAAGATGGTAATCTTATCGAACAGACAGAAGGTCTAAAAGTCACTGCGTGAGAAATAGCTAACTATTTGGCTTGCTAGAAGTAAGACTTGCAGTTTTCTAAGCAGTGTAAATTGCAACAAACGTTAGCTTAATAGCTACACGAGCGTGGTATAAAGGGCGCACAAACAGACAGACAGTTCTTTCGATGACCGCGACAATTCCCGGCCACAGCGCCAGCGCGACATGGAACGCCTGCTAGGGCAGCGCACGTGCATGTCTCAATCTGAAAGTTTCGTGCTGCCGGCCCAGAAATAGGCTCAAATGCACCGTTCCTGAACAGTTCAGCAGTTTACGTGAACTCATCTTATCATAACCACCAAGCCATGAGCCTGCTCAGCTCACCTTCACTTGCTCACTCTTTGAACTTGTACCGTACGCAGATCACGTGACCTTTAGCACACATCGCGCAAGCCGCACAAGCACTGGATGGGCTGGGCTGCGCATGCGCCTGCGCATCGGGGCATCCACGGTAGCGATCTAAGACGGCGTGAACAATGGTGAGGTCTTCTGTGGAGAGGCTTGTACGCACTATTCTGCTTCACTGCGGTTCTTTGCAATGCGCCGGTGCTTTAAAGGAGAGTGTTACGCCGAATTTCGGTAAGGACTAATCCCACCAGACTTTTATAGAAGCTGACCGTCATGAGACCTTGCCAATTGATGCAACGGGCCAACGTCGACGACTTCCGTGGGAAGGAAGGAAGGAAGGAAAAAGTGGAGAAGGAAAGGTAGGGAGGTTAACCAGTATGGCTTAACCGGTTTGCTATCCTACACATGGGAGAGGGATGGGGGAGATTAAAGATGGGGAAGGGGGAGAGGGAGAGAGAGCACATATCACAGCACACACACATCGTCCGTTGGAGTCCATCATTCTGGCATGGTACGCGACGTTACTCTCACAGCCGCTTGTCCAATCCCGTCTCTTTCAAAAACCGAAGTAGTCCCTTTGTCGCCCTCACCTGCGATATCTTCTGTCGGCGGCATGTGAAACTCGTGTCGAGCGACAATGGTCTACTGTCAAGGCGCGCTAGAACAGATGCCAGGGACTGTCGCTGAACGTTATAGTCAGGACAGTCGCACAGAACATGTTCCAGCGTCTCCTCGCAAAGACAGGCATTACAGAGATCGTTGTCGGCCATTCCAATGCGGAAGGAGTAAGATTTGGTGAAAGCCACCCCCAGCCATACGCGATAAAGCAGGGTCGCCTCTCTTCGACGCAGTCCAGATGGCATATAGAGATGCATCAAAGAGGGCAGGTGGTATTGACGGTTGCTCTGGGTGGTCTGGCTGTTTGGTGTGCACCATAGAGATAGCGTGATCTCATGTGCAAGCACTCGAAGTCGGCTAGCTGCGTCGGATCGTGAAAGCGGTATGGCCTCTTCTTGTGTGTCTTCAAGAGCTGCCCGAGCGGCATTATCGGCATCTTCATTTCCAGCGACGCCGCAGTGACTTGGCAGCCACTGAAACGTCACATGGTGTCCTTTCTCCTGTGATGTATGGAGTAGGCATCTAATATCGAATACGAGCTGCTCGAATGGCCCGCGATGCAGAGCTGATAGTACAGATTGTAGGGCTGCCTTTGAATCGCTGAAGATTGACCATTGCCGAGGTGGCTCCCGATTGACGACACGAAGTGCAGCGCGAAGAGCAGCTAGTTCAGCAGATGTCGATGTTGTTGGGTGGTCAGTCCTAAAGCTGATGGTAATAGCTTTTGCTGGGACAACCACAGCACCGGACGAACACTGGATGTTTGTGGAACCATCGGTATAAATGTGTTCCCTGTCCGCGTACCTCTCGTGCAGAAGAAGCAGAGACAGTTGTTTGAGCACAGGCGACGACAGTTCAGACTTTTTTCCGATTCCTGGTACACTGAGATGGACTGTAGGGCTGATAAGACACCAAGGGGGTATCGATGGTTTAGATGCAGCGGTGAAGCCCGATGGCAGTTTGTCGTTGTATTTGATGATAGTTTTAGCGAATGATGATTGGTGCCTGTCCGAAGGTAGTGCTGCAAGGTGGTGAGAGGTGGCACGTGCAAAATGTCTGATGTGCGTTCTCAGGGCTTCCACCGTAATGTGAGTTCGCATTGGATGGTCCCGAGCAATCGCAATAGTTGCCTCTGTTGAGGTGCATCTGGGCAAACCAAGGCAGACTCTGAGTGCTTGAGCTTGTGCTGCCTGCAGAACACGAATATTTGTCTTGCACGTGTTGGTCAGCACAGGTAGACTATATCTTAGAAAACCGAGAAAGAGAGCTCTGTAGAGTTTAAGCATTGCGTCTAGTGACATCCCCCACGTCTTTCCTGCCAAGTATTGAAACAACTGGGAAGTCGCTGTCAGGCGCCGTTTCATGTAGGCCACGTGCGGGCTCCAACAGAGGTCTCGGTCAATTATTACGCCAAGGAATCTGTGGGTTCGGACATAGGAAATAGTCCGCCCATTGATTGAGATGATATAAGGCGTCATCGGTTTGCGAGTAAATGCTACCAGTGCGCATTTTTCTGGTGATATGCTGAGACCCTGTTTACACAAGTAGTTCGCTGTCAAAGTGGCCGCTCTTTGAAGTCGCGCACGTATCTGAGGACGTGTGACTGCCGAAGTCCAGACACAGATGTCGTCAGCGTATATTGAAATTTTGATGGTAGTTGGCAAGTACTCAGCAAGTCCAACAAGAGCGAGGTTGAATAGCGTCGGGCTGAGAGCACCGCCTTGAGGAACGCCCCTGCTGGTATAGCGTCGCGTAGTTGGGCCATCGTCAGTTAACACAAAGAATGATCTTGCAGATAGGTAGCTTGCAATCCACAAAAAAACTCGACCACCTAGGCCAACCGTCGCAAGGGCGTCGAGAATGGCCTCGTGTAATACGTTATCGTATGCCCCTTTCACATCTAGGAATAAAGCTGCAGATAAACGCTTACGGGACTTTTCGTGCTGGACATAGGAAACGAGATCCACTACATTGTCGATAGAAGAGCGGTCACGTCGGAAACCAGCCATGGAAATCGGATAAATCTTGTAGTATTCAAGGTACCATTCCAGGCGGCCATTCCTGTTCCCATTCTGTGGGAACAGCGTCCCATTCCGACGCTGTTCCCATTCCGTGGGAACAGCGTCGACTTCAGACTCCCAGTTGCCTCGTGGAAAGCAGTGGCTTTAAAAAGCGACTTCCTGGTCCAGTGTAGAGTGTGCTGAGACGTTGGTGTATGACAAGAATTGTAGCGTGATCACAGAGATGGATTGTGCTCATATATGCATCCAGCCAGTTGTGTGTTGTAGATACGAAAAGAAAAGCATTCGTTTTATTCAAGCTCCCGAACTCTTCTGCTTACCTAGAAACAACTCTCGGTGATAGAGACGAAAGATGTGATGGATCTCTTTAGTAAAGCGTAGGCCGGATACCTTATCTTAGGCGCTCCAGTGCCGTATAGGCGAGCGACCTCCTGCTTGAAGCGACTCCGAACCCCGAACCGAGAATCGGGTCACAACAGTGCCCGGATGGGCAAACAGAACAAGTGGTAAGAAGTGAAGAAACTGGCAACCGGAAACTAAAGAAGTCAGCTTCAGACAAGTGAAGAGGTCGACGACAAAAGCAGCCAAGTGTACAGAAAGAAGTCCAGCGAACAAAATCCAAGCTGAGCGTGCGTTCAGCGTTCAGCTACAAAGATGTGAGGTCGGTGTCGGTAGCGACAAAAGGGCAGGAGCCGGCTGCACAAAAGTGACGAATTTGCCAATACCGTAACTTGCCAGATTGATTTAATACATATCGTATTAACGTCGATATTGATCGTGAGATTCTGGGGAATCTCTTTCGCAATCACGTTGCCGAATTGAAATTTCTTGTCTTGCGATAGCGAAAATAGCTGGTTCTAGAATAACTTGCTACTGCGGGCGCAATTAGAACTTTCTCCTAATTCGAAAAGTTCGCGCGCGTAAGTGTACAAGCTAAATTGCGTCTTTTCCTGCACCTCGGTGGAACCTGACAAGCTCTTATAGCTTTCTAGAGCATATGATACAACAAAATTCTGCTTAAAAATAAACCATGACTTCTGAAGTTCGGTAGCCATTCATCAAACCTTTCCTCTTAAAGGTACAGAGAAAAAAAAGAAAGAAAATGAAAGCGATATTTGACAGCTACATTGTTTACGAAAACATCCGGGAGCCAACCACATTCATTAAAACGTCTTCCACGTAGCTCGCATCTGAGAGTGTCGCAAAGTGGTCTGGCTGTGAGAAAACAAGAAAGGAGAAGATAAGAGCCTTTCGTGCTTCCCGCTGAGCAAAACATGTTAAGTGCGAACGGCACGCTTACTTTGAATTCAGGAGTTCAAGGTTTCTTTATTCCCTATTTCGAAAGCGTTTCTTTTTCTTCATCCCGAGAAACCTCCATAAGTGCGCATACGAGCACTTGCCGCGTGTATGGTGCACGAAGGCGAGCGAGAACGCCTTGCAGTGCCGCATCGAATTCCTCCCGCAAATGGCCGTCGCGATAACGATGTTAAGTCACGCCGCGGTGCCGCTCGTCGTGGACCCGCTGATGCTCGTTGCGAATGCGTTACGGGAGCCCGCATGCACAAGGGGCGCGAAGCGAACAGTGCAATTCCCCGAACGCTCCCTAGAACAGTGCAATTTGCTGCTGCAGCACTCGACCACGCGGCAGCTTGTAGCGTTCGCAGGCCATTGTTCCTTCAGCACTTTCACGCTGGAACGACTCTCCCAAGAAAAGATTGAGAGGAAATTGAATTCGAGCCGCCTCGAGCGTTGAATTCGCCTTTGATATATTCACTGTTCTCTTTCGAAGGCAGGACACTTCCTTGCGTGAATCGCTTAGAATTCCTGAATTGCTCCTTCTTTCTTTAGGGGCAGATGCGTGCCTAAATAGAGCGGTTGAAGCTGTTATGGCACCAATATAGAGATAATGGTTGTCCAGCCAAGGACAGGGCCATATAATCGACTTGATAAATTTTCTTATGTGTATTTCTTTTGTATATATTATCACCAAATCATACTCACAGTGCTTAAAAAAATTGATTCAAAATTACTTGAAAATTGGGAATTTGTGATGTTTGATTGGGGGCTGCTTTTAGCAAAGCGGAATGCATTTATAATGGCTCGAAGCAGCAGTGTTTGGGTAGTAATTGAGGTATTATAGAGATGTTCCGTGGTGCGGCGGAAACAGCGTCGTAGCCACGAACACGTCGGATATGTGTTTCATGTGTTTATAGATTTGAACAGAATTTTTTTCTTAACAATCTTTTGAAATGAAGCGCCTTTCATGAGTGCCATCTCAAGCGTTATTTTGTACGTTTTGTTTATTTACCGTTACATATATTTTTTTCATTAACTTGATTCCTTTTGTTTTCGTGCACGTTGAGTCATCATACACGTTAATAGAAAAGTTAATCAGAGCAGTAGTTGAATTAGAATAATCATTGAAACTATTGAATAATGCAAAACAGTTTGCCATGCTGAAGTCGTTACATGTTCTGCTTAGCAATCTTATGGGGACACTTTGGCGCAAGAAAGAAATATCCGAAATAGAGTATTTTACAAAGCTAAACGCGTTCGTAAGCTCAGGAAGCTTGCGATGCCCACCATTGCAACGAAGAGCACTATGGTCGATAAAAGGCTTGTATCTAAGGTAGTACAAGTGCGAACTTAAGTGCTTGCGTCAATGAAAGCGTAAGTGAATTTACAAAACTTCAAAAGTTATCGCAGCTGCCAACGAAGGATTGAATTTCTGTGATAGGGGGCTGCTAACCTTACGAACGTAATTGTGCTCGAGCTGATCCGGGTAAGTGTTTCAACTTGCCATTGCGGCCGATTGGTCAGAGACCACAACGTATTGCCGGAGTTGAGCGTGCTTTCATTTTTGCGGCTCACTTTTATTTGCCATGTCAAAGTGCACTGAGCAGTTTGTGATTGTATTAGAGGTGCGCTGCTTTAGAAGGCAGCAACAATAATGCTTTGCTGCGATCTTCTGCTTAATGCCATATATAGGCTCTGTTTGTGTATGGGCGCAATACGCGGATTTTTCATACTCGTCAGTACACTCTATTGGGTGGTAGCAGATAAAAACGTGGTGTCCGTCCCTTACAACCATCGAATTTGTCATGGTGCGATTTCAGCACTTCTACTATTTTTTTCTAGATTGAGCTTTGTTTATCTAATAGAGCGGTGGATTATTATTTTTGAGACGCTTTTGATGCTATAATCTTCGATGCGACCTAAAACAGCAAGAAACCTCCTAAAATCTTACATTTTCCAAACTTGTTGCTGTTGCACAAATCGCTGCCGTCTTCCAGGCTGTTATCCTCAGCCTTACATTATATTGTTCATAGTTTAAATTGCGCACGAAGTTGCAGCGCTGCTGTGTGTAAACCCATGGTACTCCTCAACCTGTAGCTTATGATGTGAGCGAACGTACGCGTATGACGTACGGCAATCCTGTCGATGATACGGAGCGCGATGTCAATAAAATGACACAAAAAATAGAAATGTCCAGTAAGACTGCGTACCGCCATTGATAACAAAATCACGTGGACTGCTAGAACAAGCTTGATGCTGTGGAAAACACTCAACGATGGTAAGGATAGTCCCTAATGCGAAATTTGAGCACAGCACGTGTTTTCGGTTTGCGATATGTTGACTAGCGCAGTCAATCTGTCTCGTGCGGCACATTGCCAATGAGGTGAAGTGTGTCGTGACTGACTCGCTATTCGAGAGATCGCGAGAGGGAGCGCGTGGCTGACGCGAGGTGACGCGATTCACAGCAGCCGCCGCAGGCACGCGCCGGCTCATGCAGCGCTTTGTTCCCGTACACTGTATGGGTAGACGCACTCGCAGCATGTCACCAATAAACAGACGATGGCGCGCTGCTCTGGCGCCATTAGCAGTCACCGCTGCAAGGGACGTCCTGCGCGACACTACACTTTTCTTCTCACGCTTTCCCTATACGCTCCTCCTCCTCCACTTTCCACCGTATTGCTCCGCTGCATCCTCCTCCTACGCTTTCCTCTTCGCGCCCTCTTCCCCATCGCCGTCTTTCATTGCTCACGGCGCTCCGCTTTCTCTCTTTCATCCTTCGCTGTGTTCGCTCGCTCGGTAACGCCGAGGAACGGTGCCGAGGGACACCGCTGAAAGACGCCGATGCCATACGCAAAAATGCATGCCTAAGAGCTGCACTGTACAACTAAATCTTAGTTCAAGCAGACGCGAGACGATTAAAAAACTAGGCAGGTGCAAGTAATCTTTAAAAAAGAAAGCGTTTCTTTCTTGCTTGCTTTTTTAGTGGCAAGGCATGTGATCTTCATTAGTTTAGCCGTTGAAGTTATGAACTACAATGATGTCAAGCAGACTTTTTAGTGAAAGTGTATTGCTAATTTTTCTGGTTCTCCTGGTCGTGTTGGCGCTTCTATCTGTAAAACCAGCGCTGTCCAGAATTAGGCATTCAAAATTGCTTTTATTCGTTTGATTCGTAAACTGCTTGCCCCACGAACAGATCTATTAAATTTACTTCACAGAGTGATACTGTTTTATTTATTTCTTAGACGATAATCTCCGAAGCATACGCACAACCTAATCACAGCTGAAGGCCGCAATATTCGTCGATGCAGCCACGAAGTCAATCTCACATTGCCAATGACATTTTCATTAATATTTCACACGTTGTTATGGGATACTCATTTTTGGTGTGTGTACATGCAAGCGTGGACGAGAGTTCTTACACCACCGTGTCATCATTGTCATAACCACGTCATCATTATGTATTATTTGCATCGCCTTGATATCGTTGTGACTATTTATCCATGGCCATGTCCCGGTCATCCTTCCGCCGTCTTTACTGTGCCGCCGTCACAGCATCGTCATATTGTCGGCATGCCGCTGCACTCACCAAACAGTTGTTGCCCCGTCGTCATTTGCCGTCATCATTCCGTCATCGCCATGCCATAATCTTCATTGCACCGTCATCCCGATGTCGTAGTGGTTAAATTAACGTCATTTTGTAGAAGGGATTTTAGTGTCGTCACCTCATGTTTGTCACTTCATCTTCATTACACCAATGCCGCCATAGCATTGCAATTATACAGTTGTTATTAATCGTTAATTACCATCCCATTCTCGTCCCGCCATCACCCTCAACTGCGATAGTTACTTCAGTTTCGTCATCCCGTTCTCGTGCCACCGTTGTTGTCATTCCATCGTCATCATTTAAGCATTGCCATCCCGTTGTCGACATTTCGTTGTCGTTATCATACCATCGCCTTCACTCCAGCGCTTTTATTCCATTCTCGGGATGCCATCTTCGTCATGGTGCCATGGCCGTCACATGGTCGTCATCATGGCGTCGTTGTCCTTCCTTCATCAACATGGAGTCCAATTTGGTCGTGTACGTGCAAATGGTCTCGAAACAAGAATCGAGTTCATCAAGAACACCAATAAAAGCTACGCCTGAACCGATTTCAACAGCGCATGAGTTTTACACTTTATAAACTCTCAATAACATGACTGAAGGATGTAAAAATGAACACTAAACCAAAATTGTTCCGCGTGTTCGCAAAGCGTTTCGAGAAAAATAGACTATGCGACAAACCAAAAAAGGTTTAGAGCAGTGTACTCTTATATTTGTGTTTACGTCTGAATAAGTGACATCTTAATACTCCTGAGCATATATGCTACTCCGCTGCCGCGGAATTATATAAGCACACTGCTCTCGACCTCATTAATTTGGTCGACTGAATTTTCTGAAGTAGAGTAGCCAGCTACCATTATAATAACTGCATACTATGCTGAGTGCCGAAACATTCATACTATGGTGACTCATGAAGTTACGGAGTAATAACACTCTACTGTGTTTCATATCTTATTTTCCCCAAATGTTTACACCATGAATATCGTACACTGCGGAATGAAATTACTCAAACTATGTACATGAGAAAGAAGTCGAAGAAATTATAGGTATTCCTAAATTTAAAAAAGTTCGAAGCATTGCGAAATGATGGAAACAAATGGCAAAGACCGCAGACCGGAATGCGTCTGCATCTGCGTATTCCCGCGCTTCTGCGAACTGGCTTATATGGTAATGCATACCAAGTCGCCATACTTTCTGTACTTACGTTCTTAGGTATTCAATATTTATCGCTATAAGCAAGTCAGTAATCACGTCTTAGTCATTGAGTGATTTTGGAACGCACTGTTTTGGTGGGATAATACATCTAAAATAATAGAATGCTTACAAAGATGGTTTGTATTCATGGTACCGAAAAGCAGGCGTATACAACACGACTGATTTCATGTTTGCAGACAGTTTTTATTCGTGCACTTCCACTACAACATAAGCAGGACAGTGTTGACATCTGGTTCATATGATAACAAGCACCTAAATGTGAGCGTCTGCAGATCTTTTTCTTTGATATTTCGTTCCGCCAGTAAATAGGTCGTGGTTTTAGTATTGCAACACTCTCATTTCTTATGGTTTGCACGCATTTTTATCATCTTCTGCCGTTTAACGTAGAAAACTACAACACCACAAAGCCAAAGCCACCCTAAACGCTGAAACCTGAGAAGTAGGCCGTTCTGTTGCAGCCGTGTTCGTAAACGGTTTCTGCTCACTCCTGGTGGCCGCGGTTGTAGTGTCGTAGGGAGGTTCTCCGCTGTGTTTCGCCCAGAGCATAAGTAAGCCAATTTTTTGCCTTTGAATATTTAGCCTGCTTGCCACATTCCTATTTCTCGCACGAAGTTCCTGTACGGACGTGAGCAAGCTTCTCACTCTTTTCCAACTTCACGTGCATTATTCCTGCGGTTTTTATTCCTTTATTTTTCTGTCCTCCGTGAAAAGAACCAGCGCAAACTGCCTTCCTTGATGACGTGCAACGCTACTATTGCACCTGTGCTTGCTGATGGAGAGAGGAATTTGTATTCCCGGCAAATGCATTTTTTTAATTTTTTGTCTCGTTTTTCGGCGTTCTGTCTTTTTTTAAATTTTATTTGATGAGCATTACAAAAAGATCTGAATTGAACCTGAACGTCTAAGCTACGCCTCTGCAGTAGACAGGTGTTTATTTGTGTTGAGCAGAAAGCTATGCAGCACTGCGTCTTTCTACCGAGACTCGTTAGGCCAGACGTATATAACGGTATATAAATAATTAGGAATAATGTCCCGAGTGCAATTATATATACTTACTATATTGAGTCAAATTGTTCACTGAATTAGGTGTACGGAAATGGGTAACAGCGACATTTACGCAATCGGTAGTGGCTGAATGACTAGGAAAAAAAAATGAAAAGCGATTACACAGAAACTTCAGCGTGTGCCTGGCAATTCCCGTTGTCGCTTTGACACCGAAACACTTGGCAAAAATGTGCGGGATGTGCACTAACTTCTACGCTAACAACGGGGGAAACATCTGAGTGAGGAGGCAGGAATATTAACTAGAATCGGCGTGCCACTATTGCTTAAGAGATACCAGTTTTGTAGACAGATCGTAGATTATTCATAGGGCCGTCAGAACGTGGACAGGGACAGAGCAGCACTCACTTCCGCTCCAAGGCCGAGCAGCGTCGTCATCAACACATGGCGGTCCCCGCTAATTACTCCGAAATTTAGTCATCGCAGGGTGAACTACAATTAACTCGATCCTCTGCTACTGAAAAACCGGCTGTCCCCGGCAGCTATAGCTTGCATGCGCGACCGCAACGCAAGCGCTAGTTCATTAGCAAGGAAGCGAGTGAGTTAGCGAAAGAATCAAGGAGTCGGCAATCGAGCGAGCGTGCGGTGTAGGGAAGTCGTAGAGCGAGTTCATAATTCGTTTACTGATTTACCGAGTGATTGAAAAATGGGGCATTTTGTCTGCCAAAACGACGATTTCAGTATGAGGCCGTAGTGAGGGATTCCGGATTAATTTTGACCACCCGAGATTCGTTAACGTGCACCATATGGATCGTAAAGGAGCCTTTTTTTTGCATTTTATCCCCCTTCCAAAAAATAAGCGTGGCTGCCGTGGCCAGGATTCGGTACTGCACTCTCGGGCTTAGTAACGCCACGCCATAGCCACTAAGACACCGCGGCAGTTAATATCGACAGAATTATATCGATGTCAAAATCTTCATTGAAAAGGAACAAATGAGTGAGTGCAAAAAAATAACAAATCTAAAGAAATAGAAGAAACGAAAGCCAGGCCGCGGATTGAGTTAAACCAAATACTGAAATGCAAGAGAGAGAAATATTCGATTATATAACTAATCTCTATGTTCTGAAATAAATTATCAGCAAATCAGCGAGCGAGCTAACAAGCGTGTGTATATTGAAGTGTTTGAAGAAATACTGGAGTCATTCGTGGAAATAAAGTACGTAAAGCGACGATCAACGGAAATAAGGAAGGCTGGTATGGGCGACAAGAATTGCTTCGCTAGAATATCTGCTTGGCCTTGTCAGTTTTCCATCCTGCTGTTAACATCTACGTTTTGCGCTCTTAACACCAGGAAAGAATTGTTGTAGTCTGCGCACTGCTGTATCCCATTTACTTTCGCGATGTTGCGCTTAATCTTACGCACATTTTCTGGAACGAATCGAAGTAATTTGTACAGTTTATAAGATTTTTTCGTTGAACGTCCCCCCCTCCCCTCCTCAAAAAAAAAAAAATGCTGGATATGTAGTGCAGTGACCTGGAAATAAAGAAATGCATGGGAGTGAGTAAGTTGTAGATTAAACGATCAAGCCCAATCTGGACGCAGTGTCCGACATGAGGCTCCAATCAAACGCCTCAGTTGTAGCCAAGTTGTGTGATTTTTCAATGGTATACATGTTTGGTATACATGGTACAATGGCTGACATGTTTTTTTCTGATTATTTTTTCTTCTTGAATAATATAATCCAAATAAGTAAATCACCAGTTTAAGGTCACCTACGTGGGATACTGTTTAGTAAAGCCGGTCCGCAGACGCGAGTTTTCGTTTCAAACAACACATTTCAAACAACACTAGCATTTAAAACTGTGCATGTTGCTCTTCTTCTTCCTCCGCGCCTTCTTTCAATGTAATTCTATGGCTGAGGACAAAGACGTTCGCACTTTCTGCTTCCCGCATACATAGCCTAAATTTAGGAACACCGGCAGCAGGTGTCCTGCGTGCTTACTGCTATTCTAAATGCTTATCTGGACTTGTGACAACAGGCGTGAGACGCACTGCCTTACCTACCACAGAGACCCGCGCGCGGATAGAGCGACTAAGTTTAAACGAGTCGGAGAATGAAAACGATGGAAATACGAAGATTTCGATTACCTGGAGCGCCGCGTCTGCTCCTGACAACGAGGTTCGAGAAATTGGCGCAGAAATCTTGGTGCAACGGAGGACACGAATATAAATTTAGGTATTTTCAGCATCGAATTGCATCCCATCTCTCTTTTCTACCGAATATATCAGCGTCATTGTTCTGCTAATTGAATGCAAACCGGAGGTAACAAAATACAGAAGGTCATTCTGGTATGCGTTGCTCTATTACTTTTGTCGTTACACTCTATAAAAAAAACTTGATGTCAATGAAGGGGCCTTGAGTACGAGTTAGATTATTCAGTTCCAACATGATCCATGAATTTGTTCTTGCACGTATAAGGTTTATTTTTCCCCCGCAAAACTCATTTACCAAAATGTAGCCATGCATACGGATGGAACGGGCGCGTGGGCGTCAAAAAGCAGTATAATGTGTTCACATGTGGTTAAGAAAAAGCTGTCATTGCATCTATTGGTACGACAGTAGAGCTTTACATCTAAATAGATACTCCACATTCTATAGAATGAATACTGAGGCGAAAAGCCAAACATCTGAAAAGAGCACTGTCTACTAGCTGAACAAAATATTGACAGAGCATTTCTCTCACGTCACACAATTATTGAGCACGAAATGCTTTTAGCTCCTGTTGTCGGCGACCTTCAAGTGTCCTTGAGCCAAAAGGCACCGCCGTTATTCGGGCAACTTGGCAAGATAATTTATTCACCCATAGGCATGCGTACAACTGTGGTAGGAACTTGAAGTAGAATATAGCATAGCACACGTAGTATATCCTACTTGATATAAGCAAGTTGAAGAAGAAATAAACTTTATTTTAAAAAATCGTCGGGCCAAATGAAAACAAATTTTTTCACCTTAGGCACGCATATAACTGTGGTATGAACGTAAAGTACGATCTAAAGCTAGCACATGTAATGCATAATACTTGATATAAACAAAACAGATGAGCCAGTGAAATAGCGAATGGTGCCTACTTGACGCTGGTTTTTGCCACACACACAAAAAATCATTACAGCGCACTTGCGAAGCCATTATTATAAGCTTCGAATTCATAAATGACATCCGGGGCACACGCAAGTACAAAGTCTCTACTTAGGTAAACAGAACTTCAGCATCATTCGGACTGTATGAAGACTTTGCCTCGGGAGACGGTTAGATACCGCGTAGATTTTTTTTGTGTGCACAAGTCAGATCGTGCACACTTCGGTATGTTTTACGGTACGCGTAGATATCTTTTCTGCAATAAATGATAACCGTTTGGCACCAACTGTTTACGCAATTTAGCCTACTAAAACCTGTATCCCACATGAAACGCCTCACTAAGTACTAAATCCGATACTGAAGACTGTCAAACCAACCTAAAGCAATGAAGCACTGATTCATTATTTGCGTTCACTAATATCAGTTTTGAGAAGAAACTTACATCAAATATAAACAATTTCCGACTAGGTCTAATTGTATGTCCTCCCACTTGCTAAAAAAATATAAATGTGGTCTCACCGATTGTGAGCACACTAGATCGTGAGCATCCATCGCACACTTACGTGTGCGAATAACTGCGCACTTTAGTGGGTTTTTCATTTGCGCATCTGTTATGGCCTTACTGATGGTCTTGTAGTCTTTTGTTCTTTTCGTTTATCTTTCATCCTCTATATTTCTTCCTCTACCAGCGCAGGATAGCAAACCGGACAATGCGTTCTGGTAAACCACCCTATCGCTGCCATTATTCCTGACTGTCTTTATTTCTCTTTCTGTTACAAAGAAAGTACTATATGCGTAGTGCGCAGTCTGATTGACTTATGTCTCCCTTACTGCATGTATTACGAAGGTACCGGGTAATATAACGACACACAGCGTCACCTCGGCCAACAACGTCTGTTTTCCTGAAAGTACTGCCGAAGTACTTAACGCTGCAGCATCTTTGGGTACTTCGCCAAGGAATTCTGCTTGCACTCAATGTGTTTGTTAATGTCTCTTCTTTACTTTCGGCTTTATAGCCGTTTTTCGCTTGCAAATTTGCTGTTCATATATTTAGCGGTGCGATTTGAAAAAATTTTCATATACTACAAGAAAGAAGACCGTACCAAAGTCGCAAGAACCTCTGACAACGGCGTTTTGTAGAACAGCTCTAGCTGAAGAAGTATACAAACAACGAAAGCGGACATTTAAAATACGGGCTGTTTCCAGCTTTTTTAGTACGTTCTGAATAAATCTAACATTTTTATTCTCAATAATTTTGGCGTTGCCCACAAACCATAGTTAGAAGCATGCGTCAGCAATATGCCAAATGCGACGGCACCCAATCAGTAAGTAGAACTGTCATCCGCGAGGAGGCCAGCAGGAAGAAGAAACGTCACGCACTAAAGTCACGCCATAAAGAAAGAGCTTACGAGAGAAGCAATTGGAATAGTATAGACGTTAGCTGGCAGGATTAAAAGCTTTATGCACTTCTGCCTATTTCCAGTCAGCCTCTTGTCTCACTTCGTTCTTGTTTATGTTGCAGATGGATTTTTCCCTGGCATCAGCGGTTAACGTAGAGTGATCGTTCTGACCTGAGTGTACTGTGCCATGCTATGAACCTACATTTACTCGTAACGATGGTCATTCGTGGAACGTAGGCAGGAAAGGACGGGCTCTCCCCATTCGTCGTCATCTCAAAGCCCGCACGCTCAAGCAGCTTCGACACTTCCACACCATATATACATGACTTACGCTGTAGCCGTTCATTTTTACTGCGCGCGAAGACTGAGTATCAGCCCCAATATACAAAAGCGGCACTATCCGCTTTCAATCAATGCTTGTTAGTCCTGAGTAAGCGTGTCATCCTGGAATGCCTATGTTTCCTTGTGTTGCCTTATTTATTTTCACGTCACTATCGCCCAGTCCAGCCGTAAACCTAATGCATTCAATGGGAGTGGCATGTAATACCATTCGAGACACCACGCAGTGTTGCCGTCTATCTTTGCTCCTTTATACGTGACACCGGCGTCTTGAGTATTTGTAAAAAATCTTGGATCTCAGTCCAGTACGGTGAGCACGGTGATAAAGGCCAAATTGAGATGAGGAACGCCCGTATATATCAGTTCGCATACACCGTTGCTCATGCGTATATATCTCATAGGCAGAAAGATCCCACATACTTCGCGGAATGCGAAAGATTTGAGATTGTTCTCTGCCTGCGGCAAGTTGTTTTTTCATCCACTTCCAATTCCATTAATTTATGATCCCTTTATTTCAATTAGTAGGTACAGGCAATGGTCCCCTTGGTGTCCTTGGTGTCTTTGTTTGTTGGCTTCTCATGATATGACTAATAAAAATCAGGTACCTAGGTTAACCCCCTTTCGAGTTCTCGTTCACAGGTAGAAAAATATGCTTTTACTGCGACAGCAATTATATGGGCCCTCCAGAACATTTCTGCTTTGGCGTCACCGTCACCGTCGTCGTGAGGTTTCGAATAAATTCCAAGGGCGATAATATCATTGCCGCGCGCTGTGTGCCCTATGTACGAGTGGAAGCGTGTGAGAGTGAGCCAGCGATCGAGGCTCAATCTCACGCACGCAAGGGAAGAAGCGCACCGTCTTCCGTCGCGTGCAAGGTTCCGGAGAGAAGGTAGGAGGGGAGAGGGGGGGGGGGGGGGGCGTTCTTTTCTGGGCTACCCGTACGCCAGCGCGCTCCTGCCCGGGCCGCCGCATCTTGAAAGCCATGTGCGACGGGGGCAAGGTCCGCCGTGGGTAGAGGACGTGGTGTTTCTACTCGGAGTGGCGTGGGCGGCCTCGTGCGCCCGCCCGTGCCGCTGTGTCCTGAAAGCCATCTGCGACGTGTCCAGAGACCACGTGGTGTGTTTTCGCTCAGTTCGCGTTGATGCGAGCGGTAGCGCGAAGGTGATTTCACTCGCTGCTCCTGCCGCACTTACTCGCTCGAGTGTTTTTACAGCGAGCTTCCACGGTCATCGAGTGAGAGGTGTTCATCTTTGCTTGTGCACGGGTGACACCATGCTTGCTAAGTTAGTTAGTACGCATATTTTTGCAACATTATACGGCCGATAAAATTACTATGCTTACTACGCATAGCTGTCCACTAATTTGCTATCGCAATGGATGATTCGCCTTTCGGGCGACACTGCGACTTGTCTTGTTTAGTCAGGTAAAAGAAGCCATGTATTTAAATTCAAGGATGTTCTTCTATACATTAGTTCTTTCATCACTTTCTGGATTAGTGAAATTTATCCTGAAGTGAAATTTATCCTGGTACTATGGTAGCAACTGTTGGCAGCAAACTGTTGATTTTATTCATTGTGATACCAAGCATATTGAGGTATATGAAAAATATCGAAATAAATGGAAGATGCAGCTCGTAATGGACCTTCACTTAAAAAGGAAAACGAGCATACGTAATTGGTAACCTAGAAACTTGTCTTTCAGCCATGCCACGTGCGAATAGAACTTGACAAAAATATAATAAATTTACTAAGTCAGAATTGCGCAAATCAATTTTCGAGAAAGTTGGCTGAAAAAAATATATTAACAAGAAACTTTTGCATGATCGGCTCCCTGTGGTGTGGTAGATTCTTCTAAAGCGCAGAGAATTTCCCTTTTAATCAACTAAATAAAATCAGGTTATAACCTGTCAACGCGAATAGTCAAGGAACGATGACCAGCATAAACAAACGTACGGTAAAACCAAGCCAGACAATGTGGACAAAACCTAAATGAAACAAATGGCTGATTCGCCTCGCACGAGCAGTGTTCCCGGTCTAATCCGATGCTGTGCCTCCTAATTGATACATTCCCACCTGGTCTTTACGTAACAAATTAGTCCTCGTTCGATACTACGCGTCGTTCCTTTTGCGGCTATCGCCCTAAAAGAAAGTGGATGTACCATCAAACATTTACAGCAGGAAGCTGTTTGTCCGCCAGTCAACGCTTTTGCTTTTCAAGCACTCGGTGCGGCCCTCAAAGAGAGGTCAGTTACAAAAATTGTCACCCCCATAATTTTTATCACTATCTGTATAATATCCTAAATACAATAGAAAAAATATAGTTTGTGAAGAGTTCGTAATGCCCCACCCACTCTATGTCCATGCTGTTTAGCGGTGTTTCTTCCGCCGCACGAATAGATGAACTAATAATGAATGTTTATAGTAGTGTACAGAGTGGTATAGTAGTAGTATGTAGTATAGTACAGTATAGCATGATGTATAGTATAGTATAGTATAGTATAGTATAGTATAGTATAGTATAGTATAGTATAGTATAGTATAGTATAGTATAGTGTACAGTATCAAGGTGTATAGCCTAAGTATAGCACCGACGAGGAGATCACTAGTGCCATGCGCATCCATCTTAACCTATCACTACCACATGACAGTTCCGGTCGTCGTCGTAAAATGGCGAGGAAAATAATTTATTTGCGCAGATACTTTCCTTGAAACGTAGTGACTGCTCTTACATGGCGTCCAACTCAATTACGCGATAGTTACGACGACCTATTGCACAATCTTGTGGCGCCACGGATTGTGGCGCCACGACCAGACAATCCCATTGCTGCCATGGGCCGCCTCCGTGGCTGGATACTGCCACTGGCACTTTTCAGTGAGCAGGTGATTGGCTACATCCTTCTCGACTACATCGTTACAGAGAAGGATTACAGCGTTACAGCGTTACAGATTACAGTGTTGCAGGTGATTACACCGTTACAGAGCCACTAAAGTAGGGATAAGCATTATATAAGCACGAAGCATTTCGGTCTTTGCTTTTAACAATTTTTTTCTTCTACAAGGTATTGGAAATTGATACACGCCAACCCCATTTAAAATATATACATAGGCAGGTGCATCATATATATACACTTTATACGTCTACAAAGATATATAAAATTGCCTGCACAGGTGTGTATATATTTTAATGTTATGTCACTGCATTCTTAAAACATGTGATGAACGAGCAAACAAGCGAATGCGTACAACAGGCCTATTTACTGTATCACAATTACTGTTTGTGATAAAATTTCACTATGGCTGTGTGGCACGAAACCATCAGAGAGAAGAGAAACCAAGGGGAGGGAAGGCAGGGAGATCAACCAGAACAGCATCCGGTTTGCTACCCTACACTGGGGGTGGGGGAAAGGGGAATAGAAAGGGGAAGAAAGGGAGAGAGTCAGCACCATCAAAATACAACAAAAGATAAGTGCTGCCAGTGGGGCTTCCTGCACATGAGGATAACCAATCCTTCCTTACTCGATAATATCCCAAATTCGTTTGATGGAAGAAATTACACAAAAAAGAAGGCTACTGTAGGAAATAAGGTCAAAATGCACAAATTTTGTGCCTTATCTAACTGCAATATAACTAAACAAAAAATAATAAACTTCTTATGATATAGAGACGAGTCGGTGGGCACGATGAAATTAAAAATACGAGACTTATCAATCCACAGTTTGGCTAGGCTTCTAAATATTAAGTGCCTGGTGTTGCCGGCTTTCTTAATACCACTGATTACTTTAGTAATTTTTGAGGATCCTGCAAAGCACATGGCAGCCGAAGAAGTGCTTCGCCTTCACGGTGTGCTTACTTTAATGAAGTAATTCACTTTCTATGCCAAGAGTTCCTCGCGTTCCTAGCTTAGTCAAGAAATTTTGGCTCTAGCCGAGTAGCGCAGAGCAGGACAACACGGACATGTCGCTATAATTAGGACGAAGGCAGCGATGATGAGATGTGAAAAACGCTCAAAACAAACCCAACTTTTTAAACTCTTTGCACTAAGAAAAGAAACCTGATCGTATTCTCTCTCTCTTTCCTTCGAGATGAAATAATTTGTCGCCCTATTTGTGCAAATGTAAACATGGTGGGCTTTAGTCCTCGGGCGTTAATTTTGAAGTAGTCTCTTGCATATGACACAGCCAGCATCCGCGCCAAGAACACGGAAGGAAATTTCTCAAACGGAGTTATTGATATAGCTAAAGCCTCTCCCCACGCTATACATCAGTGCGAAATCTTGTTCCAAATTCAAAACACAAATTAAATAAATTTTGTACCTTGTTTGTGCCCTGTCTGTTCCTGTATTTCTTATTAGTATGAATACTCATCCTGTGCTCAGCGATGGTATTCAAAATTTGCAATGAATTCGGCGTTCAGAGCC
Organism: Dermacentor albipictus; assembly: GCF_038994185.2. Lineage (NCBI taxonomy): Eukaryota > Metazoa > Arthropoda > Arachnida > Ixodida > Ixodidae > Dermacentor > Dermacentor albipictus. The sequence continues at coordinate 92,197,665 of NC_091823.1, forward strand.
TCAAGCAACAAAAGAACTGATGGAAGAGGTTGTCATACGTCCCCGACAAGGAATCAATCAAGTGCGAAAGTGAGGGAAGTCTCCATGCCAGCAACGAACATGCGTCGTTTAATATTGTAAGTTATGATAAAAAACCTCTTTTCAATTTATTTTTCTAATTTTCTCCCTTGATTTTACGTCACGCTATTGCAGTATTCACATAAACAAATTTTTATTCTTTTTAATGCACGACCTAGCTGTTTAGTTCAATAGATAAAAAAACTCAATATTGCAGTAGAACTGTTGACTGATATAATTTTAGCGGTAGAACAGGACTCTTCTTGTGGGCCACACTCTCATTAGGGAGATAAAAAATTTTCGAACAGCTGGATTATCATGCATCAAGGCTGTAAGAAACCTTGGAAGAACTCCTCAGCCATCAAGCGAGTGGAGGTCCTTTTGATATGAAAAAAAAAAGTAGCATTTTCGCCCGAAAAGCGAAGCATCGATTGAGACAACAAAATAGTACATAGCTATATGAAGTAAGGATCGTAGCTTTATTGGCCGTATGCAACTTGGAAATATTGGCTTACTAACTGAATTAACAAGCATGGTGTAAGCGCGTACAAGCAAACATGAACACATCACACTCAATGAGCGCGAACACCAGCTGTGAAAAAGCTGGTGTCAGCAACCTCGGCACCAGCAGCAAGCGAAGTGACCTTTGTCACTTCGATTCAACGCAAGGGCAGCGAGGAGAAGGAGGAGAAAATAACTTTATTGTCCTGAGGAACTCCTCCCCACCCACGCTTGGTTTAGTGGTCGGCAGGGGTCGCGGGCCGCACCCAAGTTGGGACGGGAAGCCCGTGAGCCGCGCGAACACAGCGTGCAAAAAGGTATGAGCCTTCTGCAGATAGATCCCTTTCAAAATACAGTGCGCGTCATCGCGCGCGGCCGTGCAAAGTACGCAGTTGTTGGCGGAGTCGAAGCCGCCCTTCCTCCTTGTCACGCACGAGATTGAGCCGCGATCGTCAGTTTTCCTTGCGTCCGGTCACGAGATAGGCAACTGCTGCCGGAGCACAACGCCGCTACCCATCCCTCCCTCCCATCCCCCCACGGCTTCGCACGCGACGGAAGACGTCGCGTCTGCTGTCCCTTTCCCTCCTTCGCGCGCGCCAGCTATAGAGCAGCGAATGTCGGCTTCCCTCACGTGCTTTCACTCGCACGTACAGCATACTACGCGCGGCGATGGTGCTATCACCCTTGCACTATAAACTAAACACCAAAAAATGCGCCTAGAGTTTCCATATAATTGCTATTGCAATAAATAAAAATCTGTTGTCTCGTGCGGAAACGCAGTGTCGCGTCCCGGTACCTCGTAAGTTTACCCGTTCGGTTTATTGGGTTGTTTAAGTGTCTTGAATGTCATTGAAGCTCCTCTGAGGACCTCAAGGAGCCACAATTAAAGCGCAGGTATGAAAACATCGTTATATTTACTGCGTATCAATTTATGCTACATTGTTTTCCTGTGCCGAAATTTCACGCTTTACATGTAAAAAATTGTGCTATTTCTTGCGTTTTTCCGGTATGGTAACTTTCTCAGAATTTGGAGTGAGCGGTCGCAGTGGAAGATCTTCAAGAAGCCTTTAATGTGCACAGCGATCGCCACGGGAGATTCGCTATGCGTAGCAAGGCAAAGTAACCGCACCTATAATCGCTTATCAATGCTTCGGTGTAAAATGGGGAAAATATTTAATGGAGAAAAATTATATAACGCGATCAGTGAGTGTTACATACGTATACTCCTTCTTTCAATATGAGCACTTTTCGTAACATCTTCTTCAGTCATGTGTGCGAGCTTGCTACATGTTCTTGTTCTGTGTTATCATTTTCGATTGAAATAAATGCCTTAATTGATTTCAGTATGATTTTGTCCATAATGTTATTATTCAAATGCCATACAGGTATTTATTCGCTGTTCGCTCTTGCGTCGCATCTACAACATCATAACTTCACATCTTAAACATGTCCCATCAGTTGTCTCTCGAAATTTTACCTGTTTTTGTTAGAGCCAGCTCTATGCCGCCTTTCCTGAATTCACATGTTTCATGTAAACTGACGCTATCTTATATCTGAAAATGATCCAGTGAGGAACGCGCGGCTAGTCTAGTGACAAGAGAACCCGTGGAACTAGAGCGATCTAGAAGCATTATTCTCGAGAAGTTAGTGCCTGTCCGCGAACAAAATAAAAATGCATGTCGGCGAGGACTCATGGTGCTCTGTAGAAAATTAGTTTGATACGCACTCTTTAGAGAGCACTATAGGAGTGCTATGGAGCGGTACCACTATAAGCAGTTGCATCGCAAAAGCATCCTGCGCAAGCATTAGACGGGGTGCCATATTTCACTTGTCAGAGAAATGGCAGTCGCAAGCCCATGGATCTTCGACAAAATGGACCCTGAGGATGCATTCAAGAGAGTGGCCTACGGGTATTTTAACAGTTGCGGTATGACTCTATTTATTGCCACACAGTCATGCTCTAGATTGCGGTTGATACCGACATTTACGAATAGCTTCACCAAAGCGCCTTGTCGCGTAAGACTAATTTGCTCCTCGGTTTCAGAGAGCCAAGCTGTGGCATTTAGGGTGCGAATTGGCGGCAGGACAAAAAGTCCTCGAAAAACATTTAAGCATGATGTGAGTAAGCATGGTCTTCTGAGGAAACGCTGTTGCGGGAAGAATACACTGTCAATATGTTATTTGAACATTGGCAGTAGTTTACCTTAATAATCAAGTGCCATGTGTTATGACCACTATATAATGCTGGAATTCACCTCGGGAGGGCACGTACTGTAGAATGACTGCTGCATAGTAGAGACTTATTTGTATTCTTGGCTCTTGGCTGATGCAATGATATCCTTGTTTTATTAAAACCATTTTTGAAAATAAAGACAGTTCTTTCTGGTAGCACTACTTGTGTGTATTATTTAGTGCCTTGTCGTGTCCATGTTCCTCCTGCTCTGCGCGAAAACTCACTCTTTTCGTGATGAACAACCAAGAAAGCCCACACCAACATTCTCATTTACGAGCAAGACCTGCCTTATGCAGGCTCAAATTGTTCCCTTGGCCAAAATTCCTGCTTTGTTGCGAGCGTTTGCTCTCTTGAAGACTTTGTAAGGATCAAAGTTTGGCGAACCCAACCTGCCCAGATGCACAATGCAGAAAGCAAGGTTTGTCAACTTTTTGGTGACAGTGTGGTTGTGGAATGAATCACGAAGAATTTCCACTTGAAATATGCGATAGTATGGATCCCACCTAAGAAGAAAGTGACAGATAACAATTTTCGTAATTTTTCATAACAGATTTTCTATATAGATTAACAAGTTCTGTTGATTAATGGTCATGGATTAATGGTAGTGGAATAATGGAAACCACCCGACGTTCTTGAGCTGTTTAGCTCTTTTTGTGACTTGACTAGAGAATGAAGTGTGACACAATGGAGGATGCGCTCTCCTTTCTAGTCGTGCCACCTCTTTAGAGAAGTGGAACAAAGGGTCTCATTTTCTGTTGACTACAACGACACGAAGCCAACAGATAATGTATGCAAATTGAAATTGCATTCCATGGTTTCACGTGTCAGAATGGCATCCTGGTTGTGTGTAACGACGTATGGGGCACTCTGGAATAAGTTTGACCACCTGGGATCTTTTATTGTTCAGCCTTTGCACGGTACACTGGTGTTTCTACATTGCGCTATTATCAAAAGGTTGCAGGTGCTGCCGGGATGCGGTCCAACGACCTCGAGCGTAGCAGTGGAACGTTATAGCCTCTAAAGCACCGCAACGGCTAATGAAGTCTAGGAAAGCATACAAAAACAAATATTTGCTTGAACAAATAAATCACCGCCGATGGAAGCCGAGCAAACACCCTCCGCTTTACGTACGCGTTGCTCGATCTCTTGAGCCATGGCGGCGCCTGTTCCAACGGCCACATTCGTAGGCATTTATTTATGGGTACACAATCTGGAGGAAGGGGGGGAGGGGCTTAGCAGTGCTAGTCAGTGCCGCTCAAGGTCCTCGCTATGCAAGAACAAGAAAAAGCAGACCTAAGGGGGGTGGGGCGATTTTTGTTGATGACAGTACTATGAAGCCATGAAATAATAAAACGAAGGAAAGCATATGGAAAGTTATCTGTTACTTTATTAACAGTAAAAAAAAATTAAAAGATGAAAGGTCTCGAGAGCCTCACAGAATGTCTCAACTCCGGCAGGTTTAATGCCTTCAAGTAGTATACGTCGGTTTGTTGTTCAGCGGCTGACTCCTCAACTTCACGACTGCTAAACTACATCTGACTGCATTAAAGACAAGTACTATTGTGTCCTTCATTCACTTGTGTGGCCGATGCGAGATGCAGCAATAAAATCGCAATCCATTGTGGCATTTCGGAATAGTGCTGATGTTTCCTTAACATATTTCACAAACTTTTGGTTTCCTGCCTGAATGCAACCGTGATAGGTGTTAAAGAACAACACTACTTTCGGAGAAGCAGGAAGCGCATCGACTCACGGGTTGCACCCAACTTGTGTGCACTTTTCTTCTGAGCAGCTGGCTTAGTAATTGAAGAATATTTAAAAGACAACCGAGTTATAGCTATAGCTCACTAAATAGACAATTTTGTCATGTTATGCAATACGGCTTATGAGCTAGAATTTAGCTAATGAAAGGAAGGTGTACTTTAAACATTCTATGAACCTTGGACACACTTGAGCTTCACCTTTTCAACGTCAGAGAGCAAACGAGTGGTGTTCCGCAGTTCGGCTGGCACCAGTTCTCTCCGTTTAGTCGCCTAACCAGTTACAAACAACGTGTGCAAGCAGCATATGCTCGTAAACAATATTTTGAGTTTACAGAAACCATTAAACCTTAACGCTGAAGGCCGCATAGTAAGTGAACAGAACTTTCTCTGCTTATGAAATGAAGATTTCTTCATGCGCAGCAACATTCAGTAACTGGGAAGTCTTGGGTTTGATTCCAAGCTCGCCCTGTGGCACGTGAACGGAAATTTTTCCATGCTTGTTTTATATCCTTGTTGTAATGATGCGCACGATCTCTACTTTGAGAAAACAAATTAAGCGGATGATGAAGTTTGTCATTACCTACGAAGTCAAGAAAGGACTGTCTTTCAGCCTACAACATTCTGTATACCTTCTGTATACTTATGTAAGCATGTATTCCACTTCTGAAATAAATAAACCGAAACTGAGCATTTTATTATTTTATATTTGAAATAGACTTCTCGACTTAAAAATTGCAACTAGAAATGTTGGCTTGTATAGTACGCCCTGTGCATATGACTCTATATGCCGACAACGCTGTGGCCATGTGAATTATTGGTGGTGGAGAATATTATCGATCTTTGCTCTTCTCTGTTTAATTTTTTCAACTTAAACTTTGGGTATTATCTGTGTATTTTTTAACCATTGAGTAAAGGATAGACACGCATGTGTCGATGTATATTTATTTACCTTGAAGCCTTTTATATTGAAGGAAAGCTTACTTGCAGGGGCACACCTGCAGTGTCTTTCATTAAAGAAGCTGACCTGCTCAAAGAATGGTGCCTCTCAACGGGAAATGTACGAAAAGACTGTCCATCTCTAGACGTGCAAGTATCGAGAACCCCGCAGCTAGAGTCTTACGTGATGGCACTGGTCAGCGCAAGAGATGTTGCTTGCCCGACGCAGGACATTACTCTTCCTATAGCCGTCGGATATAAAAGATTGCTGAAAGTGTGCTCCTCGTGCACGAACCCTTTGCTGGTTTTGGGCGCTTTTCTTTTTCCACCGCCCTGTCTATTTACCCTCGGGTGGCCAGACATAAAAAAAGCAATTTGTGATTAGCACTGAGACACCTGTTTATCATAGTAAGATCTTGATGAGGGCTAGTTGGTTCAAACTTCCAGTTGGCAGTCAGCGCCTGTCTGTGGTATTTGTTTCCTTGTGCCCTCGTTTTTTTCGCGCTGTGTAACCTCAGTTCTATGTTTATCATAGCTCTCGCTAACAGCTGCCTATAACAGGCATCTCCTCTTAGACTCATTTGAATTCCGGGGGGGGGGGGCAGAAAAATTGCGTAATTTGGCACCCCAAACTAAGCGCACTGTAGCGGACAGTCCAACCAACATCGCCCGCACTTCTTCATGCTGCTGACTGATAAAAGGTACACTTTCCGCAAGTGTAGAAATATTGCCAAGGCACTGGTCTTCAAGCTTTTGTACAATCCTAGCAGCAAGCTTTTCAACAAGAGAATAAAGTTTACCCTCAAGCAAGGACTCGAGCCGCTCAATCTTCCTGCACAGCACAGCATTCGTAGACATCTCAGAGCAGAAGCAGCACCAACCAAATATCAAAAATCAGTGAGGAGCAGTCGCAAAAAGTACCGCGACGTAGTAGAGTTCCACGAAAAATGAAAACCGACCAGCAGTCAATAGAAGTAGCAGGAATCAGCGTACGTTCTCGTTGTTGGGACTGCAGCTCAATGAAGCTGGAGCCACGCTGGAACCGGTTACATCCTCTCCGTGCCAAGGTAGCGCAAGCGCAGCGTGGTCCAGAGAGGCGATGTACGTGCCAGATGACTGTACGGACAGCTCGGTGTATGAAGTGCGCAGGGTGCAGATAGCGGGAACAACGCAGCAACGAAGCAACGGCTTAGAAAAGATCTGCAGTCAGTAGAGGTAGAAGGAATCAGCGTACGTTCTCGTTTCTGCGACTGCTGCTCAATCGACATTGGTGCTGTTACCTGTGCGTCACTTTATCGTAAACATGGCGTGAAAAAAAAGGTCACAGAGATTGAACATGCCTACAATTTTATGCATCGCATTTAACTTTAGAGCACTTCATTAACATTTTCACAAAAGCTTCGCGTCACATATATTCCAATGTGTGTACCAGACTTTGCGTACCTTTTTCTCAACTCGTCTCTGCCACTTTTTTCTCAACAAAAAAAAGAGGAAAATTTCGCGCTGATATTGTACTTCCAAATTTCTACTTACAACACATAACAAAGGCTTTCGGGGCATTCTTGTTCTTCGGCTTGAGGCAGCCATTCGAATGTGTCAAATTTATAACACGGCAGGCACTTTACTCGAATATAGCTCATCGGCTCCCAGCCGCGCTTTTTTTTCTAATTTTATCACAACCATTCCAAGTACGTTTCGTTGGCTACTGCTTTTTCTTTACCGCTCGTTGCTGTATGCCCCTTTCTCCGGCTAGAACTGCGGACAAGCACTGGTCCTGCCTAGGCTCTATATCTCTTGTACTGTGACAGTTAAGTCTACCATACAAGTGAAGTAAGGCAAGCCCCACGTTATACCCTAAGTTATGTTTATTCGCTCGCTTGTAGCGCGATTCACATTTTGTCTCTTCCGTTCAATCTCTGCATAAGACAGACGCCAACATGTGTAGGTCTGCGAAAAACGGTCATTTGAGCGTATTTGTCGTTCCCACCACAACAATAATATAATGCTTTATCCTGTACCCGAAGCTAAAAACTGAATTTGTGAATTTTTAATAATTAGTTGATTTCGGATCTCAATTTTTTGTGCAAGTATTGTCCGCCGCTTTGAGTGGAGCAGCTCATGAACTAGAATTGTGACGTTTGCCACAGGCAACTTTTAAAGACTTCTGAAAGTGTTAGCTAAAACACCCTGCATATGAAATCATGTTCCATGCTGTGTAAAAGCAAGGAAACCGATTCGCGTAGAATCCACGCTCGCATCTTCTATTTTGAAATTTGATAACAGAAGAGGCCGATGAACTGAAGTGAGTTCGTCAACAGCTCAACTGACGCGCCCACTCATTTGTTCCGCACGGTATAAGCTTATCCTGGTGGCTTTCTTTGTTCACTATCTTAACACTATTTTAACCGGACGTTCAGGTTAGAAAAACAAGAGCAAACGGTTCCGGCAGAATAAACTTGGGAGTCTATAGGGACAAATTAGCAGGAAAAAAACAGGGTGATGCTGGGTGAAGCGCGGTGAGGGTGAAACAAATTGGGGCAGGATAATTGTCGCATTATTAACCAGCCGAAGCGTAAGAGCAAGGGTCATAGAGTAAGTGTCGCTACAAGAAGGCAAGGAAACGGGTACTCAAGGTGTAGCTCAAGGCTTCTATGTACCCATACGCAAACGCTACGTTTATTTAATAGTACGATAATCGTTGTTGGGAAAAAAGGTGGCTCATAGCCCTAGTACTTTATCTTCAAAGACAATCACCGGAAGAAAATTAAAACAACATCCTATTCACTACTTATAATCACTCATCAATCCCTCGGCGCCAAAGAATTACAACAAAAGTGAACTTGATGGTGCCTGGTTCGACGGTGGATGTGTGACCTGCCACTGCAACAGACTTTAATGAAAATTGAAAATAGGCTAAGAAGTACGAGAGGAGAGAAACGGCAGTAACTCACCAGCTGCTATTCTACCACACCCAAAGAAAAGGCCATTCGCGCACCGACTGACACATAGATACATCATGGTTGTGTAGGTGGAACGACTGTTCATTTGGACACAAATGTTTCTGGTGTATGACGCGAACGGTGTGGAGGGGGTGTGAACCAGAGTGTGCAAGAAACTTAAGTCACAGTATAGTCGGCGTGTTTTACTGTAGACACGGCAGATTTTAATTTTTCTAAGTCGACTTTCGTAAACACCGTTGTGGTTTTGGTGCGAAAAAGTCAAATATTTAATTAAATTTTTCTAGAATGCTCTATAGATCAAGTCACATGCTTTTAAGAGCACGATTGACTATCGAAGGTTGCACCACCGTCAATTGCGGCGTATTCCTTCCCTTCGCCGCACTTCGCCCCGACATGCTCTATCAAATAGCCTCAATCTCTCCCTTTTTTCGAAATTATTCGTTTACTGAGCACAGAAGTGTGTGCTCATAAGCATGCGCTTGCCACATTGACTCTTTCGCACAAGAAGAAAGAAATGTAACGAAATATTCAGCAGGTTACAAACTGAGCGGCTCGACGAGTCCATACAACAAGTAGCGGCCCTTCCGTCAGTTTATACATTGCTCTCGCCAACATCTTGTTTTCGTCCGGCTAGCTTGCAATTCCTGAACCTTTGTAGTGGCTTTATTTCCGTGATGTGATTCGTGGCTCCTGGTCAGTGGTTTTAAGGAAGATACGAGCACGTGACGACCACTGCTGCGGCACTTTCTACTCGTTCTAATTTTGCCCGGTAAACCCAAGTCATTTTCAATAAACAGCGTACGCATCAGGCTTACTGGTAAAACATATGATTACTTGGCCAGAACGACAGGACCGATAGGCGTGGAACGTCCAAGCCCTCGCCTCTATCTCCCCTACTGATTTCTATGTGTTCAATTTCTCTAAAATGTCAATGAAATGACCTTCGTTAATCTTACCTTCTCTACTATTATGTCTACGAGGTTTATGCAATTATCATTATTGATTTTGGATTTTTCTGAATTGCAAAAGTGAGCAGACATGTGAAGGCGTAGAATGTGAACTGCTTTAAGATACGGGTACCGTATGCTCTACTAGCCTTGTGTCCAGCACATTCAGCTTCCTACTGCTTCCTTCGTTATCTTTGGTGCTGTGTTATATATGCGCTGCTTTCTGTCTTTGCGACTGCCGCGTTACGTACTTTGACACTTCGCAAGATCCCATACACCGGGCCGTTCATGTTCACATCTGCAATCTGCATTACCCTCACTATACCATATACAGAGCTAAAACTTTTGGTGCACATGCCAATTCACGCTCCTGTCGCGCTCGCTATGAAACCACGCAGAGCGCATGTACCATCGATAACGCCAGACCAGCCAATTTGGCATGGTCGGGGAGGAAGTGTGCACTCTATGGGCGAGCAAACGCAGTGTCATCGGTATATTGAACCAGATATAATTGTGCGGTAATGAGCGAAGACGAGAACCATGCACACCCTTTTCTCTTTCATTTATTATCCTCTCCTTCTGTTTCCGGTAGGTGGTCATTGTTACGTCGCCGGTTGTAGATGTTCATTTCCTGCAAGCTACCCGCATTTTCGCCGAACCGGTGGTTGAGTGAGTCCGCTTTTGTCTCACGCAGAAACCGACATACAGATGCAGATCTTGCACATTTTTTTTGTGTGTGTCTGTGTGTGCCTTGCCCACACAAGCCATCGTCCAACGCGCTCGCTAATTGGTTTTCTTGTGGTTCGCTGGCGCGCTCGTGTGACGCCTCCGTCTTCCGCTTCCTTGTAATTAAATTACATCCGTGTTGGTTGTCCGTCCTGCTGAGAGGTCGGGTTGAGAGGACGAAAGGAAAGGGTGGTCCGTTATTGGGAAAAGGGACCTTTGCCTTTCTGCCTTTTTTTCCTTTTTTCTTGCTTTTCCATGTGACGCTGAGACGAACATGAGCACGCTTCTCCAGGGCGATGTCCTATACAGACAAGGCGCATGTGTGTGAGGCATGTTCTGTAATGAGGCTATTCAAAAGCTACAATGAGGATTAAAAGAAAACCTGAAATGGCTTATGGCGGGCTAATTTCAGGTTTTCCTTGTCTGCTACCCGCCGTGGCTGTTAAGGGGATGTGACGCTGCGCTGCTAAGCACGAGGTGACGGGATCAAATCCCGGCCACAGCAGCCGTATTTCGATGGGGGCGAAATGCAAAAATGCCCGTGTCTCGTGCATTGGGGGCGCGTTAAAGATAATATGGATATAATATAATATGGATAAAGTATAATATGGATAGAATTGAACATGCTCTCAGGAACGGAGGAAGCCTAAAAACAGTGAAGAAGAAACTAGGAATTGGCAAGAATCAGATGTATGCGTTAAGAGACAAAGCCGGCAATATCATTACTAATATGGATGAGATAGTTCAAGTGGCTGAGGAGTTCTATAGAGATTTATACAGTACCAGTGGCACCCACTACAATAATGGAAGAGAAAATAGTCTAGAGGAATTCGAAATCCCGAAGGTAAGGCCGGAAGAAGTAAAGAAAGCCTTAGGAGATATGCAAAGGGGGAAGGCAGCTGGGGAGGATCAGGTAACAGCAGATTTGTTGAAGGATGGTGGACAGATTGTTCTAGAGAAACTGGCCACCCTGTATACGCAATGCCTCATGACCTCGAGCGTACCGGAATCTTGGAAGAACGCTAACATAATCCTAATCCACAAGAAAGGAGACGCCAAAGACATCAAAAATTATAGACCGATCAGCTTACTGTCCGTTGCCTACAAAGTATTTACTAAGGTAATTGCAAATAGAATCAGGAACACCTTAGACTTCTGTCAACCAAAGGACCAGGCAGGATTCCGTAAAGGCTACTCAACAATAGACCATATTCACACTATCAATCAAGTGATAGAGAAATGTGCAGAATATAACCAACCCTGATATATAGCTTTCATTGATTACGAGAAAGCGTTTGATTCAGTCGAAACCTCAGCAGTCATGGAGGCATTACGGAATCAGGGTGTAGATGAGCCATATGTAAAAATACTGGAAGATATCTATAGCGGCTCCACAGCCACCGTAGTCCTCCATAAAGCAAGCAACACAATCCCAATAAAGAAAGGCGTCAGGCAGTCAGGCTCCAATGCTATTTACAGCGTGTTTACAGGAGGTATTCAGAGACCTGGATTGGGAAGAATTGGGGATAAAAGTTAATGGAGAATACCTTAGTAACTTGCGATTCACTGATGATATTGCCTTGCTTAGTAACTCAGGGGACCAATTGCAATGCATGCTCACTGACCTGGAAAGGCAAAGCAGAAGAGTGGGTCTAAAAATTATTCTGCAGAAAACTAAGGTAATGCTTAACAGTCTCGGGAAAGAACAGCAATTTACAATAGGCAGCGAGGCACTGGAAGTCGTAAGGGAATACATCTACTTCGGGCAGGTAGTGACGGCGGATCCGGATCATGAGACGGAAATAATCAGAAGAATAAGAATGGGCTGGGGTGCGTTTGGCAGGAATTCCCAAATCATGAACAGCAGGCTGCCGTTATCCCTCAAGAGAAAAGTATATAATAGCTGTGTCTTACCAGTACTCACCTACGGGGCAGAAACCTGGAGGCTTACGAAAAGGGTTCTACTCAAATTGAGGACGACACAACGAGCTATGGAAAGAAGAATGATAGGTGTAACGTTAAGGGATAAGAAAAGAGCAGATTGGGTGAGGGAACAAACGCGAGTTAATGACATCTTAGTTGAAATCAAGAAAAAGAAATGGGCATGGGCAGGACATGTAATGAGGAGGGAAGATAACCGATGGTCATTAAGGGTTACGGACTGGATTCCAAGGGAAGGGAAGCGTAGCAGGGGGCGGCAGAAAGTTAGGTGGGCGGATGAGATTAAGAAGTTTGCAGGCACGGCATGGCCACAATTAGTACATGACCGGGGTTGTTGGAGAAGCATGGGAGAGGCCTTTGCCCTGCAGTGGGCGCAACCAGGCTGATGATGATGATGATGATGAAAGATCCCCTGTTGATCAAAATCAATACGAAGTCCCCCACATACGCTTTGCCTCATAATGAAATCGTGTTTTTGGCACATAAAGCCACAGAATACAGCTGGTGTCTCTTACAGCCAAGGTCCTATCTTTATTATATTTTGCCATGTGTGCAAGCACAGGTTTATTTATCATGAATCATATTCGGGGATACTTTGCGAGGTAATTTGCAAATAATTATGGAAATGATCTCCAAGATGTCTCATGATGATGTGCCAACACACCTTCGCAATATTATTTTCTCCGTCATTTTATATTTCTTATGCGCCACCGTTCGTCATTAAGTCCCCCGAATCGTTATTCTCGTTGCGGCACGCCACACACTCCTGATGTCTAAATAACAAAAAACGCGCAACCTGCTCTGCTGCATTTTGTTTTTATTCTTACAGTGTAGGTGAGGAGTCGGGGGGGGGGGGATAGGCCTAAATATCACCAATATTGTGCTTTATTTCATGAAATTTGCATTAGCCATTCTGGGTTCGATTCCTAGAATTTCCTCAACCTTTCTTACATAACAGTTGTCTCTCTTGAACACCTCGCTTGCTTTAGTGAGGGCAGCCCCTTGGGGCAGACACAGTTAACTCGGCGTAAATTCGCGAGCCTAATCAATGTTTTTAGACATCTCATACATTTCGAGTTTTTAAGAGCGAGAAACGGGGGCATCAGTGAGAATGCACCGCTGAGGCCGATGTCGGTAGAGCCGAGGCGGCAAATGTCGGCTCGCTGACTCGTTTGCATAATTGCCGAAGGATATGATTGCCGGAGAGGGGTCACCTGGTCACCATGGTGCACACACATTTTTAGGTGCTTTGACACCGATCTGTGGCTGATCCTAGTCATCAATCTGTCACGAGAGCCGACAGTTAGAACAGCAAGCGACCAACACTCACTACTTGGCGCAGTCACCATTTCTTTCTCTGTGAGAGATGCGTAAAACGTTGGATGGTCTTGCATGGGGAATAACTCTCGAAAGGGCAAACTAAGACATACAAGAATGCAACAGTAGCTGATTGACGTAGGGTGAGTATTGTATTAAACTATGTGCTGCAGAAAATTAAATAACATTGTTATGTATTTTATACGCCGAAAAAACGTCCATATTATGGAAAGACTAGTTCCAGCAACATCGCTACAGGCGTGTTTCGGTTACTTAGCATTCGCTTCGTAGCGAAGAAAAGTCCTTCGCGAGCCATGCCCATTTACGACAAGTATTACATTAGTGGCCAAGAGGTGCATTAGGATACAGAGGAGCTCGCTTACAGCAGATTGGTATGAGAGTGTGCTGAAGAGCCTTTCCCTCTCTAGTTTAGTGACAGGCGTCTACTGGAAACTTTATTAAGCGTTTTATTAACACCGTTAAGCGGGGGCTACATGGGGCGTTTTTCTCCTGCGATTATCGCGCGCCAAAAAAAAAACGCGCTGGTAGGACGCCGGCCAGGCTACATGAGGCGCACGGGCGGCGAACGCCGCCGCAGTGTGGCCAGACAAGGCAAAAATGTTTTGGCTACCACTAAATGAACAAACAATGCTTATATGTTGTTTGCTTGTGTTATAATTAATAAATTATGCAATAAATACCTCACTAATATGTCTAAACACATTACAACGTATGTTTAGTATTGTATCGATATTTTTGTCGATGTTCAGCGGAGAGAGTTGGCCGGAAATGTTTCGTCTGGCGACCTTGTGCGACTGCAACAGGTGTGCGGGTTGCGCAGAGTTTCTGTGTGAGCTTTGTTCTGTACATTGCTTGTGGCTCTCGTTGCTGAAAACTAATTTTAAAAAGAGTTTTCATTTACTTCGCGCGGAGGGCAAGCAGGAAGCGTTACTGCGAGGGAGAACGCGCCGCTTCTATTCTTGTGACCAAACCCAGTGTCCATGGGGGTACATCGGCGTCTTGTGTTGTTAAAAAAAAGATTACTGCTGATGAAGATGAGGGACCTAGAAGAAAAGAAGAAAAGAAAGAGGAAATTCTGGGTGCACCCCATCTGGCAAGTCAGAAAGGAGGAGGGTGAATACCACACCGCGGTAAGTAACTTGTCGGTATGTAGCGATCGATCTCCTGTTGTGCGTTCGGGAACTTTAACTACCCCAACTCTTCGTTTTATCTTACCTGCTTCCTTCCTTTTTCTTGTGTTCGTCGTTTTTTTGCTATGTTTTACATGATGTATCTGTACCAACTCGCCCAGCTGAGTGTTTTGCGGCTTGTGCTTGCCATAATCAAATTTTGTGCCAGTCGGAGGTCGTAGTTCAAAACTAGCATATTTTCCTTTTTTTTCACGCTTAAGGTGCCAGCTGAATGCCACCCACGTTATGTATTTATCACTCTTATAAATGCACGAATGGCTTCATACGAGCTGTATTAATTGCGATGAATCCAGGAACTCCGTGGTGTGTCATTGTAAGCGGTTGCATTCTCTAGCGTTGCTTTTCCGCATATGCCTGAGAAACTGGTTGCCGCGTCGGCAGCATAGGCCAACGTACCCTTGACCAGTTTTGCTTCAGCGCCTGCGGCGTTTTCGCATTGATTAAGATTCGCATCCGAGAGCTCAGAATGCACTCGGAAGACACTTTGTTACGCTTGGTGTGTACCACTCCCTATTTTGCGTTAATGTCAACACACGCTATTAAGAAACAGTACTTGGAAGAGAGGCTGGCGGTGTGACTTTAAAAAACGGGACGATGTAAACTGAGGTCCGGGTCGCTAGAAAAATGCCCACTCCAATAATAATAATAATCACAAAACAAGCTCCACATCTCTGTACGTCACCTACCATTTGTGTAATGATGAAGGGTGGGGTAAATATGTGGTGTCAGTTGGTAATTTTTGTTTCACTGTTGTCATTGCAGTTTCCAGTCATGAAGACAGATGAAGACATGTTCTTCCGATACTATCGGATGAGTCCGAAGCAATTTGACGAACTGCACAGCATTGTCCGCAGGGACTTGAGGAGGAATTTTGTTTGCCGGGAGCCTCTTTGCTCTGAAGAGAGACTTGCTATAACCCTCAGGTACTGTAGCACTTGTGACTGCAGTGACGCTCTCACAGAACTTTTCAACTACTTGTACACAGGTACCTATCCTCGGGAATGGCAATCAAGCAGATAGCACTCGCATTTCGAGTTGCGCCAGCAACATGTCGGCTTGTGATTCACAATGCCTGCAGAGTGATCTGGAAGCACTTGGAGCCGCTCTACCTGCCTGTATGTATTTCTTGCCCAATTCTGTTCCTGACTCTGGTTGTGGAACTTTAATAGGCGATGTAGCAAACTTAAATTTGCATGAAAGAGCCAAAAGGGCAAAAGTGAAGGGCATTGCAGTGGCTTAAATGAATTAATTCAGAAAGCAAGACCATTTTTAGCATCTGTCACTTCCAAACCATTCGCCCAAATATTCAGGTTTACTCTTTTTTTTTTCATTTAGGAGCCAGGGCCTGTGCAATGGGAGGAATCTGCACAAGAATTCAGCAGGCGTTGGAACTTTCCTCATTGTGTAGGAGCAGTAGACGGAAAGCACGTCCAGATTATTGCACCACCAAATTCTGGAAGCAGCTATTTCAACTATAAGGTACTGTTCACTCCATAAGCTGAACCAGATGTCATACATATACAGGGGATGCTCATGCATGTCTAATGTTCTCCTTTTATTAGGGGACGTTCTCCATTGTTTTGATGGCCATCGTGGATGCAAAGTACAAGTTCATGATGGTAGATGTCGGTGCACCAGGCCGACACAGTGACGGCGGAGTCTTCAAATCGTGCACATTTGGAAAAAAGCTAAACGATGGCGTCGTGGCCCTACCAGCAGCAGCACGCCTTCCAAAAAGCCAGAAGGTTGCGCCACATGTTTTCGTCGGGGACGAAGCATTCCAATTGAGGACAGATTTTTTGCGTCCATTCCCGGGCAAAGGCATGCTGCCAATCCAGAGAGTATTCAACTACCGGCTGAGCAGAGCAAGGTATTGAATGCCATTGTAAAAATATGGCATTGTTTTATTTGTGTTGTTGAAAAAAAAAAGACGAACTCAAGTGTTCTTGCACTGCTTTTCATGCCCAGCGATGGCTCAATATAGTATCTTATGCTGTGATTGAGTGACAAGGAAGCAAGAGAAAATTGTTTTCTGCAGTACATACTTCACGTTCCGGCCTGTAAAAAACTAAGTTTTAAACATCTTCTCTTGATAGTGTGTTTTATTCTTTGTATTGATTCATGAGGCATTATAAACATAAATCACCACGTCGTATTTGTCTACGACCAATGCATAGTTTAAAAATGAATTCCTTTGGTCACGCTGTTCCGGCATAAATAGCCAAATGGTGGCTTCGATACTACAGTTATACACAGGTCGCATGAGGCACAAGAAAACTGCAATATGGTCCCCATTCTTTTCAGTCATTGTCACACTTTCTTTTGAGGCAGCATTATTTAGTGTTATGGTGAATTAAGGCAATGAAGCAGTGAATGCAGCACTAAAGTTTGGTGTGTATGCACCTTTGAAACAAGATTTAGCAAATGTTCTCTCATGTGATATTCTTTCAATTACTAATAAACAAAGTGCACTCGAACAAACTTCTTTGAAGTAAAATAACTTCTTTAATGCTATCGCACAGCTGCAAATAATCATGTTTTTACAAAATGTGGTGCAGGCGCATCGTGGAAAATGCCTTTGGCATTTTGACAGCTCGTTGGAGAATCTTGCTGGGGCCCATGAACCTTCTACCTAAAAATGCAACCTTTGCTGTCCTGGCTTGCTGCGCTCTCCATAACTTCATCTCTTCTGCCCGGGAAACAACCTACTGTCCACCAGGCTATGTGGATTCCGAGGATGATTATGGGAATATCGTCCCAGGCCAGTGGAGAAGTGATGCTGTGTCAAGTAGCCTGCTTGACCTTGAAACAACGCAGTCTAGGAACTACAGAGCAAGTGCTGCTGACACAAGGAATCTTTTCGCCCAGTACTTTTTTAATGAAGGTGCCATTGCATGGCAGTGGGCTCACACTGGACTTACAGTGCCACAGAATCCATAGTGGATTTAAAGCACCCATTTATTCAGGGTTGTCAGGAAATGTATACTTCGCGATGAATTGCAGCAAATCCATTTCCATGTCCCGTTTCGCATGCTTCGGGCATGCCCGCAGCTTGTGGGCAACTAGCTGCCCATAGACTGACGCTTGGTCCTTGTCCTCAGCTATCAGGGCGTCAACTTTATCAATGTCGTCCTGCCACCGAGACCTCTCTTTCTCTTTCCTTTTCTTTCCTGCGCCAGACCGAGGGGCTACCAGGGTTCTTGCAGCGGTGCTGGCTTGTGAGCTGCCGCTTGGGTGTGTGGCTCTGGGCTGGTACTTCTTGAGGGCACAGGTGGAGAGAAAGCATCATCTTCAGGAGGTTCCGCTCCGTCTTGAATAAAGAAAAGAATTGCAAACCTTAAGCACTCAAAAAGGTTTTTGGATCGTTTTAAAGAGTGGAAAAGTAAAAAAATGATTTGTAAACTTCCCATGCTGCTTCTTCGTAAATGAAAGTATGTATTTCAGAACAGAGCCCACACGTAGGACCGAGCTCACACAGGACAAGATGGTGTTCAGCATAAGTTGAATGCAGTGTGTAAAATGATAGCTTCTTGCTCTTAGCTAAATTACCTTGCAGTGTTTCAGCATCAGAAGTAAATAAATTATTTTCACATCTGAGAGACATGACTGCTGGCTCATTATATTGCAAGTGTGGGTACTTGTGTCGACAGTGTTTGCAGGCGCATAGCAGCATAATTGGAATGTAAATTTGCACCTTCTGTTTCACTGTAGATCGATTCCAGGACCGACTCTGCAGTTTCACCGTCCTGCACATGGCTGTTTGAGAAGGTGCTGAAAGAAAAATTAAGCGTCAAATGACACGGAACACCACACAGTTTACATTTCACGATTTGGTTGCTCGAATGTTTCATTAATTTTCTTGTTTGGAAGCACAGGCCTCGTATTGAAATGCAGTTGATTGGTCTAGTGGTGGGCCCAACAAATGTGTGTTCATAACAAGACAAATTTCAACATCTACTCTGTACAACTGTTTCTATGGCATTTGGTCTTACTGAGAATATGCTTTTACTGCCCAGCATCCTTATGTTGCTACATAAGGCTTTCTTCAGCTCCTTTTGCAAGTAAGTTATTTCGAAAAGTAAACCACGAAGCATTGGGGATATACCTGCCAATATCCACCTGATCTTTCAGAAACATCATCATGTGGAAATACGGCCACTTCACGTGCACTGCATCAGCAGCTCCCGAGCCACTTGGTGCACCAGTCTTCCACGCGCGGTGCTTCTTCGTGAATGTATCACGAAGGCTCTTCCACCGCCCCTGTAGATTATTGTCTGCAAGTAGAATTGCACAGATTAGCCTCTGTTTACTACCACACATTACCACCAAATAAAACAGTTAAATATAATACTTTTGTAATATCAATGACAATTGTTCATTGCAGAAGCATGCCAGTATTTTATCTTGGCTTCCACTGACGTGGTTGGTTATTCAAGCAAGTAGGCGCGGATATACCGCGCATCCCTTCTTATCTGACCTGGTTGTAAAACATTGGTTCTAAAACAAAGTTTTTGCACTGTGTCTTGCTAGAAATACTAGTAGCAATGCAACCATACCTTCCGGGTCACATCCAACTTCGGTGGCCACTTCGGCCCACGCCGCCATCCTCTTCCTCTGCTCCTTGAAATCCTTCCTTGTGCTGTCCCACAGTATGGGACGTTTCTGTATCGCGCCTATAAGTTTGTCATTAAACTCCACGCGTGATGCTTTCGCCGACGTAGCCATGGTGCTGACCAGCGCGCGCGCGCGAGGTGTTCAAGGAACGGTGAGACGGCTGGCCGCTCCCGCCGAAAACAGACGGAAGTGTCTCCGACAGGCACTTCCGGTAGCGTCAGACGCGTGCGCGCCGCGTCAAAATCAGGCCGGGCCTGATCGGCGGCGGCGGGCGTTTTTCGCCACGCCGGGCGTCAAATCGGCGCCGTGAGGCGAAAATCGCCTCAAAAACGCTCCATGTATTCCGGGCTTTATGGCAGCGATCACAAAGCGCACCACCATCTGCACGTGCTTCTTTTCAGCACGTTTATGTTTCGTAATGCATTAGCCACTCCAATGCAGCCCACATTCATAAATAATACCACAGCAACGGCTTGCGGAAACATAGGCAGTGCAGATTAGTGTAATGCTTGCTAGTTAAAAGCGTCGCATGTTCTCGATTTGCTTAGGCCATCGAAGGCTTTTGACGCGACCTGGTTTGTCAGCTCTTTCTTCCGTCTTCCTATGCGCTTTTGAAGGGCCCCACAGTAGGCTATATAACATATTTTAGTTATACGCTGAAAGTTGTTACGTGCTTTCAGGGAGAGTTCTACCGCAATAATTTTTCAAATTAGTTCATTAGCAGCAGAGATACAAAAGATCTACGAGAACTTTGCTGAGCTAAACTGCGATAGGCGAAGTCCTATCTATGACTGCCTCTGTGGCTGTTCTCTGAACTGTTCTGCGAACGAACGCCGCGGTGGCGACGAGCATGGGATGCAATCACAGCCATATGGCTGCAAGGTTGGTCGCCGATGTGCGCGCACCCCCACGCGGATCTCGTTGGGGCGAAGGCGAACGACAATAGGGGCGGTTCGGCGCAGGATAATCGGTGGCGGCATTATCTGAGCGGGCCGCATAGGGACGAGAAAGGCCACCTGGGGGGCGAGAGTAGGCAGTATATGTAGATTGGTTCAGGGAACTCCAGCGACTGCGACAGTGCCGAGAAATGTGCCCAATTCGATGGCAGTGAAAACAAATTGGCTTATCTTCTGCAGTGCGCCATTCAGAGGGGTTGCGGAAACGTGGTGGGTAAGAAGGTGCCGGACGGGGTGGAATCGAAGAAGCCGGGTGGGTATCAGGGTGATGGGCCGAGCAGATGGTGTGAATACCCATGTTGGCGAACTCCTGGCCGACAACTGCCTGGATCAGGGAAACAGTGACTGCAGGTGCACTGGAGGGGCTGGAGTCGAAGGCAGCCGGATAGGCGGCCTCGATCTCACGCCGGACAATCCTGGTAACATCGCCGGTGTTGTTGGGACGAGAAGCATCAGCACAGGAAGATGTCGCTGGGGTGTTGGGCAGATGGGCAAACTGTTCGTCGATACGTCGGCTTTTAGCGAGTTCCAGGCGGCGGCACTCTTTTATAACTGCATCCACCGTCGCCACGTTGTTAAATAGGAGCAAGTTGAAGGCGTCATCGGCAATGCCTTTGAGGATGTGGGAGACCTTGTCGGACTCAGTCATGTGTGCGTCAACTTTGCGGCACAGAGCCAAGACGTCCTGAATGTACGTGACGTAGGGCTCCGTTGACGTCTACACATGACCGGAAAGCGCGCGCGGCAAGTTGGTGACCGTAGGTGTTGCCGAACAAGCCTCGAAGCTTTTGCTTAAGCGAATCCCAACAGGTCAGCTCATCTTCGTGCGTCCGATACCAAACTCGACGTGTGCCACCGAGGTAAAAGACTACTTTGGCGAGCATGATAGTAGGGTCCCACCGGTTATTGCGGCTCACGTGTTCGTACAGGCTGATCCAGTCCTCAACGTCTTCCCCATCTTTTGCCGAGAATACGCCAGGATCACGGGGAGCGGGGAGAGTGATGTAGGTTGTCGAAGTGGCAGCAGGTGTCGGAGCCGGTAGAGTCGAGTTGTCGTTGCCGGGAGCCATGAAGGAAGGCTCGACGTACCGTCCACTGCGAAGCTCCGTGACGAGGTACAGGGAACGTCCACCTCCACCAGATATGTTACGTAGGGAGACACCGACGAAAACCTATCTACAAGTATATTTACAAGGTGATGCGCCGCAGTTGGCCAAGAGGCAGCAGCCCGCGCTATCTTCCAATCGTCGTCATCGTCTTCTTACCGCTCGGCTCTTCGTCATTGAAAATACTATCCCAGAGCTATATATATATATATATATATATATATATATATATATATATATATATATATATATATATGCGTGTGTGTGTGTATGTGTGTGTGTGTGTGTGCGTGCGTGCAATGGTTGTTACATCACCAAGGTGATGTTGTTGCGGTAGTTCCATCATGGTCATAGTAATTCCTTGCTGTCCCTTCGTCATCCGACACTCGTCAAACCATTTTCATCATGCCATCGTCATCACCTGTCGTTTTACCTTCATCACAGCAGTGATGTAATCCTAATGTCGTCATACCGGCTTCGTCACCCCATCTAAATCAATACGTGTTCTTCAGTCTATTGTAATCAAGGTACCGTGACCCCATCATAATTATGCCGCCGTTGCAATGCCATCGTCGTAATTGCGTCATGGTCAGACAGCCACTATCATGCATTCATAGTCATAGCGCCGTCGTCATGTCATCGTGGTCATGCCATCATATCATCCTACCTTTGACGTCCGACTATCGTGATGCTGTCGCCGTCACACAATTTTTGTCATACCCTCATCTTCATTAGATTGCCGCCATGGTACTGCCATGCCA
Organism: Dermacentor albipictus; assembly: GCF_038994185.2. Lineage (NCBI taxonomy): Eukaryota > Metazoa > Arthropoda > Arachnida > Ixodida > Ixodidae > Dermacentor > Dermacentor albipictus. The sequence goes on from NC_091823.1 coordinate 92,219,694, forward strand.
GCGTCACCATTGCGTAGTCACTATACACTCGTCGTCACGCAGTCAGTGTCATACCGTCATCATTTATGCCATCGTGGTCATCCCATTGTCGTCTTTCTAAGTTTTTAGCCAGCTCTCGTGATGTCGTTGTGGACACGCCATCGTTTCCCCAGTCTTTGTCATACCATTGGCGTCATGCCAATGTTCGTCACTCTGTTGTTTTACCATTGTAATCACTTCAGTAACATTATCCCGTTGTTCTCGGGCCGTCATCGTCATGCCCTATTCACTGATCGTAAAACGTAAATCCTTCTTTGTGATTCGTGGTTAACGAAGTCTCTGTCATGCATCCAATATCATACCGTAGCCTTCATGTCATTTTTGTCATGCCATGAGGTCATACCAACCTCGTCATGCTGTGTTCGTCATGGTATCACCGTCATACACTTGTCGTCATCCCGTTGTCCTCGTCATCGCTTTCACGCTGTCGTCATCATACCACCTTTGTGTTCAATCGACGTCATTCCATCGTCATTCCATAGTCATCACTGCGTCGGCGTCACACAGTCATAGTCATGCCGCCATGTTCATGAGAGACCTTGGCAACCAATTGTCGTAGCGAACTTGAACAATATCGTATTATTTCGCAGGGAGCCGAAACAACGGATCTCAGAATAACCACCACAGATGTTAAATAAACATGAGTTTACAAACACGGTAAGTTGCTACATTGCTCGAATGCTAATCACATTACCATCGAGAGTGATTGGGAGATGAGTTCTGGCGTATCTTTTTCCTTCGCGATAACGATGGCTGTTGGCGTAGCTGCTGCGCTTGGATATGAAAGCTTCTTATCCTGCTGTCACTTGACTTTCACTTTTGCGTTACTTCGGGAATAGTATACATGCGCGTCTTTCTTTTTTTTTTGCACAACCGTCTATCTTTTATTCGCCTGTCAAGTCTTGCATTTCGCTGTCAGTACGCTACCGCAATACCCTGGGGTTTCGAAGTCCCAAAAGGAAGACAGGACTTTCCGAAAAACTGATGACAGCTGCTTGCCAGGACGTTCCCTGACGAGGGAGGGAAATGTGTTTGTTTATTTCTTTAATTTCGGATGCCTTGCAAAGGACACAAAGTTCTTTAGATTATTTCATTCCCTCTCGGGAGCAACACTGCAGTCTACTGGTTTGTGAAGTGAGTGGATGGGTTTACTTATTCTGCCTTTAAGGAACAGTGGGAACTTGTGTTGTCTGGATCAGTTCCGACTGAGGGGTGCCCCATGTGCATGAATGTTTTTAATGGCTCCATCTTTCACACTCGCTCTGATTGCAGCATGCTCTATAGCGCCTCAACAAGTTTTCCTTGTTGCGTGAAGTTTGTGGAACTTGTGAAGTGTGTGGTTCACTGAGCTGTCGCTAAGTGAACCATGCATATATAAATTCTTAGACTATTCATTCTGTCATATAAAGTGGTGCTCTGACTATCCATTCTGTACTATACTGCGCTGCTCTGCACCCCAATAAAGCCATATATTTGTATAAATATAACAGTAAAAATACCTTCAGGATAAATTGAGTCGACCGTGCTATCTAAGCATATGGGAATGGCGCCTATAAAAGAATCTTGCACTTTATTTTGCACATGCCTAAGGAATGTAATAATATTACATGTGTATGTTCTCAGACAATTTATGCAGTAATATGTTTAAGATAAGGGTAGGGCGATAAGAGCACGAATGTAAATAAGATCAAAGTGGGATGTAAGGCGCCTGAAAATTGAGGATGCGTAAACTAACAACAAAGAACAATAAAGTAATGATCAAGGCACCTTTCCAGAGGCGTTCTCTATCTCTCGCAACCTGTACATGTTCCTATGCGGAGGATTTTACTACTAAAATGCCTCGTACGTCATCCAGTCCTGCAAAGTTTTCACAATGTACCGTAGTTCGTTTGGATGAAAAGTATACCCCCACTAGCGACGACAAAAAGGAAATTGAACTTATGCTGGTTTCCTTTTTGCGCTTAATGGAGTTTCGCGTATCTGTTTATTGAACTAAGCAACTGCCTTGGCGCTCCGCCTAGCGATAAATTTCACAAGATTTCTTCAAAATCTTCTCATTTACATGGTTTCTTTTCACTTTCGTTGGTGAGCGCAAGTGTGCCGACCAACATTTTCTTGACTTCGTTCCTTGGCGCACGTTGTACGCTATCTTGTAACGTATTTAATGGGTGAAACTCGAAGCGGCGCCAAGAAGACGAAGACAACGATCGAAAACACACACAACAGGACGAGCGCTGTCCTGCTTGTGTGTTCGATTGTTGTCTTCGTCTTCTTCACGCTGCTTCAAGTTTTACTCAACATGAACCAACCCGCCCGAATCAAGTTGTAGCGTTCATCGGCAAATTGTTCGCACTTTCTTCAAGCCCAAGTAAAAATGCGGAGCGGAAAGTAAGGCCGCATGCCACAATTTATAGCGTATGCCTTGACGCGCCTAATTTTAAAGTACCGAAGTATGAAATACTGACAAAAAACTCTCGCGTGCGGTGATTGCTCGTTTCTTTATACAAAACGTAGATAATTTTTGACTGCCATTTTGTTCTCAGGAGCTTGTAGCTCTGGTATGAAAAGATATCCTTTTTCGCATCAAACTGTTTGTGAGAGCTTCATCAAGTGGCCTGCGTTTGCAAAATTTAGCTCCTTAGCATATTATGAGGTCAGTAGAAAAGAAAAAAAATATTAAATCTGGGGCAATAATCACTGCGAGCTAAACGGGTGACTATGTACAGGTGTTAAATGCCTAAAGAAAGGACACATTTTGCCTAAATTGGGGCATATAAACCATTATTTTATTCAAAAACACTTCCCAAATAGTAGTTCGTTTGAGTTTTAATTTTGCTATTTACTCGTAATTCGCGAAACGGGCATAAACAGAAGTCAGTGTGCTGGGACGTAATCTGGTGACACTAAACCTCTACAGTGATGGCAGCATGCCAAAATAGGTTGCGATCTTGGAAACCAATAACCTTCAGTTGGCAACGTCTCAAACTGCCAAAGTCGAAGCTAAGGAAGTAGCTTCACATGACTACTACTTGTAGCCAGAGAGCCGGCCAGCCGCGATATTTTATCTGTTTCGGTGGGCCGGGCCGCCATGCAACAAACTTCATACCGGATTTATCAATTTCTCATTTAAAGACGATGTTACGATCAAAGATAATCTCGTTGGGAAGACAGATTGATAGTACTTCGATTCATGGTACTTTCAAATGTGCACAAGCATACCCCGGCCTGGCGTTCGGCTTTCATCAGGTGGGATTTGCTTGAGAAAGGAGCCTGTGCCCTAAATTCTCATCCAAACCTCAAGGTATCAAAAAAAAAAGGTTCAGGCCTTGTTTGGGGTGTTTTCCCCCAACTTTAATGCGTTCCCACCTCAATAGGTGCATTTGGAGTGCCAAAGGGAAATTCTCGCCATAGAACCGGCCCAAACATCATTTTTCGTGGTCGCGAGAGTTTCGACGGGAATTTGCGGCGAAGGCGCGTTTCATTAACGTGTCACCAGTGAAGGTAGCCGAACGCCAGGCCGGGGTACGCTTCTGGCCATTTCATTCAGTGGGTGCCCGGCGGCGGTACGCAGTCAGAACTTGAAGTGCTCTAAACTCCGGTTCTGATCACTGGCATCTTTGATAACAAAATTCCGCCAGACTGTCATATTGCATTCTTTTCTGCCAGGTTGATAGCGATGTGACACACTTTGCTCTGGCGTCATCTTCGACTCTCAAAAGGAAACACGGGCGTCTCTACTTTGTCATATGCGTTCCTGTACGTTGAAGTGTAACAACTGTACGACATAACAACGCACGCGATTAGAACAGACACAGCTGTAATCAACCATTGCTGCGCTTACAGGGTATCCAACTGCATAAATAGATTCCCTTAGACAAAGCAGGTAACAGCATTCACGTTACATAGTTTACAACTGGCTCTAAATACTTGGCTTAATATAGCCGTAGAGACACTTAATTCATTTCATATTGACAACCGTATCTCGAAGAGCATGGTACCGCAAGGCGCATCCTGTAATATGTGTCACTTGTGGAAGCGCTTCTATCATTTGCGCCATATTTATTTCTGGTTAAGGCATCAACGTTGGGCAAGCTTGTGTTCCGTTTCGAAGGGGCAACAACGTCTAAGACGAGGACAAAGTGTGTGTGTGTGAGAGAGAGAGAGAGAGAGAGAGAGAGAGAGAGAGTGAGCACAGGACCAAGAGAGATCTACAACACATGTAATGTGCTAGCAACATTGCCTTTGTTGCAACAAAGCAATGTATACAGAAACAGGACAGGCCCCGCATGCATTGCGCATGTCGTCAAAGATAAAAAATACTTATAAAATGTTTTGTAGGAGGGCTAACCATCGAATTTAAAAAGAAGTGGTTTTCCCTCAGGAACGGTCTGCGTTGCACTCTTTAAAAATGCGATTTCTTTTTGTTTAGAGCTATCGAAGCCGTTCTCACACATGCATTGCGTCCTTTGTGAATCACGTGTGCTTTACGAACGAGCGCATGTATTGTCGATATTTCTTTCCACTCGCCTTACGTGATGTTGCCCCTTCCAAATTATTTCTGCTCTTAGACAACAGGCAGAAATCTTGGGCATTCTTGTCCCCAATCAAAGGCATTCCGCAGCCACTTAGGATCTCACAAAGTCGAAATAATATCGTCGGCATGGGGGACATTATCATCTTCTTTTCTTCTTCTTCTCATTCTTCTTTCTCCGCCTCTTTATTTTATAGAGAGGACTTCGTTAAGGAAACCCGTACGATTTCGAATTTCTTGCTTTCCTGGAAGTTATAGGAACATAGCTGCCAATTATTTCCATCAGATAGCTGTGTTGTTTTTCTAGCGCTGGATCCTAACTTTTACATTGAAGGAAGAACAATGATTCGAGCGAGCGTTCTATGTGTGTTTTCGTTTTCGCCCGTTAGATATATTGAGCCGTCACAGCATCCTGCAGCATGTGCTCGGACGGACGAAACCAGGAACGAAGAAAGGAAATCGAAGTTTCGTAGAAGGGTGACCTCTGCCAGGCATCTGACATTTATTACCAGGAAGGGAGCCATCCTCCACATTCCGCAGATTTTCTCGCGTTTCCGTCTGGAATTCCCGGCGCGCAAACACCCCATTCGATAGTCGTTCACAGGTAAAGGTCGACACTACCACGGGGTGAGGGTCTCGTTACGTCTCTCTTCCAGTGTGATCTGGTGGAGTCTTTCTTTTTCTATTGGTGAAATGGAAGTTGGGGGACCGTTATTGTCCAAATTAAGAAGCTTCTGCTGCGAAAAATCACAATATCTGCTTGATTTTAAACTATAATTGCCCAAAGATACTTGCATTACAATATATTTGAGCCACAACAACCCTTACATACGGCTGTCGGGCCATACCTCAGCTACCAATCATCGCACCGCTTTGAGGCATGTTTCGAAGCTTTTTTCGAAAGAACATTGAGGATATTACATGTCATGTTAAACATGTGCAATTATTTTTTTAATTCGTTAGTTGCTGCGGAAACCTTGTGTTCGGAGCAAAACCATTTTGAGCGTTCGCGCAAATTTGAGCGGGACACCTTGAACGGAGCTTTAGGATGGCGTTTTGGCACCGAATGTCAGCTGTTTCACATTTCTTTGCGCAGAGCGAATGCGAGGCGAAACTGCCGACACTTAGAATACTGCAAGCCAGGTTAAAACAAATCAATACACACTGACATCGTGTATGGTATAGAGGCCACCTACAAGTGGTAATATCTAAAAGAGGGACTTCAGCATGGCCTCCATCATCAATTGAACCATTTCAACTTCATGTACATACACCGACCGTTTAGAACCACTTCAAGTATATATCGTTGTTCTAACGGCACGTTATGATTGGTTTAATCATATGACACGACAGCATAAGAAGGTAAATACACTGCATGGACAATGTTAAATCGTTGTCTGAGCTAGCCTCAGCACAATCGCAGATTAGAGAATTATGGCTGATTAACGTTTAGCCCAGTTTTTGTGTATTTGAGGGTGCAATAACGCTTCTAGTGAAGGCTTGGAACTAAACCTGAAAACAAAGTGCATGAGAACAGCTTCAAACATAATGAAAGAGTGTTATTTATTTAGTTTTCTGACGTGCTTTGTATTATTTTGCTATATTTGACATGTCACGGTCGTGAGGAAAATTTTAGGACTTGGGAACAAAAAAACAAAAAGAACAGCCGTGCAAAAACGTGGGAAAGTAAGCAAATTCTGTCCTTACATTGAGAACAAGAAATTCTGATGAAATAATTTAGAAACGGAGAAAGGACAGATGACAGAGATGGCATGCATTTTAGGAAGAAACTAGGTGTTGGCAAGAATCAGATGTATGCGTTAAGAGACAAAGCCGGCAATAGCATAACTAATATGGATGAGATAGTTCAAGTGGCTGAGGAGTTCTATAGATATTTATACAGTACCAGTGGCACCCACGACGATAATGGAAGAGAAAGTAGTCTAGAGGAATTCGAAATCCCAAAGGTAACGCCGGAAGAAGTAAAGAAAGCCTTAGGAGATATGCAAAGGGGGAAGGCAGCTGGGGAGGATCAGGTAACAGCAGATTTGTTGAAGGATGGTGGGCAGATTGTTCTAGAGAAACTGGCCACCCTGTATACGCAATGCCTCATGACCTCGAGCGTACCGGAATCTTGGAAGAACGCTAACATAATCCTAATCCATAAGAAAGGGGACGCCAAAGACTTGAAAAATTATAGACCGATCAGCTTACTGTCCGTTGCCTGCAAACTATTCACTAAGGTAATCGCAAATAGAATCAGGAACACCTTAGACTTCTGTCAAGCAAAGGACCAGGCAGGATTCCGTAAAGGCTACTCATCAATATATCATATTCACACTATCAATCAGGTAATAGAGAAATGTACGGAATATAACCAACCCTTATATATAGCTTTCATTGATTACGAGAAAGCGTTTGATTCTGTCGAAACCTCAGCAGTCATGGAGGCATTACGGAATCAGGGTGTAGACGAGCCGTATGTAAAAATAGTGAAAGATATCTATAGTTGCTCCACAGCCACCGTAGTCCTCCATAAAGAAAGCAACAAAATCCCAATAAAGAAAGGCGTCAGACAGGGAGATACGATCTCTCCAATGCTATTCACAGCGTGTTTACAGGAGGTACTCACAGACCTGGTTTGGGAAGAATTAGGGATAAAAGTTGATGGAGAATACCTTAGTAACTTGCGATTCGCTGATGATATTGCCTTGCTTAGTAACTCAGGGGACCAATTGCAATGCATGCTCACTGACCTGGAGAGGCAAAGCAGAAGAGTGGGTTTAAAAATTAATCTGCAGAAAACTAAAGTAATGTTTAACAGTCTCGGAAGAGAACAGCAATTTACAATAGGCAGCGAGGCACTGGAAGTTGTAAAGGAATACATCTACTTAGGGCAGGTAGTGACGGCAGATCCGGATCATGAGACAGAAATAATCAGAAGAATAAGAATGGGCTGGGGTGCGTTTGGCAGGCATTCTCAGATCATGAACAGCAGGTTGCCATTATCCCTCAAGAGGAAAGTGTATAATAGCTGCGTCTTACCAGTACTCGCCTACGGGGTAGAAACCTGGCGGCTTACGGAAAGGGTTCTACTCAAATTGAGGACGACGCAACGAGCTATGGAAAGAAGAATGATAGGTGTAACGTTAAGGGATAAGAAAAGAGCAGATTGGGTGAGGGAACAAACGCGAGTTAATGACATCTTAGTTGAAATCAAGAAAAAGAAATGGGCATGGGCAGGACATGTAATGAGGAGGGAGGATAACCGATGGTCATTAAGGGTTACGGACTGGATCCCAAGGGAAGGGAAGCGCAGCAGGGGGCGGCAGAAAGTTAGGTGGGCGGATGAAATTAAGAAGTTTGCAGGGACGGCATGGCCGCAGTTAGTACATGACCGGGGTTGTTGGAGAAGTATGGGAGAGGCCTTTGCCCTGCAGTGGGCGTAACCAGGCTGATAAATGATGATGATGATGATGATGATGATGACGTAACCTTTATTTGTGGTTCGACTGCGTTATTGCACAACTGCGCCTTACACGAATATATGCCTATAGGACTTGTATTTGTATGTAAATTTATACGTGGTCATTAAGGTACCGCGACCATGACCTACATCCGTCACCCACGGAACACAAAAGCATAGCTCTCCAGGCTGATTTTTTATTAAGTTGAGAGGTCGTCGCTTCGGAGTCCGACATGGACGCCTCCTATCTCAAGCAGCTCCGACTGAAAACACAAGGATACAATAAAATATCTAAATTTAAAACAGCTCTATGGTCGTCTCTTGCTCGTAAGTCAAAGACGACAATGAAACACACTGCGTGGGGTCAACGGCGCCACCATCCAGCGCCCACTGCTGCGCCTCCATGACAACTGACCCCGATTTCATCTTGACTCACTGGCGTGTTGAATCAGTTTCCGGTTTGAGAGTGTGTGGCGCAATCATTTCATTCTTGGAACGTCTCCTATTCTCGCCTGTAGTGTGCACACAGTCTCCGCTAATACTGCTCTCCCGAGTCGTTCTAGCATGACCGGCGCGGTCGTATGCTTCCGTTTCGGTTACGCACGTACCTTGGCTGCTGTCCCATCTGGATTCCTTTTATTCCCCACACCTTCTGAAAACGCGTCACTTGCGCTGACTTCGGGTTTCTTTACTCATTTTTCGTCCGAATCCGAATGAGGTACGGCACTCATCAGTTGACCAGACCTTTCTAATTTCTGTGTGTCTGTGGTCTCAAAAATTGTTGCAATTCCCGTTGCTTTTTTGAACTTAATGAGATGTATTTGTGAGGTTATGCATGACACTTCGGACATGGGAGTTGCCGTTGCTGCGTGCCAATAGCGTGAAACAAAGGTTGCATCTAATGCTACGTTTAAGACTCTGGTACTCGAATCTTGCCGCAACCACTCTGTCGGTGTCTCATAGCTGGCTGGTTGCTAACAAGGACAGTGTCATATTTCTGTTTGTCGAATAAAGTACGCTTTCAATCTGGCGTTTCCTTGCCCCCTTCTTGTGGTCTTCTACATCGTTTGCCCTTGAGCCTTCTGAAACAAATCATGCGGAACTGCTTTGATTCCTTTAGTATTCGGGAGGCGCTGCAGTGGTCATTCCCATTTGCGGAATACGAGTTTTCACCGAGACATCACCAACTCGTACAATACCAAAATTAAAGCGTTAATGATAACACACACAAGAAAGGGCTAGAAAAAAAAGGACAGCACACTTGTGCAGTCTTAAACATTAAAGTGCAATTTAGAGCGATTATGATTCTTAAGAGCAGGTACAGTAACAATTCCACTTACCTTTAAAAATCTAACTTTAAAGCGTTGACTTTGCAAAAATAATGGGCACCTTATGGTTGATGTACCTGCCAATTAGAATATCGGAACGTTAGTTGCAGTCTTTGCAATAAATAACGTTTTCAAACACTCCGAAACGTTTTTCGGACGGCGCAGAATTTAGCCGGCTTTCAAGAAATAACTATAAATGCCACGTGATTATATTTGATGAAAATGGGGGCATCATCATGGTCAATCAGAATGCGAAGTTAAATGCATGAGCGTAAAATATAATCTCCAAGAAATTTCTTAACGAAGTGCTTGAAATTGTTATACAGCCATTGTCTACTGCATTTAATACCTCACAAAACTATACAAAGCATTATAGAACCCTCTTCTTGTTTCCATTTCTAAGCGTTATATAATAAACTGGCAGTGTCATCGGTGAACTAAAAGAGCCACGAGTCATGATGCGTTGTAGATTTCCCAGAAATAGGCGGCACAATATACGCTACATGTACTCTCTTCTACTGGTAACACGTACTGCTAATAGCGTTAACAAAACGAAAGAAAACTTTATAAGTTACAGGCATTTTTGCTTTGACGTTTTCATACATGTTAAAGGTTTAAAGTGTTGATGTGATGCAGAGAGACCACGAAATGAGTTTCCAGGTTTCGAACCATGTCAACCATACAAGCGATACTCTGTCGTGTCGAAACGTTTATACTTGATTTATTCGGCATAAAAGAAGACAAGCAGGAAATCCATTGGGTGAGGAGGATTGGCAAGGTGACGTACGTCGGCAAGGTACGACGCTCGAACCGCGGTTCATTGCGACACTATGGTGCATGGGCTAAGTAAGTTGTGGTTGAGATGCACCGAAAAGGGCACTATGCTTGTCGTGCACACATGTTTCCAATTCTTTCGTGGATGGCTTATTGAGCAGTGATGCGGCATCAAAAAGTGTACATTCAGAAGACAACGATAAGGCGGACATAACAGGCGACTACTGTGACCACAGTGAAAGGTATAACACTGCATGGGCCTGGGTTTACCTTAAATTCCCCGCCCGGTTTGGATAATGGGCGAGTACAGGCTTGATGCCCTCGGGCATAGGCCAGGCTCGGGCTTGAATCCACGAGCTCCAGCTGGGTACGGAGCCGTTAATTGCAGGCAAGGGTCGTATTGCCAGCACGTGCACAGATTTTGCTTAGATTCGGGGCACTCCCTGCTCAGATAAATATGAAGCTTGAAAAAATGGGCTGCTAACTGCCTGAATAACTGATCTATAACTACCAAGAAAGACGGTTGTAATTTACTCTCTTTTTTTTCTACAAAAAGAACACTAGTTCGCTGGAATGTAGAAAAAGAATTGACTGAAAACCGCGTTGGATACGATTTCGCTGTTACTGTATTGTAATTGATGCATGTTACTGCTTTTCATACGACTATTTTATTGCAACTGTGCTATTTGGCCGCCTTTTGTTTAATACACAAAAATTCAAGATTTTTTAATGAGTGCTGCTGTAGATATCGATGACTTCCACCCTAAATGCATTGGCAATGTTCTTCGCGGGCCTTAGGTTTATAGGAGAGGAAGGCTTCGTGTAGTGCTTAACAAGGTCGGCACGACAGCCCATTCTGTAATTACGCGCGTGTAACTATGCCTTGTTAGAAAAATCTGCTGTTTTCAATTTCAACTAAAAATGATCAAAATATGTTACTTGTGATGCCTTTGGTATTTTTCATATAGATTGGTGGTAGAGTGCTCGATCAATGTATCCATTAGTTCCGTGCCGAAGCTGAAATATGCACGTTAAAATATCTTTATTTGCTTGCTGTGCACCTAATATATGTTTACCATTTTCCTTGCTGCAAGCATTATTTATTGATCACAATCCGTTTAAAAAAAATGGGCATCTTTATAGTGTCCTAAACATGAGGTGTACGCATGAGCTTTACTAAAATACCTTGTGAGAAATGTTTATGCAGCCACTTAAGCTATATTTTCAAGCCATGTACACATATAGTTTCTTCGGTTGGCTTTCTAATGTAAGCATGGGCCCTGGCCAGGACTAGGCTGGGAGCGACTAGACTGGGCTGTGCCCTGTTTTCAAATCGGGAGCCTAGGCAGAATTTAGGGATGAAAATCAGGCTCGTGCAGTGCTCTAGTTGCAGCAGCAGCCGCAGGATCTCCGAACCCGGTGAGTAAAATATCGTAATCGAATAGTAGAACACCTTTTTTTTTTCAAATTGTATCACTTTAATGAACTGCTATATTCATTATTACAAAAATATATTCTCTGGAAGAAACAATCATCATATTTTGTCTATTTATTCGTTTTATGGTAAACCTTTATTACAACATTATCATTACTTATCATTACATTACATCACATTATCAACTTATCATTACAACCACTCACCTGTACCCTATGACTGCGATATACTTTCTTTTTTTTTGAGGCAAGGTGTTTGATACTTGATGCTAGAGAGGTAAAAATACTTGGTACTCGAAGCTTCTTCAGGTATTCAAGGAAGCTCACAATAATATTGCAATGAATGTGCGATTTTTGCTTGCATGGCACTAAGTCGTCTGGGCCATGAAAGACTCCCAATGTATTGCGGGAAAGCTTACGTGTGTTTGTACCTATGCCCGGTGGTGGGCAAGTGCTTAGGCGCCAGGCACGGTAACACCAGACGTACATTCTGGAAAGCCCTCCATGGCTGCAGAATCGCACGGTTATGGCTTCACGTGACGCCTTTCTCCAAAGACACGCACTTCACTCCTAGAACGGAACTTTATGAACGCTGCAGGGGCACCTAGCAACGTTCTGCCGCCCTTTTAAGAACTCTAAGCATTCTCAGAAGGAAAAAAAACCGCTACAGGTGCTGTAACAGTGTTCGCGCTACATTGTCGAGAAAGCTGTGGTACAAGCTTCCGCTTGAAATAAGCATAGGCACGTTCCCTCCCCGCGGCAACCATAATAATCTCAATCTTCCAAGCGTTCAGCTAAAAGGACCGGAATGTGGCCGCCACATCGTAGAGACGGGGAATACGCCGGAAAAACACGACTAAGCGCGACATTTGCGGCGTAAGTTGCCCTCTGCAATGTGGGCATCCGGGACTATTATGTTTCCTAGTCGCGTACCTGCTGCCGTGGTTTTGCTTACGAGCACTTACGCTCAGTGCACCTAACGTCCTCTGGATGGCTTTCCGTGTAAGGTGCCGTAAGAATTGTCTTGAGCGTGCCTATGCTAGCATCTGAAGGAGGGAGATTTTTAATCTTCATTAACGCACCACTGCCTCCTAACTGAAGCGCATGTGGCTCTTGTGGGAGACGTAGGCAAGCAAATGAATAAAGTGACATTTTCGGTTGTAAAGGGACAGCATCGTCATCAAATGCCTACTCCACGACATGTGTGCTTTTTAGGCAACTCATGGCCCCAGAACATTTCAACATTATCCCCCTCTTCTCTCCTGACGTGATTTAATAGACCCTGTTTATCCTATTTGCTTTATTTACTTTCTTGTTTGAACCCGCCCCCCCCCCCCCCCCCCCCCTATTTTGTCATTTTAAGCTGAGACGGAAACTATCAAAGTTGATCATGCCTTGTTAGCCTAAGCTTGGCGCTCCTGTGAGATTAGCGAAATGTTTTCTCGCTTGCTTTATCAGAGCAAGTATCTAGTGTCGGGTGCGGAAGCATGACCGGTGCGTGGGACACTAAAAACAAAGAAACGGCGTTCTCAGCTTATGCACGATACACAAAACACACCGCAGTTTTCTTATAGAAAACCAAGGTACAGTGTAACTATTTTAGAAAGCACAAATCCAGATAACTTTTTACTGACTTAGGTATACTTGTGCCTAAAGCTTTACGGGCTATTTTTGAGGTTTTGATGTAGGGCAGTAAACTTTTTTGGGATGAACTGCCAAAAATATTAAATTAAGAAAAATTAAAGCACGAAGCTTACAACTTAACGACTCTTCACTAAAGACAAATATTTCAGCTTTCTAAAAGACAATTGTTAAAAAGTCTTAAAGCTGACAAACGCCATGTAATAATTTATTTTTACATAAAATTGTTACGATGTATTCAAAGAAATTGGAAAAGTCCTACTCAAAAATTTGCGGTACAATAACAGTGTTGTGCCATTCACATATATGCTCCGCTTTAGGCATATTATTAGGTACAGCTCACTAAATAATGCTTTAGTTTTTATTTCTAGTTTGCACAGCCTAATCTATATATTCCAGTTTTCCGAAATTTCGCAAATGTCACTGACCTTTCGAAAACAGATGCTAGAATAGCTTTAAGATCTACTTGCTACAGTTAGTATACCTTAATTTCTTTTTCAGAATATAATAAATTTTTTCAATATCAATGCGGTAGTTGCAGCCCAAAAAATTGTGTTCTCTTGTTTGTAAGGAGCTCCTTTAAAAGGGATTCGTAATAATTTATAGAGCATGTATGTATGTATGTATGTATGTATGTATGTATGTATGTATGTATGTATGTATGTATGTATGTATGTATGTATGTATGTATGTATGTATGTATGTATGTATGTATGTATGTATGTATGTATGTATGTATGTATGTATGTATGTATGTATGTATGTATGTATGTATGTATGTATGTATGTATGTATGTGTGTATGTATGTATGTATGTATGTATGTATGTATGTATGTATGTATGTATGTATGTATGTATGTATGTATGTATGTATGTATGTATGTATGTATGTATGTGTGTATGTATGTATGTATGTATGTATGTATGTATGTATGTATGTATGTATGTATGTTGTAGGTGCATGCGTATCAGTACCTTGAGAATACATATCATATTTCTAATTCGTGATGATTGCGATGATTAGTTTGCACCCTTTCCGAAGGGGAAGCGACAAATAGTCACCTGATTTGTTTGAGCTGTTTATCTATAATCTATCATCTATAGATATGTATAGGTATAGAGTTTTGTCAATGTCTCCTAATTTTGTTTTGCACTCCTTAAAACTGACGTACATACCTTGTCTAGGTATTACACCTTCATCCGATTCACTCCTATCATTTTCTGCCCTGCTTCTTTTTTCCCACCATGACTCTAAAGGTATCGTGCTCATCTCAACTGCTAACTGGTTAATTCTTCCCTCCACTTTAAATCCCAGTGCAATTCTGGAAGGTTGACATTTTCTACGGGTCTCGCTCGCTTAATTTTTTCGCATTCTATTGCAAACAACAATACACGCAGAGTAGCAGGCCACGAAGCCGGTCAGGAAAACAACTTTCACTTTTCAATAAAGTAAAATCTCTCTGTATCCCTCCCTGGGGTAGCACATGCATCCTATATATCTTTGCCACTACGACTGTTTTTGTCTAACACTCGCTTCGCAACAAACGCCAATAAATGGTTACTAATACTCGGAGATAAAGGTTGATAACCAAGTAGGGAGAAATTGAGAATAATGCAGCTAAAAATTTTACAATTAGAAACAAGAACGAACATTTCCCTTGGGCATCATATCTTCCATCCATTAATGAAATGGTAAGCAAAAAACGTAAATAGGTGCCACGCCGGGAAAACTGAGGCATGATAAATGAGGGACGCGTCGAGTAAGAAAACAGTGAGATGAACTGGGTGGCAGCCCGAAGCCGAAAGAGAAGACTATCGATAGGCGAGATAATTTAGGTCGTTCGTCCTTGCAAGCAGCGACTCGGACACCGCTCATTATCACCCAACCCTAAAGCTATGCTAGATTTCATGCTGTCTTTCAATAATTACTGAAAGGTATTTCTCAGTTTCCCTTTTCTCTCCAAAGCAACTTCTCATCCATGACACCCATCATGCTTGTCCTTCTCTCGAGTCCATTCTTTTACTACCAATCGGCCTAGCATTTCATTAGGAGCCGGCAGCTATAATTCGCAGAAGGTAGGCATTTGAAATTTTGGTGTATCTCATGACAGCTGAATTTCCAACACAATAAGATCATTCAGTCGAAAGTCAACAGACAAATTATTTGCTCCTTGTGACAGCTCGTTTGGGGAACCGAATCTAACTGAAGAAGGGCTTCAGGCAAAAATTTCTCAATAGCCCTAAGCGTCATGCACGCTTCAGCCAAACCGACACCGGATGGACCCATCACAGTGGTGATTGATTTACAGACCACCTGCAGGACTTCGGCACGAGGGAGGGTGACACCCTACAGATGCCACATCCTTACATCAATACACCCCACAGCGTTACACAGGTTGCGTATCACCTGGACACCTGGACACGCCGCTCTCCACGATAATGAACTTCTAATGCGGTAGCCCGAAAGCTCGCTAACCGGGCGCCATTGGAAGAGCTGTCCAACTTAGACGACGCACCGACAGAACTACTGAACTACACTGAAACTCTACAGCATTACAGAGATAGCAGGAGGTACTTCCCCGCACCATATATTTTCCTTAACCGAGAAGATGCCGTCGCTTAGCGACAGCTTCAAACTAATTCACTTCCCTGCCTTTTTTATCTTCACGTCTTCCACCCCACACAATATACCTCTTTACTCTCCCTACTGTGGAGCAAAGCCCACAGTATCTCATTGCACCTGAGAGTGCCCACATCCTCCGGGTTACTTCTCTATTCCTTCACCTTCACCTTCCTCCTGGGAGACTGCGCTGACCAGCTTAGACCCGCAAGAGCAGCGATGGCTAATCCGGCGGGCGCGCGGAGTGGCATGAGCCAATGGGGCCCTAGACTAAGGGATCCATGCTACGAGGAAGTAACCCCGTCTTATTACAAATAAATATTTTATCTCTCTCTCTTTCTCATTAGCATTATTCTTGTTCTTTTTCACTCCACTTCGTTGTACGCTACTGGTGTAGACATCGCATAGACTGAGGGCTCCACCCTGCGAGGAAGCCACCCCATCTCATTACAAAGAAATATTTTATCTCTGTCTCTCTCTCAATAGCATTATTCTTATTCCATTTCTTTGTGCACTACTGGTGTACATATCGCGCCTCAAAATCGGCGACAAGTTCCGGCTTCGAGGAGCTAGATAAAAACGGTGGTAAATACAAAGTTTTATTGGTGAGGAGGAACGTAGGCCCCAGCCCTGCCACTGCCACGCCGCTTTCGCCCTTGCGGCGATTTTAACTTCTTTCGTATTTGATTGCTGCGATGTCAAATGACTCAAGGTAAGCGGGCATCGCCTTCCACTGCAACAGGTATTCAGCAGCAAGAATAACTTTCAGAAGCGGATGCAAAGTGCATCTACAGCTGCGCCGACTACGTGGGGCACCATGGCTGTGCAGTTTCAGACAAGCGTCGCCTTTGGATCTCGAGCATCAAATGAAAGGACTTGACACCGTCGGATACGTGGAATGCATGTTCAGAAGATTTTCTTTCTGGTGAGCGCAAAACGAAGAACACGTGTTCAACCAGGATTATGAGCAAAACTTGCGTTCTTGAGTTGGTCGCCTCGAGCGAGTGGACCAAATCAACGGGCCACAGAAGACAATTCATCTGTTCAAATTTGTTCTAAGATTATCATCCGGCAGCCAATGTACCTTGGAAGTTGACCTGCAACGTGTTATGAGAACATAATGCATGCCTACGAAGACAATAAACACGCGTTCTCATTTGTTTTGCAGCTAAAGCAACGCCTACCATGTGCCGACCGCTTCTTGTTCACTTGGACTCTCGCGTTTGGACCTTTCTGTGGCATGGCGTCTGGCTGACTGGGCGCGTCGCGCGCTATATTCGTTCAGAATATAACGCTGCTGCTGCAGAGTGTATTTGTTCGTTTTTAAGCCCTCCCAAGACGGCGAAAAAGTCATTGCGCTGCTGCCGCTCAAGATCTAAGAGCGCATACTCTTTCAATGCGTGTCCGCTGCGCCTGTTTGATCGTGGCATATTTGGGCCACTGTCGCCAGGCCATTTTTATTTTTTTTTATTGTACATACTTTCAAGGCCGGCAGGCACAACAGAAAGGAGTGGTAGAGTACAATATTTGCAGAACGAGAAAAAATAAAAAATAATGAAGGAACTATGAACTATGTACTAATGAAGGAGCCGTGGCTAACAGCCCTACCGTGCGATGTATTTTAAACTAGTTTGTTCAATGCAGCACTATGTCCTTGCGCTAGGTAAAGAACTGTTGAAAATTCGTACTGCAAAAACTTCGGAGCATGAAAATTACCGAAACTTCTTTCCTCGCACCTTCGCTAGTTACCTGGATTGGGATGCACGCTGGTGCGGTACACCCAATAGCACATGGACAGAGTTCAGATTGTTGCCAACCGAGTGATACATTAATAGAGTTCAAATCCGGAACTATAATAATAGCATGTTGCCCATATGTTACATGTCGACAATATTCAGGCTTCAAGCGCCTTATACAGTAAAAGCTCGTTAGTTCGAAGCGCAAGGGGAAGCCGCTTCAGTTCGAATTAACGAAAGTTCGAACTAACGAAAGTGAAGGAGGGCAACAGTACACTGCGACTTGGCAGCAGGAGGGCATGTCAGAAATTTGACGTGTCAGAAAGTGATGGCGTGTGCCGCGGGCACACGCCATCTTCAAGTCGAAGCTTTGGGTCCGACTGTGCCACACCACCGATGTCCACCGAAACGAACGTTAGCTGAGGCTTAACACCGTCACAATGAATCGCGACGGCCGATACCTCCTAAGCTGAAAACAGAGGTGCACAACCGATGAAGACTGCCGAGACAAAGACGCTGAACATGTGAAGGTGGCGAAAGCCCTGATTCGTTGGTTCTTGATTGCAAGCGCAGCTGCAACGTACTTGATTCGCTGTGTTTTGGAGCTTGCCGTGCCATCTCCGCACATTAGCAGCTGTACAAGATTTGCAAAGCCTCCGAGATTCGCAACGGGCAAGAAGTCTCGGAGGTTACGCAGAACGGAGAGGCGGCAGCCGCCGCTGCCTTCTGGCTGACCCTGCGTCGGTTAGATTTTTTTCCGATTTTGCCTTCTCTCGCCGTTCTCTCCGTTTCGGAGGCAATACAGCCTTGTGTGTAGGCAGTAGGTGCGTTTCTCTGGCCGTGTGCCAGGCGAGCGTAGTTCGAATTATCCGTGAGGGAACCATCTCGCGTTCAAATTAACGGACTTTTTTGTACATAGACTTCTGTGGAGCTTGGCCGGACCAAATCGTACAGTTAGAATTATCCATAAATTCGAATTATTGAAGTTCGAATAAACGAGCTTTCACTGTATTTCGATCGTTGGTAGAGTTGTGGCAATGATGTTTGGTCCATCGCCATTTGACGTTGCCGTTATATTGAAACCCAAAGCTTAGTAATGACCCGCTAAGAATTTTCTGCATTACAAAAGCGTAAAACCTTGCAACTCTTTGTCAACTGCAGATTCTCTGTGCACCCTCTAGGGCTATCCCACATGCCAGCATGTTGTCGTAACACTTTGATGCCCAATTAATTTTGTTATCGAGATACAAAGTTACAAACTTGGTGATTTACCTCGCTTGCGCTTTTACAATAAAAAAAAACTGCTCTGGCAAACTTAATCGCATAGCTATATTCACAAAAATCGGCATGTCGCTAATTTGTGGCACTGAGCAATTGGTCCATCTTTATTCAAGTAGGTACGTACCTCAATAATGCATGGTTCTTGTGTTCTGAAACTCATTTTATCTTAAAAAAGAACTTGTCAGTATGTTCTTACTGAGCTCAACTGCTGATGAATACTAAAACAGGAGTTCTTGTGTTTATTGAGGCAGAGTTGGACATTGCACTGGGATCCCGTGAAAACCAGCCCTACTTTACAGTTAGGTTGCTTGTACCTCTGCCGCGTGTCTTCTACAAGTGGCTAGTGTCCAGCATGCTCATTCTCACGCCCACTGTTGGAAGTGCCTTTAAAAGACCCCTCCTCTTTGTGACTAAAAATGTCTTCTGGGATGATAACATTCTGTGACTTTGCTTTCGATCAGTGTTGTTTTCCTACTATACAGTGTACTGCTCAATACAAAATTTTGAAATATATTGAACAGGAGTGTTCATGTTCTCCCTCTCAGGTAAATTCTTGCCCCTATGCCCTATCAGATTTTTCAGTGCAATATATCCTCTTGCAGTACATCTTTTCAGTTGCTAAGCGGCACCTGTTTGAACCAACTGCACTTTCCGAGTCCCTGGTCCTCGCTGGTTATGTCGATAATTGGAGACAACATGTCGTGAAATACATATGTGTAGTACTCATCGTCATTGCTGAGACTCCTGTCATCACTGTCCCTTTCAGTGGAAGATCAGTCCTCATTGCACTCAGACCATCAAAAGAATGTACAGCCATTACAGGAAACGAGTATACCATCTTGTAATTAGTTGAAGCCCCTCTCAAAGTCATACACCAACACTAATATATAAACAAAGGAAGCAAGCGCCTTACACAGCCACACTCTGAGTTTCATCGCAGCAGAAGCAGGACAATTGTGGATTCAAAGCACCACCTTTGTCGCCGCAGCAGGTGTCAATGATCTGCGTGCTCACATCATTTCATCAGCAGTGCCGCTAAATAAAGTTCTTATTATGTTTGCTTCCTTATCATACCGTGCACTCTCACCTAACCCCAAGAGTATGAAAAAGCCACTGAGGTCCGGTTTCGTAAGTTTCCACCGTTTAGGTAATGCAGCCATTTCACTACTAAATTAGCATTTCAGAGAGCGTGTAGTTGCAAGAAAAAATGATGAGTTTGAAGAGAACAAAGACCAACGACCATTCTTATATCGTGCATTACCAACACCGCAAAAAATATAAAATTGAACGTACTCAACTACAGCACCATCGTCTCGATGCGCTCTCGCTTCTGCTTCAGATTATTTCCGGGAAGTGACGATCAAAACTTCTGACGAAAGATCACTCTGTGGGGAACATACAACAACCAAAGCTAGCCCGCAGTTTCGGTGCAATATTGTGAAGCCGACAATTATTCGGTAGGTTGTGAATTCGGGACGCTGGGCAGTAAGGTAATGTGCTGGACGATAGGTGGCGCTGTGATCACAAAATCGGTTTATAAGACAATGAAAAAATAAACGCTATCTCCAGATGTGGCTGACTGATTTCTCAGCCGGAGCTGTCTGTTTATTTAGCGTTTCTTGATTACGCTTTTCACTCAGTTTTTGCTACGAAGCAGTGTGTGGCAACGCTTTTATTCTGGCTTCCCCACCTGTGTTTTACTTCGGAATTCCAGGCTTAAGTTTCCACCAAGAAAGGAGACCATAGAGGGCATTGCCGAAAACTGAGTGAATTCAAACAGTTGTTCTAAACTGGCTATAAAAGGCACTGCTGCATTACATATTGCGCTCGCGAAGATGTTTCCACTCGGAATTGGCCATAATTCATGCGCAAACCGCTGACAGGCAATTTTCATCTGAATAGGCGCATGCATCAGCCATACGAATACCACGTAATACAGAGCCTAAATCCCAGCGCTAAAAAATCATTGAATATGAACAAGAATGCAACAATGTGCCAAGTGATAAAAAGCAGGAAGCAAGGGGGAATATTTAAATTATAGAATTAGAGTTTCATCACCTTCTATTGTGGTTCAATTTTCTGTGAGCACACACTCGTCTCCATTGTACATGTGTAATTATCTGCCCGTTTGCTCCTTCAGTGCGAGTGAGCTTCTCGAGCAAGCGGGAGCAGAGGGAAACGAATGTGATTGAGCGGAAAAAGAGTTCGGTAAATTAGGAATGCTGGAAGGTTAGAGCGCTGGTTTTGTTTGCTGGAACGTCATTGTAGGTTTACAGCAAACAAAGAGCAGAAACGATAGTATTAGGGTAGTATATGATTAGGACAGCGAAGTGAGCACAACACGTATTATTTTTATAGTTTTCAAAGACCAACTCGAGCATACTTGCAAGGAAGAATATTTCTCTACCCCTTACCGCATGACTTCATTGCAGTTCGACGTATTTTTTTGCTCTATAATAGATAGTTTTAGTTTCACGTACGTTAAGGCTTTGCCTACGTAGAGTTCTTACGTGTGAGAAGTGCGCCTGTGCAGAACGCAAAGGGTTTGCGTGAGTCTCACGGACGTACGTGAGGCTCAAAAGCTTGAGTGCGTTCTTTGCGCACGTAGAGAGCTCCGCGCGGCCGTCTCGTGAGATCTCGAACAAGCGAGAGCATCATTGCAAGATGGCAGCCAAACACGTCGACAAGGTAGCTCCACGCCTTCGTTTTAAAACGACTTGGATTTGTTGCGAAACGTAAGGAAGTGCTACCCCTTCGAGGACAACATGCGGTATAGCACTTATAGGCATTGCGAAGCTCCGATCGGCTCAAGAACACACTTTTACGTGTTTTGCGCGCCAATTCAACTTGACTAGCTTGGCTTTGATTTGTCTTGGATGTCAATGGCTACATCAGTGCTTATACCTGGCGATAGATGGCGATGCATGGTCGCTTTTAGCGTGCGTCGTGTACGTGTAGCTAAAAGCGTTTTAGGTGCAGTGCGCGCACAATGGGTAAAGCTTTCAGTTTGTGTGCGTGAAGTCTCTGTGTACGTGTAACTAAAACTGTCTAGTATGTTACTTTTTCTTTTGCTATCGTGCAATGTAAGACCATGAGCTTCGATGTTTTTCTACTGTTGACAACGACCGTCCTTACCAGAAGGGCGCTATAAAATCCCATTAAAATATCATGTACAATACAACAAAGTGGAGGAAGCACGAACCAGCTGCCTTGTCTTGGGCAAAAGGATAAAGGGAATAAATGATATGAAAAAGGTGAAATGATAAACAATTCAGAGAGACGAAAGCGTGTCGACTAATTGTACGCAACGCGCTACAACTTTTACAGTCGGTCCCCCTGTCCACAACTCCGTAGGCACGGTCGTCCGGCGGAAGCGTGACCACGGTTCGTTATGCAGGACCAGAAGTACGCCAAGGAGTTCATAAGTTTAAGGACGTGTCCCTAACTTTGTTAAAACTGTTTCAATAAAATCAAACACTAATCTAAAGCTAATGTTAAGGAAGCCGGATACTTTTGATACCAGGACAATCAGGATGAACTTCATTTTGACAAACAGTCTGTCTTCCTCAGCTACGAAATGAAATAAGGAACAAAAGAACGTGGAAGATACTGAAGTTAAGGTTAATATCGCCATCGCGCACACTGTTTCTTTGCTGTTTCACAGCCTTGAGTGTATCTGTGTTCGCCTGTTTTTGTGCATACGCAGCTGCATACAAGTGCTGACACAGTCAGGACAGAGGAGAAGAGGGGATAAAACCTGCCCCTGACAGCCTATCTCGTCGTTCACATAAAAAAATTAAATGAAACTATTTGAAGGCAAATACTCGAAGCTTGAAAATATTCATGTGCTTTAGATCCCGTTTAGGCCTTTGTCAACGGCATATAGCTCCAATAGCGCGCCAACCATACAATTGTCAACGTAAATAGGAGACGCCGATGTGAGGTGGAGAGCCTGCGCGCATGACATGGAGTATTTACCCCGTCTGCTTTATGTTTCCAGATACATTTTTGCGAGGACAGTGCATGCAGCTGCACTAGCGGCATCGGCAGAAGATCACTGAGAATAGATAACCACAGGCTGTCATTGTCGACATAATTGTACTTATTTGGCTACGCTATTGAGTACCGTTAAAATACAGTAGAATATTTGCTTGCTACTTCAGCACGCTGGGAAGACGCTTTGTAACGTCACAGGCATACACTAAAATAAAACGAAAGCCTCGTATTTGAGAAAAGAATGGAGTCACAACTTTTGCTTTCACAGCGATTTACTTTTTTATTTGTCACTTGCTTGCATGCTTCTCGCTTTGAGGCAGTCCTAACGAATCTTGCCCGGTTATACGGCAAGAAACAGCTATGTGTTTCTAAAGTTTGTCTGCGTACATCGATAGTTTTTCCTGCTATTGCCCCTACAGAAATGATAGAAAAACAAAATGCTCTATGTCTTGGTTTCCTTAGAGGAATTACCAAAATGCTTCTTTTTTTTACTTATCGCAAGTGATACGGCTGTGGAAGGCACTGGGCACTACCACACCAAATAAGAGGGATAAATTCTAAATTCCAAGAATGAAATTTATACTAATTCTTACGCACTCTCACTTTTTCTATTATTGCACTTTGTTTATTTAAAGAAAAAACATTGTCATAGGGAATTTTTAGCAAGAACACTAAAAATATCATTGCCTTTAAGACAAGGTCTTATGTTTACGTACAGACATTGTTGAAAAAGGCGGATTACATACGACAGAACGCATCTCATGATGACTAATAATAATATATGGCGTTTTACGTGCCAAAACCACTTTCTGATTATGAGGCACACCGTAGTGGGGGACTCCGGAAATTTTGACCACCTGGGGTTCTTTAACGTGCAGCTAAACCTAAGTACACGGGTGTTTTCGCATTTCGCCCCCATCGAAATGCGGCCGCCGTGGCCGGGATTCGATCCCGCGACCTCGCGCTCAGCAGCCTAACACCATAGCCACTGAGCAACCGCGGCGGGTTTCTCATGATGACTGTCGATGTTAGTGCGCATAGCAATAGAACAGTGTAGCGACACAACATATTCCTGAAGTGACGTTCATTTACCACGTGCATTGGTAATTCTAAGGCCTCAGCTGTGTGCCACATACTACGATATCGCCCCACTTTGCTATGGCACTTGCTTGCCGAAGTCACCCATGAGCATGGAGGCACGAGAACAACTGCATGAAGCCGACGCAGTAACGATGGTATGACGAAGAAGAAATGATGGTCATGGAACGACAAAACCGTAAAACGATGATGGCCTGATGTCGATTCTTAAATTGTGACTATAGTACAACGATGGCGATTAGCGGACAATAAGATACGACGACTGTATCTGTCGTATCTGTATGCGACGGCATTACAACTGCGTGAAGAAGCGGGAATGGCGAGAATGACACGACAAAGATGGCATCACGACGAAGGTACGGCAATGGATTTGACGATAGCATCTGTATCACGACGACGCAATGAAGATGATGGCATGACAATGGCGGCATATTCGTGATTGCATGACAACAGCGTCATTACGATAGAATGACAAACAAGTAATGACGTCAATGGATCGATGAAAGTACTATGACGACGGTGGTACGATAATGGAAAGAAGTTGCTGAAGTTATCACGAGGTGATGGCGATGGCATGAAGATAACGGTATGGCAACGGCGGCTTGACGAGAGTCGAATGTCGAAGTTCCAGTGATGACGCTGGAAGTAGCGTGACGGCAACCCGACGAAAGTATGACAATGAATTCGTGACGACCACTGCATGACGACGATGCAGGTACGAAAAAAAAAATTAAATTATGGGGTTTTACGTGCCAAAACCACTTTCTGATTATGAGGCACGCCGTAGTGGAGGACTCCGGAAATTTCGACCACCTGGGGTTCTTTAACGTGCACCTAAATCTAAGTACACGGGTGTTTTCGCATTTCGCCCCCATCGAAATGCGGCCGCCGTGGCCGGGATTCGATCCCGCGACCTCGTGCTCAGCAGCCCAACACCATAGCCACTGAGCAACCATGGCGGGTCATGTTGCAGGTACGATGATGGCACGCCAACAGCATGATGACAATGGTGTGACGATGACTGTATCACGAAACCTGTATGACGCCGGCGGTATGACAAGAATCGGATGACGAAGCTGGAGGGGCGCTGATGGCACGACCATGACAACATTACGGCGATGGCATATCAATGGAGGCATGATAGCGAGTGTCTGACGATGACGGGATGGCAATGGCGGCAAAATCAACATGGTATGATGAAAGCATGCTTACGATACAACGACCAAGAAAGATTCGCGCCGATGAGACGACAAAGACGGTATGACGATCACGGCATGTCCGCTATGCGATGACGTTACTGAAGTGATGACAATGACAAAGCAACAAATTGACGACTATGACAACGCGACGATGGCATGAAGACGATGGCGTGATGACTGTCGGGGGAAAAAGCTGTAATGACGAAAACGCGACGGCCATGACGGCATGGTTATCTCGAACACATACCTGTATGCCCAAGCGCGTAGAAAATTTGGACCACTGGCGACAACATGGCGATAGTCCGATTGCAAACTGCGACGACAAGGAAAATTCCTAAATTGCAAAAAAAACCCCGAGGAATCGCTGCTTTGGTCATGTGTGTTTGTCAAGCTGTGCGTAAGTATTATGCGTTCTGTGCTTATCAGCGAACACGGTTCAATTCAAGAACCACAATGATACCTGATTTACCGCGACAAAGAAGTGAACGGAGTAAACATAATTCTGCGCTATCAGCACACTGTCCAGTGTACCTAAGTGCCTTACAATATTCATTCCAAGGCAATTCTTGTACTTGCGTATAAAACATTCACTAAATGCACAAATAATTAAAGAAAGTACTTCGTTAACTTTTCTGCTATGTGTCTAAACTTCTCCCTGCCTGCCAATTTGTCTTCCTTAAATTTTTTGTGCGTCTTTTCGCCAACGAGAGACCGACATAAATGTAGAAAGAAGCAATCGACGCTTCGTAATTTTTCAGACTTTTGGAACAGATTAGAGTAGGCAAAACAATATTCCAATTTTAATAGCATATAACTCTTCCTCGCCTTTAGTGAACAACCACAAACTGTTCAGTTGCTGCAGCTGACGTTAGCCGTTTCTAAAGCTTCTAACCGCCACAAAAAATCCCTGCAAAACTGAGACAGCATACTGATCGCTTCAAAAGAAAGAAAGAAAGAAAGAAAGAAAGAAAGAAAGAAAGAAAGAAAGAAAGAAAGAAAGAAAGAAAGAAAGAAAGAAAGAAAGAAACAAAGAAAGAAACGAGGGTATTGTAATGCGTTAACACACTGGTAAAAAACAAGCAGATCAAGACCAAGCTGGCGCGAAAAGGTGACTGAAAAAAACTGCAGAAGCTGCAAAAGTTTTACAGAGTTCAAGCACATGGTAAAAGCCTTTTAGACTTTAATTCTGTTAATCAGCTGCCATTGCGGTCCTTATGAGTTCCTTCTCCTCTTCTACATCTCGGTCGTCTTCCTTATCGTTTCATCCAGGATCAGTACAAGCTTGAAACATGGTGTATGGCTCCGTCGACAAACATTCATGACACCTAGTTCTGTCAAGCAATGCACGTCTTTTAGAGCACGTAAGAATGCATTTGTAAACGCATCTTTACACAAAGTGAACTTAAAAGACGCAGTTCAGTGCCAAGCCTCATCCAATAAAGAAAAAAAAGCTGAAAAATCACAAATCCTGCGAAGTTATAGATTAACAAATACAAGAGTTCCGCCACAGGATTTGCAGGATTTGCACGCGAAATACCATCTCACACAGCTACAATATAGAAGAGCAGATCTAACCCTATTGGAAGTGATTCGATATTAAAGAGTCAACATCACAACTTAGCCGCTGGTCTGTGAACGCCGTCGGTTTGAATAAAGTGGAAGCTGCACAAGATTGTTTAGTGCTAATTCGCACTCGAAAAACCTATGAAAAAAGCGACGAACATGCAGGCCACTGATGCAAGACCCTCTGAAGCTACATCGCCGATGCATACAAAGTTCCAGGGTTGAATGATTAGGCTCCCCTTAGAATAATTTATCCGGCAAATAGAATTGGAGATGTGGAACTGTTGTCTCCCGCGCGGTGAATTGGGACCTATTTTCAGGCGCCTTGCCTATTACATAGTGTATATTGCTAAATACAGCTGTCTCCGAAGGGAGGTTACGTTCACCACAATCATTAAGAAGAAACTGTCATTAGAGAAATGCAGAACAAGGCTTCATTCGTTGGATGGCCCTGGGCCCGAACGGATGATTCATTCACCCGGTTTTCTTAATGTCTAGCATGTCGTTAGGTTCGGGGGCCCTAATATATATATATATATATATATATATATATATATATATATATATATATATATATATATATATATATATACCTCGAGTAAGCCTACTTTCTCAGTTTTACAAAAAAAAAAATGAAGCATTTGAATGGCGATAGAGTATCACCGTATGATTACGCACTACGAGACGATTTTCATGCAAGCACCGGCAAAGGATATTAGCAAAAAAGAAAAAAAATAAGGGGTTTTACGCGCCAAAACCACGGTTGAGATTATGAGACAAGCCTCAGTGGAGGACTCCGGAAATTTCGACCCCCGCGGGTTTTTTAACGTGCACCAAATTTAAGTACACGGGTGTTTTCGCATTTCGCCCACCTCCAAATGCGGCCGCCATGGCCGGGCTTCGATCTCGCGACGTCGTGCTCAGCAGCGCACACCATAGCTACTGAGCAACCACGGCAAGGCACAAAGAAAGAAAAGAAAGAAAGAAAAAGACAACTGCTGAAGAAAAAAATCACTATCTAGCCACATAACGCGGAATTATTCAGTCGTAATATGTGTTTCCCTATGAAAACCAGCATGTGTAAGTATTTAAATTAGGCTTTGGTTATACTTTATGTCTATGCATTTCGCTGTTTCGTTACTTCTATGAATCGATGAAAACGGTTTTCCAGTTCTTTGACTGTTGTAAAAGTATTGTAAGAGTCTTTGTTTATCTCAGTTTATTCTTTTTCACCGCGTTTCTACCCATTCCTGCAATAGCCCACCTATGTGGCTGCAGTATGTACAAATAAATAAATAGATGCATAAAACACCTAATCAAGACCCGTGATGACGGCGTTGCAGTTGGGTGCATGATACCGAGGGAAAATGGCTTCCGAGCTGTAGCAGTTAGGAAGACATGGGACCACTCCTCATCAGCGTCCCATCTGTAGCAAATTGCAATGCAATGCACGAGTAGTAGCGATGCAATGCAACAGCAATCTTCGAGCATGCCAAAGCAGCAGTGCATGCCACGTGTCATTGTTTTAAACACTCGTCTACCTATCTGTGCTTTCCTTTGTAAATTATGTGTGACTGTGTGGAAACAGCCGTTACCGTTCGGCACTATAATGCAAAAATTCTGAAAGATTCCTTAGCTTAGTATGGAAGTATTCAGAGGGGTTATGCCACCTAATATTATTCTGAACCCTCCATTACCTTAGGGCCTCTCTATATTTACAATGAAGCCTCCTATCCCCGCTTCTTTTAGTGTTGGGCCAGCTTGTGTCACTTGGGATGTTTGGGTACTAGGGTAAAGAAACGGCCGTCCTAGTGGTGCCCTAGACTACCCTGCGTTGCTCGCGCTCACCACACTTGCAGACAGTTGGGGATCGTGGACTTCAATCTCCAGCGCTTCCCTCCCCCCTCTCCTCTATGGAGATTGACAAAATTTACCGTGGTTGAAGAGGCTGAGTATCTCTCGGTCTTGTTGCTCGAGCCTCTTCACTTCGTTTCTGGACCCTGCGTGACGAACGCGATAGAGTCATAACCGAGCAAGCGTAAAATCTTTGAAAACAAGCGCACTTCTAGGTGTTATAACTCCTCATGAGGCCATATTTGAGGTTAATAAAGTATAGCCTTTAAGTTTGAGTGAGATCTCTTAAATTGACCACTTCCACTCAGATCGACAAGCGTACTGCCGATCTATACGTCTCGGAACGATACGCGAGAGGCTAAATTTAACTCTGATTTTGTCATGCTTGGCACGACAAAGGCGCCAACTGTGCAAGCGATATATGCATCACAAGCTAATGATTTTTTTTTCTTGTACACAACCATACTAATGCAAGGCGAGTGTGTAGTGTGGTTGCAAATATATAGATAATAATAGTACAACATGTTTTCTTTGCAAGTGGTTTAGCAAGCGACTTCTTCTTAGTAGGAATTCTAAAGAAATTTATATAAAAAATTATTTCATGAACAAGCATTATATTGTTTTACAAATGGGCTCACGTGAGACTTACGACACATTCTCTGAAATCCAAACTCATGGAATTGCTATTGCATATCTAGCGAAATCATACCTTTCGTGAGGATGGGTTTAGGGACCTATCAGAATACGCTTCCTTTCTCCATGTAGCCTTCATGATAAAGGAGGCACGAAGGACTCGTAACATCAGGTCAGAATATGGCCCAATGAAAGAAAAGTTTCACAATTTGACTCTAAGGCCAGCGTTCGAAGCACAAGGTTCCTATACAAAGGTGACCCATTTCTACTTATACTGCTCAATGGCGCTGCTTGACAGCATTATTTGCCAATACAGGACTTTTTCAAAATCAAAAGGTGTTTAGTTAGCCTCAGCTGAAGGCCCGCTGCGTTTTAGGTGTCTATGGTAAGTGGCACAGGAAAGAAAAAAAAAAGCTACCAAAGAAGGCTTCCCGTGAAGAATGAAGAGAGTTTTTGAAGAACAAGTCCTCCTTAATTCCTCCTTAATTCCTCCTCATGTAGTGATAAATATTATGCGCGTTCATCTTATTACTCACAGGCAGCGACGCCTTGCACGTACCGCCTCTGTTTCCCCGCGATGCTCTTCTCAGTAGCTTTTTCTTTCTTTCTTTTTTTTTTGCTCAAATGAGCACGAAACAATAGTGTGCCCAGAAAAAGCATCGTGCCACACTCAATTCCGCTCGCTGAGTATTAGACTCGGGAAGAAAATGCATGTGAAAACTACATAAGAAACACGTAGAAAAGGGGAAGGAGGAAAAACATTTATTTAACATAAAAATTAAAGAAGAAGCAGATGTCTTTCGTCTTGTGCGGGGAGGCGCCCATAGTCGAGCGCTCCTGCGGCTCGTGCCGTTTCCCGGGTCCACCGCAGCAGATGCTGCTGGTTACGAGGGTCCGAACTACTCAGCACGGCATCCCACTGCTCGGGTGTGGGGTTGGGTATTTGGGGCGCTGCTCTCACGTTGAGGCAAGTCCATGGGGTGGGATATAGGGAGGCGTAGTCACTGCAAACGGGACATTTGGATGAGTATAGTGTAGGGTGTGTTGCATGTAATCTGCTTAAATGGGGGTATGTGTTGGTTTGTAATTGTAGCCATGCTACGGCGTCTTTGCGTGACGGGGTCTTTTGTGGAGGGGGGTATTGTCGTCTGTTCAATATGTGCTGTTGTGGTGTGGTGTTGTGTAAAGGTACGGGCTCCATAGATGCAGCCGTATCCCTCTCTTGTGGCACCCCGGAGGCACGAGCTCCAGCTATATACCGCGTGCGCATGCTGATTTCCGCGGAGGGACTCATGTCCTGGAGTCCCTACTATTTCAACGTCCGGGAATTGGGAGGCTTGTTTGAGGAGTTGGTGTGCGATGGAGAATATTGTACCTCTCGCGTAGCTACGGCAAGCTGCCTGGAAGTCGGTAATAATTGTGACGTGCTCGTTGGTTAGACTAGATGTGATGACCAAGGTGATAGCTGTCTCCTCCACTACGCGGGCGCTGGCAGTGCGGACCGCCATCGAGACCACCTCTTCAAGGTTATGGTCGACAACGCTGGCCGTCATGACTGGTTTTTGGGCGTACTGCGCAGTATCTGTGTATAGTGCGGTTGGGAGATTGCCACATTCTCTCTGTAGAGTCTTTGCTCAAGCTTAGCGACGACTGGCATGATGTTCCGGCTGCATGCTTCTGGGGATAGGGGCGACCTCGATGTGCTTCTGGAGTTTGGGGGCCAGATAGATGGCATGTTCATGGCCTTTGCCGTGCGTGGGGTAACCTAGGTGCGCTAGGAGTGTCCTTCCTATTGGTGTGAGGGCTAGGCGTTCTCATTGGCTTCTGTAGTGGGCATCTATGATTTCTCTTATTGTGTTGTGAACTCCTAGGGCTTCGAGCTTGAGTGTGGCTGTTTCCGGTGGTAGGCCGTGCGCTTGCTTGTATGTTTTCCGCAGAAGTAAGACTAATTGATTAATCTCTTTGGGAGTGTGGGGTAAGTATGGGGCAGCGCAGGCAATGCTGCTGATTATCAGGGCCTGGACGAGCTGCGTTATGTCGTCTTCTTTTAGCCCGTATTGTACTGTGGTGATGTGGCTGGCCATTCGCTTGATTTGTATTGTAAGGTGGTCTGCTTGAGTCGTAAATGTTGTATTCCCCTCCGCCATCCTTATCTATGCAGAGGCCCAGGAAGCGGACGCGATTTACTGTTGGTATTGCTTTGCCGTCGAGGGTGCGTGATGTGGAGTATTTCATTGAGTTTTCTTTTTGATTTCTGTCGAACCACTAATAGTTCCGAGTTCTCCAGGGAACATCAGAGACCACTTGTTTTTCTATGTTTCTGGATTATGTCGGTCGCTTGTTGGAAGGCGTCTTATTTCTCTCCTTCGGAAGCAGTGGCAGTCCAGATAGTGATATCACCGGCATATATTGCACGCCCGGATCCTGGTGTTGCGTTGACTTTGTTAGGTAATTTCATCTTCAATATTTCTGTGATGAAAGCACCTAAAAACACGTAGAAAACATTTCCGAAAATGTCGGGACCGTATAAACGCCGGCGGCGACTTTCACCGGAGCTCCGAATGCCCACAACAAGTGGAACAAATGTTTGCTTTGTGCAAGTTCTAATACAATTATTGCTTTGACCAGTGTCGAAAGAAAGCAATGTAGAACGGAATCAAATGCCTAGAAATAATGCGGCAATGAATTATAAACGGTAGTTCTGGCTTATGTTTGGATGGGCTTTAGTGCTTGTACACTTGGATCTTCTGATTATACGCACTTGGCGTTCGCTCCAGGTGAATGAGCAGGAAAATGAGGGCCATAAACGACTTTTCTGAGAAAAATGCTCCGTAGACAATATTACGGAACTGCACCGGATGCACCAGCCCCAGGTTCAACTGACAATTCCAGGAATCAGACAGAAAGCTGGAGCGCCATTGCAAGCTTTGAAACAAGCAACATTGGAGCACATTCACAACGTGCACAGATTCCGGCAACATGTATACACAGATGGTTCAGTAAAACTCAACAGCTCTGCTGCTGCAGTCATCATCCCGGCACAATCTGAGGAAATCAAATTAAGAACTTCATGTGTGACCACATCGACGGGTGCAGAACTCGCGGCGCTTCGTGCTGCACTTCATTTCATTAGGCAGAAGCCTCCGCAACAATGGACAGTCTTTAGTGACTGCAAGGCAGCCCTTCAGTGCATACGAAGCCCAATGCGCCACGGACCGAATGAACAACTGGCCTCAGAAATTCGGCACATATATCATCAAAGCTATGACAAGGGACATGACATAATCTTTCACTGGCTTCCAGGACATAGTAACATCAGTGGGAATGACCACGCCGACGAAGCCGCCCGATCTGCACATGAAAGTGGTCAACGAGTCGTCATTCCGCTTTCGCGAACAGACGCTGCGGCTGAGTTGCGATTGATGTCCCGTGAGTGTACTTTGTCCCTGTGGGACTCAAATGTTTTCACCATGTGTCGGTTGCGTTCATTGTCTCCGGACATACGGATGCACCTCCCGCCTGGATTACAGCGACGTGAACAGACCATGCTCTACCGTGTGTGGCTAGGCGTTGCCTTTACAAACGCCTATGCTTTCCTCATAGGAATGGCCAACAACCCCACGTGCGACACATGTAACATCGACGAGACGCTCGCACACATTATCTGTGTCTGCCCGCGATACAGTGCTGAGAGACAAGTGATGTGCAGTGTACTGGACCAGTTGGATAATCGTCCACTTTCAGAACTAAAAGCTTTAGGCCAATGCTCCGAAAGGACATCCGCGTTGAAGGCCTTACACGCGCTAGTAAGGTTCTTGTGGTCTACGGGGCTTCACGACAGACTCTAAGAATGCCGCCCCCTACCGCTCTGTAGCGTTCGCGCTTTGTTCGTGCTTGTCTCCCTTTCTATCTTCCTCTTCTACTCTGTTTCTCTTTTTATCCCTCTTAACCCTTCCCCCTGCGCAGGGTAGCCAACCGGAACTACATCTGGTTAACCTCCCTGCCTTTCTCTGCATTATTTTCTCTCTCTCTCTGCACCGGATGCAGAGCCATGCAAACGTTCTTGACTGTAATATTTTCCACGGCGAGGAGGCTGGTCTGGCATCGAAGAACGCTCAATATTACAGAAAAGCAAGTTTACGAGCAAATTATTAAATATGCAAGGAACTAGAGAATGTTGTGATAAAATAAAGAGGTAAATTTAGCAGAAGATGATGATTATTTATATGAAATGTGCAATAAGCTAACGATATGCAAACATTCGTAGGTTTTGAAGCCCTGTATATACAGAGAACACACAAATGTTAAATGATGACTAAAACAAATGCGAAGTGAAGAAGCTAGGCGTGCTGCACCCTGTTCATGCAAGCCTAAGAAATGTTACCCACGTGAACAATGTTCATGAAAAGAAAAAAATAAAGACCAATAAAACGTCTACCACAGAAGCCAAGCGATAAGGGTGCTGTATAGGTATGCTAAATGAAACTTGACGAGCATAGGAAAAGGCTAATGAGCTAGGGGGAAAAAGGGCGCCTAAATGTGACTCATGAAAGAGTCACAACCCGGACAAAATAAAAGATTGCAGTGCAAACAGTAGTGCATGCTGAAAGAATATTAAGATTCCTTATCGGTGAGCGTAAAAAGATTGGGTGTGCACGTTGCCGCAAGGCGTACGTGCGCGCAATCATTCACTCTCCTATGCGGAATTGCTGGCACAGAGGCGTGTCGATTTTGCATACGTCAATGTAAATTTTATATTATAAAGATAGACGACGGCAAACATAGTTTGCGGTCTTCGGAGCCTGACTTGAAACCCAAGTAAATGAAAATTCTGGAAGGGTGAATGCACGCGCGTAAACAAAAAAAAAATACGCACTTTGCAAGAAAGACGAACTGTAAGTCGTAAATACATTGATGAGGAAAATAATAAATATTTGCATATTGGATTAACAGCGCATGTGGTGCCACCCGCTTCCTTAATTAAGCTCTAACTGCCATGCAGAAGACGACATCAGGTGGGGTTCGAAGACTTTAATGGGGGAAATATTGAATTGCTTTCTCTGTCTCTCGCACATCGATTACCCTGCTAAGCAACTATGAACCAACTATCTGAGACCAGATACAGTGCTGTGTCAGCACTCATCGTTAGGACAAAGCTGTTTAGTTGAGAAACATCTGACATTGCAAAACATTGAGAAACATACCATTGAGAAACTTAGCAGTACGTGTCAATACAATAGCGTTCTTATGCCGAAATATGGTTAGGCATTGTCGCCACTATATAAGCCACGTACAAACGTATGTGCCACTGTTTCAAGGTAGCAATAAATGCGCATTGCTGTACGCTGGTTGCGTCACTACGGCTCCTGTGTCACGTGTTTCTTTTCATATTGATTAAAATGTTCTTTCTATCGCCATTCTTTTAAACCTTACGCCAATGAATGACTCCTTTACGTTGTATTGCTACTATAATCTAGTTACGTATTTCAGTTTCATAATTTAAACGAATATTCAAGTACAAAGCACCGGAGACACACATAACGCATGCCATATCATAGTAACATGTGCTGAAGACAAAAACAAAACTGTCAAAATTTTATCTTTTTTCTTTTATAAACATCTACATACACTAAAAATAGTGCTAGTAAACAAGTGGTTCAGTTGACGACATGTGTTGTAGGAGGTCTTTTCAATGCGATATGATGAAATTACCTTTGACAACAATTTCTTTCATGCAGCTGTCAAGGCTGGTAAGATTAAGGTAAGTAGCACTACAATGGTGAACACGCAGACGGCGAACAATTCAGTACATCAATGTCTTCGTCACAACGTGTTCTTGTGGGAACCTCGCCATTCGTCTCGGGCAGCGAAAACTAGCTTTAACAATGTCACGTCATGATACATGTCGAACGATAGCAAATAGGTAAGGTACATAAAGGTTCAGGACATACCCATAAACTGCTCACGCCAACGGTTTCTCGCAAAGAACCAAAAGTAATGCTGTTAGATGGTTTGGTTGATTGCTTCATTTTTAATTTTTCTACCAGCACAAGATTACATGGTACGCAAAGAGGACCCGTACGTAGTCACAACAAACCCTAGCGCATTATAGTTGCTGAGACGGGGAATGCTGTCTTCCATACAGCTACGCCTAAAAAAGAAAGCTAATAACCAACTTCCTGTGGCAAAGTTCCGCGCATAATACGCCTTTGTAGATAGATAGATAGATTATGGGGTTTTACGTGCCAAAACCACTTTCTGATTATGAGGCAAGCCGTAGTGGAGGACTCCGGAAATTTCGACCACCTGGGGTTCTTTAACGTGCACCTAAATCTAAGTACACGGGTGTTTTCGCATTTTACCTTTGTAGTACTGCTACGAAATGTGCACAGTTGTGATACACACCGGAGGCTTTTTTTCGTCTCACATCTGTTGTTCAAACGATCGGATAAGGACTGCATGAGGCCGTTCGTTCTACTGATTCACCAACGTACAGTAGGGAAAAAATGGCTTAAAAGTAAATTGATACACAGAAAACAGCCAGAACCTCGGCTCATCCTCCACCTATCGCTTCTTCTGTAGCATCTCCCCTCTTCAGATTTTGCTCGTAAACGATCCAGTCTGTTTTGCCGCTGTTCGTGGAAAGACACTCGGTTGACTCACACAATCTCTCATCGATCATCACTTAAGCGGCCTGGCAAAAATGTAGAAGCGAGTAAGCACTAAGTATGAGAAAATACAAGAAAACATATATGACTAAGAAAATAAAAGGTGAAAGGGTGCGTGGGGTCGTAAATTTTCCATTCAAGGTGAAATTTGAAATATTTTTTAGAGATAAGCGAAGCAGCTGACGAAAGCGGCACAAGGCTAGCTCTTTGAGAACACAGTATGAAGGCTGCGGAGGCCTATGGTAGCGCTTGCGAGGGAGCGGCTGCGCGCACAGAAAATGAACTGCACCACAAACACTTTTAGTGTTTACGATAGGTATGCGGATGCTGCTAAGCGCTGTCTTACGTGACAGTAAACCGTCATGATGGCGAGGCACACGGCGAGGAATTTTGTGGTTTTCTGTCTGTGTTGCGTGTGACCAAAGTACCGAGATCAGCCTGATACATAAGACTGCGGGGACACATACCTTTGTTATCGAAGTCGCTATATTAACCGCCATGAAAGTAAGGCAGATTTTCAGAGATGCATTCGAACACTTTCATCTAGAAGGCTACTTTGCAAGAACCGTTGCCGCTGGTGTGAGTACCTGTGCCAAACACAGAGACATGCGAGCAGTGTGACAGGCTGGATGGCAGATGTATAACATGGAACGAGTGCACATCAAGGGAACTTCCTAGTATTATGCCGCGTGTGCGTATTTCTGGCTTGGCTATTTGGAGAATTATTGCTACGTGCACAATAAGTACGACCAACCACACCCATAAAGCAAGACAGGTGAGGCCCCGCGCTGGTCCTGTCGGCACTTTTTTACAGTAGAGGTGTCTAATAAATGCTAATTTTACGTGTACTGGTTTTTAGCACGCTGCAAAGCATTGTAAAGCCAGAACTTATGGGCTAGCCCATAATATCCGGTGTGTTTTGCTAAACTTAGGTTTCCATAAAAAGGAACAAGAAATTAACAATAACTCAATCATGTATTGCCCGTTGTTGTTTACAACTTCATCCCAACGTTAAACAAGCTGATCAATGCCTGAACGGTAGAAATCACCTGGCTTCGACTCGAAGGATTCACCCCGCCAAGCCTG
Source organism: Dermacentor albipictus (assembly GCF_038994185.2). Classification (NCBI taxonomy): domain Eukaryota; kingdom Metazoa; phylum Arthropoda; class Arachnida; order Ixodida; family Ixodidae; genus Dermacentor; species Dermacentor albipictus. The sequence continues at coordinate 92,256,642 of NC_091823.1, forward strand.
CTATTGCACGTCATTGTGGAAAGAAATGGCTGTCTTTGAATCACTTAAACCAATTTTGAGCAGTCCTCAGAGGCATCGCTTCTTCGCCATACATGTTACAAATCTCTCGAGCAGCGTCTGTGGCTTTGGCGCGTCCTTTAAACGCAACAAGCAAGAGGTGTCGAAAATGCTCTTCTTTGCACATTGACGCTCTACTTTAGTGTCTTGATAAGAACAAAACGGATAGCAGCATGAAAAACTAAATAAACTATTTTGTAAAGCACATATTTCTCTTTTAAATCACATAAAAATTGCCAACACATTTTTTTGTACGCAAAATTTTCAGCTAAGAAAAATGCTACGACTTCCGGGCCAACCTAATAAATGATATACTTGATAGACTTTTTAATAGCACAAATATGACAACGCCATGACGTTTGAAGATTCTAAAAATCCGAAAAACTCCAATTTCTGCGCAGTATTGAAATGAAGTTAATTTTTTCACTAAAACCAAACTTAAAGGCAGAAGAGCGCAACTACGCACGGGCTTGTCACATATTACGGCAGACAGGAGACACAAAGAGATAGTGAAATCTAAAAGCAATCATCATTTTAAGTGGACTACTGAAGCTGAATACAAAATGGCCCGCGGAAACAAACACTATACACACTGTACGAGCACTTAAAGAATCGTGCAGTTTATGGTGCTTAAGATGCACAGTTGGTGATGAACGATGCCGTAGTGGAGGCTCCGGATGATTATTGAGCAGCTTCGGTTGTCTAACGTGCGCCTAAGGCACGCTACACGAATATTATTAAATTACATCCTATCTGATCGCGGCCCAATCGCCCAGGATCGAACTCGCTACATCGTACTCAACAACGCAATGCCATGGCGACAGAGGTGCCAACGCGGCTGCAGCACCTAAAACTGTACCGCATACACAGTTCTATTCCAAATATTATGATCATTTGGTCGTCGGGGATGACGTGTCGAGGAAGAACAGCTAGTGCGGTAAAAGCTGTTTTATCGTCAAGGGCCTGTCGTGACACAAAACGGTGTCAATTAGGTGGATAGCCCAACCGCTCAGGACAGCGCCGGACGGAACCAGGCCGCGTAGTGCTTTTTGCTTTCCCGGGCCTCCCAAGTGGCTGTGCGTTCCGATATTCGCGCATCATGGACAAGTTTCCTCCCTTTCTTTATTAGCCTCATTCGCTGCTCATTACTCAGCGTCAGATCACAAATTAGAGCTTGTTTTCGGTCCCAAACCATCTACAGCGTCCAAGTCAATGATGACAAGCGGGCTAATTGTGAGTACATTATCCTTTTCTTCGTTCAGTCATTCTCATTGCCGTTCTGTGTCAGTTTCCGCTTCACTTTCGGGCGAGAAACAAAAGCGAGCCGCTCGCTATTTTCCCACTGCTACCGGTATTGCTCAGCAAAATACTACCTAAAGTTTTTTTACTTTGTTTGCGGTAATTGCGACCCTTAAGAAATTGCTCGAAAACGTTTAGAGTATTATTTAACCTAAGCGCACCATTTAACCAATGGTTAATCTTCAACCCATTTCTAAACATCGTTTTTGTTAATAAAAGCAATGCTGTACCGGTCCGTCCGCCGACATTGATGTTTATTATGACACAACAGCAGACGGTGAACACAGGAGCGTTTTCTCGAATACTTCATCGTATTGTCTTGGCTCGATCTGAACCGGAAGGAAAAATAAGCAAGGTAATCACACGTTCACACAAACAGTTCACACAAACAGTTCCTGAGTTCTCGAACCATTTACCCAATATTCATTATACATTGGCTCCAGTTGCTCAGTTTAGGCACACAGGAGTAGTTTAAGAAGGGGAAACAGGAAACGAAAAAGTATATTCCCTTAAAAAAAGTAAAGTCGTTCCGAAGCTTCATTTGACACCCAGGGGGTTTGCATTTAGTATCCTCTAAATCTCTCATTAGAGAAATAGTCTGTGCCAGAATGCGCTGAAAGCACTGTGGCCCTCGAATTCGCCACACTGTCGCGTGCTCCAGTGCTGCACAGCGGCCAATTTCACAGCGCGAGACAGCGCACTTCAAAAATTTCACTTCTTGATATTTACGCTCGCAGGCTTATGCAACGCGTTCAGAAAGAACGCGCGCATCAAGCAGCCCCGCTACGTAACTTTGCCTCGTAAGCGTTACGGCCATTCACCGGCAGCATTTGAAGCGGCATATACTTCGTGACACTCGCGTTTACGTTCATGCAACATACGTGGAATGTGTCCACGTGCTCCATTATTGAAGCGCGTTGGTAAGTCCAGATATAAATGCGTGAGCAAAATGGAAAACGTTACTTGGTGGCCTCAACATTTAGCTACATAAGTGTGCCATTTCCAGTTCCCATGAGTTTCTTCGCTCGTGGCGAGAAACAGCTGTACTTCTTTTTTACTTACATTTTTCATAGCCTGAATAGTTTGCAAGGTTCCTTGTGGTGCAAGTAATGGGAAGAGCGTGTTCGTAACGTGGCTTACCCCCAGATGTTTTTGTAAACATTACGGTTCCTTTTACAGGCGCACGAAGTCAATTCTTGACCTCAGAGAAGCTCGGTGCATGCAAAAGAAGATCAAACGCCGTATGGATAAGCTAGCGGGTCAAAGATGGAAATGTTTTTGCGACTCAGTAGACCCCCGCAAGCCATTGTCCTGTGTATGGCGTACCCTACGGGGTCTTTGCTCAAGTCCCCAGCAACGACACCCATTCAACGCCCTTGCTCTCTATCAAAACCGCCGTGAGATAGACGTCGCAGAGGAATTTTGTGCGAACGTCGCCGGCGGCACAGTTTTAGTCCCTTACTTGGCTCTAGGCAACATCCCCGGCCCACGAGATGCAAGTATGGACGCTCCATTCTCTATGGAAGAGTTAGAAGCTGCTATGGCGCTATGCAGGTGTTCGTCTTCACCGGGGCCCGATGGCATAACATATACTGCTTTGCGCCACCTAGGCAGAGAAGCACGAAGAGAACTCCTCAGCATTTTTAATAGTTCATGGCAAGATGGTGTCGTCCCACAGGAATGGAAACGCAGCCGTCTGGTAGCGCTTCTAAAAACAGGAAAGTCACTGCTCGAACTGGCATCCTATCGGCCTATAGCTCTTGCCAGCTGCGTCGGGAAGCTCATGGAACGTATGATCCTCATGCGTCTCGAATGGTACCTTGAACACCACAAGATTTACCCTGACTATATGGCGGGATTTCGACGGGGTCGTTCATCGATTGACAATGTCATCGATCTAGTAACATCTGTGGAACAACAAAAATATCGGAAGCGATTATCAGTAGCACTCTTTCTTGACGTGAAAGGCGCTTACGACAACGTTTTCCATCAAACCATTCTAGACGCACTTTTGACAATTGAACTAGGAGGACGAGTATATCGATGGGTCAGTAACTACTTGACACAAAGGTCCTTGTTCGTACGAACGGAAGATGGTCCGACTACCGACCACTACACGTGCCGAGGCGTTCCCCAAGGTGGTGTTCTAAGCCCTATTCTTTTCAACCTCTCGCTTCTTGGGCTGGCCGAATCCCTACCGGAAACAGTGAGTGTTTCAATCTACGCTGACGACATCTGCATCTGGACATCAGCGGTCACTCGCCTGCAGGTTCGCGCACGGCTACAGAGAGCAGCAACGCAGACATCTGACTACCTTCACGCACAAGGCCTTACCATCTCAACAGAAAAATGTGCGTTAGTCGCTTTTACGCGAAAAGCGATGACTCCTTATCCGGTATGCATCAATGGTCAGCCTATCTCCTACAAGAGAAGTCACCGGTTTTTGGGCGGCATTGTAGACCGAGACCTTACTTGGAGCCCTCATGTTGCCCACTTAAAGAAGAAGCTCACATCTATTGTTCACGTCTTCAAGTTCATCGCCGGCAAAACATGGGGATCGTCAGTGGGCTCCATGCTACAGTTATATCGAGCACTGTTCATCGGATTCCTGCGCTACAGTTCTCCCGTGCTGGCTAAAACATGCAAGTCAAATCTTCGAGAACTTCAGAGCGTGCAGGCGCAGGCACTACGTGTTTGCCTAGGCCTTCCGCGCAGCGCCTCAACAGCTGGAACCATTGTAATGGCTCAAGACCATCCGATCACGACTTATATTAGTACCGAAACGCTTAGAGCCCATGTTCGTCATGTTTCACGGATGCAGTCAAGCTCTCTTGCGTGCCTGCCGGAACGACGACCACAGGCGTCTTTCTCCAACAAGGTCAGCATCCATCGTGCCTCCTTACCATCGGGTTTCACACCCTCTGCACGTTCAACCTCAGCTTTGTGGTGTTTAAAACAACCTCAAGTGCGTCTTACGATTCCAGGAATAAGAAAGAAGACCGACCTGCCTACCTTGGCCTTGAAGCAAGCACCTCTGGATTGTTTGCACACTTTCTACTTTGATCGAATATACATATATACGGATGGCTCTTCCACTCAGACCAGCTCCACGAGCGCAGTGGTTATACCATCACGATCACTAAGCATCCAATACAAGATTTCAAGGCGGCCTTACATTGTCTTCTGGCATCTCTTCGTCGCGGGTCATGTGAACAACTCGTGTCGGAGATACGAGAAATGCACCATATCATGATCGCGAAAGGACACGACGTCGTGTTTCAGTGGCTGCCTGGTCATTGCGGTATCTCCGGCAACGACCTCGCTGACGAAGCTGCTAGAAAAGCACATGAAGGAGCAACCCTTGTTTCAATACCTTTATCGCGGACCGACGCAGCCCAACACTTAGGCAAGCTAGCGCACTCTTTGACATTGGAGAAGTGGCACACATCTGAATTCATTCACCACCGCTTGTATTCCCTCGATCCCTCTATGCAACTGCGGCTGTTACCAGGTTTTCCGCGAAATGAGGAAACAATGCTGTGCCGCTTACGTTTGGGAGTCGCTTTCACAAATGCTTATGCATTTCTGATTGGAATGGCTGATAGCGCCGAGTGCAATGCCTGCGGTGTCGAGGAAACCATAGAACACCTACTGTGCTACTGCCCATCTTATGAAAACGAAAGGCAAGACCTCTGCACAGCTCTCAATCAGCTAGATGGGAAGCCGTTCACCTTGAAGAAGATCTTGGGACCATGGCCTCGCATATCGCAGCTACAAAAGGCCACAAAAGCGCTGCTGCGATATTTGAAAGCGACCGGATTGAGTGAGCGCCTGTGATTCGGACTGAGTGACCGACTGATATCTCCAGTGGACTTTCTCTTCTTTTCATCTTTCCGTCCCCCTTTCCCTTTCCTCAGTGTAGGGTAGCCAACCGGGCTCAGTCCTGGTTAACCTCCCTGCCTTTCTTTTATCATTTTCTCTCTCTCTCTCTCTTACGGTTCCTTAATTCTACTTTCCGATTTATACTTCCTCGTGTTTCAAACGAAAAAACGAATGAATAGCCTGCGAATATCGCAGGCCTTAATTTCATGATACATAGCCTTTTGGTGAATCATGCTGTTACATGACAAAAACATTTTGTTGATCCGGAGAGAAGCGCCAAGAAAGATGCATTTTATAAGCTAAGTGCCAATGGTCAGGAAGATGCAACATTTCAAATAATTCGGATGATTATTAACAAAATCATTCGGCAGAACTCATTTCATGATAACTGTCGGTGGTGACGCGTTCAGCATTGAATCAATATAGTGACCCAAAGTACTGAAACCGTCGGAACGCCTTAGTATGTCACTGTCCCGTCACCGTAGTGCGACTAATGTGTCGCGCTTCACTAAGGCAGCTCGGGATTCATAGGGTACTCCAGGCGTTTTCCGAGGGCTATCTACACATTCATCTATGTTTGTATCTAATGATATTTCCACCTAACTCTATCTAAAGTTTTCAATTTTCTGAGGTTTCAAGATTTCTTGCTCGGTTTGGGTATCATAATTACTCGTGCGTGTTTCCACATCACCGGCACCATACCTCTTTCCCAGTGTTGGTTGAGAAAGGCCGTGAGCGCGGAGTTAGACTAGTCGCTCAGGTTTCTGATCATGGAGTTCGTGATGTGGTTCGAGCCCGCTGCTGTGTGACGGGTGGTGGCTGCGATGACCACACTCGCTCACGCCCTGTCTCGGCAAGGTGCACAAGAAAACTATAAACACGAGACTACGGAGACACTTAGAAGATAACAAACACTTGCCGGACACCATGTTCAGTTTCCGCGCAGGCCTGTCCACACAAGATGTGCTACTCCAAATTAAGAAAGAAGTCCTCAGCAACGTTTCCCGCAGCGGCGAACACGTCCTCCTAGCAATCGACATCAAAGGGGCTTTCGACAACGTCAGCCACCAAGGAATCCTAGAAGGGCTGGCCAACACCAACTGCGGTGAGCGAACGTACAAGTATGTTCAGAGCTTCCTGAGCCACCACATGGTGGAGCTGAAGATGGGAAAGATCCACACGCCAGTGTACGACCCTCGCAACAAGGGCACACCACAAGGTGCTGTCATCTGTGCCACGCTGTTCAACGTCGTCATGATCGGCCTCGCAAGCAAATTGCAGGACGTAGCAGGTCTTCGGCACGCAATCTATGCAAACGACATAACACTCTGGACCACAACATGGTCCATCGGGAAGTTTGTATGCCAAAAACATGATCTGAATATGAGGCGCGCCATAATAAAACAAACAATGATAAAAAAAGCGCATGCCACCCGAAGAGACTAATTACACATGTTTTTAATTACGTGGAAACAGAGAACACATGCGCAGCCCGGCTGTGCAGCGAACCACACGGGAAGCAGTTAGAAACGTATTGCTTCAAACACACACACACACACACGCACACACACACACACACACACACACACACACACACACACACACACACACACACACACACACACACACACACACACACACACACATGCACACTTACACGCTAGCCCACGTGCACACAAACAGATACACAGACGAACACGCAAGCACACGTGCACGCAGAATATACACACACACTCACAGAAAGCCCCATCCATGGCGCTATCTACAAGAGGCGGAAAGACACTGGCTTTGAAAGGCAGATGAGACAAAGAACCAAGAAAAAATGCAGAATTCCAAAAATAGAGGCGGCTTCTTTCCATTTCCACGCAGTACTCCTGCTCTCAGTGCTGAACAACTGCCGGAAATGAAAGCCAGCGGAGTGAGAAGATGAGGGTAGATCAATGGCAGCAGACAATATCGGTCATTGCATTCTCCAGCTTCTCGCTCTTTAGCAGGCAATTCGATATTGCTCGATAAACCGATGACATTTAGTCCGTCGCTTGATTTGAGTCCGGTGTCCTTGCTAGAACTTGCTGCATCTGACATCAGGTCTCCGCCTGCCGAACCAGAGCTCATAGATGCCTCATATGGGGTGGCATGGCAGCGGAAAAGCGGTGCTGTAGCCGAAACAAACATAGTGCGATGGTGTAGGTTTTAGGTGCGTACGTATTGGAAATCTTCTCACAGAATTTTTTTGAATGTATTGAATTCAATTTACACCATTCACCAAAACAGCAAAAAAATAAACAAAACCCGTTTTGAACCTGTAGCAAAGAAGGCTAGTGGTAGATTATTTTGTTCCTGTACTAGTGTTGTTGGTACAATTGCGGCTGAAAGAACAGCTGATCTATCATAATATTGCAAGTTGGGAATATGCTTGGTAAAAAGAAAACGATGCACTAATCATTCAAGGTTTATTGCACTGTTCATTTCGGCTCGACACAAGCAGCACTGACTACAAGGCAAGAAATGAAACTTACCTGGCTGCAGGGTGGGAAGCAAATGCATTGTTTCTATCAGTCAGCTTTCACTCGTTTTACCTTTGCCTCGCACACATAAAGAAACAAGTACTACACGGAGTGCCAAGGATTCGCTGTGCTCAAGACTGGGGCTGCAATATCTTCGGGCGACAAAGATTGTGCTGTTGTCTTTCGAAGGCCGAAAACCTCTTCAAGGTTTTAGTCTGCGTTCAGCGTCTATGGGGTGCTATAGATGGTTGTGGTTCACTGTTCTATAAGAAAGGACATGTAGGTGAAAGGAAGAAGTTTGAAGCACGAGGCTTAATGTAGGAAATAGTGCTGTTGATCAAATGAGAGTGAGACAAAGAGAAAAAAAGAGTGGGAAAGATGTAATAGGCAGATTAACGTATTCGACTTGCAATCATCTCGGGAGAGTGAAAGTGGGACTAAAGGGGTGAACACAACACGCGAATGAAATTAAAAATGTATATAAGAGGGGTAGCCGCTCACAGTGGCTTATGGTTTGTAAAAAACAAATGAGGTGATGACACACTGTTGGGTACCCTTTCTTTTGAATGTTTGTTTATTGACATTTTAGGAGAAAATTTAGGTGAACAGAAAGCAGGTGCAAGAGAGGCTAGCAGTATTTGTAACATTATAACTAAGAAAGAAAGTCCCTGAAAGAAAGAAATAAAAGTCAGCAAAAAATAAGAGCACGATAATTTTGTATAGACATGTATCTGTCGCTGACAGGCAAGTTCATCCCGCAGACAGCTAGCAACTGACGCCTTAGTTTTGCTCCATCTACCAGTTTCGAACAAAACTGTAGCCAGGAATGTTGCAAAAGATTGTAACGTACCATGAAGGAATCAAACCAAAAGTTATCATTGACGCGCTCTCTTTAGCACACAAGTGAAGCTTAGAAAAGCGTTCTTCGAAAATAATTGCTGGTGCTGCCATAATCGAGAGTAGACGTAAGCATGAAATGGCAACCGTCATAGCATATTGGTTGGAGGTGATCCTAGCAACAATCTTAAAATGGGTTAAGTGCGTGTTCGCAACGGCACATCCCTCCACACCACACCGCACCACGCTGTACTCTGCACTGATTCATGTAGACGCTGCCCGGATAGAAAAGAAAAGCGCCTGAAGGAGGCGCCACGCAGTGTGGCGCCATCTCTCTAGATGACGCAAAAACCCGCGCTGCGGAACACACGGACCGCTGTTGTTCAAAGGACCACAGGCAGGCAACCCTGTTAGTGCGCCAAAAGATGACAATGAAGTGTATAGGGGCCCTGTATCTGCCTTTTAAACGTCGCGGTTGGAAATGACAAATAACATTTCAGTGCACTAGAAATCGCAGCTTGAGCGATATTGTAAACAAACATTAGCAAGAACTCGAAAGCAATATTTTTGTAAATTTTCTGGGCAGTAACTAGAGTATGTAATTCAATTTGGCAGTTCTCGCAAGAAAGCGAGTCAGATAAAGCGACAGCAATGTGTAGCGTTGGGCTGAATACGTCTGAATTACGCACGAGATGAAACCAGAAACAACAACGGGCGTTTTTCAACGGGCGACTTACCGGCATCACTGGTAATGACCTCGCCGACGAAGCCGCCTGGCCTGCCCATCTGGAAGACCAAGCAGTTCTAATCTCTTTATCCAGAACCGACGCTTCAAGAAAGCTTCATATTTCGGCTGAAGCAATGACACACAAATACTGTTCTCCCAACCTCCTGAAGTACCATGTTCATAGGCTGGATCGATCCTTAAAGCTACAAGTGCCATCAAACATTTTCCGCTACAAGGCAAGAGTATTGTGCCGACTCTGGCTCTGGGTGGCATTTACGAAGGGCTATTCGTTCCGCGTTGGATTAGGGCATACGCCTATGTGCGACTTTTGTGCAACCATAGAAACGATTGAACGCATCCATGTTTCTGTCCCCAGTACGACGTCGAGCGTGAAGCTCTCCGGACAGCATTGAACCAGCTGGACTCTAGAACATTTTCGGAAATGAAGATTCTTGGACCATCGCCGTACGCTATCGATGTCACAGAAAGCCACGAAAGCGTTGTTGAAATAACTCAAGTCGACAGGTCTTGGCAACCATCTGTGGACTCGGTGGGAACCTTCAGATGTGCGTGAAATGGTGCGTTCTCTATCTCCTCTCTCTCTTTTCGTCTCCATACGCCTTCCCCCAGTGCAGGGTAGCAAACCAGACGTGCGTCTGGTTAACCTCCCTGCCTTTCCTCTCTTCTCTCTCTCTCTCTCTCTCTATGTTGATGTCACCATTCACTACAAGGGGAAGTGTTTAGAGCCAGAAAGCGCGCACAAGGAAATGCCGCAACTCATGACGAGTAATATTTGCCGACACGTCGATGGAAACAATGAGCAGAGTACACTCGTCGCATAACGCGACACATCGGCTGAAACAGTTGCCTTCAGCTGCACAGCGCAACGGATAGGGCTCGAGATTCGTGGAGGATGCCTACTCAGAGATCGGGGCTGCCGCAGCGGATGATGGTGCGTCCGGTCTCACCACACCAGTAACGTAGCGGTACCCCAATATTTCGAGGGCTCTTTCCGCTGCTGTCATATTTCTCAGAAGCAAAGATAGGAGACGTGAGCTAGCATGTAGTCAAGGGTCACATGCAGATCGGATCTCCTTATGGGATGGAACCATCGCCACATCAATGCTTAGCATCAAATTTTTTCCGAACAAATGCTCTAAGCAGTCGCCCATCACAGTCCGCAGCCTGTGCTTTGCGAGCGGGGCAAATTCGTCCACAAGTACTGGTTTGTTTTATGGACCTGTATAACCGAATTTAAAATATTTCGGTTCGTCGGACACGTGAGTGAGGTAAATGCCCCCAAGCGAGGTGCAGCGGCTGAGCGTGACATACAGAACAGATTGCTTGTGTTTGCGATCTTAGTGGTGGACGACTTCCTTATAGGTTGGTCCTTGAGATCCATGGATTGCCAATGCAGTAGCTTGGATGAGGGACACTGGGTAACGAACGTACAGTGGTCACACAACGCTTTCGGGCACTATATAAAAGTTGTTTTACAAAAGTAAAACAAATTTTAAAGTGCTCCTAAAGCACTAATAATGTTCCGCAGCACTTCCAAACGTAGTTTATCGAAAAAAAAACGCAAGGAATTCACCCTCTTTGAACTTTGAGTAAACATAAGATACTACGTGTTCCTTACGTTCACAGAACTGAAAGAAGGTGCCTCGTTTACTTAACCGAGGAAACCAGGCGAGCGTCGGACAGCGCCCGGAAATACCGAGAAAACGAGGGTTCGATAATTATTTCTAACGTTCCCACTTAAGCCACTAAATAGACATTTCTGGACATTCTGAACTTAGGATGCTTTTTACTTCTGTAAAATATAGAGAATTTCTAATACAGAGTACACTGGGGACATTGTGGAACATGGATCACAACGGCAGTGTGGCACTTGCGTACGTTTGATTAGGAAACTTTTTTTGTTAGAGAAGCTGTATTTAATCCATACGCATTGAACTTCACTAACAGCTTTTCCATTGAGGTCTGACCATTTCTATTGAGTTTGATCTAAGTGCACATATAGCTATGTCGTTGTAGCGGGGTAAATTTTTCGCCGCTTGTAGTGCTACTTCAGAAAGATCCAGAGCGCTGGCCTGCATCATTTATTAGGAAATCCCAAATCTAACTCACATATTTCGATCTTTGCTTACATATTACCCATCAGAATCCCCTTCTTTTAACGAAATCTAAACAAGTTCTTTTGCATGGTTCACTAAGGACACCGGAGAAACCAAGCGCGAAGCTGCTATGACAGTAGAAAATAAGGGGAGAAAACGCGAGTTTCGTATTTTCTTGCAACGCCTACATATACAACACGAACAGAAAACATTCCCTGCTCCTTATATTTGACATTCCTCCTGCTTTAATGATTTACATTTTGGTGCCTTATGCAGTCGCTCTATGATAATGAGAAATATAGCGAGCAATGACCCTATGACACCCTGTAATGCTTGTATTTGTAAATTTCAGTAAACGCCGTAGTTAAGCTACAGAGATCATACGTTGCCACTCGTCACTGACAACATGCTTTCTATTTCAGCAATAAACAAACCTAGTGCGTACCACAGTTCACCAAGGAGGCCGGGGAACAACAGCTGCATGACTATTCAGTAATTATTTTCAAAGCACCTGATTACGTTAGGCTCTTCAAAGCTTTCTGTTCTGGTGACCCACAGAGTGGTCCGTATTTGCCCAATGTATGCAATCATTGCCATTTGTGGTCCTCGAACGACAGGCGGAAAACGTTTTAAGCTTTTCATTTACGGTTTTAGATGGACCAAAAAAGTAGGATTAAAAAAAAATTTAACCCATAATTGACGCCTGCACGGCAAAGCTTGCCTAAATTTTGATCTGGCTGTACCCACATTTCATCAACCAACCAATGTTTGAAAGATATGCTCAGACCTAGATAACTTAGAATGCATACTCTGGCAGTGCCCCACGTTACGCGACTGCCACGGCGTCAGGTGCAAATGGGAGGCTTCCTTAAGCAGCCCCGCTCTTGAAGCTATGCTATGGGCTGTCCATCAGGCTCTTAACGCAGCAGAGAGGCTCGGCCTTTCTGTACCGACGCGGGAGCAGCCCGCGACGTGCTGGCAGCCCCCCTCCCCCCGCTTCCGAAGAACCCTACATATGTTTTACTATACCATGCCATGAAAGTTGACACATTGTTCAGCGCAGTTTGAGTTGTATTAACTGCTTCGCTGTGAAAAAAAAACAACATTCTGCTTGGTGCGAGAATACGAGTAAGGGAGACACCCTTTTCAAACTGTCAGCTGAGAAATATGGGCAATGAATCAGGGAAGCAAAGAGTGACGCGTTCCTTGGACTAAGGAAGGAACAGGCAAGCAATACGTGGGATTATAGAACCCGAAGTGAAATATTGCATTTATAACAACGAATGACAGTGAGTTGACACTCGATTGCAAGTGACAGCAGCAAGTCTCACGAGCGAAATGCGCGATAAAGTAAAAGGAGTATTAACAGTAATATTAGACTGTCAAGAGCAAGGCAATAGCCTTTAAGCGAAAAGGAAGACTCGCACAAAGCCGTGTGTTTTGGCTACATTTTTACCCTACCAGAAAAGAGACAAAAGATAAATAAGATATAAAGATACAATATAAAATAAAATACATAAAGATACTAGCAACCGCAGCCCCTGCCCTCGCAGGTGGGCGTAGCGGGAGGCACACAAACACTGACTCATGGCTATCGGCACCTCTACCTACTCCTGACTGGTTGCGTAAGGGCAATATCGCAAATGAAACAATAATTAAGGACGTTCAATCTCAGTTGCCGTCTAGGCAACGCGAAGCAGCCTTGGTCGGGTAGAGATGGGTTCTTATGAATCGTATAAATGGTCTGCAGAGAACAGTTAATGCTTTTGCCAAGCGTTGCGAACCGATGCGGGGTAGAGCACATGATGTTGTTTGTAGTTATTCGAATTTCTAGTTACCCAAATGGCAGCGACAATGTTCATTGAAGAGCAGCACATACCCCCTCACTAATATGAAAGTTGGCGTCAAAGACGTTTATTCAAGAGTGGGATATAACCAGAGGCTAATACCCAGTGGCCCATACTCAGAGGAAAAGCTCACAATACTCAGTGACCCATGATAGCGCGACACAGGTTCACTGAAGAGCGGCACATACCAAAAGGCCCCAGTGGTACGTACCGAAACAGGAGTGAAAGAAAATCAGTGTGTAGCGGCGCACGCACCGTGAGAAATATACAGTGGCAGATGCTTAACCGGAGAAACAGACGAGAACGGCCCGCATACTTTTGCTGTACTGCCTCGTGAACGAGCAAATTTCTTTTTTGACAGCACTTCATTCTGAATTCACTGATAAAAAGAACGAAATATTCATTCCAGAAAATTTGGATCAACTCGCCAAGAATGCTTCACGTTAAACTAAACTGCGCTTATAAACTTGGCCTACTTATTGAAAGATTCAATGATTGGTGTGGGAGCTATCGCACCCCCCTTAAGAAAAGATATCAAACTAGCTGGCCAATCCGAATTTAATCACTCAAAGGCCAGAGCATCTCAGCGTATCGGAATAAGAGATTGAATTGTCAATAAATAGTATTGTCCTTTTCTTACGAAACGGTTAACAGAAATCTTACTTTTGTAAAGGCACTTGCATGCCATCCAAAAGCGACGGAAATGCCTTCATCGCTCTTTAACTCAGTCAAGCGGCGCAGATATTGAAAGGCCTCCACTACATGTAAAAAAGTAGCATTGTAAAATTACTACTGCATGGTGCACGCGGGGTTATACGGCATGCGCAGCTGCTGTACGAACTCGAGCTTTTGCGGCGAGTGCTCCTCGGAGTTCCCCCTCATTTCTCTCTGTTTGTATCACAGGAAGCAGTCTGAAAGGTAGCCACAATATCACTCCCTCAAGTGAAGAACACCAATCTGCCAACAAATTTGAGACGTCAACAATCCTTATCCCACAAACACTCTTATTTACCGCCACGTTAGAGCACGTGTAATCAAACAAAAGACTTTTGTACGTGTAAAATTCAATGAGTGGTGCTGTGTAAACGTGTAAAAGACGGAATAAGTGGTTGCAAAGCGCAAAAATTTAACGAAATGCGGTTAATCAATTGCGAAACACACGCAATAATAAATACCATGTGCAGAAAACACTTGAACTGGATTTAAGGTTCAGATTATCAATGCCAATGTTCGAAGCAATGAACAAGAGACTATAGACAAAGTGCTGACAAGAGATCGCTGAGATCCATTGACATTAGGGTTATTCGCTTGCTTGACGTTAATTTTTGGGTGGAGATTGAGAGGAGATGAGGGCAGACGAATGTTGGTGGCATGTAAACACGGCAGACAGGGTGTTCTTTTCAAGTCGTGTAGGGTGGATTTAGTAGAGACAGGCAGGCTTTGGAACGAGGACGTCGCTGTGGATAGGGGCTTTCGGAGAATTCACTACACTCCAAACAAACAAGACACGAAAAGAAAGCATACAAATGGAGGGTTGGCTGGCGGTGCCGCGCACGTCGTCTATTCGGAGATCTTCTCCTTAGGCTAGTGGCACACCAACTGAGAGAAGCTGGTAGCGCCACCGTTGCGAGAGCTTTTCTATCTTGCTGTTCGTTCTCCTATCGAGGAGTAGCGGAGCGTGATTTAGGTGCATTAGAAGATGCACGCTCGGATCCTTTGATCCTGTACTACACACCCCGCATCGAGTGGGTTCCGTCCCGTGAGATGTGGGTCGCTGCTAAATCGATGCTGACGACTGAGACGAAGCGAACATGAGCCGTATGGTTGCGAAGACTTGGCGAGCGAGCGCTGCAGCTGTTCTTACGCCATGCCGGTGGCGGAGCAATGCAATAAGTCAAGATGCCTCGGTCGATGGAGATTACCACGCCAAGTTGAGATTTAGTGTAGCATGGCTAGACATTCAACGTGGCTCTGATAGCATCACCGCCATACTTTATCGGGCGTGTCATGCTCCTGACGGTCATTCTTCGACGGTCAAGCACTGTGGCGACCAATACTAGGATTAATTACCACTCAGCTATTATCACTTACACGTATTGAAAGACACGCATTACACCAGCGTCGTGAGATTGACCGACTCTAGAATATGTGAAGCAGCAAGTTTATCTAGGTCAATTGTTCACCGGGAACACTGATCATGAGAAGGAAATTCACTGAAGAATAAAAATGGGTTGTAGCGCATACGGCAGACATTGTCAGCTCCTGACCGGAAGCTTATCATTATCATTGAAAAGGAAGGTGTGCAATCAGCGCATTTTACCGGGGCTGACATATGGGGCAGAAACTTTGAGACTGACTAAGGAGCTTAAGAACAAGCTAAGGATCGCGCAAAGAGCTATGGAACGAACAATGCTAGGCATAACGTTACGGTACAGAAAAGGAGTGGTGTGAAAAAGAGAGCAGGTGGGTATAGCCGATATTCTAATTGACAATAAGAGAAAAAATAGAGCAGGGCAAGTCATGTAATGCACGGGTTGCATAGCCAGTGTACCATTAGGGTTATGGAATGGCTGCCAAGAGAAGGGAAGCGCAGTCGACGATGGCAGTCAAGGTGGAGCGATGAGATTAGGAAATTCGCGGGCGTTAGCTGGAATCAGCTGGCACAAGCTGGAATCAGATTACAGGGACAAGCCTTCGTCCTGCAGTGGACATAAAATAGGCCTCCTCTTCTTCTTTTTCTTCTTCTTCTTCTTCTTCTTCTTCTTATTATTATTATTATTATTAAGTTTACATCAGCACCTTGGGATAGTCCTTGGGATAATATAACGGAAGCCTTTGATCCTATTATGACTCATTATGCTTTCTATGACATGAACCTTATGACAAAGATGCCATGGAGCTATTTTTCATTATCCATCATTATCAAGCAGCTTTCAATAGTTGAGTACTTGCACTGTCGTTTTCTTTTAAACTGCTAGAAATTGTCCTCAGTACCACAGGTATACAGCCATCGAGTTAGCCCACTAGACAATAAACAAGATACCCGCGCGTTTTTAAAATTAATTTTTGTACGATCGGCATATTCTACTTATTTTACCGCATGGCGCTCACCTCAGAATTGTTCGTTGTTCACTTTAACAACTAAGCCCATTTGCGGAGAAAAAATCAGCCGTCCTTTATCACATGATTTTGCTGCCATCTCGTTTGCTGTGACAGTTTACTGACACAACCGCTACCAACAACCCCACCTTTGTGAAGAACTTCTTCGATCGTGCAAAGGCTCACGGTGATCCTGTGACTAAGCCCAGTGTTGCCGAATTTTTTTGAACTGTGGCTAAATTGAGTTAAAAGAGTCGCAAAATTTCCTCTAAGTTTACCTGCAATGCCACTAAACGCTTTAGGCTAATTGTGTGTAGCATACAAGTTTAGGAGTGCTATAATATGTACTAGCATGCGTAAATCATTAGCCGAAACGCCTCACCTTTCTCTAAGCTCTGTGTGAATGAGAGAAATAAAGAGTGAATTCACCAGCAGTATGCCGTGGGCTTTACTTTAGTATTATAGTTACCTAACACCGAACGATAACAGCGGAAATTCGGCATTTGCCATCAAAGTGTGAGGTTCGAAATGCAGCATGTTGGAGGAGATCAGAAGTAAACTGGTGTTCCTAGTGCTCTGAGGCCATCGATCCACGTTTACTTGACAATTTGCTAGATCTCGGCGCTCCTAAAATGATAGCGAAATTCTGCTAGACGCACAGCATCACATGTTAACACGGCGACGAAAATTACGGGGCCTTTATCCAAGTCTAATTCTATGCTTCTGCCCCTTTGTTTACTTGAAGACTCTTCGCATTATCGATTTGTCCGAAACCCATGCGATATGGAAGCTGTGCGTTGTGGTTCGCTTGAACGAGCCCAGCCACTCCTTTACATGCACATTTCTACAGTTGATCTACCTTATTATTCACCAGTTACTCTCTAAATCTCGGAAGAAAACTTGTAAATGTCCAAGAATCGAACGTATTAGTGAAAGTGCAGAACCCTGAGCATTCAGACGCATTCAAGGCCGTATCGTAAACAACATCAAGAAGAATACAAAAAGAATATGTGCATTTTCAGCACACAGTGAATCCTGTGAAGGCAAGGATTGCTTCATATGGGTCACAGAGCCTACGCGTAACACAGCTAATTTCGACCCACAGTAGGTTTTGAATAATCAAGTGCGTTCTATAAAAGGGCTATCTTCCAAGGAACTTTCCTAACTTCGAAGTCTCTAAAATTTCGCCAACCATTTTGTCACATCGTTGAGAAACTTTGCCGATCGCTATATTGAAACATTCGCCACTAAGCAGAGAAAAACGTACCTAAACCCCACCTAAAACAGCTAACATCTCTCTTGAAAGGCTGACCGCTGAAAATTGTGAACAATAAATTACTGACGATGGATTTGAGTGATAACGCAAAAGAAGAACCCTGAGAATGATTGCTACGCTGAGAGCCCCCTTTCGAACGACTACCACACGGCTCTAATTTGTCTTATCTAGCTGTTGTATATATATAACACGTTATTGTCTTCCCTTCCCCAGCTAAATGTATCGTGGCTCACAATGTGAGGATCATTTCAGGAGCGCTTTTGTGCGCATTATGCCTCCATAGCTTTCACTTTATTGCCACAAAAAGTTGTTTCCTACTGTAGCACAGAAGCTGAAATCTAACGCGCTGGTTAGAGCGACTAGCTCCCAATTCCACAGTTCCGTGTGTTCAATCTCTATTTTGACTCCTGAAGTGGCTTGGTGGTTGAGCTGGAGGTCATGGTTCAACTCCCGACCATGACCAGTGCACTCCCACGGGGAACGAAATGGGAGAACGCTCAAGCACCACGCTTTGGTTGCACGTTAGATAACTCCAAGGAGGTAAACCTCAGCTTTCACTATGGTACCCTTCGAACCCAGGATAGGGCTTCAGGAGGGGAATCATCATCATTTCTTTTAATCGCTGTAATGACTGTGGTGAACCAAGTCTCTTTTTCAACGATATGTTCGTGTTGGTGCTGAGGGGGAAGATGTGTTATCCATCAACAATAATTGTCATCGTGCCAACAGCGTAAGGGAAAGGAGGCAGAGGTCGAGTAAGCCTAATTTAGAGCAAATGATTCCTGGGAGTCTAAAACGGCTGTAGCGGTCGAGATACATATAGAAAGCGTGCACAAAAAAAAAGCCATTTCGTTCCCGCCCAATATAATTACAATGCCAGTTATCTTTGGCTGTGATGCATAATAAAGATCATTAGAAAACATACTCAGAAAATATTAGTTGCAGTTACACTGTAGGTGCATAGGTGATTCTCGAGTTGCAAATCGAAGAAAATTGGAACTTCGTAGACGTCAAGTCTGCGTTCCAAAATTCTCTTTTTTATATATGTATAGTTAGTTCTCTACCTGCGTCTCGAAATATGGCAGCCTCAGGGCAAAGAACAACGAGTTTTACTTTTCTAAAGAGAACAGCCCGTGAATTCACCTAGGCTATCATGAACCGCCTTTCTTGTCTGCCGGCCAAATATCGCTTCACTATCTTCTGCAAAGTACATTCCTTTCTTTTTTTTCCTTGTCGGAAGTATTGCTTCACTGGACCACTATGGAGCTTTCCCACACGTCCTTTGTAGGCAGACTGCTATCTTTATCTCTTTTGCTCCTTTGTTTACCTGTCCTTTGGTTTTGATCTTTATCTGTTTCGCTGTGCTATCCCATTGATCGAGGTCTCTATCGCCTCCCGCTATACTTTTTTTGTCGAAGCTTCTCTTCCGAATCCCTTTGTGGAAGGCACCGCAATATCCTGGCCTCAGTATACTTCACAGACAGGTAGAAGCAGCGTCAGTACTGAGGACAGGGCTGCGCGGGAATGTTCTTTGAAGATGCACAGAAGCAAAACCTACCTTCTTCTAGACCTTCCTTGCGTGAGGTCACGTGATATCAATGTGATCCCGCTTTTTTTTTACTTTTTCTTCCAGCTCTTTCGCCAATCAGAGTGAAGCGCAGACATCTGACGGCGAATGTGGTTGCTTTCATGGTCCGTGACTCAAGCAGAGGAAATTGACCGTTTGCTTTTTCGGAAGCCGTTATCCAATTTTAGCATACTTATTAATTCAGCTCGAAAACGAAGGGAGACTCCGAGTTAGGGCACAGGACGAGCTCTGGACACAGGACAGCGCTCACCTTATGTCCTTCTAACTCGGTGTCTTCTGTCGTTTTCACGGTGAATTATTAAGTATGCATGCTTCCCAACTCGTCCATCTTTCTACCTTACTCCAATTTTAGGCGCAGAGACCTCATTCCGTTTAAATTCCGGCACATACTTTGCTTGCCGTATACGTTTGAGCATCCCGAGCGAGACGGCTTCATCGCGTACCCTATAGTATTGGCAACTTGAGAATCATCGGATCAATCACTACGTCTCAGAGTAACGAGAAGTGTTTAGCAGCAGGTTGGATTGATTTCGCAATAAACATCTGGAAGAAACCTTTGCAGTTCCTTTCTTGCTTCTTCGGCTTTGGCACAAATTTGTATGTTCTCCTTAGCTGTAGTGACGCGACTAATGATGGAGTTTATTCTATTTCTATTTTTATGCTATATTCTATATGCGGGAAACGTAAGCAGCTATCATAGATTGTCTGTAGTTCTAGAATATTTTATATGAGAAATGACAACTTTAACGCCTTGCTAACCCGTGCCTATTTCTCCATCAAGGAACACACAAGCATAGTCACTACAAATCATAAACGATATACGCCGATGGCAACAACATGTTTGGGCACAGAGAAACACAGATATAACATATATTGCCATGTTGTAGTGACGGTGAAGAACACATCTCTTTTCGTCGCTAGTTAGCCCAAGCACAAGGTGTGTGGAAAGCCATGCGCAGCTACCGCCAGGCAAGAAGAGGTGCGAATTCATTGGCCTTCTTCCATCTAGCATGCGCTTAGTCACGTTACCACCACCCCCCCACTCCAACCTTCTCGCCCCTCTTTCCCCTCTAGTCCCCTTGTCAGTACATGCTTGTGAGTCCGATTTCTATAAACACCCTCTCCCTGGCTACGAGGTTGATTATTTTCCGTGATGTTGTTACATTTCTGTTCACTACCATGGGCGTACCTTTATGCCCACTGGAGCACGAAGGCATCCCTCTGCAATTTCCAAGTACCCCTGTCTTCCACTAGCTGATTTCTACTTTTGCCTGCAAATTTGCTACTTTCATCAACCCATCTAATTTTCTGCCATCCTCGACTGCGCTTCTCTCGTCTTGGCACCCATTCTCTAATTCTAATAGTCCACCGGTCATTGAAGCTGCGGATTACATGGCCTCCCCAGCTCTGTTTTCTTTACGGTGATGTCAACTAGAGTAACGGCTACGCCAGTTTGTTCTCTAACCTACACTGCGCTCTTCCTGTTTCTCAAAGTTATGCCTAACATGTTTCGTTCCCTCGCTCTTTGCGCTGTCCGTAAGTTTTCTTGAACCTCTTTGTTAACCTGCAAATTTCTACCCCATATGTTAGTACCGGTGGGGTACATTCAGTGTACAGTTTTTTTTGTCATCAACAGTCGTAAGGTCCCAGTCAGGATTTTTTATTACATGCCGCATGGACTCTAACCCATTTTTATTCTGTGAATTTCCTCCTCATTTGATCGGCCTCGATAAACGTAATTCTCCACAGACTCTGGATGGCTGACTGGCGATCATGAATTCTTGTTACTTTGCCAGGCTCATTACCATTGCCTCCTGCATAGTATCCTTCATCCCAATCTTATACTTTCTTGTTTAAAGTACACAATGATTTCCTGTAATTCATCCCAAGTGTAGCTGAGCAGGACCGTGTCTTCTGCAAACCGAAGGTTGCTGAAATATTGCCCGTTAATCTTCACTACTAAACCTTCTCACTATTATAGCTGGAATACTTTTTCTAAGCATCAACGAATAGCATCGGACCGATTGTGTCTCGTTGCCTCCCCCTTTCTTGATATGTATTTTTCACTTTTCTTCTCGAGAAACCACCTAGCTGTGGAATCATTGTAGATATTTCCCAAGATACTCACGTATGCCTCGTGTTCTCCTTCATTATGCAATGCCCATATGGTTGCTGGTATCCAAATGGTTTTCATAATCTCCAAAAGCCATATAGACAGGTTGATTGCCCTCCGCACATTTCTCAATTACCTGACTGAAGACATCGATGTTATTCATTGCAGAATATCCCTTCATGAAGCGGACTCGTTCTCTTGGCTGATTGAAGTCAAGTTCTGCTTTGATTTTATTGGAAATTATTCTGGAGAGTATTTCATACAATACTGAAAGCAAGCTAATGATTCTATATTTGTTCAATTCTTTTATTTCTCTTACCTTATGGATTAGTATAACTTTGGCCTTCTTTGAACTCTGGTACAATTGCAATATTGAGGAATTGCACGCAAATGGCCGCAATCATTTCAAGTACGATACCTCCTCCATCTTAGACTAAATAGACTGCTATTCCATCTTCTCGTGAGGCCTTTCGCCGGGTCATGTCTTGCAAGGCGTTTCTAACTTTATCGCTAGTTATAAAACGAGCCTCTGTATCCTGTTAATTACTACTTCGAATGAATGCAGCGTGGCAGCTGTGGGTAATGTACAGGTTAGTATAGAATTCTTCTGCTTTTACTATACAAGTATATCATCGAACTTGCATTGTTCGATGTTTGCCCACTGACCTGGAGAGGCAAAGCAGAAGGGTGGGTCTGAAAATTAATCTGCAGAAAACTAAAGTAATGTTTAACAGTCTCGGAAGAGAACAGCAGTTTACGATAGGTAGCGACGCACTGGAAGTGGTAAGGGAATACATCTACTTAGGGCAGGTAGTGACCACGGATCCGGATCATGAGACTGAAATAACCAGAAGAATAAGAATCGGCTGGGGTGCGTTTGGCAGGCATTCTCAAATCATGAACAGCAGGTTGCCACTATCCCTCAAAAGGAAAGTGTATAACAGCTGTGTGTTACCAGTACTCACATATGGGGCAGAAACCTGGAGGCTTACGAAAAGGGTTCTGCTGAAACTGAGGACGACGCAACGTGCTATGGAAAGAAGAATGATGGGTGTAACGTTAAGGGATAAGAAAAGAGCAGATTTGGTGAGGCAACAAACGCGGGTAAACGACATCTTAGTTGAAATCAAGAAAAATAAATGGGCATGGGCCGGACATGTAATGAGGAGGGAAGATAACCGATGGTCACTAAGGGTTACGGACTGGATTCCAAGGGAAGGGAAGCGTAGCAGGGGGCGGCAGAAAGTTAGGTGGGCGGATGACATTAAGACGTTTGCAGGGACAACATGGCCACAATTAGTACATGACCGGGGTAGTTGGAGAAGTATGGGAGAGGCCTTTGCCCTGCAGTGGGCGTAACTAGGCTGATGATGATGATGATGATGATATCACCGAAATCACTGATGACCCTGCTTGCATTTCAGAGCGGACATCTTGCCCTGTCCTATGCCAAGTTTTGACGCCAAATCATCAAATGACACATTGAGCAAAAAGGCGGCGTCTGCAGAATAGAAAAAGCACCTACATTCCCATTGACAGCGGCCTCCCGTTACGTGCGCGCCTGGACGAAGCGCGCCTTGTCAAAAGGAACACACGCTGCTGCAAATGGCGCTCCAGGTGTTGCGGCAGGGACGAGGGCATCTGCGTGATGCCATGCCACCCTCATTCTCAGAAGCCTGTGTTATTCGTGCTTTCCTCGACCTTTCAACCTTTCTCCTACGTTTTAACGTCACCTCGGTAATCACTATTAAGAGATAAATGTATGGAAACGGAATAAATCCGAAAGTTAAAAATGATGGTCGTCGTGAGCTTTGAATCTAAGTCTCCATGCTGAGAAGCCATGTATCTTATCTGCTGGGCTAAGCTAGTGCCTGCTATATTGCACGCCTGTGCACTCTGCTTTATGACATCATGCTACTTGGAACAAAATCTCCTCCCGCTTCAATTGCTGTTTATGAAATCAGTCTAGCTGTTGTTCCATTCATTACATCTGTGGTATCTCCATCTTCCTGTTCTAAGGGTGCATATTTGTTTCCGATCTTCAGCCTGCTTTCGTCTGCTTTTACCCTTGGCCCGTTTCTTCTTGAGTAGTTTTACTATTTCTCTCTTCAAACTCAGAGCAATCTTAGACCTCACTAACTTATGGTAACCGTTCTGTACCCTACCTAACACTACTACATACCGCACTACGCTGGGATCGGCAGAGAAAACGAAATTCATTTAATTCTTGTTTTTCCATTAGGCCCACCTCTTAGAGCGCTTTCTAAAGAAGGTATTGAATACGTTCTTCATGTTGCGCTTCTGTAAATACTAATAAAGCAGCGCACATTCGGTGACATAATGTACCCCATGAGCACCAGAGACGAATGTCCCCCGTGGCCACACATGCAATGGAAGCTTATGAAGAGATCAAGAAAGCGTGATCATCTGGGCGAATTCCCATATTAGCCATTCCATACGCTTTACTTCTCAAACTCAAGGCCATGCATGTCCTAATGAAAGCCGTAGATGTACTGACCAACAGTCTGACCAGAACCTACACTTATTCACTGAAAACTGTACAGTATCTCAAGAAACTTACCATAATGCAACTAACCTGCAAACGCGTACAACGTTCACTCGTTCTCGCCATTGATGAAAAATGTACATGAAATGTAGGAGCATTGCAAGAATTAGTACGAACATATTCTTGAGAACCGGGAGGTTGCCGCACCTACTTGCTTACCTTTTCTCAGATATCCGCACGACCAAAATAGAGATTTAACGGAAAACTTGCTTGCTTTTAGAGAAGACTCATATCTTAACGATTTCCTGTGACTTTTCTTTTTTGCTTTGTTCTGTTGGAGGAACTGCATCTGAATGCAATGCGTCGGGGTGGCTCTTACAGGGTCCGTCTCTTGGGCCTAGGGTGGAACATAATATGTCAAGAACTGTTCAATGTATTTTTCTAGAGCATTCATAGCCGAAGTTAACCATGTGCTGTGGCTCATTGCAGGGCCAATCACTACATGAAGAAAAAAATATCGGAGAGCGTCTAAGCTATAAATTGAATGAATAGGCGTTGATTCAAGAGCAGTACTTTTTTAGCCAACACTTCAATTCTTACACGAGGGAAGTTTCAACGCTTTGTATTACATAGTTTTAGATATGGTGGATGAGCCGGAAGCCATATGCTAGTGTTAAGCCAACTCTTGCGAAGGACAACATTCCACTGAAGCTCTTGGAGAGCTTGGCCATGGAAGAGCTGTAAAGTAAGGCATTTCGGTTGGAAGGCACGTATTCGCAGCTGAGAGATTCTAGGACTCATTCAGTTTGATAACTGCGCAAACAAACAACTACAGAGAGAGAGAGCACACAAGGACAGGCGCAGACTTGCAACTAAAAATTTCAGCTCTGACACGTTACTGTCATTGCCACACTTATAAAACCATTTGCTAGTATGCAACAACTAACCCAACAAGAATTGCTTCTGAGTTAGGACTCACTGAGCTGAAGTGACTCGCCTGCGTTGTCATGTTACCCCGACGATGAGACGGCTCTCAGGACGTCTACGAAAGTCGTCTCTAAAGGGAGTGCTAAAAGATGGTTGTACAACCGCTCCAAGCAGCTCAAGTAGACCGCTACGGTGATCTAGTTAATTCGCATCCCATTATATCACGTGAGGAAGAACTACGGGGAGAGGTACCTTATTTTGTAGCGAATGTGTTTGAGCATTCACCCCTTCGTTCGTCTTATTGTGCAATAAGCATTGCGTTCCCTACGTGCCCCTTTCCTCATGGGGCTGAAGGAATGAAGGTGCGCATGTTGCACTCTTTCGCCTCGAAGCAGGGCTGAACGGCATTTTCGAACCAGTTCATTGGCGGAACAAGACACCGCCAATTGTCTCAGTGTCTCGTGAAGACGGATGATCTTTAAGCAGGCATACTGCATGGAAGCAGAGCGTGCTCCGAAGTACCGTGCATTGCGCTCCCATATTAATGTAACTGCTGTCTCTGAGAAGCAGACAGCGTTGACATGCTACTGTGATTGCAACACTATATACCTTTAAGAATGTTCGCTCTTCTTTCTCCGGCACAAATGTAAATAAGCTCTTTCTTCGGTTCTTCTTTTGAAGCTCTCAACCTTTAATTCTACACCGACAAGTCACTCTTTTAATGAAGATGCGTGTTACGGCAGGGGCTGATTTTGCCTTCATGTGACGGCTTAGCAGCGTAGGCCAGCTATCCCACTTGGAGCCACACCGAAGGTGTATACTAGTGTGGCAGTTTTCCGCACTACGACACCCAACTGCCAACAATAACCATATAAGCCTTCGGGCAAGCTGTTCCAAATAAAGAGAACAAAATGACAACCTGAGCAGATGTCTCAAAAAAATTAGCATCATGTGTATACAAGCCTCCGCTCTTTTTGTCATTAGCTCCCATACCGCTGACAATGAGAATACCATGGGCAAAGTATGCAATTTATCAGCAATGGTCTACGTACGGAAACAAAAAGTATCGCTTCAACTACACTCGAGCAGAATTCTCTTCCACAATTTCGTTTCGGTTACGAATGTTTGGTAATCGACGTCACAGATATAAAAAGAAAGACATAGCTGGAACCACACGAAGTTCCTCCATTTTAAAGCATTCTCTCTTAATGACCATTTCCCATAGGAGCGGGGGAAACGTATTACTCAGCCATCGTAGTTGCACTTACACCCGCCTATGGCAATCTGACCCGTGCTTCCCGTTTGCCCGCCGAAACCGGGACGACTGTTTCCTGCTTTCGCATCTTCGTCCAGTTGAAATTGTTACCGGCAAGGACTCTTCGAGGACCCACACTCCCAACGCCACACCCTTGATGCGTTCCAGCTACTTCGCTGTCGGTGCATTGTTTTCATTGTTTCCCCAGCATCGTGTTTTCTCTAGGCCTTTACCAGTCCAGACCGGCGACCAAGAGTTTGCTGCCGCGCACCGAACCTTCTATCCCAATATCCACCGCGTGTTATTTTCAGCGTTTAGACTTTGCGCTTTGCCGCCGCCGCTTCCTGAAACGGTTACATGCTTGAGAGGAGGCGACTCTGTCCAGCGTCTGTGCTCGGCAGGCGAATGGGAAACCGATCGATATGTTCGCTTACGCCGGCAGAAATGACCAGCCGTCTTTAATTAAAAGATATTAATCAGTAGCGCTGACTTTTCTTTATTGCGTTCTATTTTCTTAGGCAGTTCTTAGACGTGTATTTTTTGCGATTTGCTTTGCTTGCATCCCTGAGCACCCTTACGAGAGGATTCAGCGCTTTGTCTTTCAACCTTATTTCGCCTTTGTTGTGTCGCAGTGAAAGTTTGTTACAGCCGTCTTTATCAGGTATTCGCAGCGTGAGTTTAAGCAGACCGCACGTGTCGCCTCACTTAAGCGTCATGCGAATAATACTAAAATACGTAAATGAAAGCCTGTACAAAAATGCGCATCACGGCTGAATTAGCACGACGGACGCCTTTCTTTTTTTCTTGAAAGGGCAGCTTTAACCAATGGCCCCACCAGAGAAACGACAACATGCAAGAGAACCAACTTACCATGAGTGTAAACATCAAAATGTTCATGGCGCTTTCCATAAAATAAAAGCGCAGTTGGTTGTAAGAAAAACGTGACAGCTCAGGTTTTTTTTTTTATGCCAGGAATGTGAGAAGGGCTTGGGGTCGTCTACTGCAGTTGCTAATTTCCATGGCAGCTTTGTAGGGTGGGCAGAAATAATAGCGCTAAATCCTAGACCCCTGCAAAGGAGTCGAGATGATGCTATAGAAACTGGGCAAAGTATATAAGGTGCAACCTTAAAGTACGGACATGCACGCACGTCACAATAAAATGAACGTACGTGATGACAACGGTCGCTGGCCGTAAATGCACCCCTGATAAAGCCAAGGCTCCTTCGTAGTGCTTGAGCTTGCACACACTTAAGGGCGTGGAGGTCATTCTCCAGGTTTCACCAAGCACAAGCTACCTGCAACACAAGATACCCAGCAATGCAGAGATGAAGCATCGCCCGTAAAGGTGTACCCCACATTTTCCGTGCAATCTATTCGGACTAGCGTAAGTGTGGGAGCGGGACGTGTCAAATCAGTAGCGCAAATAACCTACGACATCACCGAGCTATGCAAGAACAACATAGGTACCGTACAAACAGAACCGCATTCAATGATTGCACAGGTTCACCTGGTATAATATTTAAAATTGCTGGAATAGGATATAAGTACTTGTCGCCGTGCAAGCTTACCTCATGTTGGCATTTTTTCTGCAGTGGACACAAAGTAGGATGACGACGACGACGACGACGACGACGACGATGAAGAAGAAGAAGAAGAAGAAGAAGAAGAAGAAGAAGAAGAAGAAGAAGAAGAAGAAGAAGAAGAAGAAGAAGAAGAAGTCGGTTAACACCCAAGAGATTTCTTCAATATTCTTAATGGCGGAAGATTTTCTTGTCCTCAGCAGCAGTGCCCATAAGAGGAAACAAATGATGCTGTACATTGAGCAATATTCACCAGTCTTCATACTAAAACGATCGTAGGCAATGCAGACAAAAGAAAGAGGAGGGCCCATCTGGCCCATATGCAACGGGGAGATATCAGAAAGAATATGAGACGGTGACAACCCATGTAACGTCCCATTTTGTCACGCCGTGTATATTCTGTACCGGAAGTATCCCTTTAATCTTAGTCTCCTAAAATTAGTTCGGAACAAAGAATGTCTATGATTGATTAAATTGATATTAAAATGCGTTTTCTAGGTTTATGTGCGCCTACCTCATTTTGGCTACGAGGCATCATTGCGATAGCAACAAAGAAATGTGTCATGCGAAAGCAAGCGGATTAAAGACACCATGCTGCAGAGCTCTTGGTTTCAGCATACGCGAAAATTACACTCCATGCCTATAAAACTGGCGCAACTAAACAGTGGACGTGAACGTAACTTATAAACGGTGTGAAGAGTGCGTGTGTTCATCTTTACGTTTTTATGATCTCACACTGGTGTGGTAGTCTACTGTAAAATGAAATGATGTGCCATTGAGTGAAGCACTCGTAATCGTACGACTAATAGGCAATTAGTGACGGAACCCCTGCCGGCGCGTCCAAGTTTAGCCTTTACCTATAATTTTGGAAATCGCAGTGAATGATAGACCGTCATTTATCTCTGCTGCTCGATAAACGGGCTAGACATTTACCCTACAAATCCTGTCTTCCTGCACGGCAGGGCGAAGTCATCGGCGTTTATCGTGTCCCGACCATCCCACACCTTCACAAATCGAAGAGCAGTTACCCTTTTAGTTTAGAGCGCCGAACAGTTACTCTCTTCTACCATTACGACTGTCCCTCCCAACGACCGTTTCTCTTCTTTGAATTTCGAAATGTCTTGCGCGCCATCTTCGTAACTTATACTGACGCTCCCTGAAAGCCACCGGCAGCTACTGCCGAAACAAAGGCGAGTTAACCCGGTAACGTGAATGTTTCTTTTTATTAGCCCAGAGGAGTAGTACGACATAGCTTATCGACTATCGATCCTCCTTTATTGCCGATGAATGAGTTGTATCACTTGCATCATCGTTTTCGATTTTGATGCCTTATTGTAAGGCTTGCTGAGTTCATGTGATGAGCTCCACCGAGATATATGATTCATTAAATTGAGAAGAAAGAGGCGGTGGCTATTTCGAAATACTTAGCACTTTATCAGCACATGCATGGCAGCAACATGCGCTTATGAAACCTAAATGTTGAATAATGCCGTTTGCTCAAATGTTTGTTATTACCGCAGTCTTTCTGGAAGAATCTGCGCATTCAATAATAGAACCACATGCTGGCACTCGTGTAAGGCACTGAGAGGTTTTAGATAGTTCATTCCGGCATAAGGCACGTCCATCTCTCTCAAAGTACAAAATCATTACCCAAGTCACTTGTTATAATTCTTGCTATTTGAAATTTCGGGAAAGCGGCCTATGTGTGCAGAAAAATAAAGATACTATTGCGTAATAATCGGCTACACATCCCCGTATAAAAGCGCACCCGGAACACTTTGTCCGTTGACCTTAGCACAACAGTTACACAAGCAACACAAAATTCACGAATATACCCATACTCTTGCATAATGCACGTCCCGTTGCACCTATCTACACTAAGGTTCTAACATTCCTCCACTAATGAAATAGGATAGCCCGTCGCCGGCCATGGTGCAATTTTTCCAACTTTCTATGAACTTATGGCGGCTCGTGCTGAATGCAAGTACCGGCGAACACTTATTTCGATAGCGATTATATGGACGGGGCTGCTGAATTTTCGTCGTCATTGTCGGCGCCACCGTCGCCGTTATGTTCTGCGTAAAGTCCAAGTCCGATAACATCATGGCCGAGCCATAGAGAAAGAAATTTGAACAAGAGCGGACACTCCCATAAAGCCCAGCGGCCGAATTGACTGTAGCACACCAAGCGGATGTTGTTGACTCCTTCTGGTTTCGGTTTTGGGCGCGCGCGTTTTGTAAACCAGTTGGTACACGCCGCGCCGGCTCCGCTGCTCGGCACGGCATTCATTTTTTTTTTTCGCTCTGCTGAACCTCGCGTGGCCTTCCCGTGGAATCGTTTTAAGTAGAAACGATAGCGATTGATTTTTACAAGACTGCGCTGAGTCTGTCAGGTGCAATTTCATAAAGAAAACGAAAGACGTCTTCTGAAATGATGGAATGTTTATTTTGCTCTATATAAATGCTCGTTCCGGGCTTCTTCTGCATTCATCCAAAGTTGTGGCACCAGGTAAGCAGCAGTCATTGCTGTACGATGCTCCACCGGATGCCATCAGCTGAAAGAGTAAATTACAAGCATGTATGATTTCCGTATATTGACCTAACAGGAGTATTGCGTGTAGAGGCGAAACGTGCGTAAGTGGTGAATGAGCGGCATTACAGATAAATTCACTTTTACGTACATTTCGCAGCAAAGACTCCTCCGAAACAATGCCATAAAATCTGAACATCCAATTTTCAAGCCCCCCTCCTTTCCCGGGCATGATTTCCTGCACTTTAAGTGCACAAATACACGGGTGACTGCGCGTTTCCAAAACAACTTGGCCTCGGCCGACACGATGATACGCCAAGTACACAAAGGTAGCTACAACACAGGCTAGGCCAGACCATGTTACACGCTCGCAGAATGCCTTCTAATCGCACTCAAGTCAGACTCGTCGGTGCAAAGCATGTTTTCAGTCGCTCAGAATACATAAATGTCATGTTCTTGAGCTCCTCCGTGTTATCTTTTACGCGTCCTGCCGGCGCATGCAACACTCCCATGTTATCACTCTCGGCAATCGCTCGTCGCGTTTTCGAGAAGCGTGAGTACCGCAATAATGTATATGTTGTTGCAGGGCTATAAAATGCGTCAAAAACTTGTCCCACTAAAATTCAGTACACGCAAAAATAATTCACCGTGGCCGCGGCTTTCTTTTTTCGCTAACAGCTTCACAACCCCAGGCGCGGCGAGCAAGCCTCAAGGTATCCCAAAAAGTTACCAAATAATTTACAATACTTTTTTCGGGTCAGAGAATGCGTCACGAACTTCTACCAGTAAGATTCAGTACATGCGAAACTGCGGCACACAGCCGAGCTGCTTTTCGCTAACTGCGTCAACAAGCCGGGCGCGGCAACCGTGCTACTAAACTACCCCAAATATAACGACGTTAATTACAATAATGTTGGGGGCCACAGAATGCTCGAAAACTTGCCTGTCTCAGGCGCTACGACGTAGTGCACGCATGCACACGCGCAAATGCGTCACACGGCCGAGCCGGTTTTCGCTTACTGCGTCAATAAGCCGTGCGTGGCAAGCGTACCCAAATACTACCGAAATAAGTTACAGTAATGTTGCGGCTCATAGAAAGCGTCGCAAACATCTCCCAGGACGAGGCATTAACTCAAATTAACTGCGCCAGGACGGCGGTGCTGTTTTTCGCTAACTGCGCCACTCGAACTAAGCCTAAATGTGATTAAAATGCGCCGCACACTGTCAAACACAATTTCTCACCTTGCCGTAGTCCAGTAGTGCAGTGGTGCCGCGTGGAAATGCAGACGACACGCAAGAGAAGCATAGAGAAGGCCGGGAGCCCCAAAAAATGGGCTATATCCAAAACAGACGGGTCGCCGAGCACGCGAGCTTCGCACGTACGACTGTCCTCGCTCACTCCTGCGGCTTGTCTGGCGCATGACGTATGCACGCGCGTCTGGCGTGCCG
Organism: Dermacentor albipictus; assembly: GCF_038994185.2. NCBI lineage: Eukaryota > Metazoa > Arthropoda > Arachnida > Ixodida > Ixodidae > Dermacentor > Dermacentor albipictus. Next base: position 92,288,237 of record NC_091823.1, read on the forward strand.
CTAGCTTGTTGCTAGGCAACGCAACAAAAAGTTGCAAAGTATAAGTTCATTTACACGCAAAACTTTTTCACTTTTAGTGGGAAGGAATAAAAAAAAAGAAAACGTTGTCTGGAAGTTTATTTCACATTCTTTTTTTCTGATGCTCGCGTCAACTAACGGACGTTGTTGAAACTAGGCGTGACGTGTTTCCTGTTGCCAGTTTTTGAAGAGTGTCCCCTCTTGTTGAATTTCTTTCTCTATGGCCGAGCGCCGAGCGAGTGAAAGCATGCGAAGGTGAGCCGAGGACGGCGGCTCGATCTCGTGCGCGCATGCGAGGAAGCCGGAGAGAAAGCGCGCCGTCTTTTATCGCGTGCGCGGCACCGGGAGGAGGCGTTCTACTCCGGTGGCGGCGGCGTATGGCGCGGCAGCGCACGCCTTATTTTGAAAGCGATCTGCGATGAGTTACAGAGTCTAGATGCGCCGAGGGCTCATAGCTTCGTGTGCACTGTGTTTTCGCCACTTAGTTCGCGTTGAAGCCAGAGGTAGCACGAAGGCCCATTAGTTCGCTGCAGCGGCCGCGCTTCCTTACGCACGCTTTTTAACTTCGAATGCACGCTGTCATAGAACGAGAAGTGTTCGTGATCGCCTGTGCGCGCGTGCTATCACGCTTGTTAGTCTATTTAGAAAGTGCTTAGAAGGTTACACGGGCAAAAAATCTACTGTCGTTACATCGTATAGCTCTGCAATAATTTGCTTATCGCAATCGCTCCTTCACATTTCCGGTGAAACTGCGGCTTTTGTAGTTCGCTTACAAGCCCTTAAAAAAGCGTCCTCTTCGAAGTGGCGGCTTCAAATTCGAAACATTCGCTCGGGTGTCCATTATCGCACAACGTCAAGCGCAACGCTTGCGCTGTTGATTCAGTTTTGGTAGACTGTGAATTTTTAAAGTGGAAATCTATTAGCGACAGGTTTATACAAGTGCAAGAATAAGCTATCAGGATGCAATAACATTCTTAAAGGATACGAACAAAGCAACCGATGCGCCATACAAAGCAATCGCAGCTTACAAACAGGCGTGGTAGCATTTATACAGATAATCAATACAGCATAATAGCAGGAATCCAAAACAAATTGAACAAACACAGAATCCAATCCACTCTACCACTCTAGTGCATTGGGTGCCTCCTACTGGGAAAGTAAAAACAGAAGTAAACCATTTTTCTTCATTTTGAGGCATCTATATTCGAAAGTGACAATTACAAATCTGGACCCAATTGACCAAACCCCATAGCCCGGTAAAGGTAGCTGACCCATGGCTAGTTCCTTATTGTGGAGTCGCTTACTGCATGCACGAATTTGTCACCAAATTTCACTTGTTCACAGCGATTTTATAGCAGACTTATTCAAAGAGATTCTTAATTTTGTTCAAATATTCATATGGAAACGCCTCCTACCTTCCGTTATAGCGGAAAATTGTTTCAATGCGAATGTCGGCTAACCACACAACCATTCAACACTTGGTATCACAAAAGCCAGTGACTGTGATGCAATAAAGGTATCTCTAGCGATGATGATTTTACACTTTGACTGGGCTACTTCAATGTTCTTGACGACATGATTTCTGTTCGTTGGTGCATTTCGCAGTAGCCTTCAAGTATTAGCCTTCTAACGGTTCACTTCTGTGAATGACATCCATAAACATCTTATAACCAATAGTCAAGCAGCAATATAACTTTTTTTTTTGCCTGTATCGTACTGCCCCTATCCCACTGCAAAGTATCATGATATTGTTTTTTACGTTGTTCAAGATTCTCCGATTCAAGGGCCCTCACAACAAACATAGAACGTACACCTTTCCTACGACTTAGTTTTGTTCCTTTCTTTCACCTTCGTATCTTTTATTCCTTCTAGCGATAGCAGCCTGCAATTTCCGGAAATGATGGCTATCGATTTCGGACGCCTCGTGGCGTATTTCTCGGAATGAGTCTCATTGAAACTGCAAGATGGCGGTGGAGGAGCAAGCACTGACGCGGTGGTGCTGTTCCCTCTTCTCACTCAACTTCTGCAGCCTTTCCGCATTTTCTAGCTTCTTGTACGTCCCATCCTTGTTAAGCTTTCTAGCTCTTTTTCTACCAGGTGCCCTCTGTCATAAAGTGCGGCTAAAGTTTGCGCTTGTTGTTTTGGTCCTGCAAAGCCCTCGTTTTTTATTTTAAAATTTATTACTTCCTCTCATCCACTTCCGCGCTCTTCCAATCTCCACAGAGGTGTGTAATATTCGCCTGATCTTATTGTTTTATCTATATTTCTTTATTTTTCTACTTGCAATTACTTTATTATGGTTTACTTTTACCATTAAAACGTCAAAAAATTCAGAAGAAAACCTCCTTGTCATAGGTCGACATGGTTCCTAAAAGTTTGCAAACAAGTGGCTCTCATGCTACACTTTGAACTTTGCTCCTAGATTTTTCATCCGTAAGGCAGACCTGGGCAGTCACCGCGAATGGCAGGGTAATGTGGTGGGGGGGGGGGGGGAGGGGGCGAGGTGTCATCGTCGTCTCCTCGTAATTCTAGGCAACCTGCTATTCGTGTTGCTTACCCTCATCTTCTGATTTTCCATATATGTGCCAAGCTGTTCGGTTGAGTGGCGACGGGACGCCTTTTTGCTCGCTTGTTGTCGCTATATTTTTTTTGTTTTTTTTCCTTTTCTGGCCGTCTGGTTTCCGTCATGCACGATAGCCGCGCTCGGAGGCGTGCGCCTGCCTGACAGCTTCCTATCCATAGCGCGGCAAAACGAACATGAATTTATGCATACCATTCTCACTCTGTCTTTCACCACTCGCGTTCAGTGACGTGAGCGACCACGCAGGAGACAAGACATCGTGGATGACAACAAGTAATTAACCGACGTACACAGTCAAACTAATAAACAGTAAACGAAGAGAGTGCGCATCGCGTGCATATTGGCTCGGATAAAAAGTGGTGTTAAGGCAAGAAGGAAACTGCCGCATGCAACAGTACATGGAGATGTAGCAGGGCCTCCATGGCTGACGGCACATGGGTTAAGAAGTTCTACTGGTTAAGGTATTTTGCCACAGAAATATAGTTAACGAGTCTTCCTCGCAACGCGAGCGTGTTCGTGCGTGTTCGTGCGTGCTCGAGGCCATGCACGCATGGCATTGCGTTGTCAACCGGCTGCTCGCTGATGGCCTGGTAAAAAAAAAAAAAGAAAGGTGTCGACAAGTCCTGGGGTTCCATCAGTAAAGCTATTCCAATTGTTTTCTATTCTAATCGTGCCGATAAACCTCGGCAATTGGTCAAACATATTTCCAGCTGTCTCCACATCACCCGCCTGTCAAGCGGCATCACGAAAGCCGTCGAAGCTCCCAATCTGATATGATGCGTGCACACTGATTACACATGACTAGGCTGAATAAAAGGGGAAAAATATTTCTTATTCTATGCCTTTTTTTACATTAGCCCTCCACAAGGGGTCAAACATTTTCATGCTGTGCCTACTTTCCCTGTCTGTCAGGCGACGTCACAAAAGTGCGAAAACTCACCACGTCAAAGTGACGCTTACGCACTAAAGATCCATTATCATGCCAAATTAAACTGCACTTTTTGCGGAATAGATGGCGATCGCCCCGTTCCGAAATGAATATAAGTTGGTTGCCGAATGATCGTTTTGGCACTGGCTACTCGGTGCTGCCAGCGAGAATAAAATTAACAGCGCATATTAAAAAAAATGTTGCGTGCCAGTATAGTGTATTACAGCTCTATCTGCCCACGTGACATGATGACAGTATTCGGTGACAGTGACCGATTGTGATTGTGTGTCTACGCTCCTTCCTTTCCTTATCTCTACTTTGTTACCACTTTACCTCCCCCTCCCCTCTCTCCCCAGCGTAGGGTAGCCAACCGGATCTTTTTCTCTGGTTAACCTTCCTGCCTTTCCCCTTTCCTCTCTCTCTCTCTCTCTCTCTCTCTCTATTCGCCCACACAAGGCATCGCTCTGTCAACTTTGCTTCACTGAGGATCCGTTTTAGTGGCATTAGTTTCCTTCCCATGCACGCCACTGCTGTTTACGACCAGCCAACGCAACCAGAGGAAGGCGAGGCGGACCAATCGCAGGTGTTGGCACCACCCTCCTCATCCGGTCATCTTCTTTCCCTGCGCTAGCTTGGACCCACCGAAACTTTCTTAACTTCTGCACGCTCGTCGTGTATAGTCAGCCAATTACAGGAGAATGTCTTGTCAAGATAGGTCTTCAAAGCAAACAAATGTTACCTCCTATAAACATGGACAGAATTAGACTTGGCTGTTCAAGAAACCGAGCCGGTGACCACACGATATTGTCGTCGGTGGCACCGTAAGTTTGACGTCAGGAGTTCGGAATAAAATCGCAATGGAATAGTTTTGCGCTATGCGGTCCCTGCTCTCCTCCCTTGGTTGAAAAGGAACGCAATGGCAGAATGTCATAGACCAGTGCCAGAAGATGCAATCCTTGGTGCCTGCTGTCCACGCTAGCATTTTCCGGTCATGTCGCTCTAAGTACTTCCCAGGCGATGTATACCGCTTCGGCTGCGTTGCCGATGACTAATCGCAGCAAGTCGTTCCATCGTGCAGTTCATTACAGCATTTCACTTCTCCGTCCTTCTTTCACTCTCTCGGCCGTTTTTCGCTTCTAATCTAGTTTTTTTGTGTATCTATTGAACGACCCTTTGTTATATTACTTCGGAAGAACTTGCGTCTCGAGTCCCGTAGTGTCATGTAACGTCATATACTCTAATCCTTTAGTTCCCATTCCCTCTACAGTGCTTATGTCCTTTCATTCTGATTGTCTTTCGACCTGCCTCTCAGTGCTTTGCTTTATCCTCCCTTCAATACCTCTCTGTCTGGAAGTTTCCATTCGCAAAATCTCGGTGCCAGTGTCGGAAACAACAAGCCAAGGCAACCATATCCGATGTGTCCTGAAAACTCTCTCGTTGGATCAGTGGCACACTGTCATATGCAGTAGCACTGCGTGCTACAGCCCGTGAAGATCCCTAACGTCGCGATGGGTTCGTTAGCGACGCAGAAGAGAAAAGATGGCCATGATGCTCGTATGTTACCCATCCGCATACATGAGAATGCGTGCCATTTAAATAGTGCACTCTTAAACTTCAGATTTCGCGCCACATTTCTCGTTTGCTGTTACTTACAGCATGCCTTTAGGAATTGTGCCGGCCTAAATGTGTTCTCTCTGTAGCCTTTGCGCATTACGCAGGCAATTTACGATGCGATTGCTTAAAACGTAAGTGCCAAATGGACTTCGTCGGTCACATATCCTTCTGCCGGTGCGTTTGAAACATATACTTTGTAAATATTTGTTAGGTACTGGCCGAAAAAAACTGAGCTTAATATTTCTGTTGTTTCTATCTTTATTGCGAATACATTGATGCCTGCTCATGTTCAAACTAGCCCGGCTAGTACAGAGATCTCACTTTAATTTCCGAATCACAATTCACCTTGAACTGAAAGTTTAAAAGTTATTTTTTTGTGTGTGAATTTGCGACTAATTACCCCGTTTCACCGGTCACACCCTTGGTTGCTACCACTCGTGGATTGTCTCCTAAGAGCTGCAATTTTATTTTCAAACGGTTATTTTTAAATATTACCGAAAGTCTGTTGAATCGCCCAGTATAATGAAGTTTGACTACTTTCAAGAGCACTGTTTGAGCCCGAAACTGGGAGCAGTAACTGGGACATTTCGCACAGTTAAGTAATGTGTTAAAACCCATACACGCACGCAAAAAAAAACTTGAACAATATCAATTATCTGAACAAAGCATTGCTATATGGTTTGTCCAAGGTCTATAATTAGCGCAACATATGCTAGTTGTTGACATTAAAACAGACAGCAGCTTTCTTGTTTCGAGTTAGTGTGGCATGGAAGTTAAAAAACCGGTCTGAAATTACGGCAGACGAAACTACTGCGACAAGAATCTCTTGAATCTTCCGGAAAAAAAAATAATACCTACAAACATTTTCATTAAGCTAATGGCATGGTCTTGGTATAAAGATGGATTCGCCAAAGTGAGCTCACAGCTGCCTAGGCAATACACTTCGCCCACATCAAATCAAGCTCGAGCCCTCCTTTCCGGTCACGCTGAAAGGACGCAGGAAATCCTGCAAGGAACAAACACCGAAACGTGGTGTGCTTTGTTTGACATGCGCCTACACTGAATAAGTACCTCGGTGCTGCCTAAGAAGTCCCACCGCATCCAAACCGCCGACATGAATTGCTAATAAGCCGGTCATACACCGGAGGCCTCGGAGAGGGTCGTTAAGGGAAAGGCCTCGTTGCGTTCGGTCATTCGATATGAATCACTAAACATCCCCGCTGGATCATTCATTCAGTCCGCCCTAAAGTAAGGCAACGCTCAATCGATCTCCCTCGGAGTATTGGCCCACGATATCTTACGCAATATTGGTTGTTCTATGGTACGGCGGCGAGCTAGAAACGATACGTGGGAGAGCACAGCGGTTGACTGCGGAAGTAAGCCACCAAAAAGAATACCGCAAGGAGGTTGCGATGAGAATAGGTAATGCGACGGATAAAGATGAGCCCGGCGGAGTATATTGCGCTCATATTGTAGCATAGACCGAGAGATCTAGCATCGCGAATGCTTCAGAGCAATCGACTTCATCTCGTATACGTAGCACAAGCCAGATATAATCACAAGCAGAAAACGCCGTTCATCTACTCATGAGACAAACATGTGACATTTTCATGAGCACATTTTCTTTTGCTTAGTAATAAATTTACGTAACAATGCTGTTTACTGACCAATACCTACGTCAATTTGTCGCAAAACCATGCAGGTGTAATTAGAAAAAAGTTCGACAGCATGTGACACTTCCATTAACACATGAAGACAAAAGCCGGCTGTGCACGCGGTAGTGCATTAAGCTATGCAATCGGAGGGGTAAAACTTATTGCAACACATAACGAGCCGTAGTGTGAAGTAAACGTATGGCGCTGTAGGTCAACCTTGTCAGCGTCAAACGTGTGCACCTAATGCACTCCCTAAAAGTTTTTTCATACTCTCGTTCGTTTCCTCTTTCTTTCTTTCTTTCTTTCTTTCTTTCTTTCTTTCTTTCTTTCTTTCTTTCTTTCTTTCTTTCTTTCTTTCTTTCTTTCTTTCTTTCTTTACTTCTTTCTTTCTCTGTTTATTTCTTTCTTTCTTTGTATCTTTGTATCTTTGTTTCTTTCTTTCTTTCTTCTGTTTTTCTCCGTTCTGTTTTCTTGGTACTTTCGTTCGCTCCTTGTTTCCTTCTTCCTGTATTTCCTGCTTTGTTTGTATCGTTTCTTCATTCATATTCGCCCATTGCATCTTTGCTCGCTTACGGGGTTATGAGCCATTCTTTATGTTATTTTTTGCATCGCTGATTTTTTCCATCCTTGGACTTGACGTCGCTTTTTCTGGTATGGGCCATAGCAACGAGCGACTTAAGAGGAAGCTTCAGCTGAGGTGCTCCTATATAAACACGCGTAAACGAAGAATTCGCTTTTCTTTTTGGCAACCACTGCACAATATTTCGCAAGGTTTGTTGCATTTAAATGAAAAACTTAAGATATGGCGTCCGTAGGTTTCGAAGTTTTGATTTAGGTCCTATATTTTTTATTGAAAATTGGCGAAAATCGAAAACTTTCGGAAAACGAAACTGTCAAGTTTGCACCTATAACTCAGCAATGAAAATTGATACCACAATTCTGGGAATTGCATCTAATAGTACATCTAAAGCGGGCGAAATTTATATGTTACACAGAAATCTAAAAAAAATTTAGTAAAATGGAAATACAGCTTTTGCAGAACCTTTGTACACAACATAACAAATTCACGTAACAAATTCAATTTTTCCGCTTTCAAGGATCTAATGGATGTCCTTTAGAGATACGAAATATCTGTTTTCGATGCAGAGCAATTATTTGGTAAACTTCTTGCTTTTTTTTCAAACTTTCGAATTTCTGAAAATTCCTGTAACAAAATTTAGGCCCTTAATCGATATTCCGGTTCCAACAGTTACTATAATTTAACTTTCTCTCTCAAATGCAGCAAAATTAATTAAAATCTGTGCAGGAGGGATCACAGAAAACGTTTTTTTTTAATTTTACGTGTATTTGAATAGGCCGCATTGGAGTAGGGCCTCAGCTAAAGTTTCGTCTTAAGAGGAAGCATTAGCAAGGGGGCTCCTGTCTAAATACATGGTAAAGCAGAAATCGTTTATCTCGGCAACCACTGCACCAAATTTGATTACGTCTCTTGCATTTCAAAGAAAACGTTTAAATATGATGGCTGTTGGTAGCAAATTTTCAATTTACGCCGTCAATGGTTTAACAAAAATTTCTAAAAATCACTCATTCTCCGAAAACGAAACTATAAAGTTGACAACTCTGTAACTCAGCAATGAAAAACTACATAAAAATTAACTATGTCAAGTGCATATAATAGTCCATCGAAAGAGGATAAAATTCCTATATTACTCCTGGCTCTAATATGTGATCCCTAATATGTGATTGGTAATATATGAGTAGGACATTTTTGCAAAACCCTTGTAGACAATGTAGCGTAACACATAGACTGACATATCAAATTTGTCCGTGTTGAATACTCTAATGGATGCAGTTTACAGAGCTGCGATATCTGTTCCAGGCCCAAAGCTACGAATTTGTAAACTTCGCACTTCAATTTTGTTTTTGTTTTTTCATGCTTACCAATTCTTGAATATGCTGTTCAAACAATTCAGGTCCTAATCAACATTTCGCTTCCAACAGTTGAACTTTCTCTCACAAGTACAACAAATTTTATTAGAGGTGGCCCAGTGATTATTACAGAAAAGCCTTTCTGCGTTTTACATGTATTTGAATAGGCAGCATCCGAGTTGGGCTCGAGATAAAGCTTTCTTCTAAAGCTTTCGCTTTAGAAATTTTCTCGATCCAGCATAAGAGTGCTTGAGAATAACAGAAAAGTTCTGATAGTAAGAAACATTCTAAAAAAAACATGTATGTGCTGTCGACTTATTTCTATGCTTCCAGGAAAATTTACTGTAGCATTCTGTCCCGATACATAGCATGATTATTGAAATATTAGTTTAAAAGCATAGGTTACTCAAGGCTGAGGATTGGGCTCGCTTGCCCTGCACTGTTATTAACAAACCAAGCTCAATAGGCATCTAGCAAATTAAATTATTTTATGTGCATATTAAGACACGCCTCTAAACGGAAACAACGATTTAAGTCCGTAAAAGAAGATAGTACACAGAGTACTCAAGCCAGATGCAAGTAGGTACTAACGGCGACACGAGAATTTAGTGTCTAGTGCTGAAGCAGCCTTACTCTTCTGCTCGTCTGACCGTCGCATTATTGTTTGCATGTATAGGGTGATTTTTTTAGCTGCACATTTTTGAAAATATTGTCTGTGGCAAATAGTACAATTTTAACCCTTGAGACAAATTAGTCGAAGAAACGGACATTATATCCACAGAAATAAGAAATGCTAAACTGAATATTTGACATAAAAACGGTAACCCGGCCATGTGCTATATTAACATTATTCGTCAAATATTGCGTGCGGATATCACGATATGATCATGAGGCACACCATAGTGGGGGACGCCGGAATAATGCGAACCACCTGGTATTCTTTAAGCTGCACCCAATGCACGGTACACGAGCGTTTTCGCATTCTTCCCTCATTGAAATGCGGCCGCCGCGGCCGGCATTCGACCCCACGTTCTCGGGCTTAGCAGTGCGACGCCGAAGACGCTACGCCATGGCGGCGGGTAATTATTTTCGTTAAATAATTGCTCTACGGCATATGTTTTAATGTACAAATTGTAGCTTGAGGCTTTGAAAGGCAAATCAACTTCGAGCCAATTATGAGGAGGGCTCCGACATCGAGATGTGAGCCATAAAACTTGCGGTAGTAATGTACCGTTGTTCGGCTTACGCTTCTAAAAAGAAACCCGTTGTTTTGTCCGTCTAATCTCAAACGCAACTGAAGCGCCAATGCATTTATTCCGACATCTTGATAATTAATATGTCAAAATTGATGTAGTTTTGATTATTCACTTCAAGTGCATCTGCCTTGCGGACTCAACGGCTACAATTAGCAAATTTAGGTATGTGCCACAACGTAAATAGGCAAGAAGTTAATAAGGGCAGCATGGTAAATAATCAATCATGCATTTTGATTTATCGTAGAAGCAATGACTACCTCATCCAGTAATTTAATTCAAGGGTTACAATCGCAACGTACTGGTGGGACCGCGCTCTAAAATCACTAGTACAAACAAAAAGGCACGCGTGACCTTTTCTTCATCCTAATATTCTTTTCTTTGCTTTCTTCTTGAGCGGTGTTTTACAATCACCATCGAACTGTACCAGCCCACCCAACTTGCCGCACTTGTCGGTTACAACTGTGCTATATGCCGTAGGCTATATTTTTTCATTTTGTGCAAATGAAAAAAAAAACACATTGTATAGTATGAACGTGAGTGTGCACGCATGCCTAAGAACGGAACCATCTGCATAATTATATTCAGTACTCCTATGTGCCCTCTTGTCCTTTTCGTGTAATTTCCTCGACCCGTATGCCCGAAGACATTACAAGCAGCCACAATGCCGAGGAGTACATTTTAGGCACGTTTCTTGGACGTTATACAAAAGCTTGAGGATACACTGCCCGAAAGTTACCGTCTCTCTGAGGTTTCGCCAAGGCCATGGAGCTACCCGCGTGAAGAATGCTGACTAGGACAGGAGCAAAAATAGGCAGGAGCAAACGCCAAAGCAACAACAAGCAGACCAGTAAGTTCTACAAATGCGCTGGTTTGGGTCTGACGGGCAAAACGTTGGTGCTGAGCACGTAGACTGCGTGTGATAATAAAGCCGTAAAGCGCACACGACGCGATCATCTACACAATTTTGTAGTCTCTTGCTTTTGTGTATGTTCGGATTTTATTGAGCTGTTTACTGGATCCTCTGGAGTGCGCGGGCAATGGTAAATCACGTCGAAAAATTTATTTAATGCCTTTAAGGCGCTTTCCATGGTTCTGGCAATTCTAGCAGCGTTGGAAGTAAGCCTCTAGGAAAAGAATGAACGTACGCATGGTCATCGTAGTCGTCCGTAAAAAAAAAAAAAGAGAACACTAAGGCTCTTTAAGGACGTAGGCGAGGGGTAGGCGGAGATCTCGTTGGCCTCATAGCACCGTCTCTAGCAAAGCACGAAGCAGCCGTACGTAAGCTCCTTAGGAAGTGCGTGTACCATATCGTATACATTTGTGTACTCCACGTAGTAAAGAGCAGCTGCTGCTGTCTGGGGAAGAGGAACGACGTTCCTGAAACGATAAGTTTGTTAGCTTAAGATGCTGGTGATATTAAGCATAAAGACTATGATGCTTCAGGCCATAGTCTCTCTCGCATCTGTAAGCACTTCTCGTTTCATGTAGGAACCCTTTATTTCGGGAACTCCTTCCAGAGCACAAATGCGAAGCGGAGTGGCGAGCACGCTAAATAAAACAACAAGATCTCTGAGCATTTGATGAGGAAACGCATGTTTGTGTGCAAATCTGTCGTGAATGCCTTCTAGGCTGCAGTCTGAGCACTTCAAAAATACTGAACATTTTCTAAATTGAATGATCCTCACCAGGAATCGGTTTATAGTTCGTGTGTAGCCAAGTGCATAACAGTGAGCCACAGCTTTCATGCGAGTTCCACGCCTTGTCTCCTTCATAGAGCATGGGCATTCTGTTATTTGTTTTCTACCTTTGTGAGTATTTACGGTCAAAACCACTGCACCACGAACATTGAAATGTTTTATCATGTGAAATAAATATTGACATATTTCCTAATCGTGTCCAGTAGTACGCTTACCTAAAATCATACAATAAAAAGCAAATTGCTTGCGTACGTCCAACTTTGGCTATAAACTACGATCACTGGACGTCACAACTGATCACGTTGTCTCACATACAAGTTTAGAGAATGTGTCCGCTACTTTCATGGGAAGGTATGCACGTGCTACAGGTTCTTCAAACCACCTCGATTTTTGTCTGTTTTATCGGCGTGGTCAAGAGGGTTCAGGGACATTTCAGGTAACCGGGATGCCTGCTACAATGGGTAAAGCACACTATTTCGAATGAGATTTAATGGAAACTAGCAGGTCGGAAAGAAACAGCGCTGCAACCGTACATGAACGCAGAAGCGAAAATGCCTGCATTGCTCCCGCTCCACCATAAGGTAAACGACACCCTACGGTTGCATTGCGCCACTATTTGCTCTCAGAAACGATACTTCCTCGTGCTCCAATGTCCTTGTCATCATCATCATCTCTTTTAAGAGATAATCCAGCCCAAATGTGTTTTTCTGATACAGAGAGGACAAAGACAAACAAGCGAGCATCTCGGCAAGAAAGAAGTGCCTTTTACCGTCGTATTAGGCGCAAGCACCCGAAACGTTGATGTCAGTATTCCTAGCGGAACGTCAAAGAACGCCAATAAAACAAAACGCTTTGTGTTGATGGTATTTGTCAGGGCAGAAATATTTGTGTAGGCTGATGACCACCTTCAAAGTCTTACATAATGTTATTACTTTCTTTTGCTATGTTCGCCGTTGATACTACGCAGAGGATATCAATGTCGAATAATAGCAAAAGGGGCGAAAAAGGAAATAAATTATGCAGGTCCTATGCACTGTAGGAATCGATGTAATGCGAAGCGTTTTACAGGTAGCTGGCTATACAGCATCACTTGGAGTTTTTCACAAAGGGGAACTCGTAACGTGGTTTATCATCAGAGAGACCAACATGTTTGTCGAAACCAAGCATTTGTGTTTGACGCGAGCCCGTGGATCACGAAGCAAGGATTGTGCATTTAATTGCTTTAAAGTTAATTTACTTGAATTAAGGTTGGTCGAACTTAGATTATGGCGGATTAAGGTGGAATAAGGTTAGTGCAAACTAAAGCAATGAGGCTTAAGGTGGAATTAGGCAGAGTTGTGAAGGGCACGTGACAATGAACGACGTCATGTATCATGGACGTCAAGAATTAATTCGCAACATCTTCAACAACGCCCGCAGCATCTTCATAGCGTTGTATAGCGTTGCGCTACGACGAAAGGCGCGGTAAATGTGGGCTGATCGCCGGAAGCAGTTCAGTCTAACGCATCGTGTCAAAGCCAACGAGGCAATAACGTTTCGCTCAAAGCGTTGGCTACCACGAAGCAAGAATCAGAGATAGAGACATGCACCTAACGGAAACGAAGGAAAGTGGGAAGCAGCAGCTGAATGGAAACTACTGAGCGCACAAGTGTTCTAGCCCATGCTGTGTGATGTGACGACGGCGCCAGTCGTCTTAAGGGGCTGGTTGGAATCGGCACGTGAGAAGTACGCTTGAGACAATAAAGGAAGAATGGAAAAGAATAGCGATCGTGGCAAAATAGGTAGAGATTGGACTGCAGTCGAAGGTTTAATTGCCCCGTTGGACATTGGAACCTAAATTTTATAAAGTTACTGTAAATAGAAACTCACCGACCACAAAGTCCCTAATATTATGGAAGAAGGTTTTTCAATAACAACAAATATTCAAAAATTAGGATTTCGTGAATTTCTATTATAAGTTTAAACACTGAATGCCCACATTTAGACGGACGGACGGACGGACGGACGGACGGACGGACGGACGGACGGACGGACGGACGGACGGACGGACCGACCGACCGACCGACCGACCGACCGACGCACGGACCGACCGACCGACCGACCGACCGACCAACCGACCGACCGACCGACCGACCGACGGACGGACGGACGGACGGACGTACGGACGGACGGACGGACTGACACAGACAGACAGACAGACAGTAGTTTTGGGCGCTTTAAGATATACAATTTCAATAATAATGTAAACAGCATTGTCGGCATTGTCAGAGCAGTTTCTTTCTGGCGAACTAGCTATAAAGCTATTCAACATGAAATGCGGGTCGATATCGAGGATAGTGCAGTATAAAAATGTGAGCCAATTTAAAAGGTAGCCTAGTCTAAAATTTGGGCCGTTCACCTACCTATAGGCCAATGGGTCTATACCGCTCTTCAGTGAACCTCTCTGACGCCGACTGGGGTCGCTGCGTATGCGCCAATGGGCAAGAGGAGATATTACGGCAGCGCAGCCAGAAGATTCAGTTTGTGCAGAGGGACACGCGAGAGACGAGCCAGGCTTTGGTAGACGCCTTATACATGACACATTTCGGGTAAGTCGCATACATCGATAGTCATCGTAGAAGAGTTCTTATGAACTTTTTTGCACGCCAGTATTCTTAAGGTGCTTCACTCACTTTCCGGGGGCTAACCGTCTACTGATTTATCATGTATAGATGTCTCTTTCCGTTTGCCGTCCAATTGGGCACTGGGTTACTGCATCGCTGAATGGGTGGCGCATAGGGCCGCCAAGGTAAGAGAAGATGATTCTAAACCATCCGCCAGACCGAATTGGGTGACTGAGTATATAAGTATGCCTTCAATGATACCTCTTTCACACCGACATGGGTCCCTGTAGATACTGAATTGTGTGGACACCGCTTTTCGAACGAACTCGTTTATGCCGGCCTAGAACAGTGGGTAGGTGCCACTCGGTCGGCACTGGTCTTCAATAAACTTTTTTGACGCCAACTTGTGTTTCTGGGGCCAACTTTGGTAACGAAGTACGCGCCAATGAGAATGCGCGGGTCTTAAAAAAACTAAAAAAAGATATTTCTTTGCATTTCTACGATGCTGCGTGGAACCAAACAAACATGACAAGTATTCCTCAAGGATAGCGACCCGACCTTTTAGCAGGCTCAGAACCCAATGCACTGTGTCTATGTGCCGCTTTTAAGCAAACTCCCTTCATGTCAATGATTTAACGACCTGCGCCATGAATGCGCTTAGTATGGGCCACATGTTAGTGCGCTTGTCGGCAACTTGTGTCGCTGAGTATTTGCGGCTGGGTGTGCGGCAAGCGAGGGAACAATTCTCGGCGTTCTCATGCATCGGCGTGCCATCCTTCTCGTCCTGGAGGCGACGCGCAGACCTTCAAAGCGCAGCTCTTAGGCGCCCGCTCCTGCGGCAAGCATCGGCGTCGGCGCTCCTCGGCGTAACCAAGCGAACAAGCGCAGTGAGTAATGAAAGAGCGAACTCAGGGCGCGGTGGCGGATGAAAGATGGTGATAGCGAAGAGAGCACGAGGACGAAAGCGGAGGAGGAGGGTGAAGCGGAACCATAAGGCTGGAAGTTGAGGAGAATGGTACGGCGAAAGCGTGAGAAGAAAGCGTACTGCCACGCAAGACGGCCTCTGGGACGATGATAGCAACAAGATAGCACCAGAGCGGCGCGCGTCAGACGTATGTAAATAAAGCACTGCATGCACGGAGTTCTGTGTACGGTGATTGGCCACTCGAGGCACTTTGAGTGTTTTCGCATACTTCTTTCACGCTCGGAAAAACACTTTTATGCAGCACGTATCAAGCAACAGAAAGCTGTAACGGGAGTTTTACATGTGTGTGTGTGTGACAACATTATTAAATCTACAATTCCTCTACAATTTTCTCATTGACACTTTTCATCTGATTATAATATTCGAGAAGCTGATTAATTAGTTAAGACTCATTTTCTAATTAGGAGGAATGAAAAAAATCTAAGTATTTCTAAGCGACGGCAAACAACATTACATTGGTTCTGTCCAGCTACAAGGCATTTGCATACTTTATTGTATGGCTCAAGTTCCGTGGGACATCCTTTATAAGTACTGTTCTTTGTGTCAGGTGGACAGAAAGGGCGCGGCAGCAGGAGTCGCGATTACGAAGAATCGCCGCTTTCCTTAAGAAAGCTTCGCTTTGAGAAGCTGCTTGTCACCCACTGCTTGCTGACTCACAGACGATAACCTGTTCCGAACACCAATTTTTGGACAAAAACTTCAGAAGACATTCGAGTAGTTCGCATTGCACTAGCGTGGCGTTAATGAAGCAGATAATCTACTTTTCGTCCTAACGACTCTTCCTATAGGTGCGACAAGGTGTGAAGCAAGAAGATTCTTGCGAATGTCATTCATGTAGCATATAATGAAATCACTGTAATGCGTTCTCGCTGGCTGAACAATTTCGCTCAGGAAAAGTCCTGTCTTTCGAGAGAAGGGCGTCTAGACTTCCTTGAGCCGATCATCGACCGATCTAGAACTCGCCATACATCAGCAGGTCTCGGCGGCACCCGTGCGTCAGCGAATAAATGTTGAAACTATCCATTCGCTGATTACGCGAAACGGATTCACGATCTCGACTCTTCCCAAGGAAATTCAATAGTTAGCAGCGCACGCAAGCTACATAGGCATACAATATACAGCTAGTCTAAATGAATAGCATAGTTTAACAGCAGTCAATAGAATTATTTGCGATGCGTAGCGACAGCCAAATTACTTAAAGGGACAAACTTGACAAGTAAGTGATTTGGCGTTTCACAGTATCGCGCAACTCGTGCTGAGTTTTCGGGCCTCCTGTGCGGCAATAGGGAGGCTTCCAACACGTCGTGCACTGCAGGCAATAAAGGATTTGGCGCCGCCGTTTGGTCGCCATCCCGTTGTATGTGATTGGCGTTTGCCTTTCTTTTCTTTTCTCTTTCTTTTTTTCGATGAGCGCATGTTAGGCGCTATAAAATGCACTAAACATGCTCACTAGTTCGCTAGACATTATGCGATACCGTTTGGGACTGTAGTGCGCGTAATGCTGTCTACAAGCTTAATTATGCTGTTAATTTTCTCTAGTTTCCCTTGGACACATATAGGAACACTATCCTAACAGTTTTATTACAATAAAACATTCCATTTTCACAATTATTGTTTCTTTTATTTATAGTGAACCATCATATAATTGACCCAAATTTCATAGTGCCATTATGTTAGCAGCATGGCGGCTTTCTTTATTCAGCTAGCCTCTTTTCATTTCTCTGAGCAGATAAATGGAACGAAATGGCAAAGTACCATTTTCCGTCTTCTATCCGTTCAGTAGCGCTCTGAGTTCAAAATAAAACTCAGTAAGTGTGGTAATTTACGGTAAAAGGTCTTTCTAGACCCTACTATGCAAAACACTACATTGTGAGATGTTTACTCACACTGAATAATTTCACTCAATGCAAATGATTGCAACTAGGCGGGCATTTCAGGCAACGCCAACTGACCAGCTATTTGCTTCAAGACCTTAAGACACGAGTAGCGGAAGGACCCACTCGGAGTCTTAAGTGGTTGGCGTGTGATCCGATAATCAGGATTAGGTGAGGTATAGGTAGTGTTCTACTATTAAATTGATGGAATGGCGTGGTCATTCCTTCACGGTGCACTTAAGCCGCTTATGGCTAAGAGCGCAGAGCATTTCGGCCGAAATTGCAACTGCTTTCCTAAGCCACAGGGAGGTCTAAGCTCTGTAGCACCCGCTTATGTAGTGCACTTGTCGTGCACTTATGGAGTGCTCTTGCAAATCAATAAAAGCCGCACTTTCTTGAAGTCTAGCCTTCCATTTTTATTTCCTTCGAAGCAGCCTTTTTCTCAAGAGAGGTGTTATTTCTTAAATGTTTTAAGTAATCAGAAATGAGATTAGAAATAAATATTTAGGTGCGTATTATTGCATATCGCTTATGCCTCTCCCTCCTCTGTATTTTTTTAACTAAAACAAGGGAGTTACGACACCTTAAGGGGCTGTTTGGTTGCTCATGAAAGTGGCAAACAATGGTTTGTGTATATTCATAGCAGTATGAAAGACGTTTTCACTGCTGTTCCCAATGAAGTGCTAGAGGATATTGCTGTCGTTTTGCGATATTGTGCGCGCTTACTTTTTTCCGTTTTGGAATTGTTCAAAATAAACAAGGTGTGAGCATGCACTTCGAATAAAATGGAGCTGGGTTTTCTTTAGAACAATGAACGCTCAATATGCTAGAGGAAATTAGTGGGCTATTTCTAACCTTATACATGGTTTACTATATGCCAAGCTCAAGATCGAAAATATTTTTTTTTGTGCCAAGGTACACTGATTCATTCTAGGCATGCTGTCGTCTAGAAAACATATTTTTATTTAATGATTCAATGTTACGCGAACTTTTTGATGGTTGGCATATAGTGCTACTTCGGGAAATAAAACTCCATCTATCTTGTGAACTCACTTGCACTTCTGTACGAATCTTACAATAAGTGAAAGCACGATAGCCATCCACGACAGGAAGGCCATGTTTAACAAAAATTTATGGTTTATTTATTTTTAATTCATTATCATTGCAGAATCTAAAGTAGTGTATATTATTTATGGGTGAAACTAACTGATTGCCAACTCACGTATGCTTTTGTCATGCCCAAAACCAAAGTTGATCCAAAGGCGGCTACTTCCTAGAAGTCTTGAATGATTGGTATTTTTCTTTACTAACTGCATGGGAACTTTATCTTTCATTATTGGTTAATTTGTTTACAATGCTCTGGTTTCAATCCAAATATGGTTACACTGATCCATCGGTGTTGTTGACCTAGTTCCCTATTTCAAACAACGAGGCACACTGAAGTACCGCCATTACGACACACGAGGAGGTGGCGTTCTCATTTGGGCCTCACCGCTACCTGTACCTTTTTATCCTATTGCGAGTCGCACTTCCCTATAAATAATTTAAATAATTGGTAGGCTATTCAACACCGGTTGTCATTGATCATTACTATGGCTCACTTCGATCAGAAATGGCGTACGTTTGACACATTCTGCACGCGCTGTAGCACGAAATGTCTGATTAGAATCAGCTTAGGAAACTTTTATTCGATGACTTTAGCTTTTATTTGAGTACCTGGCTGAATCTTTCATCAACCCCAATAAACAATCGTATTATTTCAGCGTTAGCCAGAAGCATCGAGACATTCTTGTCGAGCTTGTGTGATATTTGTGAGCATTTCAAGTGGACATACACTATTTTTCCCTGCAAGAAGCTGTTTATGCCAGTGCTCGAAACCGAATTCGTGTAGCCCATCAAACAGTATACCTACGACTGAACAGCATGATAGGATTGAAAGCTCAGATGCCACAAGTACGATGCTTAACTGTAGAGGTTGTCTCAGGCTATGCCACATATTTTGGATTAGGAACACTCTGCTGCCAGCGCAACAAGGTCTGTGTTCAAATTACTATCAAAACTTTTTGTCTCTTCAGAACAAATAGTGCCCAGGAATAGCAACGATGTCCAATTTTCACATTCAACTGTACGCGCTGCAATTCGCAATTGTAATTTTATTTTTACAACATTAGACCTTGGTTGTATTGCTTCTGTAGTAACATAACCAGCCCCAATATCAGGCGTCCGTTATTCTTTCTTTTTTACGTGAAATATCTTCGAAATTGGTCAGAATGGGTCGCTTACTTAAACTAAATCTAAATAAAACATGTCATGGCATTATCCCCTATATCGTTGTAACCATACGGCCCACGCATCTTACAGTGACTTCGTTGTGTAGAGAAAAGAATTCATTATTCGATCATGCAAGTGTCGCGTACGCAGATACCACCGCTGTTTCTCTATATATGCATGGCGCAATAGGAGTTGTAAAGAGCCTCGCGCTCAGCTTTCAGAGAGACTTAGATTGGCAGTGCGTTTAGCGATCCGAGCGGGAGTGATTGCGTTTGCGAGAACCCACTCAGATATTGTAGCTATAATGCATGAAGTGCTAAACAGTGGTCATTAGCAGTTATAAGGCATACAAGTGTGCATTCGCTCGCTGAAATTTCATGCAAGGTCAGTAATGGTGTTCCGGCGTTTGATATGTACGATCGGACAGCCATACAAAGGGATACTCAACTCATTTTACAACGGCGGAACGCTTCTGTGTCCACAGGTAGGACAGCCATAAACAGGGATACTCAACTCATGTTATAACGGCGGGACGCCTCTGTCTCCACGGGGAGTGCAAGCGCAGGAGATTGAGGCAAACGTAGGAACCCCAAGCATCTACGAGTACAGGGGGTTCGAGCGGCGCAGGCAAGTCTCGAGCGTCTACAGCAAAGGGATCATTTCTTTAGGTCCTGTTCCGAAACACTATCTGCAGGACAAAAGGGCCCACTACCATTAGTGATTGCAAAAGTAGGCCATAAGACGCCCAGTATCTATAACATAAATTAAGTATGGGAGTTTTCTAATGCATGAATAAACCTAACTCGGTATTTGGTAACGCCCATTTATGCACTTTAGTGTCCATAAAACCGTCTGCAGCACGTACAAGACGCTTCACGCACCCCGCAGCGCTGCATCCGTGGTACAGCCCACCCGCTTTCTTCGGCAGTTTCGTGAACTCTTCAAAGACTAAATTCCTAAAGCTTCGTGCTCACGGGTTTATTTGCCACTTTGTTTTCTTCCGGATTCTTGCTTCTCTTGCGGTTCTATTTCGAACCTGAGATTTCGTGCCCGGTTCAACGGAACGATAACATCAGGGCTGTTTGGAGCAAGGTGCATATTTCATACGGGCCATCGATCTCATAACCTGGAGTCATCGCGTGTATCCCGCCAATATTTAAATTGTTGTCTCTGGCAAAGCTCGCACGCAAAGATTTCTTTCCTGATGCCATTGGTGGCAAGAGAATGTACTTTAAGGCTTCCTGTCGGGCGTTACTTCCCTTCTTTTGCGTTCCCCGCTGCATAGCGGTTGCCCTGAAGGCACCATCTATATCCGACTAGACTGTTAACGTGCACACAAGAAAATGAAACCATTAGTTAGGTGTAAAATTCTAGATAGTCTAGAATTACTACTGGCACGGGTCCACACTGGCGTACCGCCCGTCGCAGTTATTTCGATTTCACCATTACGTGCGTTTATGCAGGTCTACATGCTGCCTAATCGCAGCACTTATAGTTCTAGTGTCCTGTTGATCACACAACCTGACCATACGTAAATCAAGCGGAGAGAAGAGCACGTTCACATGGCAGACCCATTGTTATCGTATGCACGCTTCCGCGAGTACATGTGAAAAACCCAATGGCTATTCGCTCGCACACAAGAGCACTGATCTTTTTGTTTGCAGAGCACACAATGGAGCACACGATGGAGCACACGTGGCTACTGCAGGTGAAGCGGCGGAAGAACAAAACGTGTTATCTGCTTATTCTAGTGTTTGATAATGAGTATGAGGTATGAGTATGAGTATGAGGTATGATAATGAGGTATTATGCAATTGAATACGAAATTGTAATAACGTCAAATGCTGCTGGGACGGGAAACCAAATCCATTGGTGGCGCCCTATTCAAACGCGAAATTTTTACGTCTGCCGAACATTTAGTTATTCTACTTACCTATAGTACTGTAGCCGACAAAGACGCCGTCTTGCCCATCGCAAAGTTTTCGAGAGCCCTTTTGCTTCCTTCCTGTATATCAAAATATTTGTTTACTTCCTGCATTTTCCTCCGACGAGCCACTACTTGGCCCATACGTCATTTTAGGCATCTATCATGAGGCACAGCTTCCTGTTTTCGCAGCACATACGGACAGAGCCGGATAAACGGCTGCTAATTGCTGTTGTTACTGTCGAGCTTATTTGGAAACCGTCTTGACTTTCCTTATCACGGCTATAGATGCTGCTTTCGTGACGGATAACTTACACTTAAAATAAATGAAATATGTGCCTGCTCTTGGGGCCAAACATCGCTTTCCCACCACAAGAGCCCGATATTATAGCCAATCAGCCACAATCACGCCCGAACTTCTATCGGGCCAATACAAACTACGTATTCGAGATGATCGTGGCGTGTCTCACAGTGCAGAGCGGGTGCTCACACCAGTTTCGTTTACACCGAAGTTGCAGTAATGAAATGGCCGAATTTATAGCAATTTTGTTGGCCAATATAGAAAAGGTGTGCTTCACATAGGTTCAAAGAGGCTTGACGGCGCATCGTTCAGGAGCAGCATGAACAATTACAGGGTCCTGGGCTACGGCCACCAGCGCGGCGGCTGCAGTACCTTCTTTGCCGCAACGTCGCGCAACGTTATCGTTTGATCATTTCCCTATTCAAAGCGTGTCTATACTTTTGAAGCTTACTTGCTCAATTTTTACGTGATTTCTTGCACCGCGTGCTGTAGTGACGTGGTTTGCTTTGCATTCTAATTTATCCTTGTTCGCTGCCTCTACATTTTCCAGTACTTGTTTGGGTCGCCCTCTTATGTGCATTTATAAATGACAATGCTTTGAACTCTGAACTTTGTCCCTTGTAGCACGCCGCACCTCCATATCTTCTGGCTCTGAAGTGTTTGAAGGCTCAAGAGCTTTTCTGCAGCAGAGGGGGTGAGAAGGGGTGCCTCTGCTCGAAACGTTGGAGATGAACGTTTGGAAGAGGGGCGGGGGGAGGGCGGGACATGTCACCGGTTTCGGGCGCAGCACCCTCTCTTTACGAGGTCGCCCGAGTGTGATGCACGAAAGTTCGGTCGGGCCTTTGGGGCAGGGCGGCGGAAGAAGTTGCCACTTCATTTGTATTTTTATTCTGTAACCATTTCCATAGTTTTCATACTTCAGAGTGCGCGTACACCCGTGTGAGTGGGTAGTGAAATGCTCTTAGCACAGCGATAGAAAAGCAGCCAACAAGATCATGCGCCTCGAGTAAACCCGATACGCATGATCTTGTTGGCTAGTTGCTTTTCTTTTTCTGTTCGCCACGAAATAACATACTGACAGTGAAGAACCTGGCTTTGACGGCAAAGACCAGTAAAAGTAAACAAACTTCATTACGTAGAGGTATACAGAGTAAACCGAATTGAACGCGATCGTAGTGGATCGGGCGTTGCAAGTGACAGCTCGTAAAGACATGCCTCCCTACCGGCTGGCACCTTGCGCTGTTGCTGTTGCAAACGTAGGGAGAGCACAACTTGCACTGTTCGTGCGCGTGTGGCGCTATCTGGCTGTTTTTTAAAACCGGGTTGAAGTTTAACGCATAGAGTTACTGAATCGCAAAGTACGCAGGCGCCGTATGGAAGGCTGCCAATCACTAGGCAACAAAAAAGATATGCAGATTCCACGCTCTGTGAGAATCGATATAAGTGGAGCTTTCAGTGCTGGATGCTTTGATTGACGATAATTCGCTGTGATGTTGACAGCTAAAGCTTAATTTCTTCAATTATATTGTCTAACACGAGAGTGGTGAATTGATGTTAAACGTTGCCTTGCGTGCACCATTGCGGTTTCTCTGCATCGTACACAGAACACACACGGAGAGGTGTTAGCTTGAGGCGTTGTTGTGCGCCATATTTTATAACCTCTGAGATGGTTGAGCGTTGTCAGTTCCTCACATGGCACATTGCACTGTGGCAGAAGTATTAAACTTGAATTGGGTTAGGGAGCATTACGTGCCGAAACAGCACTCGCATTATGAGGCAAGCCGTAGTGGCGGACTCCGGATTAATTTTTACGCCATGATGCTCTTTAACGTGTCCCAAAATCTAAGTGCACGTGCGCTTTCTATTTCGCCCCTGTCAAAATGCGGCCCGAATGGCGAGACTAAAAATTAAATAGACTTTATACTTTATAGACTAGCCATATGTGAAAATACTCAAAGATATGCATAACGGCTCCACAGCCCCCGTAGTCTTCTATAAAGAAAGCAACAAAACCACAATAAAGAAAGGCGTCAAGCAGGGAGATACGATCTCTCCAATGCTATTCAAAGCGTGTTTACAGGAGGTATTCAGAGACCTGAATTGGGAAGAATTGCGGATAAGAGTTAATGGAGAATACCTTAGAAACTTGCGATTCGCTGATGATATTGCCTTGCTTGGTAACTCAGGGGACCAATTGCAATACATGCTCACTGACCTGGAGAAGCAAAGCAGAAGGGTGGGTCTAAAAACGAATCTGCAGAAAACTAAAGTAATCTTTAACAGTCTCGGAAGAGAAGAGCAGTTTACGATAGGTAGTGAGGCACTGGAAGCAGTAAAGGAATACATCTACTCAGGACAGGTAGTGACCGCGGATCCGGATCATGAGACTGAAATAATCAGAAGAATAAAAATCGGCTGGGGTACGTTTGGCAGGCATTCTCAGATCATGAACAGCAGGTTGCCATTATCCCTCAAGAGAAAAGTGTATAACAGCTGCGTCTTACCAGCACTCACGTACGGCGCAGAAAGTTGGAGGCTTACTAAGAGTGTTCTGCTTAAATTGTGGACGACGCAACGAGCTATGGAAAGAAGAATGACGCATGTAACGTTAAGGGATAAGAAAAGAGCAGATTGGGAGAGGGAACAAACGCGAGTTAATGACATCCTAGTTGAAATAAAAAAAAGAAATGCGCATGGGTATGACATGTAATGAGGAGGGAAGATGACCGATGGTCATTAAGGGTTACGGAGTGGATTCCAAGGGAAGGGAAGCATAGCAGGGGATGGCAGAAAATGAGGTGGGCGGATGAGATTAAGAAGTTTGCAGGGACAACATGGCCACAGTTAGTACATGACCGGTGCATTTGGAGAAGTATGGGAGAGGCCTTTGCCCTGCAGTGGGCGTAACCAGGCTGGTGATGATAATGATGAAATGCGGCTGCCGCGATTGGGATCAAATGCATGACCTCTAGCAATGCTATAGCCGCAAAGCTAATGTGGCGGGCACAGACGTGTTTGACTGCCGAACACTTCCGTAGTGTCTCCTGGACAATGCTGTGCGCTTTAATTAATGCAGCTCTGCTTCAGCACGCCCAGCGTAATTTGTCCGGTTGACATATTTCCATGGCGCTTATTTTTCAGAAATAGCAGCAACGTACTGGACCGTACCTTGATCTTAAGCTTATCCTGTTTGTCTCTTCAGTCCCCAAATCAAACCACCTGGCAATCGATCTTTCCCTCTTTGATGCCTTGCCTTTGTCTAATTCTACTTCTTCCCTATGTGCTGTAGACTTACAAAGATTTTTTTTTTCTGCAATGCTTACATCGACAACAATAAGCATTTATTTCAGGCCTTTATCCCCACACGTTTGAGCTTTACTTCGGTTGTTTCTAGACACCATCGCTACTCTATGGCGTTTACTCTGGCCTTACCTTTCTCAGAGGGTCTGTACCGATCCATTCACTCTGGATGGCGCGAAGCTTGCCACGTACCGAGACAACGCTCGTGCAATTTGTGCTCGTCACTTGCAAGTAACGAAACGGGTCATCCATCCAGCAAGCCAAGTAAGCCGGATGAGTCGTTCGAATATACATTTGCTGAAGATCTGGCTTCCTCACTCGATTGCTTGCGCTCCGTTCTACAGCCTGTGCCTATTCTTATGGCCATGTGTAGCAGCAACCTCCAGGTTGGCATAATGTTCGATGTTCTCTAAATTAGGTGCATCGGCATGTAATTCATCTTGGGCGGAATTCACTAAGCTGTCTTATTCGCGCGTAGTTCCTTATCGAAAAAGTTCTTGCGCAAAGGGTGCAACCCAAGAGACAGCCCGTTCAACTTACGGCTTCGTATGAAACCCAGGAGAACGAAAAGCCGGGAACGAAAAGCCGGTTCTTTCTGGAACTGGGCAGCCTGCGGCTATTCAGAAGAAAATTTAGTTTTTTGCGGCATATTAATGCATCTTTAATGCATACACGTCACTTTGACGCGGTGAACTTTTCCGCTTTTGCGACGTTGCCGGACCGGCGGGTGAGGTGGGTGCTGCCCGAGAATTACTGACCAATAGCCGAGGGCTAATGACGAAACGGCGTCGAATCCCAAAATAACTATTTTTCTTTCGTTCTGTCGAATGATGCATAATCATTGCGTACAAATTATATCAGATAGGCATCTAATGCGGTTTTTGTGACGTCGCATGACAGACAGGCGAAGGGGGGGTGGCCCCAAAAAGTTTTTCACCAATCGCGAAGGGCAGATTGCAGAATTGAAATTGAAAAATTCGGAACAGTCTTACGTCATAGCCGCCCCTGGAAAAGTCCTAATGGTGAAACAAGAAATGAAATTGATTTCATACTTTCTGCCGACCCAGCATAATGCAGGATGTAGAGGGATGTAGAGGATGGAGGGCCAGTATTCACCGCAATTTGAAGAGAGAAAGAGTGGTTAAGAAGAAACAGGTCAATCTTGAGGCATTAAGGGTAAAGCAGGTAAATTCAGGCTGGTGCTAGCTAACAAATATGCAGCCTTAGAACTGAGAAATGAAGATGACAAAGAGGTAATGAATGAAACCATAACTAGACTGGCTTTAGAGGCAGAAATCGATGTGGGAGGCAAGGAACCAAGGCAACCAGTAAGCAAGCTCTCCCAAGTAACAAAGGCCCTAATAAAGAAACCACAAAGAATGAAAGTATCCAACTCAAGAGATGAAATAGAATTCGTGGAGCTGTCAAAACTGATTAACAAGGTGAAAATAAGTGATATTCAAAGTTATAACGCGAGAAAGACTGAAGAAGCCGTGGCTTCTTAGAAACAGTAATGAACAGGATACACAAATTCCTGCTATAACTAGCGATGAGGTCCGAAGGGCCTTGCAAGACATCAAACTGGGAAGAGCGGAAGGAGAAGATGGAATGAGAGTCGATTTAATCAGAGATAGAGGATACATAATGCTTGGAAAACTGGCGGCTCTCTATACGAAGTGCCTGTCGACTGCAATGGTCCAAGTAAAATGGAACAATAAAAACATTATACTAATACACAAGAAGGGAGACGTTGAAAAAGTGAAAAATTATATGCCCAAAAGCTTATATATATATATATACATATATATATATATATATATATATATATATATATATATATATATATATATATATATATATATGTGTGTGTGTGTGTGTGTGTGTGTGTGTGTGTGTGTGTGTGTGCGCGTGTGTGTGTGTGTTTGGAGAGAGAGGTAGGTCAGAGATCATTTGTGGTTTTCCCCCTCCCACTCGCGAAATAGTTGGTACGCCACTGACACCGGCCACCATTAAATGCTACGCATATCTTTTACAGTTTCCGTTCAGCGAGGTTCCACTTAATTTTTGTGCGTAATGCTCGACGCAGCGTAACTAACGCGTGAATGCTGTCATAGGCCACGCAGGGAGACAGTTGCGCGTGCATGCGTAATTAATCCACCAGTGGCGCATCCTCTTTGTTTGTATCGCTTTTTTGACCTTCTATCCTCGCTGGTCGGGTGTTTACCAGGACGTCCCATACTGCTTGGTATAGTTATTTTAGTATAGACTGAGGCAATGCTGGCCTACATTTAACACCTTCGTTTTACGCATGACGTATCGGAAACGGCGAAATTGCACGGACTCGTAGAATGTTCTGCGTTAGCGCGCCTGTGATTATGGTGGACAATGGGTCGTTAGTCTCTGTACTTCGCATGGCAGCAATCAACCACACGATGCGCTTAAACTGCGTATTTTTACCCTGTATTGCGAAAAAGGTTTTACGGCTTCACCTGGAATTTTTCGAACGACGGGCCCTTCAATGCTACGTTTTCACCATTCGGTGACATTTTGCAGAACACTCGCAAAATGCCGTCGAATTTTAATGCCATAGATTCAACAAGAATAATGCGTCAAACATTCCATGTTATACACATTCCGAGGTTCTAGGTGGAACGAAGGGAAGGTGCTTTATGGTAAATTATCTAGGTCGTAGGCAAGATTTATCTGAGGAACTTTGAGAAGTATGACTCTCAGTATATTCCATTTATGAATGCGAATGTAGATTAACCTTTTAGCACATTAACAGAAAAAAAGCGTAGATAGCTCACGCCGAAGCACAAGCATCTCTCCGGCTTTTACTTTCTAGATTCAACAGGCACATATTGACAAAGAGCTTCATTGATAAGGTATCCAAACAAGTTGGAATAATTCGCGGACAAGGATTAGCAACGGGTCGATAACTCAGCCCTGTGGCCCAGCGAAATTGACAAGAACAATACGAAAACTTTAGTCGTTAGTTCAAGTATTGTCGATGGTTTGAGCAGAAAATATTGAGCCGAGTGCATAAGTGAATTGAATTCTTATGTTCTCCGGTGCAAAACCATGATTTAATTACCGGACACGCCGTAGCGGTGGATTCCGGGTTAACTCCGACAAGCATGGGATTTTTAACCTGCCGCCGATGCACAGGATGTGGACGTTTTTGCTTTTCACACCAATCGGCCGAATGCATAATACTGGGATCAATATTTAGCTGGCGAATTTTCATATGTACGTTGTGCGTAACCGTCTCGAAAGCTTCTGAAATATAATCAATTACAATCACTTATAGAATATTTATCGAGAGCCCAAGAAACGCTGTTTGTAAAAACCAGCATTTGCATTTCACTACAAAATTAATTCCTTAACCTGTTTTGTCAAGCGAAAAGTAAAAACTTCATCGAAGGAAAGACACCAGGATTGATTCGGCGATATATTATATAGGTCTTACGGGAACACTGGTGAGAGACAATTGGGCAATACTTGTGAGGACAGTGAATGTTACTTGATGTTTGTAGCGGAACCCTCTTTCGCGCGTGCAAATTTTGTGGAAAATTGTAAGTGGGCAACGGCTTCGTCAAAACTGCTGCAGATATTTTTTGAGGAGTAAGCAGTCGTAGTCTAAAAGCAAATTTCTAAAAAAATAGTAGAAGCCTAGTAGCACTGTACCATATTCTTAAAAACTGCTGGAACTAGCCTTTGTATGCCTTAAAACTAAGTGAAATGTTATTTTATTCTTTCTTACCACTTATCTCACTATGGGTAGGCGTAACGTACAATTGCTTTCAATTTTTACAACTACTCCGAGCTGAATATCCACACAGAGTCTGCCTCATTATATCGTTTTTTTTTCATCATCAGCGCAATTTAATTGACTGTTACGCTCTTTTGGCAGTTAGGTACTCTACCCCCCCTGCTGAGATCAAGTTCACGGCAGTGTGCTGTTCATTCTGGAGGCATTCAATACCACCGGATGTCCTAGTAGCAGCGAACCTTAAACATTCACGGCACGCCTCCACTTCGATTGAAGGCTCCGCGCCTGTAGGCTCCTATCTCTTGTGCGCCAGGCAGTCTGCCTGTTCCCACGCTACACCTCCGATTTTGTTGTTTGGCATTACATTTTTTATTTTGATCCTCAATTTTCTTTCCTATTTACCGCTCACACTGCCTTCGGCTGAGCCCTCTTTTTCCAGTTTCTGATGCAGCGCCTTCCGGCCTCGGCCCCACTAAAATAGCTTTTTATCCGCAATCATTCATGTCCTTTAACATGCGGGTTTACCTTTGGATGTTGAGTTGACAGCGCAATTATTTTTCCTTTCTGCACCAAAGAAAAGTTGTGCACTGAAGAAAACACGAATGACAGACGTGAATTTCTCTGTCAGTGTGCACAAGTAGAAAGTAGGCTTGTGGTTTCTATGCCTGGAATAGTCTCCGTACTTATGTAGTAAATATAATATAGTAAACGTGCTTACCATGTCTCTCTTGATTGTAAAAGGCTCAAGATTTTACCTCAAGCTTGCCCATTCTCTTTTCGCCACTTCCACGTGTTATACGGGCACAAGTGTTCCAATGTGTATCGAAACTGGAGCTGTAGGGGTTGAGACGACGGACGTCGGGATGAAAACCCTACTTGGGAGTATTTATTCTACATTATTTCGAAGAGGTGAGCGACAAGTAACATTCGTACAGTCATTACGGGCCGGCAGCAACTCGGACGCTGCGGCCCGCGGCAAGAAGTTCGAGAGAGGTGAATCAGGGAATGTTCCAGAATGCTCAGGTCTCTCTGGAAGGCTTCTTATAAACCCTTCGAGCACTGTAAGTCACGTCATGTTTGACCAATGGGAGAGTCCGCGCCGATGACGCCACTTTCAGCCAATGGTAGGCGCCCGTGTCGCGGTGTCACACCTGGCGGCTCTCTGCGGTCTTGCCTCGCAGACTGGCAATGCACTTCTAACGAGGATAAGGGGAGGGCTGCTCATGCTCCATTGTCGGAGGCCCACCTGCTAATCCCGGCGGCGCACGAACTTGTTGGCAGGTGAACTTGTTGCCTTAAACTTGTTTGCTCGGCCGCTCCTCTGGAATGTGCTTTCCTGCTTCTGCATTTCTCAATTAGCTGTGCTGCGACTCGAAGTGGTTTGGGGAAGTAATCGCAGGAAACAGCTCCATATCTAACAGCTCGTCCTCGCCCCGGTTGTTCTGAATGGCCGGTGAACTCAATTCGCTGGCCATGAGGAACGCTGAAAGAAGCTGCAGGGTACTGGGGTCGAGCCTCGTTTGACAACCCTCGGGATCCTGGGCCCCGGAGAACATACGTCAAACAAACCAAACAACACAGCGCTGCACCACGCGTAAGCGCAGGCTCTTCACCCCTGACTCGCCAGGCTATTACTGAGTCAAAATCAACCCTGATCTTTTAGTTCCCCAATCTTGACAAAACAGTTCCAACCACCCTTCCAAACAGCTATCCATTTCTCCTCAAATGCCGACAAGACCAGAGTACTATTGTTGTTGCAAAACAAAGGGTCGTTGACGATGCAAACAACAAATGAAAACAGCCGAACATAACTTAAGTGGCCTAGCCACACGAACAGCATGTTTCCAATCTATCGCAGTGGCGTACTTATCGCACGTATAGGTGCCACTGAACAATCTGGTCAACCTCACAAGTACGTAATCACAAGCGCACTAGCCTTGTGGTCACTAAACCAAACGCGTACTTGCGTTGTAGGCAAACTTTTCACTTACGCTTACTCACGTTTCTTCCCTGAAAGTCCTACAGGACACGTGACGTAAACGAACAATTAAACTCGCGGGACTTACACACTCCGCAGAACTCTTAAAATAATGCGTCTTTTAATAACTCGTTCCACGCGTACTTATCAGAGAAGTCAGAATACGGCTGCCCTCCACACACACTAGCAACCCAGTCATAAAGTCTGCTTCCTTCCGTCCACACAGGACACGCGCTAACTGGAACTAAGAACGCTTCTCCGTGCAAATCATGCACTCACTGAAAATCTACGCACTTAACCTTAGAAAATTCAACACTTAAAAAGAAAGAAGGTTAAATAAAACACACGCGCGTTACCATAGGCCTTTCGACGATAACCTTGACCTTCAGGTTACCCGCACACACACAAAAAAAAGCCTATCTACTTATTAATGAGCATCTCGCGAGACTACATGTTTACATAAAACGCATCTTTCAAATCTCGGAGCTTTCTCAAACCAAAACATAAACAAAGCTCAAACCTTACACATTGAAAGAAACTCTAGTCTCAAATCGCGAAATTTTCCGATGCTCAAAAATAAAAAACAAACACTTCATTTCTACGGAAGCGCTCTTGGCCTCCCGTTCCCGATTGCTTACGGCTGACTCATACTTTCAGCCTGACCCGCGGTGGGCGAAGTTTCAAAGCTACTCTGGCTGCCGAGAGACAACAAAAGGGCTGATTCACTATCAGCTCCCCCAAGACGTTACGGTCTCCTGCCAATTTGCGTCCTGGCGCCCCGCTTTCAACACGAACTCGATTGACCGCGTCGCTACTCCCCACCTGGTCTCGTCCTGCCACCTTGCGTTTCTTCGAACTGCACGCTGAGCTGTGAAAAGAACTACGGAACGACGAGGAGCTTAACTGCCTCGTGCCCTTTGTCCGCGTCCGTGCAGAACATTCTTCGCGGTCCCCCTTTGACCTGTGGCTCGAACGTTTAGGATGCGTCAACCTCGTCAGTGACGACCGCACCTTTCCTCTCCTCGCGCCCTGCCCATTTGGGTTTCTCGCCATTTTTGGCGGCGCTACATTATTTACCGACTTTCGGTCTTTACCGCGCTTCTTTTTACGGCGCTTTCTCTTTGCACTCGCTTTCATGTCGCCTTCTCGTGCCTTGTGCTGGCCGGTACACATTTCGTCGGCCCGGATCGGTCTCTTACCCGCACAGTCTGAGTGATTTACATTTAAATCAGCACTCTCTCTGCCTCGACTGGCGGACAGCTCAACCGACTCTGGCACAATGCAGCAGGCTTTACTCGAGTAAGACAACTCGCACTCTTGCGAACTGCCCTCTGCTACATTGCCCAGCTCACGCTGTGCATCGGCACACAGCCCGTCGGTATCGATCGCTGTCTCACGCGCACAGTCCGAATGATTAACTGAATCATCCCTATCTAGGCCATCTAGACTGGCGGAGAGCCGCACCGATCCCTGAACAATGCAGTTGTTCTCTCGTGAGCTACGGAGCTCGCCACCCCGAGAACTATTCTCAACTGCATCGTCCAGCTCGCACCTCACTTCTGCACGCAGATCTGGCCTGACATGGGTGCTAGCGTCTGGCGCGTCAACAGTACCCTTTTCTTCGCTAGCAACCTCGATAACATTACCAGCGACGCACACATGCGGTAACTGTGCCAATTTGTTCGCAGCTGGCCTAGCTGTCTCCACAGTCATCTGTTGGCACAGCACCTCGTCGCTCTCACTGCGGCCTTTAACGGCCTCTGTTGCCACTAAGGCATCGTTAGCAGCTAGCTTTTTCCCTTCACTTATGAATTTGCAGCCAATCTCACAGGCACTACTCTTTTCGTCGGCTTCTGGCGAAAATCTGCTAGACACTTCCTCATTCTTTCGCTCTGTACTACCTACAGAATTTTCAGACAGCCGTTGTCTCTGTGCCAATAACTGATCACAATGCTGTATCAGTGCTGCCTTCTCTCTCTCATACTTTTGCTCACGCTCAAGCTTACGTTGATTCTCACGTTCGTGAAGCTCACACCTAAGAGTAAGTTCTTGAAGCTCATGCTTCCGTTCATTCTCGCGTTCTTCACGCTGACGCTTACTCCTAACTTCACGACGCTCTCGCAAACGTACACGACGCTCCCGCTCCCGTGGCTCCTGTATCACCTCCCAAGCAAGCTCAATGCTTTTCTCATCATTGCCACTATCTTGAATCGCCTTTATGATAGCTGGCGTTTCCATCCGTTCGTCCGCCTCAACTCCCAAATCGTCGCACACCAACAACAAGTCTAACCTCGTCAACCTTCTAAGATCCATGGCAGCTGCCCCGACAGGTGGTTAGAACTGTTTTCCTTATTAATTTGTGCAAACACACAATGCAACAAACTCCCGATTCCCAGAACTATCAAAATTGAACACACAACCTTTGAGTCTGGCGAATCATAAGGAAAAAAACCACGCGCTCACTTACGGTTGCAGCACCCTGCCATCCGGTTCATTTGTCCGCTGTTCCCGGTTCCTCCGGCTCCCTGGGTCGAAGGCTCGCTCCTTCTTCGCTACTCCCAGTTTCTTCGGACCTCTTTCGACGAAGGCTCTCTCTTCTTCGCTCTTCCCGGTTCCTTAGGATCTCTCTCGACGAAGGTTTATCCGTAGCGCTGCCACCAGCTGATGCATTCGGAGGCGATCCTACCGCTGCCAACCAGATGTAGGGGTTGGAGGACGGACTTCGCGGATGGAAACCACAACTTGAGAGTATTTATTCTACATTATTTACAAGAGGTGAGCGACAAGTAACATTCGTACAGTCATTACGGGCCGGCAGCAACTCGGACGCTGCGGCCCGCGGCAAGAAGTTCGAGAGAGGTGAATCAGGGAATGTTCCAGAATGCTCAGGTCTCTCTGGAAGGCTTCTTATAAACCCTTCGAGCACTGTAAGTCACGTCATGTTTGACCAATGGGAGAGTCCGCGCCGATGACGCCACTTTCAGCCAATGGTAGGCGCCCGTGTCGCGGTGTCACACCTGGCGGCTCTCTGCGGTCTTGCCTCGCAGACTGGCAATGCACTTCTAACGAGGATAAGGGGAGGGCTGCTCATGCTCCATTGTCGGAGGCCCACCTGCTAATCCCGGCGGCGCACGAACTTGTTGGCAGGTGAACTTGTTGCCTTAAACTTGTTTGCTCGGCCGCTCCTCTGGAATGTGCTTTCCTGCTTCTGCATTCCTCAATTAGCTGTGCTGCGACTCGAAGTGGTTTGGGGAAGTAATCGCAGGAAACAGCTCCATATCTAACAGAGCCTTTCAGTGTCACCCATGACAACGAGCATGCAACGAGCTCGTTTCATTCCATATATGCTCCTGGATGACGGCCCTGCACGCCACTGACGGCGTGGCGCGAAATATTTTAAATGGCATACACAACGATATGTTGGCGCGCGCTCAACCAATGGCTGGACGAAACACCACGGGTCCTGCCTCTGGGATCGCAGCAGACGCCGCTAAAATCTCGGAGGCAGGGCAACGCGATTCAAGTTTGGAGTAGCCGCCGCGCCTAGCGCTCGCAGCCGACCCGGGTGGAGAAGTGGAAAGAGGAGACAGGCCGGAACCAACTTCCTAGCTCACACGGCAGGCATGTAGTAAAGGAGACCTTGGTCAAGCCATCGGACAGACCTGCGGTCATCACCACTGCTCTGATTTGGTGTATCTGCGCCGTCTCTGCCCTGAATTGTGTAAAGTACCGTAGAACATGAGTCGGCAAACTCACTCATGAGTCGAGTTACTCGGACTAACTCAGTCACATCGACCCGTGAGTCCAAGTAAGCCCAGCTGAGTACAATTTTGGTGAAGTTGAGCCCAAGTGAGCCCTATTGAGTAACATTTTAGTGAACCTGAATCCGTGTAAGCCCTGAGCAGAAACAAAATATATATCGTGGGTGAGTGTAACTTTTGTTATTTATTTCTACCTAAAACTTTTGCTGTCAATAAAGCCACTGCCACTGCAATAAAGCCACTGCCAATGTTCAGCACTGGACTTCTGCACTACACATAAATACAAACTCGCATTCTACGCTAGCGTTATTTCAACTTACCTTTATGGTCGCGGCCCACGAATAAAGGGCGCGAGATCAAATGCCTTTTGTCCGTGTCTGTTCTAGGAGCCTCTTCTCTTCTTGGTGAAGTACAACCCGGTGTTTTAACGCGACAGCGTTAAGGAGCTCGTGTCGCAGAAAAGCCGGTGTTGTCGGCGTCGGTGTCGGCGGCGTTGGCCGTGAGTAATAAATCCCGGCAGGCACTTCATGAATAACAAACAACTTGCGAGATGGGCTGGGTGTGAATCGAACCAAGGTCTCCGGAGTGTGAGACGGAGACGCTACCACTCAGCCACGAGTTCGATGCTTCAAAGCGGTACAAAAGCGCCTCTAGTGAATGTGGTGTTGCCTTAGAAACGAGCCGTAGAAAGTTATACTGCGGTGTATATCGGTAATAATGAACATGTAAATTACAGAAGTCGCAGTTACACGAGTAGCGAAGTGCGTTTCCGCTACATTTCTTCTGCGCTTTCCGCACACGTAGAGCCATCTTGCGGCAAACACAGAAGACCCCCTCCTCTCAATGTACGGTGCTGCCCCGACAGGTGACGCGCCACGCGCGCATTTGGGCTGTGCGGGGACCGTTGCGAGGCATGTCGCGGCCCGGACTCCCTCTCCCCTAACGACGCTTCGCCTTGCTCCCTCACGGGTTGCAGAATCAAGCGTCCTCCTTTCTTTAGATCACTATCTGTCTATCTCTCTGCCCGTGCCGATCACGACGTTTGGCTGGCGTGCATGGTTTCCCCCTCCGAGACACCGAGTTCTTTGGTTCGTTCCGCTTGCTCAGGCGCACGTATCATTGCCGCGCCTAACGCTGCGTTGCTCGACGCTCACCGCGTCCGATGAGGGGCGCCTCGTAAGTGATCGCTGCGCCGTAGCTCATTGTCTTACACCCTTTGGCGGGTCGACGGGAACGCTGTCGCGTTCCACTCTTGAAGGCGAAGCTTAAGCATCCTCCATTTTTTATGCGAAGCATATTACGAGAGCTCAACCCAGCTCCTCAGGCGCGGCGGTGTCGCCTTGAAACCACGTGACACCGTGACGTCACGACAGAGGAGAAGTGGCTTTGGCTCAACTCTTGCAAGACGGGCTGGGTGGGAATCGAACCAGGGTCTCCGGAGTGTGGGACGGAGACGCTACCACTGAGCCACGAGTACGATGCTTCAAAGCGGTACAAAAGCGCCTCTAGTGAATGCGGTGTTGCCTTAGAAACGAGCTGTTTCTAAGGCGTGCGTCTCTTGCTCAGGCGCACATTTCGTTGCCGCGCCGAACGCTGCTTTGCTCGACGCTCACCGCGTCCAATGCGGGGCGCGTAGTCGCTGCCCTGTAGCCCATTGTCTTACACCCCTTGGCGGGTCGACGGGAACGCTGTCGCGTTCCACTCTTGAAGGCGAAGCAGTAATGCATGAGTTGTTTCTTCGTCTAGCCGAACCAAATATAGCCAAGCAACAGTAGTTCACCAGGCTAAACAGTGGTTCAACAACTAAAATAAAGGCTAGTATGCTTCGCATCCTGGGCTTAACCTTACCTAAGCCACAGCCATTTTTTCTTATGCATCCAATAACAGCAAATGATGTTTTCGTGCCAACGCTCGAAACGTGACGTCAGCTACACTAAGTGCCAGGGTTCGACCTCGGCGAGAGCTACCTGGTCTTTTTTCTCATTCCTAGTTATATCTGCAATGGACACTGGCGACAGAATCGTACATCATTAACCGAAACGTCTATTACAATGAGCACATTACAGAGCGCAATGTGAAACATCATTTTGCGAGCATTTGTTGATGCTCGAACTCGCGATTCAAATGTCAAATTTTGCACGGAGGCTACTTTATATGTAAGTTATTTTATACTAGGTTTTTTTAGGTGGGCGAAAAGTTCATTGTTGTTCGCCCTAATTGCTTTCAAGTTCGCAAGCCCCCTTAGGAACGCACGGTTGATCACCCCTGCCGTTGGCGTGTGGGTATGAAGTCTGAAATTCCATTCTACTCAGAACGCTTCTCCCATAGAGTGGGAGTGTAAGGAGTACCTGCGGTTCCTATTAGAGTGAAATTAAAGTTCCTTGCTGGGTATCCTAGCAAAATCAAGCGGCTTCATCGCCCCATCGCTTCCGGTCATCTAGCCAGGCATCTGAATAAGGTCTCCTAAATGGCATCTTTTATCTGCAACCGAGGCTGCGCTACATTCTGACGCAAAGCGCTGCTGCATATTTCTTTCGGTGACATTGGTCATCAGCTATTGTTTTGCGATTGACAGCGATCTTTCGGGTACTAAATAACAGACAGCAGGAACATGGAGCGGAAGTTGTTTGTTGGCGTAGTGGTTATGTGCGTGACTACGAAATATAAACTGTAGCAGATACTTGGAAATGAAACCCAGTGGTACCTCCTGCGAAAAACGTTTACTTTCTCTTCACCCAATAGCAATGGTGAAACGAAACTGACGTCTCAAGAGGTGTAATGCAAGCAGCTGCAACCCATAAAAGTGAAGAAAATACGCTAATGATACTAGTCACTTCAGAAAACTGAAATCACACGGAATGTTTTGTCGATCAATATGACGCGAGTAACACTTTTTTCACTCGCGGTAAAAGTACAGGGTCTTAAAATATCGCTGCAGTTCATGTTAAGTATTTTTAGCGAAAGGAAGATGACTATCAGTGCACACAAAGCTGAAATGGGGACGATAATAAAGATTTTCTGAAGGAGGATGTCAATCGATCTTTGCGACCTCTGCAACTTCTCAAACTACAGATTATTGCTGTCTTAAAACCCTGCAGAACACATGGTAACGCGCTTTGCGGCAAACTCAATAGGAGCTACAAAAGAATACTAAGACCAGATCGAAATGCAAGGGACAAGTGGAGAGAGTGTTCGTTGCGAGGGCGAAAAGAAAAGGGCGAGGAGCTGTTGTTCTCGGAAGGGAAATCCACTGGTTCGAGCAACAGTAAATGAAGGTGGCGTGGCGTCTCTGTCAAAAGCAGCTGACGCTCAGCAGGCGGCAGCAGTTGGCTTCGACGGCCGCCGAGATCGCCCACGCTGTACGGGCGTTGGGCGTGCGGCTGCTCGGTTCAAATTGGCTCCACCAGAGTCTCCGGTGTTCATGAAGGGAAAGCGCGAAAAGGACGACAGTTTCTGGCAACGGAAAGCGGCATCCCCTGCACGTCGCACTGATGTCCAGTACCTTTGTGCTCTCTGTGTGCTGCGCAGGGGGCCCGGTGCGGCGATGGTGCTGTAGGCACCACGCAGCTTTGTGCCATTTAACATTTCTGGTTGCTCCCATCAACTTGTATTTGGTGTAGTCTGAAGCTGTCGGTCGACTTCATGCCCTCGTTTTCTTACACTCATTTCCGCCTAAACGACCGCATACTTTACACCTCAGCTTCTTTTTTTTTCTTTGTCTTGGTTTCCGTTTCTTTTGTGTTCACTCCAGCTTTGAGAGGCGATTGCTTTCTCAGATAATGCCCAATCTAAATGACATTAGGGAATACTAAAGAATGTGGCTTCGGCACGATGTGCCTTTTCGTGCGCTTTTTCGTGCATATTATGTATGAAGATGCAATATGCCGACGCAATTATACCATTCAGACGTGTTTGGCAAGCTTATTATGCGTATCAAGTGATATAAGGAGAATTTATTCGAGAAAGCTGTGGAGATAAGTAAGGATCGTCGTAGCGATACAACATCAAGCTCGACTTCATTGATGTTTAGCAAGGCTATGCTTTGCTCAGAATGGTCTCAGACCTCTTGATCTCTAAAGTAACATAAACGAGTAATTAATACACCACCAAAGTTAACAGCACTATGGGTGGCTTGACGTCGTCACCAGCAGTGGTGGTAGAAGCAATGGTCCCGACAAGTGCGCATGTCGAAACGTTGTATTTAGCGACATTCCATCTTGGAACACTGCTTGTCACTTTAAACATGATAAGATGCGAAATGACTGGTAGATTACTGGCTAAGCCGAACAGAGGCTTGTCAGACTAGGATTACTTTGGCTGACGCAGGACAGCACGAATACCTGGACAAGCTTCACTGCAAGATAACCTGTCCTATAAAAATATGAGGAGGCTATTTGCGCATGGTCCGTTCAGGAAAATAACTGTTGCTCTGAATGTACAGCATGTTCCGCAGCAAAGATACAAGCTGCAAGTCGTACAACTCCTCTACGAGATATTGCTGTGCAACGAGGTTTAAGAAGGAAGTGCTAGTTCCAGAGGGCCGAACTTATAGTGTATATAATTGCTGGACAAGAAATGGTCATTTGTTTGAGCAAACATTTCGAAAAGAGCTTTCGTTTTCGTCGGAACCCTGACGAAGACAGAACCTTTTCTCGAAACATTCGCTCCAGAGACACCTCTTCTTCGACGACTGTTAATCACATTAAGTCTTCAACTTCCTGTAAACACTTCTCGCGTGTAGATAGTAGGTTTACTTATTCGAATCAGAGCGCTTATCAATAACAAAGCACTAAGTTCAAATTTGGGTCCACGCTCTGGGTCATGTATAAGAAAAGCGTTAACGGGGTTAGTTACGAGCATTCTTAAAAATTGCGAATACAAGCGCTCCAAAGTAATAATTCCACAGAAAATCGAGTCGTGAGGGTTGAATGTCGGCTAAGTTTGCTAAGTCACTTGAATTTTCTTCACTCAATAATTCAGCCTCTTTAAATGCACGAGCTCAAAAGGAATGATTTCACATTGGGAGAAAGAAAAATAGTCTGGCTGGTGCAATCCATATTTACAAACTTGTAGTTTATGCCTCTGGTGCTGAATAGTTTCTGCGTAGGTTATGGCTTCTTCCCCCCTGCTTATCTATAACTCTGAATAAAATTATATTCGCAAACTTGAATAGGCCCTCAGTTTCCTTTCAGCCTTTCTATTGCGTCTAGTTTGTTTCTAAAACTGCTCTCTTTTTGGCGCCAAGGATGATGTCTATCACACGCATCAGTCATATTATTACATCACGTGCAACGAATTGCAATCTGCCTTAACAATAATGCTTTGTTTTTCTTACAGTTTTCACCGTGCACGAGAACATGTACGTAGGAATAATTTCATTGGTTCGTATCACGTATTTTGTCACTCGTCTTCTCTTCCGCTGCGGAGAAAGACGCAGATTGCTACTAAGAATTTGAACACGCTTGTTGTGGAAAATTGGAATACGCCTGTTATAGAAAAGCATATATCCTAAAGAATCAGAAATTAATGTGTATTGCGAGAAACTGAAGTAACAGCAGGAGGAAGCAAGTTTCTTTTTTTCAAGGCTGCTTAAGTGTCTTCTTGGATGAAGGTACTCACACACAGAACCCCACAAGCACAAGATCGTTATCTCCTCCCCTAAAGGATGCTAGAGAAAGCAAATCCCGCACCCTTGCGCTGCAATTCTTTTAGATTTCCGTGGCATAGAAGTACACAGCGCTTACAGATAGCAATGCGTGCACCTCCTGAATAGACACTTTCTTCTACAACCAGACCTTCGATGCATTATTACGTGATATTCTTTTCCTTCGTTTGCTTCAGGCCCGCTATACAAAGTATGCAGCCTTTTCTGCCAAGCATGCCTAGCCTTCCTTTTAACTCACATTGTGTCCGCGAACTCTGTATTGGCGGTGAGGAGTTACGGAGTCGCCATATAACGGAAGCGCCTCGCTGGCGTAGTATGAGGGATCAGGCGGTGCTCTCCTCATAGGTTTTGCTGTCAGCGCTCACTGAAAACACCACGCACGAGCTCTCCCGGACATTTCTGTAAGTACTTTCGAAACGAGAGAAGTTTTTTTACTGTCTAAATAATAATCTCGGGCAAACTGAAAGCACACAATCGTTTACAGACGCTATCTCTTTACCGAATACGTACAGTGAACGCCACTGCGCGCGGTCGCCGCGATGGAGTTTCCTGAACCGGCTTCTTGCGTGAAAGGTAGGTAAACTTCGATAACGTCGATTGCAAAAGTGCATCACTCACTCACTTACATCTCACTTCCACATTTTTTATTTTATTGAGTGTGTATTTTGATTTCTCGTGAAAGTAATATCCACCTCACTTACTAATCCAGCTGAAGGACTAGAATTGTTATCTGCAACATAAAATTTTTAAAAATTCCGGGAAGCGTAAAATTGTAAAGCTCACACATCATATGGCAGTATTTCCATGAGCTGTGGGAGCGAGATGTTTTGACCTCAGTGTGCATTCGCACTGTTAATATCGCGTTGAATCGGTCACCGACATGGCGACTACAGGAAGCTAAGATTTAAAATTCAGCGGTACTTATTATCCTCACTACAAGAAATATATAAACGCACGCACGCACGCACGCACGCACGCACGCACACGCACACACACATTACCACGACGTATTGGATGCGCTGCGCGTTAAGGGCTTTTATTTCTTTCCCCAATTGATTCGCAACCGTGACCTCTTAGCAATAAAGGTTTTTTCCACTATTTTCCGCCTCTAGCTTGTGTAGCCTGCAACAGTCTTCTTAACTGCGCTCAGATAATCAAGGCGAAAAAAAAGGCATTTCAAAGCAGGAGTAATAGAAGCCGAACGCCGAGGGACCTCATGAAGGTTTCAATAATCACGAAACCCTTCGGAAAAAAAGAAACTTTCCCGAAGACCTATTGAGTTATACAAGGTTTTTCTCCTTAACAGTTTCGCTTTCTTTTGTCCTAAGATGCAGGATGCTCTTCGAACAGGGTATACTTTACCAGCCTCTCTTCGGTTTTCACCACTACGATAGGTCTCCCTCCCGTGAAAGAAAAAGGTGCGACGCAGGCGAGCAAACCTGCAATGAGAAATAACTTCTCGTCAGATAGAAACACTCACTTTACTGTGAGTTGAAAACTACACAAACAAGGTATCCTGGCAATGCATAAGTATCCCAAGAGATTATGAAGAAAGAGCTACTGTAGCTAGAGCCCTTGCATCTGTAGTGACTATTCAAATATTCCCGTCTTTTGATTAGAAACTCATCACTCCGCTTGGTGGTGCTCCCCAAGAAGAAAAATAAACTTCCGGTCAAGATTTATTTACCAAATATATATTTTTTGATAACCTGAATGGAACCTAGGTGTATATAAAATACTCATTCCTTTTGCAAATACATTGAGTTGGTGAAAACTTTCTTCGCTCTCAGTGCAGCGTATTCTTTTTTGATGAGAACAAACTATTAGTGGAACAATAATTGTTTCCTCTTTGAGTCATACTTTGATTTGATTATAAGTGCTGTCTATGTCATTGTATGAGTTATTTTCTCACTCCTGCTTTCACCACACCCTATCTGATAGTGCTGTGTAACCAACGAAACAAGTATAAGAAAAATATAGAAAAGAAAGAAAGGAAGAAAGAAAGAGAGAGAGAAAGAAAGACAGAAATAAGAAAGAAACCATCAGATTGGAGCGATTCTTCAAATTCTGAATTGTGATCTCAGCAGCAGGTTGTCACGGCGGACACTGCGACCTTGATCACGATGGTTATGATGATGATGATGATGATGACAACGATGACGACGACGACGACGATGACGATGATGATGATCTAAGACGTGGCGGGCACTCACACTGCAAATTGCATAGACAAAGAATCGGCTCATTCTACGCTTAATTATTATCTTCAAAACATTCCATACAAAGGTGTGTTCTCACGAACAACTTCTTTGCCATGCACACGGTGTCGCCTGTTTTCTCTAGAGTAGTCACACCTTCGGCTCCACTAGATACACGCTGAGACGTCACCAAGCTCCCCGTCGGCGCGGAGCGCACAACGCCGCACAGTTTGCTATACGCCAGTATGGCACGCTAGAGCAGTGGTGAAAGCACTTGATTGTCCAACTGATCGTTACAGCAGTACCATAGCGCGTGTCCTCGGTCGGGACTTGGTCAAGGCTTCGTTTTCGTTTGCCTTAAAGCAGCGCTGAATTTGGGGTTGAGGAGGTGGCCTGAAGACGACGACTTGGCGATGGCGACGATGGTCACCATGACGTAGGTGAAACAGTGTCAAATATGAAAGTTGAGTGTTCGGTAGAATCACCGAGTGCTTTAACGTTTAAAGAAGTATGCGCTGGCCTCCAAGCGCCAAGTCTGGAGTATTCAGTAACTCAAATGCTCAGGTCGCTACGGTCACAACAACAAAATATTGCGTGGGCTACATTTACTTCCGTGCAATTGCAATAGGGGTATTGCGCGTCAACGAAAATGCGTTGCAAGAAGAAATAGTTATATAATTACTGTGTGCTTCCTCGTATAATTCATATTAAATATTTAAAGTTTTCGTGTTAATCGCTATCCTACGTGCGGGATAAATATCCGATACCATTAATATTGCGATTTAACTCCCCTATACGGGTAGTTGAGAAACATGCACTTTTCTACTACGGCTTTGTTAATGCGGAAGGGTTATATGGCTGATGAAACGGGAAATCGGGAGGTGTGGCCAGAAATGCACAAAAAATTGGAGGACGCTTAAGCTTCGCCTTCAAGAGTGGAACGCGATAGCGTTCCCGTCGACCCGCCAATGGGTGTAAGACAATGGGCTACAGGGCAGCCATCACTTACGAGGCGCCCCGCATCAGACGCGGTGAGCGTCGAGCCATATGGTCGAGCAACGCGGCGTTCGGCGCAGCAACGAAACGTGCGCCTGAGCAAGCGGAGCGAACCAAAGAACTCGGTATCCCGGAGGGGGAAATGATGCACGCCAGCCAAACGCCGTGATCGGCACGTGCAGAGAGATAGAGAGATAGTGATCTAAAGAAAGGAAGGACGCTTGATTCTACAGAGGGAGCAAGGCGAAGCGTTGTCAGGGGAGAGAGTCCGAGCCGCGACAGCTCCAATGCGCGCGTGGCGCGCCATCTGTCGGGGCAGCGCCGTACATGGAGAGGAGGGGGTCTTCTGTGTTTGCCGCAAGATGGCTCTCCGTGTGCGGAAAGCGCAGAAGAAATGCAGCGAAACGCACTTCGCTACTCGTGTAATTGCGACTTCTGTAGGTTACATGTTCATAATTACCGATATACACCACAGTATAACTTTCCACGGCTCGTTTCGA
Source organism: Dermacentor albipictus (assembly GCF_038994185.2). NCBI lineage: Eukaryota > Metazoa > Arthropoda > Arachnida > Ixodida > Ixodidae > Dermacentor > Dermacentor albipictus. The sequence goes on from NC_091823.1 coordinate 92,332,043, forward strand.
AGGCAACACCGCATTCACTAGAGGCGCGTTTGTACCTTTTGGAAGCATCGAAATCGTGGCTGAGTGGTAGCGTCTCCGTCTCACACTCCGGAAACCCTGGTTCGATTCCCACCCAGCCCATCTTGGAAGTTGCTTTTTGTTTATGGAGTGCCTGCCGTGATTTATCGCTCACGGTCAACGCCGCAAAACGGCGACGCCGACACCCGACGCCGACACCGACGCCGACGACACCGGCTTTTCTGCGACACGAGCTCCTTAACGCTATCGCGTTAAAATTGACGTGGTCACAGAGACGCGCTCGTGCCACTGCTCGTGCGTTCATGGTAGTCTTCTTTCACAGCGGGCTCCGATGGCGCTCGTCATGCTAGCGTTCCCATACTGCCCCTCCCTCTGCGAAGGCGCTGACAGCACTGTTCCACAGCCAGTAGGCGTGATGGTTTCGGTGAGTTCTGTCGTGCGCTCCGACAGACGAACCTTCGACTTCTCAGTCAGTAGCTGCGCGTGATTCCTTTGGACGTCCACGCAAGTACGCGAATGCGGCCACGCTGATATCATTACGTTCCTTAAAACGAGTCGCCATCGGCAACACGTCTCAATGCATTCGCATTAATCCACGTAGGGTCGCCTAAGTGCTTTTGACTTTCTTTCTCAGTACATAATTCGAACTCCTGGGCCAGTTATTCCCTGCGTTTTCACTGTGGCGCTTAGCGGGCGCATAGTGAAAAAGAGCGCGAATGGAACAGAGACCTAAGACACAGATGGTACTGACTACTTACCTGTAACTAAATTATTGAATGAAACTTGAATCTCTCGCACAAAGTTGCGACGTGAGGTCTTGCGGCCGATGATATTTTCCGTACCTCCATTATTTCGTATACTTTGGATTCCAGCTAGAGCAGGCCTCTGGCGTTAAAACATTAGTTGCTCCTCGTTTCCCGTCATGACGGCACGTATTCGCACTCATGCAGAAACGAAGAACTTGACTCGCTTATTCGAGGGCAGATTCATGGCTCTTCGATCTTTTTTTTTTGTATTTTTCGCCACGAACTGCTTCTTGTATTACGGATACATATGCATATGTACGGGTCAATGCTGCAGCGCATAGCGATGTGTTGGGAAGTAAATTACCGCATACTTCATCGACTAGCATGTATTACCAAAGAAATGCCCTTTCATATACGAAAGGGCGCACGAAAGGGCATACGAAAGGGCATATTGCTCAACGATGCATGCGGCCCCTTTTTGAATGCGGAATTGAACGATGCGACATATATGTATATTGAGCAAACATGGCAGAGAGCACTGTTCTAATAAATTTGGTTACAGAAACAATACGAAGAAATAAAATAATGAGTTCACCAGAACGTGATATGACTCAGCCATAGCAATCTAATCAAAGCAAGCAACTTGCAGTTTGCAACAGCAAGAATGGAAGAATCACGATTCGTGCTACTGAGTCCAGCCAATGAATTACTTGGCCCGTGCAAAGCACACTGCGTACCACTACCGTACTAAAATAGCAAACGCAATCATATTACGGTTTCTTGAGAAAAAATTAAGTGTAATGGCACACTCAAGGTTTGCCATACTGCTGCCAATAAAAACGGAAATGCTAATTCTATATATATTGTTAATGTAAACGGACGCAAAGTGAAACCGAAGCGGTGGCGTCAACGTCGCACTATTGAAGCCTTCAAAGCAGAAGTTACGGGCAGTCCTGTTCTTTTGTTTTTCTTTCACATATTCTCTCAGACTTCAAAACCGCCGGTGGTTTGGAAATTTCTAAGTACGCACCAGAGCAAACGCCACTCTTGCGCGCTGCCAGCACTTTCCTATAGTACCTTCAATGCTTCCCGCGAGGGGCAAGATTACCTCTTTTACGACCCGCTCTATAAAACAACGCAACACGCTTCCAACAAATGCTACACGTACCGTTAACCCATGGGCTCTGGGGAGACACAAAGGAGTGAAACGCAGCCGATGTCAATGGGCACAGGGAAATATTATCTGGCCACACCTGATGTATATATCCCGCCCCCTGTCCTTTGACGTCCATACCGAAACTGCTGGCAACTGAGAAGGAGGACAACGCAAAAGAAAGAAAGAAAATGAACTGTGCCAAGAAGTTGCGTTGCTATCAACGCGAAGTAAGCAGTTGTGCTTCAAAGAACGCCTGAACGAGATTTATGCAGCTGTTTCACGAATTAAATGAATTGATCACATAATTATTTCACCCTTTTGAGCATTCAAATGTTGCTAATAAGATATTTTTTCTTAGAAAAATTGCGTGATTATATTGCACTCAGTTTAAAGCTATACCGCTTCTTTTTCTTTTCATCGTAACCCGTTTTTGTTTTTCTAAGGCCTGTGTTTGAGCTGCAATGAATAGCGCTGTTTTTTCAAAGCGTTTTGGGTATCTTATTTGAGAGTTTATTTGTAAAAATGAAAATCTCTGTATGTGCACTGTACTGCTAAGTTAATAAAGAGGGCAGGACCTCTGTGAAGCTAGCGATCTTTTAGTCCTGTCTCCTTTTCTGTCTAAGAGAAAATAAAGACTGAATTGAATTGAATATTTAAAAATAGTAAAGACGTAGACAATGTGTGTTGTAAAACGTTCTCTTTAGATTTCCTGACCGCGCAAGTATCCGTAGTGCGTAGCAATGAATGCATACTTTACTGCTACATTAAACTGGATAAGCGGACTCTTTGTGGGCACGCCTAGTGATTATGTCGGACCTTATTGAGTTCTTTATGCTTCTTCCTTTTTCCATACCTTGTGGAAATCACGCACAGCAAAGCAAACCATTCAATTGATCTTCGTGAGTCGTGAGTTTTGCTTGGTCAAAATAATACGCAGTCCCTCGCTATAGCGGGCGTCATAATCAAATCACGGTTTTTCCACGTAAACCCGCATAATTTATTTGAATTTTTCAGCTTTACTGCGTTTTCAGAGGTGACAAAATTTCTTAATTCAGTAGGAACAAAGCTTGATATAGGATAATAAACAAAGTACGCGGATATTCTGGCGAAACCCATTTCACAATGAATGTTGACGTTAATAAGCGTAGTATCACAGTAATGCACCAGTCCACCATATTAGCACTGCAAAAACGCGCCATGTATGAGGCGTGTACTGGAGCCGGATAGAGGCTTCTGCGTCACCGACGTGCTCCTGCTGCAGCATGTGGCAGTGGCGAGTTGGCCTAATGCAAACTAAAATAAAGCTAGTTCGAATACAAACCCACTTTGCAAAGTTTGCATCAGAAGATCGCCAAAAAAGCGACACATAGGCAGTGTTACATATCGAGTGGTCCGACTGGGTCCGACAATTAGTTTCGAGCCCGCTTCCGTGATCATGGAAATCCGAAGCCTTACCAATTAGACCACAGACTAACCAGCGAATCATATGGCGGGAAAATTGTCGTTCGCGGTCAAACAGACAAAAATAGCAGACATATATCGTACTTGTTGGAGTTCCCAAATAATTTTAACCGCATTGGGAACCAATAGGCATACATCAGCGGTAATGTAAATCCGGCGAATCTACTACATTGAGGCGTCACTGTAGAGCAGCTTTCGTCATCAAAACTCTTGTCAAAGAGGGGCTACATAACACAGGCGACTCATGTTACGAAGACCCGGGAACTATTGAAACGCCATAATGAAATGAAGTTGTGGCCTACTAAGCACACCTGAAAAGTTTGCAGCTTTATTTCGGTGCTTGCGAAAGACCCAGCTGCGGATACAGCCGCCGTTCATTCCTCCTCCTCGTTGTTCTAGCCTATCTCGGCGCCAGGTCACCTGATTCACCAGGGCATAAACGCCTAGATCAGTTCTGTGCCCACTGGATGACCGGCGAACCAATGGGAAGCCACTATCGAAACTTTGATGGTGGCGCCACATCTCCAAGGTGGTCTCGCGAACACTTTTACGTTTATTTGGTGCCACCTGACAAAAAAAAAAGCAAGTGCATCAATAAAAGAGCGAGAGCATACTTATGCTTGCGGAATTACCAGCGAAGCCATAGCGAAGCAATACAAAATTATGAGCCAATCTACTCTATGAAGATGGTTGAAGAGCGAAGCTGTTTGGCACTCGAATAGGAGGTGATGCATAATTTTGAACAAAGGTATGAACCTATTTATTTTCTTGATGGGTGGTCATCGTGATGAAAGGTACGCACACTCATTTACTGTCTTGATCGGTGGTCAGTTATTCACTTGCAACTGCAATCACATTCTTTGATAATACCCGCCGTGGTTGCTCAGTGGCTATGGTGTTGGGCTGCTGAGCACGAGGTCGCGGGATCGAATCCCGGCCACGGCGGCCGCATTTCGATGGGGGCGAAATGCGAAAACACCCGTGTGCTAAGATTTAGGTGCACGTTAAAGAACCTCAGGTGGTCAAAATTTCCGGAGTCCTCCACTACGGCGTGCCTCATAATCAGAAAGTGGTTTTGGCACGTAAAACCCCAAATATTATTATTTATTATTCTTTGATAATGTCATATCGATGCACGTACGCCGCTGGGCGGTTGGTGGCTACTCCAGCAAGAAGTACATCCTCTTCTTACCGATACAGTGACGAAGGCCGCTCCATTTGAAATTGTTGGCCTAGATTTTACCGGTACACTGCAAACAACAATAACAAAAAGGAGGCATTGCCAAATTTTAGGTAGCAATTTTTGCATGCACAGTGAAAACAGTAGTGCGCATGGAAACTGTTCGAGGCGCTTCATTTTAACATTATCTACAAGCTTTCTGGCGCTTCGCGCCTCAAATAGGAATGTGCTTAGTAATATACAGGAATAAACTTTCAAGAAAGCTGTCAAGGAATCAAATGCCGTCCCGGCCATATTACATCGCGAAAGAAAGAACTGAAGATTTCATTACCGATCACCATGCTAAGTGGAACTTTGTTCAGGAAAACATGCCTTGGTGGGGTGGTTTCTAGGAAACGCTCATCCGCAGTTTGTCATCGCTGCGAAAAAATATTGGTTCACGCGTGCTGCATATTGAAGAAATGAATACATTGTATACGAAGTAAAAGGTATCATGAATAACTGACTGTTAACGTACGTCTCTGCTGAACCTGGTGAACCTACTCCTTCAAATCCTGCAGACCTGATTGGCGGAAATGGAAAGCTGGAAAGGCACATCAATGAAGAATGGGACGACAACTGTCAAAATAAAGGAGATTGCGTGGTGGAAATAAATCATGGTGGAAAAGGTGACGGCCGTGGTACAGGAACGAAATAAGGGGCGCATAATTGAAACCTGCTAAGAAATTTCACCAGGGACTGAATGAAAGTGACATCGTCTTAACTGAAGAACGACATCAAAGAGCCCTTTGCAAAATATGGCTGGTGAAGGAGAGAGAGAGAGAGAGACAACTTTATTTATCCCATCTTAAAGGGAAAGGAAGTGCGGGAAGAAGGCGAGGGAGGTTATCCTACTCGCGGTAGGCCTCCTCTACCACCTCAGCCCACCTCAGGATAGCTTCCTGAAGTTCGGGGTTGTAGCTGCGCATGGCAGCCTCCCACAGCTCCCTACTACTTAAAACTCTACAAAGGTTAGGGGGAGGGGAGTGGTTCTTGCATTGCCGCATAATGTGGTCAAGGTCCGCTCTGCTAGCAGGACAAAACTTGCAGGCTGAAGTAGGGTATATTCCCGGGTGAATTTTGTGACGTAAGGCAGGAGATAGAAAAGTGCGAGTCTGTAGTTTACGCCATAGTACCTCGTGTATGCGTGACGACCGAATCATTAAAGGAGGGAGGGTTAGGCGACCTAGGCGGTAATGCCCGCAAATGTCGTGGTACGTAAGTAATCTGTCTTTGGAAGTGAATGCTAGAGGGAGATTATTGGCGTCTGAACCGTCCCCTGCCTGTGCTCGGTTCGTGAAAGCTCGAGCACTTAGGTGGGCCGCTTCATTGCCGATTAGGCCTGCGTGAGCAGGTGTACAGATTAAACTCAGAAGTTGGGCTGGCGGATTGTGAGATAGAATGGCCAGGGCTGTCCTGCAAACCCTACCCGCTCCAAAGTTGTGTATGGCAGTTTTGGAGTCAGGAAGTTTTTCAGACAGAGACCATTTCTAATGGGTCCGTACATCAGAGACACCTGACAACAAGTTGGTTTGAAGGCCCCCATAGTTGGTTTATCCGTTCAAAGGATGCTTCTCAGTAGACACTTGCGGCACCGGGTAGATGTAGCAAAGAAGGAAGAAGTGTAGAATGTAGAAGAGGAAGTGTAACCTTAATCGGAAGAGCTTCATTTTCTACTTCTCCGAATTACCATTACGACTCATCGGTTCCTTCGCACACAGCAGTTCAACAGAGGCAGATGTGTAGATATTGCCATATACTCAGCCACTGAAGTTAGTCTCACGGTTCGACTCGGACCCCGTTCTCTCAGCACAGCCGACCGGCGCATTACCCCTTCGACCATAGACTATCCAGCGACCCAGGTAGGCGGTAACATGGTTAAATACAACATAAAATATACTTGGCGATATCTAGCATCGCCGCTGCGAAGCTTAAGCGTGACCACTGAAATGTATGGGGCACCAGGGTGTGGCTAACGCTGAGGAATGCGTCATGCCGCAACCGGGCTCCTCTGCCGCGCCTAGATGTGGACCCGCTGCGCCCTCTAGTAGTACTATTAAGAAGTCCGCACACGTCCTCCGAGTCGAGAAGCGTGGCGCGCCGGTGCCTGCGAACACTGAATATTGTACCTCACTTTGCGCACACTCTGCAGTACTTACTCATCAATCAATTTGGCGAGAGCTTCATTGAAGAACGGCCCATCACAGTACATTCATGACGCACCTTGCTAAAGCGTTGCCGTGAAAGGCATTTTTCGAAAACTTGCACATATCCAGTGGAGTTGTGGAGCACCCTGATAGTGCGTGGGGTTTCGGTCTTTGAGGAACGCTTCAGACGTGGTTTTGACATGGCTCAACATGGGAAAATTTTATGTGATTTTTTTCGTCATTGTAGAGCAGCACATACTGAATGGCACATGCCTATTTACCCAAGTTGGTGTCCACGATGCTCATTGAAGAGCGGCAAACATCTACTGGCACCAGTGAACCAAATTCGCTGCAAAGAGGCTCATTGAAAACCAGCACAGACCAAGTGGCAGCTACCCAGTGCTCAACGTCGGCGTCAAAGAGTTTCTTCGAACAACTGTACCTACCCTGTCCCGCATCTTACCGGGTCTCATGATGACATGAAATAGGTTCCGACGTATGCACACACTGCCACATACTGAGTTACCCAAACTGGTCCAATGGCTGGTTTCAAGCCCGGTTTCCTCAACACAGCAGCCCGATGCAGTGCTTATTTGAGTAAGGACTACCTAGAGACCCAGATAGGTGAAAACGATGAGCTAGAAGCATACTACTTAGATACATACACTGCACCTGTAAACACGAGTGTAACCATCCCAAATCTCTGTGCGTGGTCAGAACGCAAATATTTCCCAACGCACCTACTCGATCGCATGCCGACAAGTCGTCTGCTCACCCGACGTTTCGTCCACGTTTATATAGTGGCCGCTCAATTTTGCTATTTTAGACAGCCTTGAAACAGTTTAGAGATTAAAGTGCACGTTTGGCAAACAAATCTTTATGCCATTTGATAAGTTAGAGAATAATGAAAATAAATTACGGGGTTTTACGTGCCGAAACCACGATCTGATTATGAGGCATGTTGTAGTGGGGAATGAAGAAAAAAGTGGAGAAGGAAAGGCATAAAGGCTAACAACTTTAGCTCAATGGGTTTGCTACCCTACACATGGGAGCGGGGTGGGGGATGAAAGATGGCGAGGAAAGAGAGCACATAGCACAGCACACACATTGTCAGTTACAGTCTGTCACTCTTGCGGCGTACGTGACATCACTGTCACGGCCGCTTGTCCAAGCCCGTCTCTTTCAAAAACCGAAGTTGTCCCTCCGTCGCCTTCAACTACGATTTCTTCGGCCGGCAACATGCGAAAATCGCTTCAGCTGACAATGGTCTAATGTCAAGGTGCGCTAGAACGGACGCCACGGACTGTCTCTTAAAATATATTCAGGACAGTCGCACAGAATGTGTTTAGCGTCTCATCGCAAAGGCAGGCATTGCAGAGAGCGTTGTCGGCCATTGCAATGCGAAATGAGCAAGATTTCGTGAATACCACCCCTAGCCATAAGCGATAACGCATAGTGGCCTCTCTTCGGCGGAGTCCAGTTGGCACACAGAGATGTATCAAAGAGGGCAGGTGGTATTGACGATTGCTCCAGTTGGTGTGGCTGCTCGGTGCGCACCATAGAGAGAGCGTGATCTCCTGTGCAAGCACTCGAAGTCTGCTGGCTGCGTTGGACCGTGAAAGTGGTATGGCCTCTTCCTGTGTGTCTTCAAGAGCCGCCCGAGCGTCATTATCGGCGTCTTCATTTGCTATGACTCCGCAGTGACATGACAGCCACTGAAACGTCACGTGGTTTCCTTTCTCATGTGCACTACAGACGTGCACTACATGCCACGTACTTTCGTTATTCCAACAATACTTGATATCGCTTTCAAATGGGTCATAAGAAACTCTTATGGGCCATAAGAAAGATGCCCTTAAGGCATCAAGAATTATGCCTTAAGAGCAAGTCTTTATCGCAATAATAAAAAAAAAGAAAAAAGAAAGGCCGAAGGACTGAAGGGAACTGACGCAGTGTGCGATACGAATCGTTCATCTTTCGACGTGCATTTTGTTTTTCTGCTGTTTTTACAATTGTTTTCCATTATTGACAAAATGCAGCACGTCTTACATCACTTTAAGCATTGCAGTGCCTCCAGCATAGTGGACCTGTGTAACAGTACTCAGAACACTCAAGCGAACTAAAGCGATTGTACACAGGGTGGCGAAGGCACCCGAACTTTATTTCTTTGTTTGTACTGGTTTGCTTTCTTTGTTTTGTATTGTTTTTCATTGCCACCACTTAACACAACTAGGAAAAACAAGTCATGTGCCCAACTATGCCCACATTTGCTGTAAGTGATAAGTGCTTCTGCAGTGCTCACTCAACACTACCTGTATCGCCGATGCACTGCCTTCGCGTAACTTTTTTTTCCTTGCTTCTGGAACATGTTGCATAGCGTTGAAAGCCAGCACTAGTTCCATCCTTCCCGTATCATGTACGTGCCGGTTTTACTGAATGCGTACAAAACGTCAAGAGAAAATGATAAAAAATAGTAAGGAAAGCGAGAAGTATGGCACGCTGAGAGAGGTCAGAGGAAACAGAGGGAAGTTAACGCAATTCATCGCAGCGTACAGTCTAGGTAACCAAAACAAAATAGAAACGAGGCGTGCCTGCCTTTAGGTTATGTATGCATGACCGCGACCGAGAGGCGCAGTCGCACAATGCATTGCACGAAAGTGGGAATCGAGGGGAAGGAATTACGGAAGGGACAGTGAAGGAGTGAGAGAAGCCGACGAAAGCTAATTTGCGCTCCGCACTTGCTGTGGCGTTAGAGTGTACGGGCAATTTGTCCATCGCTGCTGTTGTAGTTTGCTCGTTATGCGTAGCTGCAGGGCGAGCTCGCAAGTCCGAACGGCGGCAGTTATGGGTGCACGGGACTCGGCGAAAAGCAATGCTAAAAGAAAGCTTGAAAACAAACTAAAGCTATATAGACTCTCGTTCGGCATCCAACCCTTCCTACTCCCCCTCCTTTCACCAGCCGATGCTGGAGGGAGAGAGACACTATGCGTGATATAATGGAGCACCAGACTGTGGCCATGCAAATGAAGGTGCCCTAAAGCCTTTGCAAGCCGTGCATTGAAAAAAACAGAAATGAACACTAGCACCGACGAGCCGCAGCAATTTCATTGTTGCACCGGTGCTTAGTAAATCAAGCGCTTCTTTTCACCCATTCGCTCCGCGCTACCAAGGCATGCGGTTGCGCATACGACCTTTTTGTTTGTTTACGCGCTGTGGTGTTACACGCACTATGCGGAATTTCGTCGGCCCGAACGGTTTTATATGTCTCCATGACCTTGCAGATGGCAGCCGTCGGGCTTGACGTTGCACAGGCAACGAGGCCATGTTTCTTTCGTAAAGCTATAGAGTCTTCACGGTGATTAAGCTCCACACTCCCGCATTACTTCTCTTTCAAAGTGGTAGTTTATTAAAACCTGCGATTTGCTTGTTCTTTTGACAATAAAGTGTCCTAAGTGTTAAGTAACCATTTGCACCTCTTTGAGTGAAATGTGGCGCCTGTCACATGAAACGTTCCTCATGTCCGGATTAAGCGGTTTACTTTCGGAGGCAGCAAGATTTCTACGACTTGAATACCTTAACAGAACGTACGACCACCGTATCGAGTTATCCAATCACAGCTCTATTTTGAAATATAGTGGTTTCTGAATGTAAATATTATCGAATCCGAATCAAGTACGAAGAGCAAATATCCAATACCAAACCGAATATCGGATTGCCTAACATAGAAGCATATATATACAGGATAAATATTTTGTGCAGTAAGATATGTCACCACGAGTATGTGAAGTAGTGCAAGAAAGGGACCTAACTAACCAAGTAGAACTGATCAGTTTAAAACCCAACATGATAATTCTCTCATTTAAATAAAGAACAAACTATGATTAGTCTTCCAAACATGCCGAATAAATGGTTACCAAAAACGATCAGATATTGAGCAAATTGAGCAATGAAGGACTTGCGCACCACAGAAAGATGTAAAAGAGCCAATTGCAATAAAAACAACTGTGGTTGTAGCACAAACTATAAGAATACTATAAGAGTAGACTGCCAAGAACACTAAATTTCAGAACACGAGCAAATATCCCAAGCTGTTATGTAGGCTTTCACCATAGAACCAAAAACAAGGCTTGCTATAAAAATTTTGCTTCGGCATTACCTCGACAACGTTTTCTAAACTTCTAATAATTTGCAATCCCTGTTTTAGCAAACAGAGAACAGTAACAATACTTTAAAGCTCTGTTGTTGCAATATATTAGGTAATATGGGAATGTTCGCAAATTTTGAATAGCTGCGCTTCGTAGGCGAAAATTAGTAGCTAGTCCGAAATAGTCAATTCATATTCGAAACTTCGAATAATCACCCACTGCGAGTAAAAAGATAATGAAGCTAGCGCAGCATTTTACGTGATCCCGGCTATCAATGTCTCATGGGCCGTCATATAGGACCACGTGGTCTGCTCTATGGAGCGTTTAAATGTTGCCATTAAAGTATAAAATAAATGAAGCAGCATTCAGAGACGCAGTATCTTGTCGCCTTTTCTGCAGCGTATCTATTACAACGAGAGTTGCCCTTTCACAAATGTAATCAGCGTACGTTACTCGTTCTTTGGAAATTACGCAACAATGGCTTTTCTATCCGTCGTAAGTTGATAGCATTCTTATCGAAATAAGCCGGCAACAAGACTCTAACATACCCACGGGCGAAGCATTGCAGTTCAGGCCAACGATGGAGGGTCTTAAAAACAGAAATCCAGTCATTAAGCAATCTATCTTATTCCATGTTCGTTCGTTGCTATCTCAACTTCGCCGACCTTCCACACAAAGGGACATTGAAGAACTGAAGCTGCCCTCCTTTATCACAACCGCACAGTGTCAGCGAAAACACTTACGTGGCGGTGAAAGACATGACATAGCGCTCCATCGTTGTGTGTGCATAGGCAAGCACTTTTACAGCGAAGCTGTATATGGCTAAGATGGCGGGATTTCATCATGGCGTCACGTCGACAAAGAAACATATTAATCTATGGCTCATACCCCCAAATGCAATGGCTCATGCCCCTGTAGGGCAGAGGCTACAGAGAGAAAGCAAGGGTAGGGAAGGCAGGGAGGTCAACCAGAACAGCATCCGGTTTGCTACCCTACACTGGGGGTGGGGAAAGGGGAATAGAAAGAGGAAGAAAGGGAGAGAGTCAGCACTGAGTACATGTGGGAGGGACACCTTACACAATGACACTATAAGCGGTCTCTTAAGCCCGTGCACTTCAAGTACCGCACTAGTGCACGAATCGCTTTTCGAGCCAGTGATGGTTGTGGCCATGGTCCGAGTATCTTTGACTCGGTGAACGGTCTCGAGTCTAGTCTGTGTAAAGTTGCCCGCAGAGAGAGGCGTTGGACATCGTAGCGAGGGCAGGTACACAGTACACAGGTACACAGGATTCCTCGCACCCACAGGAGTCGCACATCGGGCTCTCGGCCATTCCCATACGGTAGGAGAATGCGTTCGTGAACGCCACTCCCAACCACAAGCACAGAGGCTACAAACACTTAGCAAAGTGAAGCGAACAGTGCATACATTCTTTGGAATCATGCATACAACATACAGAACAGCGTACGTTTCAATAAAGAACAAGCTCATAATAAGCATCTGAACCACATAATTCATGACAAGGCACTCCTGATAAGAAAGCGCAGCCCGTAGCACTCGCCGCATACGTTTCTCGGTAAAGATTACTGTTGCGCAGTCTGCAGTGGCGCCGGCAGCTTAACCGTGGCATCTGGCAAGTGTCAGATGCCATGGTTATAGACAGACAGACAGACATACAGACAGGCACACCGACAGACAGACAGACAGACAGATATGTTCAAAACGATTGAAATTGTTAAAAAGTGCTATTTGCATTAAAAACCATTTCTATATCTAAATCTATTATGTGGAATTCTGTGTAATAACAAAAAAACGCTTTCTATTTTATTTCCGCCTTTAGCACTCCCAAAGAAAAACCAAAAAAATTGAGCCACGCCCACTTCATCTGTCTCTCACACCACCGTGAGACGTCTCCAAACCGTGAAGTCTCCCCATTTTAACATAATTTGTGTACATACTGATTTCACACGATAAGACCAAAGAGAGAAATTTCTTGTTCTACGCCCTTGTTGCCACTAGCCCTCTACTAACGATAACATCTTTTGGGGCTTCAACCAGTTCGCCTGCGCGTCATCATGTCAAAGATAGGTATGCACAATAAGCATGCATTATCATGCCGAACAACGCAGGCCCCGCGTTCACAACAATATGTTTACGAACGAAAAGTGTTGTGAATTCGGCCCCTGAATGTTGTATTTATTTATTTATTTATTTATTTATTTATTTATTTATTTATTTATTTTCTAACAGTCAAACACTGACCTAGTTGCGGAAGGAATAGAAGACGGCTGCCGACTGGTCGTCGTGGCAGTTTGTATTCAGAACTGCAGATGAGAATGTATATCTTTGCGCATAACAAAAAAATATGCCTGGCACCGTAACGTTGCTGAGCCATCTACGCGCTTATAAACACATCGTTCCGCCAAATTTACTTCGCTGAGAACCCGTATCAGCGGCACTTCTAACGTCTGCTTGTATAGCGCCGCAAGCTATCAAAGGGTAAACGGGCCAATCAGAAACACCAGCACCACTCTCTTTACCCAGTTATCTACTTCCACTCTGCTAGCTGGGCTGCCCCGAAACCCTCCGACGCTTCAGCGCACTCCTCGCCTTTCGTCAACGAATGAGGTAAGAAAAACGTGTCGCGGTAGTCAATACTACTCGCTTTCAATCCAAAGAAGACTGACTTCCTATTTATAAATGAGGAAAGTATTAGATTGCCTACTTAAACGATGTTGCGGCTCGCTTCCGGTGTTTTCTTTTGTGGTGAGGAGATTGGAATGCAATCACAATGGAATAGCCTTCCGTTAGAGCACATAGCTCTGCGTTTGTAATATACATTGAAGGTAAGCTATATAATAGAAGCACGGATTTTCAATGAGCATCACCCGATGTTTCTATTCAACGTGCGTCATCAACGGAGTTTTACTCGATGGGGTTATTTTAGCCTTCGTTGGTCGCTTTCATGATGTGATTGGGCCACCAACGTGTTTCTTTCTTTTTATTGAGGGAGGGGGGCGGGGCTATGGGGGGGGGGCACGTTATTTGAAGCTTTTTTATGTGTGTGGGGCGAGTTGCGTTACTTCGTATTTCTTATTGGGCACAAGTTCTCATTAAAGTCGGACCAACCTAAGCATAGGTGTGCATATGACACCATATCCTGATGTACTATAACCAACATGGTATTTTACAACAGGATAAAATATTTTGTAGTATCAGTAATGCGCCTAAGGAGTTCTAGGTCGATAGAGTTTTATTAAGCAGGAGTAATTTCTGCTATTAGAGCTCGTCATGTCCCTCTTTCTCTCTCCTTTCTGCAGCAATTGCAACTTTCTTTTAATTGGTAGTATACTCATGTGGTATGCATGAAATTGACTCTCAATATTTCCACCCATCAACTCTGTGCCATTCCTGCAAATTTTATTATCCTCAACAAAACACGTTGCGGGGCTAGTTGGGGATGCATTATTTTGTCCTTTCATGAGAAAGCTATCCAGGGCAACTTTTTCAGGCGAGATCACAGTCCCATCATATACTTCTGTGTCCTCGTCTAAAAGAAGTCTGTAGCGCTGGATTACTTTCGCAAGAAAGGAAAAAGATAATTGTGTGATCCTCATTCAAATGAATCTGCGACGCCGTTTAAGTCTCAGTGTTCATTCATACTTGCTCCTTAAAAACGCGGAGGCATTGATTGGAGGCAAGACTTCAAGTATTTAGGTGTGCCGCTCTCTTAATATTGCAATAGTAATCAACACTGGTAAATGGGGGAGTAGCAGAAGTGCAACGTAAGGTTAACAAATGGCAGGGACGGCAGTTGCCCATATTTTGCCTAGCCGAAGCTTGCAATGTGTTTCTAGCAGCTCAACTTATGTATGCCTTGCAGGGATTACACTGCTGGCGGCTTAGGTTGCGAGCTTTCTATCGTATGCTTGCTACTTACGTATGGAGCTCACGTGTTGAGCCCATGCGACGTGATAATCTTTTTCCTCTTGCGAGTGGGGGTTTTGACCTAGTTCAACTTTTTGTTAGGCAACTTTTCTCCCGGTTATTCTTCTTTCGCGATGTAAACAGTCCATTTCTAAAAGAGATGTTACAGCTTGAATAATCCATTGCCTTCCTAAAATAGTTGTGTCGTCGTCAGCCAGAGATGCACCACGGGCTCATTGGGGCTTCTTTAGGGAGGTTGTCGAAGGATTTCATCTTCCTAAAGCTTGCTTCAGTATGGATCCTGCAAATAAATTTAGGTTCCATTTATGCTTCAGTAGGGATCCTGCAGTATGGAACCTTCAGTCTACCTCCTGCAAATAAATTTATGCTGCACTCATAGACGCATTCTTTCCTGTTCCCCATTATCGTGCGCCTTATTTGGAATGCCATTATCTAGATGTGCTTAAGTGTGTCCACCGAATGATCAGTCCTCCAGAGATAAAAACTTACTTCTTTAAATTACATTCGGCAACCCTTCCTGTGAAAACATGGTTACAAAAAGTAGCTGTTTCGTGCCGTGGTCGACAAACTGTCGCTTGTGTCCACGTGCTGGAACGATTGATCACTGTTTTGTAGATTTTAGGGATGCCATGTTCTTCTGAGACATTCTCCAAAGAGCACTTAAAAAGGATTTATATTTCGCACCATACACAATTCGTTGCCTAACTTTTAAAAATCCCTGTGACCCACCATGTGACACGTTCATGGTGCTTGGTCTACATAGCCTCTGGCGCAGTAGAATGTGCGACAGGCACCCTGAACCACCGCGAAGCACTCGGTGGCTTTTTCAGGAATCTGTTGCCGGAGTTCGTAGTGTGTACGCTGCACAGAAAACAGCACCGGACTGGATGCCTTTATTGGACATTTGCCCGTGCTTGCCTGACTTTTGAATGTGTTTTCAGTCGCCTTAAATTTCTGTGACCCAGTTGAAAAACACAACAGGAAATTTTACCAGTCTGTTGTATTTTGGGACGTTGTTTCTGTAGTTCTGTTGTCTGTAGTTCTGTTGTCTGTAGTTCTGTTGTCTGTAGTTCTGGTGCCTGTAGTTCTGTTGCCTGTAGTTCTGTTGCCTGTAGTTCTGTTGCCTGTAGTTCTGTTGTCTGTAGTGTGACGTCCTGTAGTAGAATGTTCTGTAGTTCTTGATCAATATTTAATTAAAAATTGACAGAGACGTCCGTAAGATTATGTAAATTTGTTAGCACAAAAAAGAAAAACATAAAAGTAAAAAAAAATTTAAAAAAAAAACGTTTTTGCCTAGGATTCGAACATGCGACCTCTCGATTCCTAGCCCGGCATCTTACCACTGCACCACCCCTGACATGGTCTTCGAGTGTACGTTTTGGCCATGTGAATAGTACGACGTGCTGATGCGCTGATGTTTACATTTGCATTTTGAGAGCCAAGATCCGCTATCACTCCACCGCGTCAAGTGCCGCATCTCTAGAAGAGCAAGAGTGTTCGTACCATCGACAAGTACATCGTGCAGTGCTAGAACATCGATTTTGATGTACGATATCCATATTAAATAAGAAATTCAGAAATAGACAACGTTGACTTTTAGGGTTATTACTGCTAGTTTCGACAGTTGTCTCTCGTTCTTTACACTTTTGAGCGCGCATATAATTCGTGTGTTCAATGCAAAATAGCTACATAAACATTCGTGGATGAGAGTTCTTTCTGACAGCATACTGGCTTCTCACGGCAGCACTGTATCAGATTAATGAGACCCGAGCGATACAGCTTTTCACGCAACTTTGTGGAACAACCGAAATCTTCTTTTCCGCTTCGCATAAGCTTGTGAAATATTCCTGGGAAATTAACTAATGTGTCAGCGTAACAGCACATGTAAGTCCACAGGCCTGTGTGCCACATCTTACCAAAAAAAAAACCGGATACGCAGCCATTCCCGCAGATGGTATGATTTTGATCAGCGGCCGATTTAGAGGAGGCCGGTAGGGCGTTGCTGGTGCCGCGTCGTCACGGCACAATTATAACTATTCGCCACGTCGACTTTAATACCGGTGTCGGTGCCATCGGTGTCAGCATTGCCGGCTTCAGAGAAGTGCGATTGAATACCGCGCAGGAGAAAAGTACAGTGTACACTACCGATGCAAAAACATACAATTTTAAAGGACCGCGACGGGAAGCGCTTCTGTTGCGACTTCGGAACTCTTGGCCGTCGCCACCGAATGTTTCTGCTGCGACGTCAGAATTGGTGTCGTAACGTCGGAGTCACTGTCAGGATATAAAGCTGTTGTTCCGACTTCAGAACTCTTGTTGTCGCGACAGAATGCTTCTGTTGCGAAATCAGAATTTATGTCGTAACGTCAGAAATGTCTCCCAATTAAGAAATGTCAACAACTTCTGTCGTACAACAGAATTTCTGTAGTTGCGACAGGAATTCCTTTTGTCTTTTTCAACCGGGCACTACAGAAGCTTGTCGCATCACACAATTTCAGTGCACTTCTGTTGTCATCATTGGGTATATGTTGCGGCGATAGGTTTCCGTTGTGGAACAGTTCTCTGTAGTACAACAGAAGTTTGTCCATTACTTCAGGAACACTTCTGTTATGACAACTGGGGGCCTGTTGCAATGATAGGTTTCTGTCGTACAACAACATTTTTCTGTAGTACAACAGAAGTTGGTCGCATTACATCAGGAACACTTCTGTTGTGACAATTGGGGGCCTGTTGCCACAATAGGTTTCTGTAGTATTTCAACAGCTCTCTGTAGCACTACAGAAGTTTTTCGGGTTACTTCAGGAGTATTTCTGTTGGGACAACAGGGTGCCTGTAGTGATGACAATTTTTTCTGTAGTACTACAAAAATCTGTTGTAGAGCTTCAGCTTTCTGTTGTAACAACAGACATACGACAGACTGTACTTCTGTAGTAGCAACAACAAATGTCTGTTGTACATCAGAAAAGTCTGTCGCTCCATCAGGAATCTGTAGTTACTACAGAAAAATCCTGTTGTACAACAGAAATTTCTGTAGTACTACAAAAATCTGTTGTAGAGCTTCAGCTTTCTGTTGTAACAACAGACATACGACAGACTGTACTTCTGTAGTAGCAACAACAAATGTCTGTTGTACATCAGAAAAGTCTGTCGCTCCATCAGGAATCTGTAGTTACTACAGAAAAATCCTGTTGTACAACAGAAATTTCTGTAGTTGCGACAGGAATTCCTGTTGTCTTTTTCAACTGGGGACGCTCTGCTTTTCTTATTCTGCTGAAAATTCTACTGTCATGTAATAATAGGAAAAAGAAAGAAGCTGGCATGGCTCAGTGGTAGAGTAGCTGACTCCCCCGCAGTGGGCCCGGGTTCAATCCCGGCGGGAACTGGGTCTTCTTCTTCTAATTCCCTACGATAGCTGCTACGGACACCGGACACTGGCGGCAGTGGCGCAGGACACCATCGCCACCCGAAATGGCTGTTGGAAAAGAGCCTATAACAGCTTACGCCGTAAAAGCTACAAGCCCCCGTAAGCAGCAGTATTTCTAAATGTCAACGGCACTGGTGGCAATGCTTCTCAAAAAAAAAGAGAAAACACTCGCTCATCCCTAGAAGCTGTTGGAATCGGCGGACGAATGCTCAACTGATTACGGGGTCGCTTGAGCAAGCACAGCTTGTTCGCGCAGACTAATGGCGCATTCACACTGGTGAGTGGCTAAGGACGCACGACAGACCGCAGCTGGTGCCCAAGGAGCCATTACCGGCGACCGATGTTCCCTCTGGCGAGTGCGATGTGCCCGTCACCACGTCAAATTTCTCATGACAGGTGCAGCTCTGGTCACGTAAAATAACCGCCAGCGCGCCGACATGTCGTGCTCGCGTGCTGCTGATTAGTTCAGTAGGATTACGAAAATCGTGCTGATAAAAAAATTTGCAGGTTGTGACTGTCTCAAAACACTACTTTACAACAAAAGTGACCATTTGCGACCATCTTGGTCGTGCGAGCTAAGCGAGTCACCGGTGAGAAATATTGAAGGTGGTATGAGTGCCTTCCAGTCTACTTCTCGTGGCATCACACTTGAAGTAGTATTTAGCGTCACATTGCTTATTCTCACACTCATAGTGTTTCCTGAGTATACCTGAAAAAGAAAATGTAGGTTTCGACATACTTGTAAATCTTGAGACCCACTTTGAAAGTTGTACTGCGATTGTGTGAAATTTCTCTCTTTATTTTAGAATTAGAATGGGAACTGAAAGTCAACGATCGGAACGCCTGCTGGGCGCAATTACATGAGACTGCGAAGTGCAGATGTTGTGTAGCTGGATTATAAACGTAGTTTCGACCACAATTACAAATGCAGGCGGGTTTCGAAATGAAAGAAACCGTTTTAGTCTGCATCAACTTTTTCCCCGTTTCTATTTAAGCTAGTAGTAGGTCAGCGACTTCAAGGGAATGCAATAGGGACGTCGCACCTTCTAAGCAGTGAAGGCTTGCATGCGTCTTCTGAGAAGTACGGGTTCCTAACATTTACCCTCAAGCCTATGATGCTGTGTACCTTCTCCTTTAAAGGTCGACATGTCTCCCATGAGAACAATTCTCGTTTGGTCAAGGTGATCATCAATCGTGATCTCTGCTGGCATCAAAACTACACGTCCCCGGAAGGCTGGTATTTTGCGAAAATTCTCTTTGTTAAAACACGCGGCACATCAGTGAAGTCTTTGCTGCAACACACATGAAGTTCATCCTGGGCAGAGTGTGCCAGTACTATAGCCTATACGTAATCTATACGCACGTCCTGACATATGCTCCTGAAGCGGAACCTTTAGCTCAGGACCAGCTCTAATTTTCCTATGCAAAGGCACATAAAACACAAAAAAGTCACAGGACTTCGTGGCACACGCAGCACAGTCACAGCATAAGTGGGAGGAGCGGATACATAGGAGCACCATTTTGGACACTGTGTGCCAGTGGTCGTCGCCACGAATTATCTTCGCATAGTTTTCACAAGAACGATCTGAGCAGTCCACGTGGGGTCAACGGCGAGCTATGCCTTTTCCTGCTCTCTGCATGGCGGCCTGCCGAGCCCGATGTTGCCCAGTTGAAGTCACGCGCGTAGCTCTACGAATTGCTTCTTCAGGTTCGTCCGTTGCAAGGAGGCGCCATAACGTGTACCGAGGAGTAAACATATGTATCCAGACCACGCAGGACGCACGTAACATACCTTAACGCATTGCATGGTACGTAGCTGTTTATCAGGGTGACGATAATGATGGCACTACCTTTGAAACGGAATGGTGACAAATAGTTACCTAGCCTGCTACATCCAGGGTCAGCTACATACAGCATGCCAATGCTATACCCAACTGCTACATGTCGTGACACCTTGTGGAATGTAACGGGACTGCAATGCAAACTTTTTACATGTTCACGCTACGCATGTCAAATTGCTCATTACGATGGTAATGATGGCGATGTTCATTTAATGACATTCCCTTTAAAACGGGGCGGTGAAAAACAGTCGCCTAGCCTGCTTGAATTTGCCAGTGTATATCATACATGTTTTTGATTACATCAGTATTTGTACAACTACATAATCTTCTTTTCCCTCCTCAAAACGTCTCTGTCTACCCTGCACCGCTACCTATGCAGTTGCAACATGGCGTGCCACCTGGTGTATTAATATAGAACTGCAATGCAAATGACGCAAGTATAGACGAGATACGGCGTGAATCTCAGATTTCAAGGCAAGCAGTCCAATACGATACTAATGATTACCATGATTTATTGGAATTCCCTTTGCAATGCGGTGGTGATATAGTCGCATGGCCAGCTTGATTTATTCCGGTGTACAATGCATATTTTTTCCAGCATTCTTATACACATCTCCTTAAACTTCTTTTTCTTCCTCAAACCTTCTTTAACTGCCTTGTACCGCTACATGTGCCGCTGCTAGACGGCGTTCTACCTAGTGTAACCCGCCGTGGTTGCTCAGTGGCTATGGTGTTGGGCTGCTGAGCACGAGGTCGCGGGATCGTATCCCGGCCATGGCAGCCGCATTGCGATGGGGGCGAAATGCGAAAACACCCGTGTATTTAGATTTAGGTGCACGTTAAAGAACCCCAGGGGGTCGAAATTTCCGGAGTCCTCCACTACGGCGTGCCTCATAATCAGAAAGTGGTTTTGGCACGTAAAACCCCATAATTAAAAAAAATTAAAAAATTACCTAGTGTAATAACATGCAAGTGCAATGCAAAATGTGCACGTGTCGACGCTACGTGGCTCGCATGTCGTATCCCGGGACTCCTCACACGCTAGGAAGCGTTTATAGGGCACTTTAGCGCGGCACGCTAGCAAGCGGTGGCGTGGCCCAGTGTTAGAGCAGCTGACTTCGATGAAGCGGGCTCGGCTTCTTTAAATCGGTCTTTATTTTTCTCGTTCCCGGCGATAGCTGCTACGGACACCGTACACTGGTGGTGGCGGCTGCGGCGGGCGCCATCGTAACCCGAAACGGCTGTAGCAATGAGCCCATGAACAGGTTACGCTGTAAAATGTCTTGATAAGACGAGCGCTAGACCAATTTAAGGGAAATTTACTGTTTTTGAAAAAAAATATATATGATCGCATTTCTACGAAGAAAAATTATGATGTAAGGCTTGCAATGTTGTACTAAAGTTTCTGAAAATTGGTAGGCTTGAGTACTATTCTGCCACGAAGTGTATAAATTCGTATCTCTACATCAACAACACATATTGCAGTTCTTTAAAGTGCAGATGCTAGAGCACCTATGCCGACATCATACATATGTAAAGTTACACCTTAAACTAAATTGTTAGAATATTTAAAAGAGCTTCGCAAACGTTCTACTTATAAATTATTGTCATATTTTAGAGAGCCGTATATTCCATCAGTTTTCTCCTCTTAGGTGCATAAGTACAGGCATTTTACACAATAGTTGTATCGCCTTTATTGCGGAATTGGAAAATTGTGAACCTTATAACTATTTTATTGTTTTGCAATATTCGAGATATTTCTGAGCGAATTCGCAGCCTAAATAGTAAATTTACTTTCCACAGTCATTAGACCTCCATTTTTTTTGAAAACGTAACAAATATGATAAAATCACTGCAGTTGTTGATAAGAAACCAATTTCTCCGTTCCCATGTGTTTACACAGACAAGCGCTCCTGAGCCCAAGCTTCCTCTTAAACAAGAGAAGTAATCACAAACCACGGACACCACTGGTGGCACGGAACTCGCCCAATATCGAGCGTGTGTCCTACGGCCCATAGCACAACCCACCATAGAACAATAAACAGTTTGTTACTTAAGATTACACTGCTTGATTTTAAAGGAAGAAAGAGAGAGAGAAATAAAGAGGAAGTAAGAGCAGATAACAAGATGATAATATCCTGTTAGCTGCCCTTAAATGAAGAAGGAGAAACGCTCCAAATATCTGTGCAAATCGTGCAGTCTCGAACAGAGAAGCATCCTATGCCTCGAACATTTTGCCGGAAACGGTAGGAAAGAACGCACCTGTCCATGCCGCTGCCCATTTTATAGCGTCTACTATATCGTGCTTGAGTAACGCTGAGTTACTGAGAGCTCCAAGGTTTTCTGAGGATTCTAGATATGAGTGTTAAGACAACTTCTGAAATTCTTTGCATTGAAAGTTCCGCTAACATGAGCAATAATGAAATGTTTGTAGTCCTAGAAACATTTATGTATTGAAACGGTTGCTCCTAAATTACTTTGAATGTTGAATTTCATATTTTTGACGAAACGGGGGCTTCGAGGTGTGCATACTGCGGTGGTCGTTGCCATGTGCCGACGTGTATTGATTGGCGTTTCTGTGTAGGAGTATTATTGACAAGAAAGAACGCAATGTAGACACCCGCGAAGTGCTCGAGCGTAATCGATGTAGTAAGAAGTGATCAGCTCATCCAGGTAAGAAGTCCTTTGGTCGCCACCACGCTTCGCTGTTGATGCCATTAAAAATCATAAGTCATATTTATTGCAGTTTGAACAGCTAAGTATTTTGTTATTTGTGACAATACCACAAGGGTTCTTTCTGTACACGAGGTTTTTACATGAGGGGTGGGGGGAAAACAAGTTAGTGGATGTTGACGAAAAGTGACTCAATGGCGCCTATAAAGTGAGCAGGGTTGACATGAAAGACGGCTCATGGCGGAAGATTGTTCTAGTCAATGGCTGTCTTCTTCAAAAGACAATTGAATGTGCTTGGCGGGGCTGTGCTGGCACAGGGACGCTATACATAGCTTTAATATGGCTCATGCGTGAGAGATGCAATGAACTGGAGAGAATGCTTCGATACGGCATGACGAAAGATACGATAGAGGATAGCATAGCGATTTTGCGACGTGCCTGAAGACTTGGTAGACATCTTTATTCTTTTAGGTAGTTACGGGAGTAGCGTAAGTGTACTAAAAATACTATAAATCTAAAGACACGGTTTTGTATTGAATCAATAAGATCGGTTATCATATGTTCAGCAGGATCCCAAACAGAGCTAACTTACTTTAATTCGGATTGGATTATAGTTTTGTAGGCAAGCCGTTTTACAGGAACGAAGGCCTGTGCTGCATCAGCCTGAGATAAATTAAATTTCGGTTAGAATTGTTTGTAAGCTTGGTTATATGCATTGCCCAAGTTAGGTCATGGGAGATAATAATGCCTAGGTGCTTTGCGCAAGAATGCGAAATGATATTGTTGCGATTATGAGGGCATTCGCATGTCGGGTACTCCTGCCTTCTATAAAAAGAAAACTAAAATATTTTGTTAGTATGCACCTGTATTAACCCGTCACGACACCATTTATCTAATTGTAGTAAATCTTATGGGGAGCCAGCTTATCGATTATTCCAGGGAAGGGAAGCGTAGCAGGGGCAGCAGAAAGTTTGGTGGTCGGATGAGATTAAGAAGTTTGCAGGGACATGGCCACAATTAGCACATGACCGGGGTAATTGGAGAAGTATGGGAGAGGCCTTTGCTTTGCAGTGGGCGTAACTAGGCTGATGATGATGATGATGATGATGATGATGATGATGATGATGATGATGATGATGGTGGTGGTCATGAACCTTAAGTACACCAGGTCATGCCTCCCTCGCCTCAGTGCTAATTCTGTGTGCGTTGTGGTGGAGCATTCTTGAATCAGCGCAGCATGGGCCGATCCACATGCTCAACACTGCTGTAACACCAGCCGCATCTGCTTCCATAGCGTTGATTTGCTTTTTCACAGCAAGAAGAACGGCTTCCATTCCGTGCCTCTCAACCCAATGCCATGACAACGAGCACATTTCGCTACAAGACCCAATGATGAAAATATGCTCCAATAAAGATCTATCCAAACGATTTCTTGAAATGCCTACGCAACCCGAGTTACGTGACTCGCACTGCTTCAGTCTGTCGCGTAGAGAGAGACAGAAGGGAGGAAGCAAAAGCAGAGAGGTTAACCAGACTGAATCCAGTTTGCTACCCTACCCGTGGGGAGGTGGAGGGGAGGGAAACAGGGGAGGGAAATGAAATGAAAGTTTATTTCCATCTTGTAAGGTAAAGCTGGGGGGTGGCGGAAAAAAAGTTCTCCACTGGACAGCTTTTTTACATGAGTCAAATACATGAGTTATCGCACTTTGACATGCACTAAATTAGGTGCAGGATGTCTAAAGTCGGGCAGTGAAGCCTGTTGCCTTCAGGTAGTGAACAGGCACTCGAACTGCTTTCTGGGCTATTGAACTGTGAGGACAGGCTCCGAAGATCTTTGATTCTGTAAATGACCGATTGTCCAGTCTATTCAAGGAATACTGTAGAGTCGGACGTTGGTGATTAAAGCGAGAACAGTGGCACAGAAGATGAGTGAAGGTCTCTTCACACGTTCACTTAGCGCAGATGGGTGAGTACCCCATTCCAGTAGGATAGCTGTAGGAGTTAGGCAATGCTACTCCTACCCACAGCTGACAAAGCAGTGTTGTGTCACGTCGTGAAAGGTTTGCTGGTAATTTCAATTTCAGTGATGAGTCGAGGCTGTATAAAGGACACTTCGAGTTCTGGGCTGTATGTCAGTAACTTAACGTGATAGTACGAGATAGACTGCGAAGCTCTCTTGCAGCGTATACTCTCGATCAAGGTATAAGGAGTGTCGGTGCTCCAGCCTGGGCACTTCGGGCAGCGTCATCGGCGAGGTGATTAGCAACGATGCTACAATGTCCCGGCAGTCACTGAAAGATTATATGAAGTCCTCGTTCACAGGCGCAATGGAAAATTTGGTTGATTTGGAGCACCAGCTGCTCATAATTGCCACGTCGTAAACCTCGCAAGCTCTGGAGGTCTGCTTTCGAATCACAAGATATTGCCCATATCCTAGGCGGTTATTTTTCAGTGTATTCGACACCAGCGTGAAGATGTCGCGTAGATTGGCCTTACGATAAGCCACCTGCCGTAAAGCTGTTATAGCACTTGTTTATTTTGGAGAAAAATTGGTATTCAAAACTGTACGCAATAAATGAAAGATTGCCTCGAAACACAGGCCTACTATTGAATTGAAAACCTCATTAGTATTTAGTAAAACAAAATGTCACTAATTTGTTAGTTTTTGAGGAAAAAAAGCACTTGATTCTATTCAACAAAAATTCTGCTGATAAAAAATATTTTTCAAACCTTCGTATACTAGAACAGGACAGTAATCAGCATTCGCGTACTAATTTGGTATTCCCATTGTTAAGAGTAGACCAATGTGTATATCTTGATTTCTACGTACTTCACTTACTAATAGCTTGCTACATTCTTGCTAGTAGACTATGGACAATGCTAGTAGACTATGGAGCTTGCGCGGTACCCTATTTTCTTGCCCAGAACTTGTAAGTAGTAAATTTTGTGATAAGGATCCTAATATTTATTATTTGATTTAATATTAGGCTTTACTTTCTCGATTCAATTCGCTATTCAAATTGAAATCTACTATTCGGTATTCGCAATCCCTTACCTTTTATGGGACTGTGTATATATATATATATATATACTTTTCTGTAATCACTGATTTGTTTGTGACCTTCATTTTTAATACAA
The DNA here is from genome assembly GCF_038994185.2 of Dermacentor albipictus. NCBI lineage: Eukaryota > Metazoa > Arthropoda > Arachnida > Ixodida > Ixodidae > Dermacentor > Dermacentor albipictus. The sequence goes on from NC_091823.1 coordinate 92,357,957, forward strand.
TCTTTAATTCACTGCCGCAATGACGATAAAGCGCAAGCAAGCAGTATGTAAGAGTCAGCCGCATCATAAAATTACACTTGCGCATAGCACCTCCAAGCAAATTTCCGCGACACACTGTTTCAAATCCGTGCAGAAAAAAACATCTTATCACACTGATCACCGCAAGGCAAACTGTTCCGGCTTCTATAGCAATTCCTTTACCATCCTTCGTTTTTCGCCTGGTGTGTCGCAACTGCAAATAAATATTCATGAGCTGTCATTTATAGAAACCCTTTGATCAGCCGTCTTACAAATTTCCATACACGAGCAATGTATGCGATTCCCCCTCTGGCGCACCATACAACGTATGCACTTTTACTTCTTTCTTTCACACGCACATGGTTTTAGTTATTCATAAGCTCCTCTGAACAACTTCAGAGTACGGGTTATATTTCGGCTAGAGGCACTCGAGGTAGCGTGTTCATTATCTAGCCTTGGTTCACACTTTAAAACAAGTTTTATGTTTTTGCCGTCCTCTGCTTGTCGCAACCAACGAAACCCAGCTAGTTTCATTCTCGCTTTTTCCTTGAGGCAGCCATCGTTTCCTGCATTTTAATGGCGGCACTGTCAGTGTCTCCTTTTTATCCTGAAGTGAGGCAGCCTGTTTTCATTTGATGCTGATATTTATTTCTTCTTAAGAGCCTTCTACTTCTTTTTATTTGTCACTTGTGTTTAACCATGATCTGCGTCTTCTTTTCTTTGCAACTTAGCTATCTTCGTCCAGCTTCCCTTCTCCACATATTCTGCTGTAATGACACGTTGCACAGTACAGGGTTGATCGCCTGTGAGCTCCAATTAGGGGAACCCTGGCAGCCCACGGCCTGAGGTGATTCTTGCCAAAATTAGAAAATGGCGACGCAGAACGCAGTACTGATGCGGCTCTGCAATCATCACCCCGTCCTTCTCAACCGCTGAGGCTTTTCCTAATTTTGTACCTTACCTTTTTCCTTTTCTTTCAGCTTTGTAGTTCTTTCGATGCATGCTTTTGTATACTCGTAAAGTGCGGCGATGACATCGGTCTTCTTTTCACTCTCTTATGGCCTTCATTTTTGTATTTAATACTTCCGCCTGCGTTGTTTCAATGCTCTTCTAATATCGCTAGAAGTGTATAAGGTTCACCCTATTTCATCCTGATATTCCGTGTCTTTTTTTGTTACTTGCAATGACAGCATGCTCCACGATCTTACGGTAATAGCACAGCAAGCTTCCTAAAGGCTTCAGAAGACAGTCCCCTCGTCGCAGGTCAACTCGGTTTTTAAAGCTTGGGAAGTCAAATTACTCCAATGTTACACGTTCAACTTTGCTCACGGATTTGTGGCTGGGAAAGAAGACCATGCACTGCCTGCGAATGATAGGGGAATATGAGGGAGAGGGAAGGAGGGGGGATTGCGCCTCTACGTCATAGCGTTCCTGCCTCATCCGAGGGAGCAACTTTTCGTCTCGCATATACCCATCTTCTCAGTTTTTATATATGCGCCAGGCTTCTCGGTTGAGTGATAACGTGACGAGTTGTCGCTCTCTCGATATCAGTGTTTTTTTTTTCTCTTTCTATCTTGCGAGGTTCCTCATTTCCATCATTCACGCTGGTGCGCACCGAAGCGTGTTTCTGTCAGAAAGCTCCTCATCATGAGCCCGAAAACTAGTGCGGCAAAACGAACAAGAAATGCTTCATAGCTCTCTCTCTCTTTCCCCGTCATCGCCTCACGATGCAGGCAACAGCGTAGGAGACAAGATATCGAAGACGATGGCAAGTAAGTAATAGACGTGCCGAAATAAAAAAAGACTAGACCAATAGAAATGCTCCTCACTTGCATTAGGGGCTGGGAGAGACGCCGTCGAAGAAGTGAAGGCCACTGCTCCGTACTTGAGTATATATAGACGACGCAGTGCCTCCACTGATGACAGACGCGTTAGACTTTTCTATTGGCAGAATTTGTTTGTAGTGGCTTCAGCAGTGAAAGCGCCATCGTTCTGCTGCGTACACGTGCGTACGTAAATTCGTTCCTATGTCTATGATGTCTATGTGTGTGACCACACGTGCAAAGTTCATTGTCAACTCGTTGCCTGCTGATGATCCGATTCAATTCAGGCCCAGCATAGCTGCTCCCCACTCCTGCGAGAAGGGGAACGCGGCGGCACAAGGGTACTGACAGGCGCTAGAAGGTGTCATCATCGGTTCTCGCTGTCCACGCCAGCATTGTCGTGGCATGTCGCCCTAAGGGTTTCCCAGGCGGTATGCAGCGCCAAGATAGCGTTGCTGACGCCTCGTCACAGCGGCGTGCTTTGTGGTTTCTTCATTAGTACATTTCACATATCATTTTATCTATCTCGTTTTCGCTCTCTTAAGCGTCTTGCCTCTTTGTTCTCTTAGTTTTTCTGTCCATACATTGACCGAGCGAATGATGATACACTTCCTCGGAAACATTTACGTATCGATTGCAACACTCTCATGTAACTGCTGACTCTTTTCATTTTATACTTTCTTCTCTGCTGTGTCACTTCCGTCAGGTCGCCTCTCGATGTGTCCGTCCAGTCATTACTGTAGCCTCCCTTGGACTGCTGTATGTCCGAATGTTTCCTATCACACAAAAAAAATCTTGGTGTCACTGTCCACGCCACTCGAAAACGATCAACCAAGCCACGCGTTCCCGACGTGTCCCGAGAACGCAGTGGCCGGATGAATGGCACTCTCGCATTTGCAGTGGCCCTGCTTGCGACAGCCTGCGCTGATTCTTTACGTGCCGATGCGCTGCTCAGCGACGCACAAGAGGCACGTTGGCTCTACTGCTTGCATATTGCGCATCCGCATGCATGAGATGGCGTCGCGCTCTGACAGTGCACTCATTGCGCCGCTTTTACGTGACACATTTCCGGTTTCTTGCTGCCATTTCTGATTTCTTGCTACATAAAGTACGGCTTTCTGGAATGTTGCCGGCGTGATTATGTTCTCTCTGTATCGTTCGCGCATTATTCGGGCTATTCGTGATGCGATTGCCACCGGCGTAAGTGTACAGTGCTTTTCTCTCGTCGCTTACCGTTTTCTTGACGCGTCTGAATGAATGATAGAAAACTTGACAATTTACAAGACACAGTCTTTCTTGTTTCTTCTTTTTTCCTTTATTGATATTGGGGACACAGTGATAGCAGCTAACAACAGTGATTTGTGACATTGTTTTGCGTATGCGCTCAATATAGTGCCTACTTCAGAAGAAGAAAAGAAAGAAAGAACTACGAGGTAGTGACCTGCTCCTCGTTCGCGAAATTGAAAAAAAAAGGTTGTCAACACCGTTTGCGTGATCATAACTTTCACTTTGCTGCCGAATTGTGACAGTACTTGAGTACAACTTTCGCAAGCAAATGTAGATTTTTTCATGCGCACAAGTTACCTCACTTCAATTTTCATGAACGATCTGTATTCGTCTAAGTGGGAGAAAAGGATAATCTACTACGCTAGGCGAATTAAATAAGTTATAATATTGTCCGACAGAGTGCTTATGCCAGTTAACAAAATACAGAGGCACAATAAGTCATGCTAAAATGCACAAAGGAACCGAAAATGAACACTTAAAAAAATCTCAAATAGAAAACATATATTGCTAGAAGAAAGCAGTATACAATATATTATTCAGAAAGACCAATGATGTATAAGCCCGAGACATAAATAAAGAATACAACGGCTTCACTGATTCCCTGTACTAAGGAAAGATGGTGAAACAGCGCATAAGAAAATTTTGAAGGATTTTATCGGAAGCAACAGAGGGCACTGACTGTAGACAGCTTTCTATAAGTGTACACAGCCTCGACCCATCACTAAAACTTACATTACCAGCGAACCTTCCACGACGTGACGCAACACTGTTGTGTCGGCTGTGGGTAGGAGTAGCATTCACCAACTCCTACAGCTGCCGCATTGGAATGGCGGATTCACCAATGTGCTCTAAGTGCAAGTGTGAAGAGACCATCAGTCACCTTCTGTGCCACTGTTCTCGCTTCGATAATCAACGTGAGACTCTCCAGTGTGCCTTAAATAGACTGGATGACAGGCCATTCACGGAAGCGAAGATCTTGGGAGCCTGGCCTCACAGTTCATTGGCCCAGAAAGCAGTTGGAGCGCTTTTTCGTTACCTGAAGGCAACGGACTTGAGTGCCCGACTATAGACATCCTACACTTAAGTTCTCTCTCTTCCTCTTTCACTCCCCATTCACCTCCCCACGCGTAGGGTAGCAAACTGGACTCAGTCTGGTTAACCTCCCTGCCTTTCCGTCTTCCCTTCTCTCTCTCTCTCTCTCTCTCTCTAGGAACAAAAAAGGCAATCGATTCATGTCGCTGCATTCGCAAGCGCCACTTGAAATTATCCACTTTTGTTAATTACTGTAGATAGCGTTCGTATGCATCATATTTTCGTGTAAAGGCTGCCCTCGTGTAAGGGATGCACCCTCTAATTGGAGGGAAAAGTTTTGGAAAAAAATTCAAGACGTCCCGCGGTGAAAGCGAATTTCCGTTACCACTAGATGACGCCAGTTGCTCTTCCGTCGATGCCGCTCAAGACGGCGCAACAGCGTCATTATTTCTTTGTGAGGTGCGTGTGCTCGACTGCGTTGGTAGTGTTTTCAGTCAGAGAGGTGGCATCCATCTGTAGCGACGGGAGCCCTGTTTGGGTCAACGCTGGTCAGGGACGATGGGCCGGTATCTGAGGTCGTTTACGGCAGCGTTATTTCAGTTGCGTCTCTCTCACTTTCTGCTCCAGTTGCGGAAACAGTAGGAACCTTTAGCCGGCCGTCATCGGCCTGACTCGTGTATGGGCAGCACCCAGCCAAGATTGTAGCAAAGAAAGTATGGTCCTTACACGAGTACTTAATATACTCGGCTGAATAAATACATAACCTTACTAGATTTGTTTCGTCTTCCATGCATTCTGCGTAAAGGTTAACGAATGAGTGCTTTCTCTTTTTCATCCGCTTCACAGTGATCAGGAATCAGGGACTCCGCTGCTCAGTGCTTTTCGTCAAACATGTTACTCATAGATTACGCGAAAGGTGACCGCTGAGGTTGATATTGCGGATTGCAGCTTAAGTTTTCACTTAAAAGGTATCGCGTTCACTATGACTGTACAGTTATTCCAACACCTAGAGTGTGTTCTGTTTGAATGTCAGCGCAAATGAGAAAAAACTAGGCCCTCTTAAAAATATGTTTAAGAATTGCGAACTCCAGAAACATGTCCATGCTGATTTGCTTCCCAAATGCGCCGTCGGTAACCTGAGTTGCAATTGATGGCACTCTCGCAGCGCGTGACAATTTGCATAAATATTTTCCTTACTCACTCTCAACCATCCGCTAATTTTTATGAATGCTGCCGGGTTTTATGAGCCGTTTAAGGAAAGATAAGAATAACCAATTAGGTCACAAGTCATGCACAGGAGTGCCTTGATGGAATATATCGGGTGTTCTTGGTCGACTGCTACAAAATGTCGCCTGTGGTAGACAGCACAATTCTAGTCATTGAGCTGCACTTGTGGAGAAGGTGTACATTACTTCCACGGCACACTGAAATACATCATCAACTAATTAAGAAATTTTGATGAAATAAGTTTTAAAATAATTACTTTAGCGGCATAAAATGCACTTTAAGAATTGTATACAGTTAATTCGCAAGGCGAATTTGCTTGCATGGAACGAATTCTAAGGATGACATCAGTTGCGAGATGCTCATTCCCAAAGTGGGTAATATAACACACTGATATTCAAGTTATATTTTTCAAAGCATTTGTTTTGTTAAAAAGTTACTTGGAGCAATAGCATATTTTTTGCTATCAGTTTGACGGTGGAGGTTTTGAAACAAACACCATCCACAGGAATCTTTCCAAGAGGATATTCCATATAGTCTCACAGGCTACAATTCGTAATTTGCTAAGCGCAATGTGACCCGTGCCGTAATTACATAAAGATAGTAAGTAAAATTTTATGTTAGTTGAATATACATCTCGATATCTTGTAAAGTATTATGCGCGTTTTTCAGTATTTCAGCTCGAGTACTAGGACTTTGCCAACTAACACAGGCGTTTCTTTAAATATTACGACAGATCTTAGAAGGACGCCCCTGCGTCCGCTATGTATACGCGTAGACACTTGTATTTGTATGCGCTTGTATTTGTATTGGCTGTCCTTGGCATCTTTGTGTATGGGCATTTTATCCTGCGTAGACGCTTTAACTTTAGGTGTTCATGGGTGCTGGTGCGCTTCGCACCCAAATGCGTTTCTCTTCAGCCTTTCAATAGAGAGAGAGAGAGACGAACATAGAAGAGAGGAAATGCGTGGAGGTTAACAGGACGCGTGGCCGCTTAGCTAGCCTGCATGGGGGTAGAATGGATATATGAACGAAAAGACGGAAGAAGGAAGTGTCAGCATTATGTGAGCACGCAAGCAAGAATGCGCGACAAGTCTACTTGCTACACGAATTTGCCGACTTGAGGATTTTACAGCAGTGTTCAGCCACTCGATCCTGACTCTCTACAAGGGGCATAAAACACATTGTATAGGATTTTTCCTTATATGGGCAACGCGACACAGCCGAAAGAGAAGGAATGGATGCTATAGGTGTCGCGCTGCACATCCAACTATCTACCAATTCCCACTACTTGCTGTGTTCCTGCAATGTGTAGATTGTTATTCTGTTTTATTTTCAAAAAAAAACACAATCTATTCAGGCTACCTTTGAGAAGCAGTAGCTGGACAAGTATAGAGCATGGTATGGCAGTGATGTCCAATTTTGAGGCGCAGTATACAACAATGTCGATGAGTTCTCGGTCTTGTCGTTCGAAAAGCGGATGCGGACATGTTAATCATAATTATGTGGACACATGATACACAAGGCGAACTAAAGTGAAGAAGACGGGAACGCAATAGCCGATAATAAAGACAAACCTTAACATTCTTGTTTATTCTTCTATTAATTTTTCTTTCTGTATATTTCTGCTTCTTTCTTTGCTTTATTCTCCATCTGGGTCGTATTTTACCTTGCTGTTTCAGTTCCAATTACAACGGGATGTTAGCAGTAATTCAGTGAAAGCCTCTTGAGGTGGCGACTAGAACATCAAATCATGGATGTGGAATATTCTTCCACTGGGTTTGACGTCAAGTATAAATTTTCATACACATTCTTGGACAGTGCTTTCTATCGAATTAAATATGTGAGTGCATGTCTTTTTTTTTTACATTTTGCGGTGATTGATGTGCCTTACTTATTACTGTTATCGCTATTTCGCTTTAGCACGAGGTGGTCTCGCTACATACTACGTTACGTCAACGCGTTGCTTGACGAGCACTGTAGCTAAAGAGATTGATCCCGTCTTACGATAGTCCACGCCTGCTGCGAAGAACTTCATCATTTCGCTTTCTGCAGAATCTTAGAGAATACAAGGGGTAAAATAAAATAAAGGCAGCAGTCGAAGGAGCAGGAGCAGGAGCAAGTCGAAGGAGCAGGCAAAGGAATCTTCCCTTTAAAAATACTAGGTCAATGTTCTCGACCGCTATCCACCGATGCAGGTCACGAAAGCACCGCTACACGTTTTGAAGATGACTGAGCTCTGCAATCACCTATGATTTAATGGTGAAAGCCGGTTATGTGGGTGCGCGGGCCTCCTTTGTTCATCCTTTCTTTCTTTGCGTTCATCCTTTCTTTCCACTGTAGGGTTGCAAAGCAGGTGCAACCTCAATAACTTCCCTGCATTTCCTTTATATATTTCTCTCTGTCTTTCGAGGCTCTTCGTATTGCTTTGTATGCATTCCTAAGTATGTGTGCCTGTGTGCGTGTATGTGTGCATGTGTGTGCATGTATGTGCATGTGTGTGTGCATATGTGTGTGTTCGTGTGTGTGTGTGCGTGTGTGCTTGTGTGTGCGTGTGCGTGAGTGTGCGTGTGTGCTTGTGTGTGCGTGAGTGTGCGTGAGTGTGTGTGTGCGTGAGTGTGTGTGTGTGCGTGAGTGTGCTTGTGTGTGTGTGTGCGTGGGTGCTTGTGTGTGCATGTGTGTGTGTGCGTGCATGTGTGCGTGAGTGTGTGTGTGCGTGAGTGTGCGTGCATGTGTGCGTGTGTGTGTGTGTGTGCGTGTGCGTGTGTGTGCGAGTGCGTGTGCGTGTGTGTGTGCGTGTGTGTGTGCGTGTGCGTGTGCGTGTGCATGCGCGTGCGCGAGTACGTGTGCGTGTGTGTGTGCGCGTTCACGTCATCTATAGCGCTTAGATAAGTCTGCATATGCGGACCAGTCCTCCTAGGTAATACATGCCATCCAACGACAATGCATCTTTAGTGGCACTTTGAAGCGCAGAAAAACACGCTAATTTTGAAATTCAGCGGTTTGTGTTGGACGTCGTGGCGTAACGCCGAACAATGCCCGTTGCAAGTGCAATAAAGGAGAAATAAATGCAACATTTTGAAAAACTGTAGAACATGGCTTTTTTACCAACGGCAATTGTTCAAAGGTGGAAAACACGAGCAATGGCACAACAGAAAATTGAAGGACCCAAAAAGCGTGAACGTCAACTTCACTTTATTTACTTTCGTGTAAGAAAATACGGTACAGAAAAAAAAAGAGAGCAGTGCAAACATTTAGCAATCCCCTACGAGCGACAGCGTCATATACATAGTAAACTTTCTGGCTTTCCAAACAAATCCAAAGGCCGCAAGGTATGTTATTTCAATCACAGAAGTCAGCTTTGATGTGTGCTTACTCAGAGTTTACACAGATTTGTGCATTTTTTTCTCAAGAAACTTCAACTCGTTGTGCCAGACCCTAGGCTTCTAGCTATGATTCTAGCTATGGTCGCAATCGCTCAACGTAGAATTTCCATATATTCGGTTAACCTCCTGTTCTGAACATCATCTGAACATTCGGGCATTATCATAAAAGGTCGGTAAAAATATCTCATCAATTGCTTCATGCTAGCAGTGCTCCGAGGCCGCGTTCATCCGCAAACAATCCTATTGTACCTACGTCCGTTAGCATCAGCTGGCCTCCCCTCTCAGCCGCTGTTCGTCAAGAAAGCCGTTGTTTTGGCAGTTGCGACTACGAAATTATAATGAACGCGGGTGCACCCGCCAAATTTTTACAAGATTCGGGTGATATGGGTCCAAAAGCACTGCCACCGACCGACAAGACTGCTTTTCCAGAATAGTATACGGTCGCGATAGAGCACAGGACGAGTAGAAACGCCGTTAGTAGCGGCTTCAAATCCCGTCGGGCTTCAAGGAAAAGGTGCACCCAAAGCAGGTAAACGGCTTCGTTTACCTTATGTGCCTCAAGGCAGAAGATATACTTGCAACCTTCCCGATACCAGCCACCAAAGTGAACTTGTATGACGGCGTCCTTGCGGCGTTAGCCAGCTTCTTCATTGGAGAGAAAAATGCTGTCTCTGAATGCGCTTTGCACAACAGTCGCTCGCAGTGGGACCTCACAGTGTAGTGAGTGGTGCTGCTCGCAAAGAAAACTGAAACAGTAGGCAATCCTAGGAGTGGGCAGCGTGATCCGGATTGAGGATGAAGGAAGGCGATACCATCGCAGGCTGACAGCTGGTTTTTTTTTTTCTTATTCACACACGGGCCAACAACCCCTGGCCGAAACCTAGGCTGGGTCCAGGCCCACCCCACGAAATTGCAGGGCACTCATTGAAGTTATTTGAATGAATGAATGAATGAATGAATGAATGAATGAATGAATGAATGAATGAATGAATGAATGAATGAATGAATGAATGAATTACATATACACAGAATGGGATAAGGTGACACGTACAAGTGGTGAAATGGTGTCAGCGTATCTTATAATACCTGGGTTCTTTATCATACAGAGTGGTAGAAGTCTGACTGATGCATGCACCAGAGTTAACATGCCTAAATTAAACTTCTACAATCTTGCGGTTGATTTGGTTTTCATTTCTATGCAGTAATCTAGTTTTTTTAGACTAAAACTATCTTCCATCTAAACTAAACTATCTTCCAAACTAAATTTTTTAATAGCAGGATAGGCTGACACGCTTTCACCACTTGTACACGTCACATCATTTCATTCTGTTTATATTTATTCACATGCGTGAAAAAAAAATAAGCCAGTTGTCAATCTGCGCTCGTCTCATGTACTTCCTTTGTCCTTCGTCCACGTTCCCCTGCCCACCCCTAGGAACATATTCAGTTACGAACTCACCCAGCTTGCTGCGATGAAACAGTACGTTGCCCCCAATAAGCGCTGACGTTTCCGTAAAGCCACCTGTTGAACTTGCTCAAGTCGACAGAATTCGCATGCCGGCTTGACAAAAGAAATTCCTGCACTCACAACCCAATGCCACGCAGAAGACACTCGTGGAGCAGGCACGTGCGCCACAGTATGTTACTGGCGTGGGAGCGCAATGAGATGTTCACTAACCCAAATGTCTTGCATCCAAGGCAGAGTGTCACACGTGCAACACGTAGGGTCATTCTGAATCAGTCTGCAAAGCGATGCGCTTAAGGGAAATCAGTCAGTGACTGCCAGTGACATTACGAGTTACTCACGCAGGTACAAGCTATGGAAGACTCTGGTTTGTGTCAATGGCCAGCAGATTCCATTCTTTTTCTCGACGCAGCAGCAAGCGTTAGAGTAGTGCCTACTACCGTCTTAGTAGTGCGTACTATGGTCTAACTATTAGCGATCCAGGTAGGCCAACAGTCCGATCAACTAAGCAGTACACATACAGTAAATATACAGCAAGACATTCGTACATCACAGAAAGTTTCGTTCAACCTCCTAAAGCGAAGTGATGCCGTGCTGGCGAAGGCAAACACACTCCGCTCTTATTGAGTTGCCACAGATCTAGGCACTGTTCGCCCTAATACAACGTTATTGGCAGTTGACATTCGCAAAGCCATTGAAGACAATTTGCTGTGCCTCAGTTATTTGCCCCACCCTTCTCGTCGTCTGCCCATTCAACTACCAGCTGAAGTATAACGTCTGGCACTCTAGCACCCATGCATGAAGGCCTTGAAGGCTCTCAACGAACATATCTTGAAAGGCTTGCGCGACCGCCAAGTCGCTATGGCTATACTTAAGGAAGGGATGTTGTCTTAAGGAATGTTGTGTGTCTGGTCTGTGCGCATAAAACGTCTTGCGACATCCGTCAATGTGCCAGCTCAAATACGTGCTGAGAAAGGGCCATGTCAGGTGGTGTGGGCGTCCAGAGAGCCGAAAAGATGAAAGCAACCATTAATACATGCTGTATTAGTTTTCGTGTTAAATGAACTGTTTGCATATACCCCATAGGCGTCACACCACACAGCAACCTGAAATAATGTCGATGCTACCATTTCTATACTGCAACTCAACAAGAGCCCATTCACTGTGGAAAAATAATGAGCTAATGAAAGTTATCTGTGATGCAGCCGGGCGAATACTGTGGCATTCTTCTGCTCACCGCACCTCGCCTGTACCTCCCCCTCGCCTCGAACCAGTACTGAAACACAGAACAGAAATAAACAAAATCAACGTTTGTGTAAATACGGAAATGGAACACAGTTGAAAAATGAAAGGGAGTTTACGACTAAAACTAAAAGAAACATGTGGGCTTTCTGCAATACGCTTAATCCTTATACTTTGTGTCTGTGCTGCTGCAAGCTGCTGCTTTATTTTGCGAAGAGGCTTCCGAGGACTTTCCACTGCTTAACTGCTTTCCTCTGTTTCCCTTTGCTTGTTTAAAGCACGGCAAATGGGAGGGAGCTTGGGAAGGGGTTTCGAACACGTGTGCCCGTGCACAGTTGACTGGGAAAAAAAACGTTCACAGCAATATTGACGCTCCCAAAAAACACCTCCATTCTGGTGCCTAGCGAGAGCACGATGAAGTGTTCGTAAACGAGCTTAAAACGCGCAAGCCATCATCGACGCCGAAGAAAAACATGCACGTGTGTTCGCTCGTCACAAGGCAGAGAAGCGTACTGCGTTCCTGCGCTCGTTACGACATGCTTCACGAAAATGATTTTCGCCGCATTCCCTGGAGAGTGCATTGTGTCCGATATTTCATTCATTTTATTTCTTCTTGTGCCCCGATACCATACCTCGTTAAAACAATGCAGTGACGTTCAAGCTAGACTCCCACTTTGTATTCACTGTAGCTTCCGTTACAGAGTTGTTAGTACTCAGATAAGACATCATTATTGAGCTGTGTGCTTGGTGTAAAAACAGCTGTGCACAGATTTTGCCGTATTACATGTAGCGCTGAACTAATACTATTGGAAATGCACGCAGCGTTGGCACCATGACCCCTTGCCTTCGCTTCACAGGTGATATCGCCCGCAGCTTCCAGCGCACTGCGCGCATCTAGAGGAAAACGGTACAACGATACACAATGATGTTATCGATCGCACTAAAGCAGTGGCGAAGACAGGCGCAAAGCGCCCATCTACATCTACACGTTCCGTAAAGCTGCCAGGACTAGCGGACGATGTGCACGTGAACGACGCATCTTTATAGCGGCGCTCGATGATTGTCTGTTTGGAGAAGCTACGGGCTCTTTCTCTCTGGCCGTTTACTGGAACGGTGCCTTCACGGAGCTTAAACTGCTAAACCAGCTGCAGCAAAGAGGAGTGGGGCATGAACGCTCATGATGCCCTATTTGTTCACGTGTTGTTATTGTGTCGTACTTATTTTTTCTCCTAGTCTTCCCTCTCTTTGTCTACCGCTCATATCTCGTGAAAAGCGAGATGTTCATTTTTGTGATAGTTTAGCCCAGTGCTGTTGTTTCTACATGTCTTTATGCGGCTTTCTTTTTTGTAGAACACATTAGAGCGTTTTCAGTTGAATGAGGCAGAATTTGTTGTAGATAATACCTGCGTGGCAAACACTCCATTATTTGTTACAGGGGACTGTAAACAACCGAATACCTAGGTGCTTTCTAGGGGCAATGGTGGAAAATCTGGTGAAAGAAGTTGCCGTCATCTCTTATACTGCGAAATCAACCATCAACTACCTTCTCTACATTTCGCTGCCTAATATAAAAAGGAAATTATTAGGGGGAAAAAGCAAGAGTATTTATGTTTTATCAAAAAGAACCTATCTGTAAGATATGCCTCCTAAAGCGCTTTTTTGCTTCTTAAGATTAATTATCCTATTTCAGCGCCAGTTGTTTGTAGCTGTAGCATTTTTCCCTAGGGCTCCTCTTGGACTACAAGAAGAAACTAAACCAGTGGGACCTCACCCAGTAGAAAGTGTTGCCGACATTAAATTCTAATTCAGTGCCCATTTCAACGACTTCCACTGAGTTGTGAATGCTGTGAATGTGGTTGGCTACAATTCAATCTCTTTGATTATCGTACTAAAATAAAAGCAGACAGTAAACGGAGATTATTAGAAGCTACACCAGTACATGTGTTTGACGACAAGGGCGGGCTTACCCGCGCGGAAGAGGTTTTCTTGAATAAGGTTATGGCCAACGCTGCATACACACCACACATACTTGAGAAATGGCACCAACCCAGACAAGCTACGATTGCGAAGACTTACACCCGATGTACACATTGCCAGGAGTCCTGCAGAGCAGACTTGCAACACCTCATTTGGAGCTGTGCAGCTTTTTCACAAGGGAGATCCAATATTCATCATCTACTACACGGAGACATTAGAACACTAGGAATTGCAATACAAACTAACCATGAAACACAGAAAGCCGTTGCGACATATGGCAGACAAAGTGGCCTGTTTCGAGTAGTGTAGAAGGGATCGATAAGCCCATGTGAGAGCGGCGGACCTGAACATGCACCTGAGCCTGCATAAAGCGGAAGATCCCAGACTGAGATGAAGAAGTGTTTCAGCCAACAGTCTAGGTACCTACATTCCCTTCCCTACTAATCCCCATCAGCGGCCTAGAGCCATCCCCTTCCTTAAAATAAAGGCTTTATTCATTCATTCATTATGTTGTAGAAACTGGAGGTCCTGTGCAGGTGCCTTGTACGCAAAGCTCTGTGTTCGGGTAATGTCGAGGATACGGAATTGTAGTTTTCTGGAGGCGGCATACACGATAGTGAACCTGAAGTTTGCTGTAAGTAGTGACAGCTGTACACGTTTTTGACAGAAATGACATTTGATTACGGCGCTTCCCTGCACTACGAGCGAGATCACTTTGTTTTTTCATGCGAAAAACTTCTATTTATTTGAGCCACAAGCAGCAGTGTTGTGCCGTTTACGCTTTTCCCGCAGCGCTGTAACCATCAGAGCTACTCCATAAGGGTGATGGAGGTGATGCGCATTGCTGACACTCGATCATTCTTAAATGACTCCTGCTGCCTTGATTTTCACACAAACAGGTCACGCAAGGCAAACGGAAAAAGAACTTAACCTGGACCAGTTGGACAAATGGTGTTTCTTTACACGTAGTGATTTGCAGAACCCTGTGCAGGTAGCTAAGAGAATCTGAAAAATAGGGCCCTAGACAGTCTAAAATTCCATTCGGGTGAGTGTGCTAGTACAAATTCGTTTTGGTAACGTGAATCGTTTGGACATAACTGCTTCTAAAAACACTCTATCGGCGTGTCTGTCTCGAGAACGCATACAACTGCATAAGACGGCAAAATAAATCGATCAAAGCAAAAACCTTCTATACAGGCATGCCATTGAAATGTGGTGTGTCAGAACCATTCTAGCCAAAGCGTTAGATAAATAATGGCATACGATGAAGTATGCCATTGGCAGTGTCGAAAAAAAAATTTAAGGGACTGACAACGAAGTTTTCTGGGAACCGTTAATTTTAGGGAAATGGAAAGCGCAACCTTCAGTGAACAAACGCGCAGTGGTAACGCGGAATACGTCGTTGAACTTTTTTGTTTTATCAGAACTTTTCTATCTACAGTAAGGATACGATGGAGGTATGCTGGTAACAGTGACAGATGATCGCGATAGCGAAAATGCGCCGGCACTCGTGAGAAGCAAACAGGTACAGTCCTAGCTGTAGGAAATAATACGATGTTTACCAAGCCGATGTTCCCGCGATTCATGTTTTCTGAAGTGTAAAATATGCTTAAAATAATAGCTACTTGCTTTCTTGGTTTCCTCACCCGCTGCTTTTGTCGTACACAAGTCAAGGCGTTTATTTAGCCAACGTAAGTGGTAGCTAGGATTTGCCATTATTGCTATTATTAACGTCCATTCGAGTGCACCAAGTTTCTTTGCACTTACTGCACCTATATTTACAGTGTGCTGCATTGTCCGAGGCACAGCGGCACACGCTGTACGTCCAACCTCAGTTGCATGGAGTGTAATACAAGGAGCCGCTGTGGTGCAGCCGCCCTTCCACCCTGCTGCGAGTGGGTGTAGCCCGACGCGGCTCAAGCGCCGCCGCCTGCGCCTTCAGGTACGTCTGTGGTGCCGGGCACGTTCTCGCAATTAACCAAACCTATTCCCGCGCTGGTATCCACCTACGGCACAATGTATCTGTAACTACGGCACTGTAACTACGGCACTTTGTATCTCACATGGAGAGCACATAACCACAGTACTCACTTACAAGCACGGTACAGCTCGCAAGCTCGCGCGCGTACAGATGCACTCATGTGCACCGCCATGCAATGAGGGATGCTGTGTCGCTTCCGCTCCATTAGTTGCCTATAAAGGAAGCACCGCTCCTAAGCGTGAACGTTACTTCGTAATGTTCACGCTTGTGCTCTATTAATTAGGCGGCATTACTGTGCCGCTTCCACTCCATTAGTTGCCTATAAGGGAAGCACCGCTCTTAAGCGTGAACATTACTTCGTAATACGCATAGAATTAGGCACAAAGGCACATGTAATATAAATACAGCATGTTTAAAGAATAGGCTGGCAACATCTCACAGTAGCCGGCTTACGTGCAATAATCTCAATGACTCGATCTCAAATGCCAATGTTTCACCGCCAGTTGGTGCCACTTACCATTTTCTTTTGACTTTCTGTTCCAACTGATAATGCTAGTTCCTTATTAAATCGCCAAGAGAATGCTCGATTCTATCGCTACAAGTAATGTTGTTTTCATTCGCAACGACACCTCATGACGTGTTGTAACTACTTGTCGGTTCCTTTAAAGAAAGTTAGACGCCAGCTGTATTCCCAGATTATTACTCAAAATACTGAATTACCAGGAATAGTCATCGTTACTACATAGTGAAAAATGATGATCCGGGTGGTTAAACAGAAATGTTGTTTTTTTTCAATCCACGTAAAGAAAGTGAAGAAACATAAACCCGTGAGGACAAAAAAAAAAAGACGGTGCACAAAACGCTGCATTTTCAATGTATGGTGGCTTTATGACCTTTAATTCTGTCATAGTTTACGCTTAATTACAATTCGAAACAGGGGTAACCGATTAAGCAGGAATATATTTAGAAACATGAGCAGCAGACGAGCCTTGACTTTTGGTGTCACTTTTCTTATCTGCGAGTACCACTTGTTTTCCCTATATTTTACATGCCATGGTCGCATGTGAATTTGCAATCCTTGCACGCGTTGACGCTCAGGATATCCTGGCATGCTCTCAGCCGGCACACAGAACTGCCAGGCGCGGCGACCTCTTCCATCGCCGTGTATAACGGCAGAACAAAAAGGTCAATTTAAATCGTAACACACTCACTTGCAACTCTTATGGCTCTTCGCGTAACCTTGAAGAACCCACAATTTCGACTTGAAGAAGTCCCAATTTAATTATTGAAAAGCATTGTACGAATCTCACGCACTGTGCGAATAAGTGGACGAAAAGCTTCTTGAAGGGTTCCATCTCAAACTCAATCCTAACCTGATTTCAAACAAAGGTTTCTTTGCATCTTCACCCGACTTTCCGGACACCGCTGCTGTGATGGTCTGGCACCGGGTGCTGCTGGGTTTCTCGCAACACCCACAGGTGGGTGTTGCGAGATTACGCATGCCGCTCCGCGACGCATGGATATCCGGCCAATCACACTGTGACTAAACATGTGGCGTAAAATACTGTTGTCGGGGAATTCCTCTCTTTTAACAAGCTGATTTCGATAGGTAATTTGCGCAACTCCTGATTCAACACACTGTCACTTTCACATTACGGGCCACATAGAATAATTCATCGCACGGTGTACCTAAACTTTATTTCATAAGTTGAAGTCGTAGGGCTGGATTGACAGGGGCATGAAAGATGACAGGACGTGCGCTGTTGTCTTTCATGTCCCTGTCGATCCAGCTCTATGACTTCAGTTGATGCAACGGACCAACTAGCCCAAAAGTCTGCACTCCTGGACTTTATTTCATGCTATCGTACTACGCCGAAGGAGAGTCGCAACACGAGAATCATGCATCGTCGCCCCGTGTGCATAATCAGGAATGTTGAAGGCATCATTTCGAACCAGTTATTTAGGTATACTTGGTCACTTTAAATGTGGAGACGCTGAACTAGGCCATTATGAAGATTCGCTTGAACTTTCAAGTGTAAATAACTACCTAATGTTTGTATCTAAGGAATATTTCATGCAATTAGTTTAGTTGCATAACAGATTTATTTCACTTTTCCTGGCAATGACTTCTGCCAGGGCAAATATTTCATTTGTATAGTGACGTGACACGTGTAAATTTTGTGGGCATTCTTTCTTTTTTTTTTAAAGAAAAGCGTTAGAAATAAAAAAGAACACATTGTGTAACACAGGCATATCGACCGCTGAGCTTCCTACAAAAATGGCTGAATTAGCTGACAGCGTCTACTTTAATATTATTGCTGACATTTATTTGAAAACTCGATAAACAGAAGTTGCTGACGACTATGCAGACGCGCGCTGAGACGCTTTTGTATCGCTGACGAAATTGCTCTTAAATACTTCTAATAAAGGAGCAGTGCGTCGGCTTATCCTTGTTATGTTCGACGACGTGCTAATTAGCATGTCCCATTCGAAACCTTGTCTCAGAGTGGCTTATTGTCTAAGAGTGGTTTAAATTACACCCGTTTCTTCGTGACTAAAAAAAAGAACGCCAGGTTGATGCAACACTAATCCAGAAAATTACACAACACCATTAAGCATGAAATTATGCAAGCGAGTTGCTTAAGCCTTAAGCCATCGAATGTCTTTTTATTTCAGACATGGAAGCATAAGTCCATACTACGGTAATATAGGGCGCCTTAGGCCGTTTCGAAACGCGAGTTTGCCAGAAAGGCTCACGCTAATAGCGATTACGTAAAACAATCCGGTCTGTCCCATGCTATTGCGTGGAGAAACCATACATGTCATCGTGCACGTTTATTTGAGGCTCGAGTTTCTTGTCAAAAAGAAATCACCACTGCAGCGTTAGTCAAGGACCCAATTAGCGCTATCGTAAGCTCTTCCCGTTCCGTAATGTTTTACAATCACAGAAATCTTACGAAATTCATCACACTAAAGCTAATAACACCTTGAGCGGTTTTCGCTAGCTGACTCGTCTTTCGCAGATTATAAAAAAGACACCATCGGATCGGAACATCTGCAGAAGGCGACTGTCCTGAGAACCTTATTTCACCGTACTTCACAGAAGCTCACAACGGCCCAGTTACCCTAGCAACAAGAGTAGCTCTCCGTGTCTCGAGCACAATATCGCGTTACCGTGACGTGGTCGCGCGAAGTGTTGGTAGAAATAATCTCGCAAGGCATTGTTTGAAAAGGCTCAGCAGCGGGCTAGATGGCCATGCGTGAGTTTTGTTGAAGTGTGGAACTTAAACAGGGGACAACGAACCAGTGCCATAGACAAGCGCTAACTTGCAGCTATATCATTTTGAGAAATAATTCGTGTTATACACTGGATTTCCATGAAGAAACTAAAAAAAAAACATCTGTGCAAACTTCTCGTAATTTCTTCTTGCTGGTCATGTTTTTCTTAGGTTTTTTTCGTGCATTCCATTGTACATATATGTGTTATTTCTCGCATTTCTTTAGTTATAAGTTACAGCTTGTCTGCGTAGAATTCCCTGTCCATTTCACTGTTCAACTCTACTCTGAATGTCTGACATTGCTTAATTCATTCTTGTGCGTGGCTGCTATTCTTATTGAAGATGCAAAAATGGCCTTATAAGTTACGTTAAACTTTAGGGCAGCAATAAAACAGAATTTTTAAAGCAAAAGAAGCATCAAGCCCAGTAGCAAGAACTTCTACAGAATGGATGTACGCAATGGAAGCAGCAATCCTGTGCGATATTAATCAAACTGGCTCTATCAGTCGCAGAAAAGTTTGCAAAAGGAAATCCT
The DNA here is from genome assembly GCF_038994185.2 of Dermacentor albipictus. Classification (NCBI taxonomy): domain Eukaryota; kingdom Metazoa; phylum Arthropoda; class Arachnida; order Ixodida; family Ixodidae; genus Dermacentor; species Dermacentor albipictus. Next base: position 92,377,205 of record NC_091823.1, read on the forward strand.
ACTCTCACCACGATTCGAATTGATCTTTCTGCTTTTCGAGAAACTTGTTTTCTACGCATACCTGTAAAGCGTAGGCAATGAGAATTGAAGTTGTTTTTTTTAACGCCACATTACTCGATGCGGTCTTGAATGCTGACATTTTTCTTATCTGATTTGTGTGCACCTTGTATGCCTCACCTTTTTGTCAGCCCATTTTAGTAGAGTACCTTTTCTTGTCGGAGGCCTCAAAATCTGTTATTTATTCCGAAAGCTATGGCCTACGGCCCAATGCATCGAACCAAAGAGGATTCGCGGAAAGCGAGAAATAATAAATTCAGCTTAGAAGACGGCCGCAAACTAATTCAGCATGTCTGGCTGTAGGCAAGAAAGCTATGTTACGCACAGTTGTAGTCCAGCACACCACGTAGAAACACGTTCGCGAATACCAGAAAGAGACACCCATCGTAGCACTTGCTGACACAGACGGTCAGGCTAACCACGCTTGCAGTACACACCTTAACGTAGCGCTAACCAACGATACCTTTGGCGTGCCACGAACACATTTACGCTTAAGTTAGGAGCGCTAGCGGTAGCGCTGCCGAGACCTACGCGCATTTGTGCGTACATCCTGCTCCTTTGAACTTTTTGCATGACCAAACCTTCGAACACTACGTTCATGAAACGACAGCATGATGGCGCTGGCATGATGACAGCAGCATGACGACGATCGCAAGACGCCGACATGAGGAAAATGGAATGAGCACGAGTATATGATGACAATGTCCAGACGAACACTGTATCACAACACCTGTATGATCCATATAGCTTGACAACGGCAGCGAATGACATAGCGGAAGTGACAATGGTGGCACAAACAAGACGACATCACGGTGACGGTCTGGCAATGGAAGCATGTTAGTGAGAGACGATGACGACATGAGAAGGATGCCATAATCCTGATCGCATGATGACAGCATATTTACAATGGAATGACAAAAAAGAGTGACGTAGATGAAAGGACGAAGGTAGTGTGACAGCGATGGCATGGCGACGGTCTGATAGCGTTACTGAACTGATGGCAGCGATAAAACGACAGCGTGATGGCGATGACATGACAACGACTATGTGACGATGAATGCGTAATGAAAACGGGATGATGCGAATCGGATGAAGAAGCTAGAACTCATCATCATCATCATCAGCCTAGTTACGCTCACTGCAGGGCAAAGGCCTCTCCCATACTTCTCCAACTACCCCGGTCATGTACTAATTGTGGCCATGTTGTCCCTGCAAACGTCTTAATGTCATCCGCCCACCTGACTTTCTGCCGCCCCCTGCAACGCTTCCCTTACCTTGGAATCCAGTCCAGTATATATATACACGATTCTGAATGTGTACACACCACTACATAAAAGCGCATGCGTACTTAAGCTATTTCTATACATAATAACCACAAATCGCATAAGTCATAGCAATCAATTACGTCTTCCACATAATTCACCGCCGCTTGTCCAGACCAGCTTCAATCAAAAAGTCTAACATTGCTCTTGGTACTTGCAGCGCATTCTCGGCACCTTCCTTGCAAATACAATGGTGTTGTTCCGAGAAGAGCTCAGTCGTTTAGTGTGGGCATACACAGAGCCCACTGTGCATAACCTGAGGGGCTTAAGAGACGCTGCAGGCCGGATTATCCACATCTCCAATTTTACGTCATGTATTATTGGGATACACATATGCCACATAAGCCTCAGTCAATGTAGCAGTTTCTCATAGTCTAGTAGAATCATAATGGGGAGGTGAAATCGAAAAAAAACTGGCTGTGGCTTAGCTAAGATTAAGCCCAGGATGCGAAGCATACTAGCCTCTATTTTAACGCGACAGCGTTAAGGAGCTCGTGTCGCAGAAAAGCTGGTGTCGTCGGCATCGGCTCAGGCGTGCGGCGCTTGCTCAGGCGCACATTTCGTTGTCGCGCCGAACGCTGCGTTGCTCGACGCTCACCGCGTCCGATGCGGGGCGCGTAGTCGCTGCGCCGTAGCAAAGCCACCTAGAAACAGTCTCTGTAGCACACCGCAACCTTCGCTTCTCATTCCAACGAGCAGCTCTGTCTCCACGAGGCATCTCACCTCATGAGTGTCTAGCAGAGGCAAGCGCAGCTGCTTATATACCGCCGCGACGCCGTGAGCGACGGCGCGAGTTGGAGCCCCGTTGCTCCTCTGTCGTGACGTCACGGTGTGACGTGGTATTGAAGGCGACACCGCCGCGCCTGAGGAGCTGGGTTGAGCTCTCGTAATATGCTTCGCATAAAAGATACCAAGTCTGTTCAGGTGGACGCGGCATTGATTAGGATCCGCTCATTGTATTTCTAGGGCTGTCGTCACCGTCCGTAAAAGAAGGGTGTGAATCAGTGAACAAAGACGCTGATCCGTCGGAAGGGGGAAGCATTGATAGCGATCAACAGGCCATTGCCAGCACATCGTCAGGCCATTGTAAACTTTATACTGTGGCAGTGCGTTTAGTTTCTTGCATAATCGTTATGCGTTGCTCCATGTCTGCCTGAGAGAGAGCTCAGCTGCGTGAGGTCTGCTAGGCAGACTAATATGCGTTCCAGTCAGTGTACTGTGCCTTGTAGCTTGCACTACCGGTGAACAACTTCACTGGTAGCTAAGTTGGTATATCGTCATGGCCATATGTTTTCGCATCTGCGCGCTGTGCTCCCGATGTCGACCAATAACTTGATAAAACGGCCAAATCTATGCCTGGAAATGTATGTAATACATAAAGCAGTTGCTTTTATTTATTCCCAAAGGAAAAAAGTACACCTGAACGTGCACATGATATCCTTGTCTCCAGTGTTAACACAATCTTATTTCTCGTCTAGCAACATGGTGTCATTATTTCTTGCTTCTATAAACTGGGCCCTCTTATTGATGAAGTAGTTTGCAAGTGAAGGTTTGTACGTTATGTCATCGTCTGCATGCCGCACTTGCTTCTCGCCTTATGCCCGAAACATTGCAAGGAACCATGATACCAACGGCATTTTTCAGGCACGTATCTCAGGCTCCATACGAGTGCTTTGAGATGAGCGGTTCGACCTCTTTCTTCTCTCTCAGCAACCGTGCTGGGGAAACATTGCTCGCCGGTGAAACGCTGGCACCCACAGCGTGAGGTGCACCTGATAACAAAGCCGTAAAATAGGTCCCTCACAGTGACCAACAACTTTATGCTCTTTCAAGCAGCGAATTCTCTCAACTTTGTTAACATTCCGCTATTCTCTGCTGTTTACTGCAACCTTCCTTTCGGGTGGGCTGTGGGGTAGGTGAAAACAAAAATTTGGTGACTGCGTTTAAAGTGTCTTTCCTGGTTGCTAAGATTGAAATTGCATTGTAAAGCTGCTAGTAAGGGAAAGAAAGTGTTGCCAAATTTGTTCTTCGTGGAGGGGCTACGACTTTTAATGCACCTGTACGTCCAGCAGGTGCAACTCTTGTTGCCGAGAAAGCAAAGTACCTAGCGTAGTAAAAAGAGTTGTACTTATGCATACCTGGTGGTGCTCTCGTTGCGACTAATGCAGCTGTGTCTTCAACATGCCAAAGAACTGTGGCGGCTTGCTAGCGAAGAGTATCAATTTCTATAGGACGATGGTGCCAAGAAAAAAATTGTGGTTTTGATTAGGTAATGTTTTCCTCGTGTAATGAAACGTTCCTGAACATTTTAGGCACACATATGTGGCGGAACACTACCTGTAAGTGAGCTAAAGTAACAAAAATATCCAGAAGTGCGTGACTAGACGTTAGTTTCTCTGCAAGTTACGTCATCACAAAGGCCTCCTCGTTTCCGTTTGGAGCTTTTCGCAACAACTGCAATTTTGCTTGATATTTTTGTTTTTCAACATAAATAGGCTCTATGGCTCACTATCAAAATTTTCACTATGCATGGCCTGTAGGAAAATGTCTCAGTGGCCCAAAACATTAGCAGTAATAAAATGCATTATCTCTTTGTACATACGTCGCGATTTTTTACCACCTTTTATCAGCATACATAAACGTGGTCTCAAACTATTCTGTAAGATAACAAAAGCGTGAGCTTTTCAACTACGTTCAACTACTCGTTTGGCCCTTTCTCAATCAAATAAATCACAGCAGGTGTTCTCATAGCCACGTTGCAGTAAGATAACTGTTTCCGCGTAATCTTATGTAATAGTTAGCCGAATACACAATTAGCAATAATACGTTGCATACAGTACAGAAATTTCAGTGCTCGATGTTCTTGCCTTTTCGTGGCTGCAGCTTAGAGCCATACTTGGACAGGCTGATGTCGCAAATGTGGCACTTTTCACAATATATACAGCTTCGTTACACGTGACCAGTCCTGGGTAAAGACGAAGGCGTGAAATATGGAACACGCAGTAGAGCAAGCCTATAAGTGCACACCGCGATGACACATGATGAGACTTCAGAAATTATAACGTGACCTTGGAAAACAATCTCGTGGTTGTGTTATCAAGGTAATTTCCAGTCCCACATTTTCTAGACGTCACCAGCTTAACCTAAATTGTGTTCCTCACCATGGTCAGAAGAAGCCTGACAGGCCTGAATCACTACCATGACAAATACAGTGGACGAGCAGCGGTTAAACAGCAGTGCTGTGATGGCCTACGAATGTTGTAGAAGTGAGTCGGATGGTTACGCTAAATGGTAAGTTATTTTTCACAATATGGTTACTACAGGCCACCCATATGGTTTCGGAGTAGTCATGTAAACGATTGCTACTTCCCTCTGCAACAGAACACGGGATAGCAAAGAATCAGCAATGATCAGAGCAGTAAAAACAAAGCTGTATTTTTAGCTATCGTTATTCATGCAAGCATCGCACTTACGTGACCAGCTCTGTCGGAATGTTACAGAAACAATAGGAACTACAGAACATGCCAAGTGGACATTATTGTCGTGATTCTCAAATCGTCATCATCATCAACATCATCATAATTATCATCATCATGATCAGTCTGGTTAGGCACACTGCAGGGCAAAGGACTCTCCCATACTTCTCCAACTACCCCAGTCATGTACTAATTGTGGCCATGTTGCCCCCGCCAACTTCATAATCTCATCCGCCCAACTAACCTTCTGCCGCCACCCGCTACGCTTCCCTTCCCTTGAAATCCAGACCGTAACCCCTTAACGACCATCGGTTATCTTCCCTCCTCATTACATGTCCTGCCCATGCCCATTTATTTTTCTTGATTTCAACTATGATGTCATTAACTCGCGTTTGTTCGCTCACCCAATCTGCTCTTTTCTTATCCTTTAACGTTAGACCCATAATTCTTCTTTCTATAGCCCGTTGCGTCGTCCTTAATTTAACTAGAACCCTTTTCGTAAGCCTCCAGGTTTCTGCCCCATAGGTGAGTACTGGTCAGACACAGCTATTATACACTTTTTTCTTGAGGGATAATGGCAACCTGCTGTTCATTATCCGAGAATGCCTGCCAAACGCACCCCAGACCATTCTTGTTCTTCTGATTATTTCAATCTCATGATCCGGATCTGCAGTTACTACCTCGCCTAAGTAGATGCATTCCCTTACCACTTCCAGTGCCTCGCTACCTATCGTAAACTCCCGTTCTCTTCCGAGACTGTTAAACATTACTTTAGTTTTCTGAAGCTTAATTTTTAGACCCAATCTTCTGCTTTGCCACTCCAGGTTAGTGAGCATGCATTGCAGTGGGTCCCCTGAGTTACTCAGCAAGGCAATATCATCAGCGAATCGCAAGTTACTAAGGCATTCTCCATTAGCTCTTATCCCGAATTCTTCCCAATCCAGGTCTGTGAACAACTACTATAAACACGCTGTGAATAGCATTGGAGAGATCGTATCTCCCTGCCTGACGCCTTTCTTTATTGGGATTTTGTTGCTTTCTTTATGGATGACTGCGGTGGCTGTGGAGCGGCTATAGATATCTTTCAGTATTTTTACATATGGTTCGTCTACACCCTGATTCTGTAATGACTCCATGGCTGCGGAGGTTTCCACTGAATCAAATCCTTTATCAGAATCAATGAAAGCTATATACAGTAAAAGCTCGTTAATTCGAACCGCAAGGCGAAGCCGCTTCAGTTCGAATTAACGAAAGTTCGAACTAACAAAAGTGAAGGAGAGCAACAGTACACTGCGATTTGGAAGCAGTAGGGCATGTCAGAAATTTGGCGTGTTAGAAAGTGATGGCGTGTGCCGCGGGTACATGCCATCTTCAAGTCGAAGCTCTGGGTCCGACTGTGCCACACCACCGATGTCCACCGAAACGAACGTTAGCCGAGGCTTAACACCATCACAATGAATCGCGACGGCCGATACCTTCTAAGCTGAAAACAGAGGTGCACAACCGACGAAGACTGCCGAGAGAAACACGCTGAACATGTGAAGGTGGCGAAGGCCCTTATTGGTTGGTTAATGATTGCAAGCGCAGCTGCGACGTACTTGATTCGCTGTGTTTTGGCGCTTGCCGTGCCATCTCCGCACAGCATTAGCAGCTGTACAAGATTTGCAAAGCCTCCGAGATTCGCAACGGGCAAGAAGTCTCGGAGGTTACGCAGAACAGAGAGGCGGCAGCCGCCGCTGCCTTCTGGCTGACCCCGCGTCGGTTAGATTTTTTCCGATTTTGCCTTCTCTCGCCATTCTCTCCGTTTCGGAGGCAATGCAGCCTTGTGTGTAGGCAGTAGGCGCGTTTCTCTGGCCGTGTGCCAGGCGAGCGTAGTTCGAATTATCCGTGAGGGAACCATCTCGTGTTCGAATTAACGGACTTCTTTATACATAGACTTCTGTGGAGCTTGGCCGGACCAAATCGTACAGTTCGAATTATCCATAAATTCGAATTATTGAAGTTCGAATTATCGAGCTTTCACTGTATAAGGGTTGGTTATATTCCACACATTTCCCTATCATGTGGTTGATAGCGTGAATACGGTCTATTATTGAGTAGCCTTTACGGAACCCTGCTTGGTCCTTTGGTTGACAAAAGCCTAAGGTGTTCCTGATTCTATTTGCAATTTCCTTAGTAAATTCTTTGTAGGCCACGGACAGTAAGGTGATCGGTCTATAATTTTTCAAGTCTTTGGCGTCCCTAGTCTCATGGATTAGGATTATGTTAGCCTTCTTCCAAGATTCCGGTACGCTCGAGGTCATGAGGCATTGTGTATACAGGGTGGCCAGTTTTTCTAGAATAATTTGCGCACCATCCTGCAACAAATTAGCTGTTACCTGATCCTCCCCAGCTGCCTTCCCCCTTTGCATAGCTCCCAAGGCGTTCTTCACTTTCTCCGACGTTACTTGTGGGATTTCAAATTCCTCTAGACTATTCTCTCTCACATTATTTTCGTGGGTGCCACTGGTACTGTATAAATCTCTATAGAACTCCTCAGCCACTTGAACTATCTTATCCATATTAATAATGATATTGCCGGCTTTGTCTCTAAACGCATAAATCTGATTCTTGCCTATTCCTAGTTTCTGATTCACTGCTTTTAGGCTTCCTCCCTTCCTGAGAGCATGTTCACTTCTGTCCATATTATAGTTCCTTATGTCAGCTGTCTTACGCTTGTTGATTAACTTAAAAAGTTCTGGCTGTTCTATTCTAGCTTTAGGGTTAGAGGCTATCATACAATGGCGTTTCTTGATCAGATATTTCGTCTACTGCGATAACTTACTGGTCTCCTGTCTAACGGAGTTACCACCGACTTCTATTGCACATTCCTTAATGATGCCCACAAGATTGTCGTTCATTGCTTCAACACTAAGGTCATCTTCCTGAGTTAAAGCCGAATAGCTGTTCTGTAGCTTCATCCGCAATTCCTCTTTTTTGCCTCTTACCGCTAACTCATTGATTGCCTTCTTATTCAGCAGTTTTTTCCGTTTCCTCCTCGAGTCTAGGCTAATACGAGTTCTTACCATTCTATGGTCACTGCAGCGCACCTTGTCGAGCACGTCCACATCTTGTATGATGCCAGGGTTAGCGCAGAGTATGAAGTATATGTCATTTCTAGTCTCGCCATTCGGGCTCCTCCACGTCCACTTACGGCTATCGCGCTTGCGGAAGAAGGTATTCATGATCCGCATATTATTCTGTTCTGCAAACTCTACTAATAATTCTTCCCGGCTATTCCTAGAGCCTATGCCATATTCTCACACTGACTTTTCTCCAGTTTGCTTCTTGCCTACCTTGGCATTGAAGTCACCCATCAGTATAGTGTATTTTGTGTTAACTTTACCCATCGCCGATTCCACGTCTTCTTTGAAGCTTTCGACTTCCTGGTCATCATGACTGGATGTAGGGGCGTAGACCTCTACGACCTTCGATTTTTACCTCTTATTAAGTTTGACAGCAAGACCTGCCACCCTCTCGTTATTGCTATAGAATTCCTGTGTGTTACCAGCTATATCCTTATTAATCAGTAATCCCACTCCTGGTTCTCGTCTCTCCGCTACGCCCCGGTAGCACAGGACGTGCCCGCTTTTCAGCACTGTATATGCTTCTTGTGTCCTCCTAACCTCACTGAGCCCTATTATATCCCATTTACTACCCCATAATTCCTGCAATAACACTGCTAGACTCACCTCACTAGATGACGTTCTAATGTTAAAAGTTGCCAGGTTCAGATTCCTATGGCGGCCTGTCTCAAATAGCAGCAGTTAAGATTTAGCAGTGAGCGCAATTTTCCGACTCGTACGTTCTTGACAACACTCGCTATTATAGCTTGCATAGAGGAGGCATGCCAAAGACCCAAAACGTTTGAAGTTTGGAATTTAGTGGTGGTAGTTGCGTAGGTCCTTGAACTTTGGATTGCGTCTGTTCTCCTTCGTACATTGTAAAATTGCGCAACTATAATATGGAATGCACTTGCAGTTTTTACGAGCTCTTCTTGCGCGACGCTTCACCGGTAACGATTTTTACTGTATTAAGCGTTGTCTGTACAACAATGAACCAGCAGCTGTTATTTGTGCTCATTTCTTACATATTGGTTACACCCAGAAGCACTATGCGACACCTGCATCATATATCCTAAAGGTGTAATGTTAAAACAAAGGAACATTGAATGTGCACCGTCTGCTTGCTGTACATCATGTTTTGACGCTTCCCTGGAGAAAAGAAGTGAGAAAACCGAAGTGTGGATTGCTTCGCAGTAGCAAATTGTGAAATCCGTCATTCAATTACAATGACTTTCAACTCTGAGCCCGTTCAAACGGTGTGTCAGGATGTGAAACAACAAAATGTTTTGGAAAGGCCATTCTAGTAGCATGCATTGAAGCTACAATTGCATGTTCTCGCTTGCTTCATACTTTCGTTCAACAACCGTGCCATCTTTCACTGAATGAGTGTCGAGACGTCTTTGACACTTAACATCGACCGAGTTGAGAAATAAGTGCGCGTCAGCAACTCTAACCGGCGCCTCCGCGTCAGCGAATCGATTTTGAAACATAGCAGCCGTCCATTCGCTGATTACGCGAGTCAGGTTCGCGAGTTTAACTCCTCCCAAAATAATTAAATAACAGTGGAGTCCTTGCGCAGTGTAGCCGCACGAAATTGCAGGCCTAAATCGATATCACCATTCGACAGAGATCGATATGACTTTAAATATGAAATATGGTGCTAGACTAACATATATCGGGAATCATACGTGAGAAGTCGGGGTATCTGTATTCGCAAACTTTAAGTGGAGTTTTAAGTGTCCTGGAGAATTGCTAAGCGGGCTTACAGCAAGACGTGCAGGACATGTACTAAACTTCTGGCACCCCCGTGGCGTCGTTCTCGTTTGCCTTTTCTTAACAGGGAGGGACAACTGTGGGCTAGGAAATGCGTCAAAGATACCCTTTCTTGTGTCGTACTTTGGTTGAGGCACGCATACTGCGAAATGAAGAAGCATATTTCACCTAGGCTTTCATGTTTTGTTTTTCCATGCTGAGCGCGTTAGTTACTACACCACAATAAGATTGCAGAGGTCAACCCACATGTGCAATGGACGTTGACAAACGGCGACAGTTTTCTCTCAGCCTGATCTCGTGAGCCGTACCCCAGCAAGCAGCGGTGCAGAGCGTTGACGCAATGCATTTATTGATGCGCTGAGGTATGACTTAGTTTCATTTCTTCATACGTTTCCAGTTACGCATTACGAGTATGTTAGATAGAGACCGCGAGCGAGGGCTCACTAATGTAAATTCTTGGGATGGTTCAAATACGCGATTGAGGCGGTTGGTAGCAACGTGATGAGGCTTGCGCCAAATCACGCGACGAGTAGTTTTACCGGCGCATCAATGTGCACCTTTTATTTCTCTTCCAGTGAACAACCTCTTCCTCCATTGGAACGCTGAAACGCCGTGTTATTACGTCATGTGGGTTTTCCCCAAATCCAGTGTTTCATTCCCTCAGAGGCAGAGTGCAAGCACGCAAGCCTAATAATCCCTCTCGGAGTAGGAAATGGCAAAGGCGGAAGCACATTACTATAAAAATCATCTGATTGCGCCTAGTCAAACCTACCTGCAGTGCTGCGAAAAACGCCGGGAGTGCAGGGGGCACGAATGTCCGTTGAGACGCCAGCCAAGCAATGTTACGGCGGACCGTCGCCAACAGCGGCGACGGTGTGTTATGATGACGCCACGGGAAGCGCTTTCACTATCGGCGGCTGCTCCGACGACACTGCCAGCCGAACACAAGGGGCGCACTCTGTTTCGACCACTCGAAAACAATGCTGCTCATGACAGTAGTCTTGAGCACTCCGAAATGGGCAGCCATGAAAGACAGAAATACTTTTTTTTCTCATCCATTTGATTGGAAGGGGTCCCTTAGTCCAGTGCCGCATATCTAATCTGCGCATTACATGACCTGTCCAGCACCATTTTTTTTCTCTTGATGTCCATCAGAATATCGTCTATACCCGTTTGCTCTCTGATCCAAACCGCTCTCTTTCTGCCTCTTAAAGTTAGGCCTAGCATTCTTCGTTCCATGGCTCTTTGCGTGGTCCCTAACTTGGTCTATAGCTTCTTTGTCAGTCTCCTAGTCTCTGCCCCATATGTCAACACCGGTAAAATGCACTGATTGTATACTTTCCCTTTCAATAGTAATGGTAAGCTCCCAGTCAGGAGCTCACGATGTCTGCCGTATAAATGGATCAATATGATACAAACCCTTTCTCTCGGAATTCTGGTCAAACCACGTATTTCAACATATTTTGAAAGACATTGTCCTTATAATGCAGCGTAATTCTATGTTTGGTAGTGGCAGCGGAACCACATCATCCCTGAGGTGTGCTTATCATGCTGCTTCATCGGCTGCTGTGCTGCCAAGAATGTTACGATGCCCTGGTATCCACTACAATGCTATTCCATGCTTCGCTTACTTTAAGTGCTTTGTTATTATACTAGTACTGATTCCTTTTACTTTTGTGTTGCAGAGTGATGTTAGAGCCACCTGTGAATCGCTGAAAATTACTCATTTTTGCGCGTCTCTTACTAATAATTTAAATTTTATCGCACGTAGGATTGCGAACAGTTCAGCCGTGGTGGACGAAGTCGCACGAGATAACTTAAATGATTCTTGTTTGTTGAAGTGCGGTATGATGAATGCTGAAGTTGAAGATGTTGCTCTACTGGAGCCATCTGCGTAGACGCGTCTCTATCCTGAATACCACATATATATCTGGTAAAGTGCTAGTTGTTGAGCAGCTTTAATGAACATGTCTCTTTTTCTGAATGTCCTGTCTAGTGATAATTCGATTTTTTGAAGCGTAAGCAGCCATGGAGGATATTCGACGTCTGAGTAGCAAAATTCATTTCTTCGCAATATAAATATTTTCTCGAATTTGTTTGCGAACATAACTTCTGTCTCGTTTCATTATGTATAGATTCAATAGGTGCCTTTTATGCTGTGCTTGAAGACGAAAATAATGTCGGCATGTTCCTGCAGTTCTCATAACAGGAAACTGGGAATGGGGCGAGCCTCAGCTATTACAAGACAGCTAGAAATCGCTCGTGGAACTCCTAGACATTCGTGTAGTCCTCCAGCTAAAAGTCTTTGAAATCCCTCTTCTGACGTGTGGGAAACTCCGTGTAAGTTGGGCGTGGAATAAGCAAATTTTCGTCGTAATAATGCATTGTGAACAGTCAGCATGGACGATACTGATCTGCCCCATGATGTGCCTGCAAGTTTGCGAAGTAGAGTCATTATCCCATTGATCTCGTTTTCGAGCTTTTTTATGTGGTGTGCCCAGCATAGCTGCCTATCAAGTATTATGCCATGAAATCGATGATGTGTGACAATCATTATAGGGTGTCCTTCCAGAATAGGAGTGCATTTTTTTTACTTTCTCCGAGTGAAGGGCAATACAGCTGTTTTTGCGTGTGATAGAACCATTACTCCCTCTGTCTTAAACATTGGTTGATGATATTTATGCCGCCTTGCAATGCCACATGAAGTAATTGAACATCAAACCCCAGATGTCCACACATCAATACACACATCATCTGCATACAGCGAAAACCTTAACTGTGATGGCAGCCTTGTTAAATCAGCCTTGACGCAGTCAAAACAAAAATGGGTGTGTACGCTTTTTTGTGGTACTCCTTTTTTGACAGCATGTTCAGCACCTTTTCCTTCACTCGTCTCAACAAATATTTTGCGACTTGATAAAAAATCAGAAATCCATCGCAAGGACCTGTGAGACATTCTAAGTTCCAACTTATTTAACATAACATGAACGTGACTAACAGTGTCAAATGCCCTGTAAATGTCTAGGAATGCTTCTACCCTCATCTATCCACGTGCACGCTCGTCTTCCACGCAGTCTACTATATCTCATATCGCATCCGTTGTGCACCTCTGTTTTTTAAACCTGCTAAGTAGTTGGACAACGCATCCGTTTCATCACACCACCATTGAAGTCGCGCGTCAATCATTTTCTCCATTATTTTGTATAAACAACTTGTAAACTACCTGGGCGAAAGGATTCAAGGCACAAGGGTGTCTTATCCGCTTTTCAAACTTGGATGATTCGAGTGACTTTCCAAGAGTCAGGCACAGTTTCTCCTGTTCATAGATTATTATAGACGCCTAATAGAGCATTCGTACCTGTAGTCCGTAACGCCGTACAGCCCAGCAGCAGACTTTTGGCGACATGATGCAATTGCACTCTGAAGTTCACTTAATGTGAAATGTGAGGATGTTGTGCACAATAACAAGTAGTAATTTTCTACTTAGCTAACACTACTGAATTATTAAATTCTGCACATTCCGATGAAAAAGGAGGTCGGGAAATAAGTTCGAGAAATTACTCTGGAACTAATCTCACACGCGTCCCGAGCTACAGCGAGCGCATGAAATGGGAAACTCTGTGTTGCAGGTCTGCTTAACAAACGAATTACAAGAAACATTCGTGGGACAGACTTGTGAAGAGACAGTGCGCGGAAGAACTCGCGCCAGCGCCGTTTGCCTAAATTTTCCGCGCGTCTGCGCATTAAAGTGTGAATTTTCTGATCGATTTTGTGTGCGTGTAAACTTCCGCTCCGTCGGTGGGCTCTTTCAGATCGGCGTGTGATGGCTCTAAGGTTCGCATGCCCTAGATCAACTGCAGCATAATCTGTTGGAATCTTTTGGTACGTTGTTTTTTTCGGCGCCCGCAATCTCGCTATAAAAATGCGGCACAAGTTTTCTAGTTTCCGCCGGTGCAGAATTGCACTACAACATTGCGTTTCAATCAAGACTCGATTGCTGCGAAGGAAACACTGAACAGATTGTCATTGCGCTAACGAGTTCTGTGCGGATACAAATTGAAGTTGCCTATCCCTAGGTTAAGACTTAACTCATTAGAAATCACAGCAAGTTAGATAAGTGGTATCGCATGATTAGTTTGAATAAACTTTTCTATTTGCAAGTGCATCTCAATCTATATCGCAATCTGGGTCGCTTTCAATTTCCCTGCACTAAGGATGGACAAATGAATTCAACGCTGCAAAGAAAAAGCACTTTTTTTATTTTTGTACCAAACAATTTTAGAAACGTGAATTACGCTCAAGTAGATAGTCATAAAGCTTTAGAAAAGTATACTTTACAAACATGAAAATACTGCTACAAGAGCAGTGCTAACACCAATAGAAAGCTAGAGGTTATCGTTGAGCAGAAGACCTGATTTAATATTCATTATCAAAATGACCATTTCCTGTTTTCTGATTTCGCAACCTGTTTTCTCTTATGTCCGCCTAATTTCAATGACCTGTGTACTGCCGTAACTCACATCTATAGCATAATCTAGAGCGTAACGTGATATAACCTAGAGAACATAAGCTTTGGTTTGAGAGCAATGCAGTGTCCAATCCTTCTTTTGCTTACTGTTTCTTTTTTTTGTCGGTGATATCCCATCCTTCCGTACAATGTCCCCAATTCTAGAGGATGTCATCCTGCTCGCCCAATGTTCTTCTTTCTTCTGGTCTTCTTTTATTATAACGCCCTGCCCTGTACACCAGACTTCCAACTTACACAAAAATTGGACGATCGATTTCAGACGCCCAGCGAGGCCTCTTTGGGAAATCGAAGACCAAAATTAGACGACGACACGGCTCTCTTGGCGTCGCCTGAAAGAAATGTGACTCCGCCTTCGCCTTTGCCTGCTTCTCTGCTCCTTGCCCTTTTCCTTCGTTACTGCCATAAGGACACTTTTCAGCCTTTCTTCTTTTATGTAGTACTATCAACTCGCCACGCTAGTATAAATCTTGCGTGTCGTTTTTTTCTTTAACTCAGAACCCATCTTTCGTCGTTTTTAAAGTTGTTTCTTCTTTTCATTCGCCACTGTACCCATCTGTTATTGATGTCGAAGGATCGGGCATTATGGTTTATTTGTTTTCTTTGTCTGTAAAATTAGTTTTCGATCCAACTAAGCAGGATTCACCTTCATCGGGACAGCAGGGCACGGCTACAGACACTCGGCTTGAGACTTATCTTTCTCTGTAGCGCGAATGTCAGATCAGAGGTGCAGACCATTAAACGGCAGTCAAAGGGCTCTGAGAGCAACGACAGCGCGCCCCTTTTTCACATATGTTTGTGTTTGGTGAAAATAAAACACACTGACTGACTGACATTTCCAGCGGAGAGTGGCCTCACGTCATAGCTGTAGACCTGCATAACAGACGTCTACGTATTCTGGCGTGGATTATGTGCGTGCTCCGAACATGCATGCATATTGGACGTATCAATAGTTCTCTGTACAATATCATCACAATGCTCACTTGTTTTCTCTACCTTATAATAGTACTCCTTCTCATTTTCCCCTACACAGAGTATCAGGAGAGAAGTAAAGTTCCTCCAGCCGACCTTTCTGCTTTTCTCACTATAATTATCCTCACTCCCACAGAGGCGGTGATAGCGAGATGTTTTCAATGGCTCCTGCACTGGCCTCTACCGTGGAATCCTAGGATACTGTGATGTGTAATAGCCAGCTCCATGAATTGTTAGTGCATCATTCTGTCTTCTTATTATATCCAGTTTCATTCCTTCTGCGAATTACCCGCATGTATTCTTTATATGATTCAATTCAGCCCCAGTAATGTGCATCCTTGTTTTGTTTTTGTTCTTTTAATTGCGAGGGTAAATGCCTCAGGGAATATCAGGGTATGGGATCGGGGTGAATAAGAATGATTAAATGACTGAAAAAAGATTTGCGCGTCTAATGCAATCGAAGAGGGATCAATAATGTGGTCCCTGCGTCCACGCAGTGTAATCACTATGATTATGCGGGGAAAGTCCCGCTGCTGCGAGATGCCGGAGCCTCGTAGGTTTCAATGCAGAGAAGGCGAAAATTGTCTCCAAAATTCGGCGTAGGAAATTGGAAAAAAAAGCTAATTTAGAACCCACGACACCTTCTTCTCTTCTTTCAATTCGTCCTGGCTTTGAAACTTGCCACTTGCGAGCAGATACGCTGTGCACAAGCACAAGAAACTAAAAACATAGAATATATAAAATAAAAAAAAGCGGGTGGAGCCGTTGTTGGAAAGCTGCAGAGGAGGATGCCAGTTCAAGATGCTAAGACACGCGAAGCAAAGGAAGATGTAGTCGTGTATTTCTTCGACAAGGCTGACGCGTTCCAATTGCTTTGAGAGCCTCTCCAGTCTGCCACAGGGCTGAGCGAATAGCGATCCAGCGTCGTCTGTGTGCTCGGGTTAAGAATAGTCCACTTGGGAAAGTTCGAGTCAATTTGTGCCGAGCCGCTGTGAAGGTGACACAAGCAAAAAAAGCGGAAGGATGCCACTGATGGGCACAAGAAAGATGCAAACCTTACTAGCGCTTTGTCGATAATCTGATAAAACCGATTGGGGGGGGGCTTTACTCCTGAGCCTTCCACTACAACAAAAATGTTGAACTTTTTTAATTTTTCAGTTGAGGGTATAAGTATATATAATTTATAATGGCAGCTCAAAGACCATGTTGCTCCATGACCGGCTCAATCGGGTTCATTTTTCCTCACTGCTCACGTTCACGAATATTTACCCACAAATTTTACGCTTGGTGCGATTACTTTTGCGTACGAAGCCTGCAACCTGAGGGTGAAGAGGAGCTCTTGTGTGCCGTGCCTCGAAGCCGTCAATTCTGCTATTTTCCAGACGACAACCATCGCGCATGTATGCGAGATCCACCACGCGATATCAGTAGCATTGACCGACAAACTTCTCCATCTATATCCGGAAAGGCAGCAGCTCCATGTGAGAGAATATAAACTGAAATAGCCTTAGGAAATTACTGCTGGACACAGAGGAGCAAAATTGCAAACCTTTCTATTCCGAAGCGCTCACTGTCTTTGTCGACGGCTTTCGCTGATAATGGGGTGTTTTATTTTTGCTTTGTCTTTCTGGGAATTTTTTTTATGGCCTCTGTAAGATGGCGCTAATCTCATCTTTGCGCAGAAATGTTCGTAGAGGTAGACAACACATAAAAAATCAATATGCGTAACTGACAAAGGAAGAACTTCGACATACCTGTATACATTTTGAAATTATTACGTTATTACCAAAATTGAAACATAGGAAGTGTAGCCGGTGAGTTTGCAAGTCATATATTCAAAGGTAGAACTCAAAAGGTGGAATCAGCTTTGAAGTATTCTTTTCAAAACTTATGCGGCGATATGCATTATTGTTCGGGTTACTTTTTAAGGTTAATGGTTAATTTCAGAACCGGCTTAAAAACTGAGCAAAACAGCGGGCAATCTCACCGCAGATTGAACGGGATATGTCTCGAAAGCCGCGCCATTCTCATTATTACTTCTGAGCAGGTGCGCCTTGCGAATTCACCGGTTAACATTTGTAAATTGCGATGTGCGTTAACGTAATTAGATCAAAAGATACTCAAAGTTATAATGTCGGCCGGTCCATTAAGCATATTCATTACTCGAGCAATGTCTATCCCTTTGTAATAAAGTTCAAGCATTAGAATTGCGATATCTACTCCAGGCGATCGTTCATTTTTTTTCGATATATTTCTAAAATTTGTTGATTTGTCCAGCATCGTGATTCACTGCAATTTTGCCTTCTGAAGAAACTTAAGGTAAAAGTATTTTTTGATTATGACCATGATTTTCTGAATGTGGTGAATGCGGCGACGCTCGCCCTGCAGCTCCCTCCCTCATGCACTCCATCCAGCCGTGGCCCATTACTTATCAACTGAAGTTTCATCACCAAATAGCCAGTCCCGACTTGAATAGGCCAACAAACGGGGATAGATCAGCTGCGGTACTACCTCGTCTTACATATATTGCAACCATTCTCGAACACTCACAAGTTGTTACTATTACGGAAACTTATTCAGCAAGGACACACTGAATAGTGAAACACACAAATACGCCCACACGCACGCGTACATTGAATGCTCGAACGCGCAAACACAAGCAAGTAAATTATTTATTACCGCATGTGCAGTCATTACCTCTACCTTAGGCATCCTTTCTTTGAATATAATTATTTTAATATTTCTTTCAATCTTTCTTTGAAGAGTAACCTTTCAAAAAGGCCAGCTGGCTACCTGCCCTGCAGGTGGCGTTCTTGAAAGCGGTAAAGCTAGAGAAACGATGGAGCATGTTTTATTAGAATGTGGAAATATCTGCCTAATGGTCTATTTAGGCACTAGAGGCCTCCTTTAAGCCCTTGAGTTCAGTGAGAGCAGGGAGAAAGTAAGCATGTCCTCAACAGAGATTAGTAAGAGGCAATTGGAAGATTGGTGGAAGATTGGCCTTTACAGGAGTAGAAAGAGAGATACAAAAAAGGTACAAAATGCTGCTGCAAGTCAAGCAAAAAATGACAAGGCAGTACAATGGCAGTATCTGTAAAAAGTTACATGTGGTGAACAAAGACAAAATACACTTGTTTTACGCGCATCAGAAACAAAAATATTTATATTCTGTTACTCCTTTTAGATCATGTGGACCGATGTTGTAATTATACCTCAGGGTCACCTTCTTCCTTGTTACAGTAATACAAACTGATTTTACTGGGTTCAGTGATATTTACCTTTTATTACACAATTGTAGGACTTCTTGTAAATTGTTGTAGAGGTCCTACTGGTCTCTTGAAGATTAGATCCTATTATATATGACGCAGTCGTCTTCAAACAGTTATCGTGGGGCGGGTATACCAGCAGGTAAATCATAATTGAAGATGAGAAACAAATGATGCCCCAAAACGCTGCTTTGAGGTACTCCAAACAAAACTGGTTTGGACCTGGATTTTATTTTATTTATTTCAACTTCCGGCTCAGGAGAGTGCAGGTAGGATATAAATCACTTAGTAATATTTGGACAGTCTATATATTTCACTGTTTTTATCAAGTGTTTAGGATGCCAAATTTTATCAGACACTCTGACAAAGTCTACAACAAACGAAGTCAGTCGGCCCTGGACTATTATTGTTTGTGAAAGATCGTGGACTGTGAAAACAAGTTGCGTTATCGTAGACAATCCCTTACGAACACCATGTTGCACTGGTGACAATAAATTTTCCAGATAATTTGAGCGATGTCTCCAGTCTATACAGTCAAGCAGTTTGAAGCAGGAGCTCGTGGGAGGAATGGGCCTGTAGTTGCCTACGTCAGATGTGTTCCCACATCTGTGAACTAGCATTATTTCAGCTTGCTTTCCGGCTATACGAAGTGTTTCCTGGGGAAGTGAAGACTGAAATATTATTGTAAGCTATTTAGGGACCCACTGAGCGTATATATATATATGTATATATATATGAATTGATTTGCAGTGCGACAAAGCCAGGAAATGTTTAGTCTTAATGCGCAGAAGAAGGTTCGGGACTCATTCCTCGTTGATCAGAAGGTTCGACGCTGCAAGGTGAGCATAAGTGCCACAATAGGATGGAAGTGTAGCATCATCCTTGGAGAAAACGGAGAAAAAAAATGGATTCCAATTTTCTCTACTTTCTTGGGTCATTCTTCATTCGTCAACAATATCTCGTCTATTTGCAGGGTTTACATATCTCCACAGATTTGCTAGGTGCTTTCATGACACTAGTTTTTTCAGTGTTAAAATAAAGAATATTTCTTTGCATTCCTTAAAAAGACGACTTACGTCAAGACCTATGTTATGAAGTGAATTCTTGTTCTTGGAACTTCGAGGCCATTAAAAAGCTTTTCTTTTCCCTTTAATCCTCCATTTACCATGAATTACTGGCCTTAAAATTCAGGGGTTCCTTCTTTTGCACTTTTCAAAGTCCTTAGCGATAAATCGCGTAATACAATGGATCGTATCCCTAGAAAAAGGTTCCACAGATTGTCAGTGACACCGTTAATTCATTTATACATATGAATCTAAAAATAATTTTTCCAGGGAATTCAAAACACTCACACCAACAGCACTTTGAAAGTTTAGGTAATAGATTATTGAATTCTGGTGCTTGGGTACGAGGTACGAGGACATGATAAATGACAGAATAGGCATTTTGTGATTGAATAAACCTTCAGCAACAAGGAAGTCATTCAGACAGATTGTCAAAGCAGTGGAGATTCAAAAAAGATAAAATGGGTTCAAGCACAGATGTCCTTGCCGCACACACCCTAGGCAATTCATTAAAAGCTAACTTAAATTGCAAGAATTTATTAAAACCAAAAACACTTCAGATGAGGGGACATCTTTGTCTTTGGCCTCATATGAATGCCAACGAATAGCCGGGCGATCAAAATAACCGATTTGAATAATCTCAACGACAATGAAAAGTTGAAAACGTCGCTGACGTTGTTCGCACAACATATTACCTAGTGTGTGGTACTAAATTTTGTCAGTTTACTGTTTCATTGTGCTCTTTATTTCTACTGTTTGACATATTGTTGAAATGTTGCTTTCCTAATGCTGGCTGCAGAGCTTCTACCGGCACCCTTACTCCTTTTTGCGTATAAACTTTTTTAAAACAGGGTTGAAGTGCCTCAGACAGGCTGGCCAACGTTTCGATAGGTGGACCTATCTTCGTCAAAGGCGGCCTCGTCATCCTCGGCGTGTTAGTTTTAAAGGGTTAGTGTAGTGACGTCACGTGCGGGTGTTGTCGCTGGCGGCTGGTTTGTAAAGAGAGAGATTACAAGATGGAACAGGCGTTCTCGTCCGACGTCTGTGAGCCTCATTCTCAAGACGAAGGGACAAGAGTGTGAGAGTGGGCACGCGGGGAGGAAAGAAAGGAAATAGAAGCGGACAAAAGGGGGGAAAAAGGAGAAAAAAAAAATTACCGACGATTACGTTACTTCCTAATGCGAAATTTGAGCGCAGCAAATAAGCTGTTTCACCTTTTCGATAGATTGAGGCAAAGAAATCGAGCAACACATGTATGCGCTATCACAGAATTTTTTTTTATTTTTCACACGTATTCCTTTAACAAAGACTCCACTAACAGTTCTTGACAGTCATGAAGGAAGCTTTGTGGTCGGAGAAATAGACTGATATATGTTTGACTTGGCACACCAATGCTTGATTCTCAAAGACGAGATCTATACAAGTGCCTCGCGAGGTTGTCACAGCCGTGGGACGCGTTACGAGCGAGAGGAACGGGATGTTCTCCGGCATAAGTGTTAGGAAATTGCTGTTTGTCTTTATGTCAACATTAAAGTCCCCCACTACTAACATCGCTGTGGATCGATGGACGGTTAATGCGAGTTGCAGGAAGTGCACGACGTCTTTCGTGAGTGCGGTAGCGGACTCACGAAAGCGGTATCAGTCGGTCGCTGCTAGCGCTGGGGGGATGAAAGGGGGGAGGAGCTGGTTATGAGGCCGACGATAACGCCGACGACGACGCGAAACCCAGGAACGGACGCCAAAGAGCCATTTGTGTAGCCAGCCCTCCTCCACAGTCTCTCCTCCTCCCTTCCATCATCCTCCCTCGCCCGGAGAGCCGACAGCGCGCATGCGCGGCGGCGGAGCAGATTCGTCGGCGAGCTACGACGCGAAACCCAGGAACGGACGCCAAAGAGCCATTTGTGTAGCCAGCCCTCCTCCACAGTCTCTCCTCCTCCCTTCCATCATCCTCCCTCGCCCGGAGAGCCGACAGCGCGCATGCGCGGCGGCGGAGCAGCAGATTCGTCGGCGAGCTGGTTACGAGGCCGACGACAACGCCGACAACGCCGACGACGACGACGACGACGACGCGAAACCCAGGAACGGACGCCAAAGAGCTGCGCTCTAAAAAAAGCAGGGGGAGCCAGGGCCGTGCCAAGACACAACAAAGGGGGGGGGGGTGAAAGAAAAAGAAAGAGAAAAATGAAATCTTTAAGAAATACGGGGGCTTGGGAGCGTGTTGGGGATGCGAAGGGTTAGGAGGTATTCTGGGGAGTCGTTGGCGGCATGTTTTTGAGGCATTAGAACGGCCGGTCAAGCAATAGGTCGAGTAATTTTGAAATAGTTAAGGTGGCGACGCGGAGTCTGCGGTGCAATGTGCGGGGTGACTGAAAGGTAGCGGCATGGTCTTTCAAGGGGCACTGCCCCACGCGCTTAACGTAGGTGTCGTTACGGCGGCATCCAGAAGGCGATACTCCGGGTTGAGGCGCCGAAAAAGGCATATTGACTTCGGAATGTGTTGTCGAGGGGGTTTCAAAAAAAAAAGACTAAAAAAAAAGGGGGGGGGGGCAGGGGGAAGGGGGGGGCGAAATCGGTATAGGAAACAGGAGGGTGGCGCGTGCAGAAGCGGGCGCGGGCAAGTGTACATGGAAGAAGGGGATCGTTCACTTGGTGTAGACGTAAAATCCTGAAAGAGTACATTTAAATTGAGTAGTAGGCATTCCTCCGAAATGAAAGAGTAGGTGAGGTTAAGAATTAAAGTTGGCTGGTGGCCTAATGTGTTTTGTGTATTAGTTGATGATATGAGAGTTTCAGATTTAAGTTACAGCTTTTAAAGATTCTAAGTTGCCGCGTGCCAAATTAATTCCTGTCGGGTGTAGGCAATTAAACTTGTGTATGAGGTATGATTCCGTGTACTTCCTTTCACGAGGGGAACGGAAATTTGTTTGTAGTATATAGAGCCTTGCTTTGTCAAACATATGTCCATGTTCATTAAAGTGGCTGGCTACTGCTTTGGGTAAATTGTGTTTTGTGTCCGCGCGGTGACCATTGAGTCTTGTATTGATTTGTTGTCCGGTCTCACCTATGTATTGTTTGCTACAAGCGGCGCATTCTAGACAGTAGACTACATTGCTTGATGTGCAGGTGAAAGCCGAAGTTACCTTGTGTGTGTAATTCGACGCTGTACTTTTTACTGTAGTAGTGGATTGAATGTGTTTGCATGTAGAGCACCTGGGGCGACCACAGGGATTGGTTCCCAACTTCTTCTTTTTCTGTAGTTTGGCGTGCACAAGAACATCTTTAAAATTAGTGTTGCGTCTGTAGGCTACTCTGGGAGGGTCGGGGAAAATCTTCTTAAGTTTCTGGTTGCTGGTGAGAATCGGGTAGTATTTACTTAGGATGTTATTCACGTTTGGGAGTGCGTTTGAGAATTTAGTAGTAAGAAGAGGCGTTGTTGTTCTTGTGATCTTCGGGCGGGGCTTGATTTTGCAAGCTTTGTGGAAGTGCTTAGTTCTTTTTCCGAACCGACGAAAATCCCGATATTGGCATTGCAGCACAAATAAATAAATAAATAAATAAATAAATAAATAAATAAATAAATAAATAAATAAATAAATAAATAGGTAAATAATAAATAAATAAATAAATAAATAAACAATTCACCTACTAAACGTATGCTACCCTGGTTTGCAGGAGAGATCGGAGCCCTACATAATCCTACACATCGCACCTCCCCCCCCCCCCTTTGATGAAGACAGCGCAATTATTAAATTTTGTTCTAATGCACATAGCCTCATTATCGCTTGGCACTTATAAAGTGGAAACAATATATTTCGCTTAACCAGACCAGCCACGCCTGCGCCTCCTACCTCTTGATATCTTTTAAACTAACTGTAATCAGGTGGTGCGATTTCGCTATCGCGTATATCTTTATGCAAACAGGTTTCTGTTTTGCAGTCATATCAGGTTCATTATCTATAACTAAACCTTCAGCGCGTGTGCTTTGTTTGATACACTTCTGTAATTTATATGGCTTTTCACTTGCGTAAGTAGGTGAGTGCTGGCATGGCGCATATGGAATATATCGAAGTGTTCAAGGTTCCGGAAGGCGGCCGTCACCACTGCTTGGTTCCCCACCCTGCCTCTTGTCCTTCCGGGCGTCCAGGATCTAACGTGTACAACATCTTGATGAGATGAGCAGCAGAGCAACTGTCGGTCCACCGTTACAAGTTACCACTTCTCTTATCAGGTCACCCTCCTACTAGTTTGCATCCTGGAGGATACCCACACAGACATCGGAATAAAACTCTCCACCAGAGAAAGAAAACTGGCAGGCCTCAAACAGACTTGACATGCTTTTTATGTCTGAGTTTTCACTGCCGAGAAATTCCCGTCTGTGAAGAATTATGTATTTGATGGTAACCGCCCATAAAAACAAAGTTGGCCAGGTAGAAGAGCAAAAAGTAAACAGAATGCAAAGCGCATGCCGAGTGAATTTGACAATGGGACACAAACAAACAAAGCGTAGAACCTTCCGGAGTGCGCAATAGCAAAGAAAGGCTGATGGCTGACGCCTTGTGGTGCTGCTGTGACAGTCCGTTGCGCCCGCTGTCATAGAGCTTCTTATATCATGTGGTGCGAGCGCGTACGTCACTGGCTGGTTGCTGTTCTTTAGACGGCTTGAACTTTCCCACACCGAGTCTTCGAATCACAAAGTAGTGAGAAGTGGCGCTGGTGGATGTCAATCGCAAGTGAGCGAGAAATGGCTTCGTTGCTTACCGTCGATGTGGAGGACGTCTAGCCGTGAGTTGTCAGGGGAAGCCGACAACCCGACACTCATTCAACGCTTTCTTCATATGTCAAAATACTTACATGTACTTTCACAAGCATTAGCTTTGAGGACGTCATCCTAATGTGTTCACGTATTATTTGGCTGTATTAAAATCATACGTATCCAACAGACAATAAAACCACGGAAAGCATAAAGTGGGCATTCTCTTTCTTTATATTAAATTGTAGAAATTACAAAGTAAAGAGGAATGAAGTGGGCGGAAAGACGACTCACTGCTGGTAAGAACTGATCCAACGTCTCGATATTAGGCGTGCAATGCCCTTACCAAGTGAGATTCCACGGCACCATCTTCCCATTTACTTTCTTGGGTATTTATGGGTGTACTAGACTTGGTCTTGAGAGTGTTGGCAAAAGGCACCACTGACGACTATGGCGGTGAACGTAGGATGCCCTTTATACCCCAGGCGTCACGCAATGGGTGAACTTAGCAGAGCAGAACTATTCAAAATACGCTCATGTGCTGTCTGAAAGCATCATAGCTGCCAGAGTCGAGACCCTCATTGCTTACGTTTTTCGTTTGGCTGAACCTTTGCCCACCTTTCGGCTTTCGGCATAACTAATATGCCATGTGCGTTGGATCGGCATACTGTTTGTGCACGTGCCTGTGTGGGCGCATGTGCGCGTGCATGCGTGCGTGCGTGTGCGCGTGCGCTCGCAGGTGAATGCATGCGTGGGCCATGCCTTTGTGGATTCGGGCGTCTGGTCACTAGCATTCTTTATAAGACGTATACATTTTCTTATTATTTTTCTACCCGCGCTAACGAAGAGAACACAGTCGCTAACCTGCAGTTTCTCGAAAATCAGCTGATGGATCTAAGGACGCTTGCGTGCGTGTGCCTCTGAAAAAATTCCAGAAAATTTAACTACGATGGTGATACAGACGCCTCCACAGGCATATGAATGCTTCGTATACTTGTTCTCTGTTTGAGTTTGATGATGTGTTTCCAAATTGCAGCTTGCCTTCTTCTTTGTGTTTATGCTGTTTTCGCTGTGTACAGCAAACTGGTTGTGTCACTGATAAACACATATAAAGGACTCTAGACACCAGTGCTTCGGTTCCCATAAATGAAACATCTGCCCAGTACTTCATGGGTGGCAACGAATGAGGTCTGCCTACAGCGCTCGAAGGAGCATCGTACTTGCTTTCTGTCGTTTTCTGCCAGGCCTTTCGGTGCGGTGGTGTGCAGCCTGCTTGGTCGAGTGCTAGTATGATGTGCGCACGGATGGTCATCCTTCATTTTTTGTTTCTTCTCTTCGCCCCAATTTACACTTTTCAGCATGTCTGGAGACTGAAGCGCACTAAAGCCAGGGTTTCTAGACATTGGAAGAGAAAGAAGGACACAGTAGGCGCACGCATGGCAAGCTTGTACTAGAATATTGCCAGTAACGTCTTCCCTGGTTTGTCTGGATGGGCTAAGCAGCAGTTCCTTCCTATATCTGGTGCCAAAGGCCGGGATATACCTGTCATCCATGACCGCTGACTATGAAGGACGCCGCACGCTCGACGAAATCGCCGCCTGAGATGAAGCAGCCATTGGTGAGCCTAATTTATACGCGGAACTTCGCCCACCATGATGCCATTCAGATCATCGTGGAGGCGGTGCCACTGCTGTGCCTTGTGGCACCGGTCCTGTAAGAAATTATATGTGCCAAGTACACGCTATGGAGGCAACGGGCAGTCCTTAAGCACTGCGATTGCCACGTGCTTGACTGCATCATTCAAGACTGCGAACTAGCCGAAAAGGACATTAACAAGGTGTTCCAATTTCACGAGCAGCTCAGCCACAGCCTCACTTTATTTTGACTTGTGGCCTGATCGTACGAGCATTCAACAGAATTAATTACGCATATAGAGAGCTTCTTTGCCGATTTCATTGCAAGAGCACACGCATTCATCGAAGCAGCGACCATCTTAGTATTTATCTACCGAAACAAGATTTTGAACGAGGATCTTGACCGCAATGAAGGGGACCTGGCTCTCGCGTCAGCAATATCAGTGGCAGTGTTGGCTACTGTAAAGACACCCTGCGACAATAGATGGAAACAACTTTAACGTGCGACAAGCAAAGGGCGCCTGTTCTTCGGCCATCTGCTCCGTCTAGTGTTAAACTACTCCCTTACTTTTCCTTAATTAGGCCAAAACTTGAGTATGCCTCCATAGTTTGCGACCCTCATACAAAAATTAACATTAAGAACCTAGGAAGAATTCAAAGAAAAGCAGTACGATTTATTTACAGTAAATTTCAGGCTACTGACTCCCCCACTGCATTACTAACCGATAACGGCATTGAAATACTACAAATTCGAAGAAAAAGAAAGTTGGCTAGAGTTTCTTTCAAATTTAATCATAGAATTGCCTTAGACACCGCTAAATACGTATCCCCCTTGACAAGCAGACCCACTCGGCACCACTACCCTCATTCTCTAACACCTATTTTCGCAAGGACTGACACTTTTCGGTACTCTTTTTTTTTTCACAAACAATAGATGACTGGAATAAACTAACTGAAGCATACCCCCAGCGCCCGTGAGCTGTATATAATTTGTGTAAATCTTGTTATTTCATGTATTATTATAGCTGTATTGTAATCAAGTTAAAATGTTTCTTAATCGTCTACCATACGACCAAACAGTTTGTGTGAAAAACGTGTTACTCACTTGTTTCATCTTGTTCTTCTGTGTATATCATCTTTGTTTTTTGCTCACCCTGCTTGGACTTCTTGTCCGCAGTGTTGTATAAATAAAGAACGAAATAAATAAACAAATAAAAAATAAATAAATATCATGATAACGCAGAATATCATGATAATAACGCAGATCATGAAACAGGCCACGACAGCGACAAAATTTGCACCAGCCACGTGGCCGGAACTGCACCAATCTTAGTCGCGCAGGTAAATTCAAGATGCGCTCCGAGTCTGAGAACTCCGGGACGAAGCGCGGAGCTCTAATATACAGCTGCGAATTGGTTCTTAGCAATCGATTGCTGCCAGCCGAATGTAAAAGCGGCCGCCGCACCACCTGTAGACAGTGCGTCAATTCAAGCACAAGGGATGCCGGGGATGCTCTCTGCGAGTTGATAAGTGCTGGTATCTTACTTTGTTCCGATGTTTTTGTTGCGCGAGTTACACTAGAGTGCGAGTCTTGCATCCACAACTATCGCGACAACCTTAGTGCGTTTCAAGTCCTATTGAGGAGTCGGAACGCTTGCAGCACTATCGTGGTTCTGGACGTAACAACCAGAACATAATGGAAATCTACTACACATTACCCTGCGGAAACTAAACCAGAGTGGTGCTTCTGAACGGAAGAGACGAAAAAAAACGTAACAAACAGGAATATATGAACGTTTTTCAGCATCATACTTTGTGCAGATGATGCAGAGATGGACCCACTGTACCATCATGTACATTGCGAAACATGAACATGCACAGTACTGGGTACTTCCACAACAACGTGCACTAGTGCTGAAAACTAGGGTGTGATCTCCTATGCATGTTTTTTTTGTTTTTTTACATTCAGAAAGTTCTTATATTCGTCGTGTACTTACAAACCCATTATTATATATCATAGTATTTCGCGTGTAGAGTGGCTTGTATACTTTAGGTGCAGTATTATAACGTATAAGAGTTATTTAAAATTGTTTTGCAGTCTCGAGCCATCTGCCATTTCTATGCACTCAAAGCCTCACATGCGGAATATTCAGCCGCAATAGTTTATGTTAGTCTCCCACTTCTTCTTCTTTTTTTTTTACTTTGTCGCCTTCGCTGTATTGCGCAACATTTCTGAAGACCCCATTCTCCTATGCCATCCCCGTTCGCTCAGAGAAATCTCTCATTTGCCATACTTTTCCATTGTATTTTTCGCTAGTACAATTTTACGTTTTTCTTCTCATTATGAATTACATTTCAGAGTACCAATCTTTCGTGTTGAATTACCAAGTGGAACGACGTCACACCAAAAAACATATAACAAAAATGAATTCAGAAACACAGGCGGAAATGTGAATGCGTTTCACGTTCTTATTTCCCGACGTATTGGTGGGAATGAACGAAACCGAGAACAAACAAAGCAGTGTTCGGACAGTGACTCCGCTACGGCAAAATTAGCACATGACCATTCGGTCCTTCTTGTGCGAAATTAACCTCGTTCAGCGACGCTTCCAACAATTTAGCAGAAGTAACGAAGAAAAAGAAACCTTTCCCGCCAGTGACCCAGTAAACAACATTATCCACGAATGGTATGCGCATATTATCAGTGTCATCAACAAGAGGCTTTCTTCAATTTTGATCTTTCCTAACACTTGGGCGTTTGAATATGCGTACACTCTATTGGTACTGCGGCGAGCGTAATGGAGGAGAGCGAGCGAGAAAGTTCGCCACTACATCCCGTTGGATTCCGCCTGCATTTAGGGGCTCTCTATACTAACGAGGTTAAGTCACGTACCGGGGCCGCCGGATGAGGTACCGCTGCCATTCTTTGTGAAAGTGCCTGCGAGCCGGTATGCATAAACGTCTCCGAGGTCATTTCTTTTGCTTTGTGGACTTATTCTTGTGCAGACGGCCTCAGAGTTGCTGCATCGAAAGATCGTCTGCCCATGCACACTGAAAACTTTCACTAAGCGTCCTCTACATAAGTATGTGTAAGGAGTATGCTGAGGCCACCTTCTTCATGCCCGGATTGTTGTTTTGGAAAATGATTCGCTCTCGCGTTGTTCATCAGAAACATCAATCTGTGACAGACTGCCTTGCGTGAAACAACAAAGGGCCTTTCTGCAGTCGAGCCATCGGGAGCGAAAGGTAGAGTTGAACCCTCTTTTGAAATCGTTATGGTATAGAGTTAGGCTCTATGTGTGGTTACCTGTTTCCGATATATGAGCTTCGCACACAGAGCTACATGCACTGAACACTTAAATTACAAGGTATAATCCTTCGCTGAAAATTTATTTTGTCATGTTTATTACGTTCTAAAAAAGTTTAGCACTCAGCACGCAGCGACATACACGTCACATACCATGATACTTTTTAGCGCAAAAACTGTAGAATAAGAAAACAGTGAGAAGCGAAAGGAAAGGAAAGACAACACCAACTCACCCAAGAAGTTATCCTCATACGCTTCAGAAACCTGGTCTTTCACGAAAGGTGTTGTAAATCATTCTAAAATCAGGAAAGTGGTGTAATGTAACTGCTTTGTTTCTAGATTACACTTTCCCCAGAGGCATGCATTTGAATATACATCGATGTAATAACTACACAAGCAGATATATAAACTCTAGTTATTACTTTCTAAAAATAAGAAAAACCGTTTCCTCAAATGAAAAAAAAAGAAGTTTATGCTCCTGCTTCTTGCAGGGTAAATATTTCAAGCTGATTTTACACAGAAAAGAGGAACTGAACTGAAGAGCCCATCTGTGACGCTTTTTATGCGAAGCATATTACGAGAGCACAACCCAGCTCCTCAGGCGCGGCGGTGTCGCCTTCAATGACCTTTGACCCCATGCCATACCACGTGACATCGTGACGTCACGACAGAGGAGAAACGGGGCTCCAACTCGCGCCGTCGCTCGCGGCCTCGCGGCGGTATAGAAGCAGCTGCGCTTGTTTCTAGGTGGCTTTGGCTCAACTCTTGCAAGATGGGCTGGGTGGGAATCGAACCAGGGTCTCGGGAGTGTGAGACGGAGACGCTACCACTGAGCCACGAGTATTTTTTTTTTTGTCTTTATTACCGACATGGCAACAAGGCTACAAAACAAGACATTTTAACAATAGACAACGGTCACGACAACATCTCTGCCATTGGTTGGCAGTCACAGGGCTAAAATCGCTTAAAATTCGCTAGCTCAGTCATCACACTGAGCCATGTTGGTTTTTCTTTTTGCAAATTATACATTTCCTTAATATGACAAATGCTTTCAATGAAGTATTCTCTAACAGGCCGGGCATTTACTTCGGCATGTCTCACGGCCATTCTAGTTTTCCATAAGCTATGTAAGGACACCAGCATGAACATGTCATAGGGTACTTTGTCTTCATTTAGAGTAGGCAAGAAACGAATCCCATATGGTGTAATCGGCAAGTCCTTCTTTAGTGTTCTCTGTAATATGTCCCAATGGAACACAGCATCCCAGCAGTCTAGAAAAATGTGTTCTATTGTTTCGGGTTTCCGGCATAGTAAACAGTTGACGCTCCAAGGCACGGAAAGACCTTTTTCATCTAGCCACGGTTTCACAGGTAAAGTATTGGTGTGGAGCTGGAAAAAGAAGGACTTTACCGATGGGCGTACTGGCATTCGTTTTACTCTTTTTAGTACGTCCTTTTCAGGTCCAATGCAGAACATCGAGCGATACAATGGCACCGGCAACATTGTGTCTACCAGGTCCTTATATAAGCGCTTTCGTGGTACCCTACTTAGGTATTCCATGGAGAACCGAACCTTTAACAGCTGAAACGCCAAGACTACCTCTTTTAGGAAACCACGCGCTCTGCCACGCGCCCTACCGATGTGACGATACAATAAACTCAGGTATAGCTTCGCTCAGCCTTGTTTGAAACATAGTTAATAAAAATGGGTCATTTTGGTCCCGTAAGAAAACAAACCGCGACACAATCTGCCTAATGAACAAATGTGCCAGACCTAATCCTCCAGTTTTAACCGAACGAAAGAGATTAGTGCGACTGGTGCGCTCCCAGCTTGAACCCCATGTAAACACTGCGAGTACTCTGTGTAAACGTTGTATGTTAGCCCTTGACATGCACAACGCTTGGAGCACGTAAAAAATTTTGGCAACGGCAAACAGGTTGCACACTGTCGCACGAGCAAACAGAGAAATTGCGGCCTCCCCATTTAAGTGTACCTTCACGAACCCGTTCAGTTTCAGCATTCCAGTAATCAACGGTGTCACGGTAGTGCTCAAGCGGCACCCCCAGGTACTTTGCCGGCGTGACTGTCCAGCGGATATTTGCAAACGTACTCAAATGGTCTTCCCAGTTGCCGATCCATACCCCTAGGGATTTATCAAAGTTGATAGCACTGCCTGTCATTCTGCAGTATGATAAAGCCTCTGCGACCGCGATTTCGATGCTTTCTTTATCCCGACAAAACAACGCGATGTCATCCGCGTATGCCAGCACTTTCACTTCCGCGGACTGCACTCTGAAACCCGATATTCTATTGTCATTCTTGATTTTCCTACAAAGCGGCTCTAGGTAAATTGCGAATAAAAGAGGCGACAAACCACACCCCTGGCGCACAGATGACCGGACACTAAAGGATTTGGTAACCTGCTTGTTTATAATGAGGCTGGCGGTACAGTATTGATAGCACATCTTTACCCCATCCAAGATCAAATCCCCTACCTTTATGTGTTCTAGAATACTGAAAAGAATTTTATGGGCCACACGGTCGAAAGCCTTCTGCATATCTAACTGTAACATGGCACAGTGTTCACCTAGGTCATTACAGTATTCTAAGATGCTTCTGGCAATATGAATGTTTGTGTAGACACTGAGCCACGAGTACGATGCTTCAACGCGGTACAAAAGTGCCTCTAGTGAATGCGGTGTTGCCTTAGAAACGAGCTGTTTCTAAGGCTCAGGCGTGCGTCGCTTGCTCAGGCGCACATTTAGTTGCCGCGCCGAACGCTGCGTTGCTCGAAGCTCACCGCGTCTAATGCGGGGCGCGTAGTCGCTGCGCGGTAGCCCATTGTCTTACACCCCTTGGCGGGTCGACGGGAACGCTGTCGCATTCCACTCTTGAAGGCGAAGCAGAGTAACGCATGAGTTGTTTCTTCGTCTAGCCGAACCAAATATAGTCAAGCAACAGCAGCTCACCAGGCTAAACAGTGGTTCAACAACTAAAATAAAGGCTAGTATGCTTCGCATCCTGGGCTTAACCTTAGCTAAGCCACAGCCATTTTTTATTACAGAGTCATCCAAGAGTCACGTGACTGCTGGTGCCTCACAGTCGCGAGATCACAAAGCTATAGCGTGATCAAGTCTTTATAAGGAGGTGATCGTTCATCCTTGTTCGACGGGGAGGCGTCCCTTTCCATGTTCAAGTCCATCCTTCTTGGCATTCATCTTGTCTTTAATCACTTGAATTTAGCCTTTAGTACAGCTAGCGAATAACCACCGGGCACGACTCTGTGGTGGAACTTGAGACGGCTTATTAGACATTGTCCACTGGCTACCTTTGTAGATTGCACGCTGCTTTTGGTTCCTCTCGGAACAGAAGGTCTTCGGAGGGTTGATGCAGATGACAGAATAAGGAGGCCACTTCGGCGAAATAGCACACATTCTTAATTTTTTGTCTTGCTTGCTATGTTGACATATTTTAAGGTATAATATTGTTATTATAGAGGAACATGTACGTGTACATTAAAAGAGGAACGTGTACGACGGACAAGGCGCTACTTCCAACTAAATGTTTTTTAAAGAAACAGGATTTTAAATAGATATAACCTAGAATAGCCCATCGTGACATCACGACCTCCCTATCTCATTAGAAAAGTTGTCTCTTTTTCGGCAAGCGTAACTGAAGGGCAGGTAATGCAAGTACGCGGCCTTTGCAATGTGGAAAGCTTCTAATATCTCCCGTTCTAGTCTATCTCTAGACCCTGCCAGAAACCTTGTGTCACGAAGTTACGGACAATGCGGGGGGCCATCTGTCAGAACACTGTAAACGTCACAATTGCCGTCCGTATCTTCGTGACACCAGGTTTCTGGTACGATGCACACCGTGCTGCCTTTACATGTCTAACAGCTATTTATTAGCTGCTACATAGACAGCTTGCATACGGGTGGTGTACACAATTTAATGTTAGACTCTTGCATACGGGCGGTCTACACACTTGAATGCGCAGGCTGTCACTTTCATTCTTACATATAACGCTCTTTCTTTCTTGCTTAGCTGCTTTCAGTGCGTCGTTACCGAGGTCTTGCCATTCTGCAAGCCATGGTGAAAGATACGACACAGGGTAGAAAAGATAAATGAAGTAGAAGTGATGAAAATAAACCTGTCTGTTCCATACAAAATTAACTTTGCTTTTTTACTCTTTCAAGTACGCCAACAAAAAAATACAGAAAAGCAGGGTATCCTCAGCTTTTATTTTGATCAGATGCAAATCTACGGGCATCGCCGGCAGAAGTCGACGAGTCGGAATAACATAAACCCAAAGGTGAGAGAGCCGGAAGATGATGAAGTCTCTGGAAACAGGAAACCTAGACGAGAAGAATAACATGCTTTCATAAAGCCAAGGTGTAAAGTCGAAGTGAGGGATAGAGAATGTCACAGAAAAGTACAACACCTACTTCTCCGGTTCCCTCTCATCTCGCTACAACTGCTCGGGCCGAGAGGAACAAAGACAGGCTGCAGCCACTTATGCAGAAACACGGGCGAACTGTGTGCGCCCGACGAGAGGACGGGCTAAAAGAAAGCAAAAGGTAACATGCACTTGACGCTCGCGTTAGATTGAAAGTTCGAGAGCCCTGACTGTGTCTGGATATATATATATATATATATATATATATATATATATTTATATATGAAGGCAAGAAATTTAAAAATTTGACAGCCCCGGCACATATCGCGCAAAACGTGCCCTTCTCACGTCTTCGTCTACTTTAGGCCTTTGACAAAATTAGATGAGAAACGCTACCAAATTTTTGCGTATGTTCCAGTCATCAGCATAAAGATATACTCTGTTTCTCCTCGGTTGTTGTAAAAAAACACAGCGCTAACACAAGGAACTGTTTTGGCCTTTGTTCCTTTCTTCAAGAGCACAGACAGTGCCTCAAAATTTCCCCATATCTCTTGTTAGTGATTCAGCTAAGGCTGAATGCCGCACCGTACCACGATTCGTATTTGCCGCGCAAATCCGCGGTTGGTACGGTGTGGCAAATCTTAGCTTTACTCGTGTTTCTCCGCGCCACTGTCTCAGTTTATTACTTTGAAAGCCTGGTCTGTCGCCAACACGATTACTTTGGTTTTCTTGAACAGCTCGCCGTTGATAAGCAGTGCGACCGACCCAGCTTTATCTTTTCCTGCTTTTCAATAGAAGCAATATATGCTTGTGCCTTGCGCACCCCTTCATTCTTTTGCTTCAAGAAAATCATAATACTTCAAAGTGCGTCTTTGAGCAAGTTGGGCAAGCAAGAAAGATGAAATGGTGCAATCCGTACGATTTCACAGGATGAAAAGTATATTTGAGAGCATCATCTTGAATAAGGAGGCATGGACGCACTGTTGAGATGTTCGCGGCTACGTTGAGAAAACGCAATCCAGGTTTAGGCACCTAAGCTTTTTTTGAAGTTTAGCGTTATGGGCGAGCGAAAACTCAAACCCAAATATGCCAAATATACTTCTGTGCAGGCACTGGGCGAGTCTAATTGTTAGGGCCCCCTATCTTTGGGGGCCCCTATTCTAAAACAGCCTAATATTTGACAGTATATTCCGTACGCATTCTTTGAATATTACCTCAGACCATCACGCAAGAAGTGCAATATCTTGTATCTTACAAAAATGCATAATTTGCAAAGAAACTATCTTTTATAATAGTACAAGTCTAGATGATTGGAAATATACGGACGATGTGGAACAATTGAAAATAATCAGACATATATATATATATATATATATATATATATATATATATATATATATATATATATATATATATATATATATATATATATATATATGTTTAAATGAGATGGAAAAGGCAACAATGTTACCCTGAAGATAGATATCCAGTTTGCTACCCTGCACTGTGGAAGGGGTAAGGGCAGACATGAAGATCTTAAAAAATCAAAATAGGGCTCCATAAAGAATGCATGGGGAAGCCTATAGTAGGAATGGGGCAACTTAAAATTAGGGAACGGACGAATTTATGTGTGGGAATAGAGCAACCTAAACTAGGGGTGGGCCAGTTTGAAATTTCATCATCATCATCAGCCTGATTACGCCCACTGCAGGGCAAAGGCCTCTCCATACTTCTCCAACCACCCCGGTCATGTACTAGTTGTGGCCATGTTGTCCCTGCAAACTTCTTAATCTCATCCGCCCACCTAACTTTCTGCCGCCCTCCGCTACGCTTCCCTTCCCTTGGAATCCATTCCGTAACTTTTAATGAGCATCGGTTATCTTCCCTCCTCATTACGTGTCCTGCCCATGCCCATTTCTTTTTCTTGATTTCAACTCATTAACTAACTTTTAATTAATTAACTTTTAATCATTAACTCGCGTTTGTGCCCTCACCCAATCCGCTCTTTTCTTATCCCTTAACGTTACACCTATCATTCTTCTTTCCATAGCTCGTTCTGTCGTCCTCAATTTAGGTAAGAAGTTTGAAATGTAAGTTTGAAATTGAAGGGTGGGTCAGCTGATATATGGGGGTTGGCGAACTGATATTTGTAGGGGGGGGGGAAGGCAACTTAAATTGGGGGCGGGCCAACCTAAATTTGGCGGTGGGCCAACTTGAATTTTGGGGTGTCCAAGTGAAATTTGCTCCGGACAGGTTAGTGATGTCGCATTATTGGTGGCTTCAGTACATACGCTGCTTTTTTTCTGGGCCGCAGGTGAACAAAGTGAGTGACTTGTAGTCGACCTTGAGCCTTAATCATGTACCTGACTGGGCTGACAACTTGTTCAACAGTACCTTCTTGCCACGATACAGGCTAACCACGTGTGGTCTTTACGTAAACTCCATCGCCCACGGAGAATAATTTTGCAGATCCTCCCTGGTCCTTACGTTGTCGTAACGTCTCGTCTCAGACGCTCCGCCATCTCCCCTGAAAAACTTGGCTTGTAGTATGAAACTAGGGGCAGATCCTCGAGGAAAACCTCAGCAGGCGTCCGCAAAGTCAGCGACAGAGGGGTGTTTCTATAGGCAAATAGAAATTTGTTCAAGCATTCTTGTACTCCAGCATTTTCATCCCCCAGCACCTGCTTTAAGAGAGCTTCCTTGGTTGTTCTTTCCAGCCTCACTGCGGCTCCATTCGAACCGACATGATACAGAGAGGCCTCATGAACTATCCAAAGTCATCCGACGTGAATTGTCGGCCGTTGTCGGCAACGATTTTTCGGTGTAGCCGTAGGCTGCGAACAGTTTGTGCAATTTTTCTAAGGTTCTAGCCGCTGTGGTTGATGTCATGGCGAACACCTCAATCCGCTTAGAGTATGCTTATACCACATTTAGTAGATTTACAGAGTCTTTTACAGCGTAGCCAGCGTGAATCTTTTGCCAAACCTTTGTTGATAACTCCACGTTTGCAGAAGCCTGCGGAATTCGCTGGACGAGTGCTTTGACAAAAGTGACAATTTCGAACAGTTTCTTCGATGTCTAAAAGTACTAAAAGTATAGTCTCTTAAAGGCATCAGCATATTTCGACGAAGGGAGAACGCGCCCGCACGTTATATCGCATTAGCGAGATCAACAACGTGTTCGACTAACGGTTCGACGTACTGGCGGACGCGGCCAATGCGCCCTGACGCACCCGGCATCTAACGCTCGCCCGCTTACGTACGTTGGCATTTCGCAGTACTAAGAACCCTAACGCGACACGCACTCCTACGTTCCGCAAAGTACTTGCATGCCGCGCACGTATCGCCATGGCGCAGTACTAGAGCGGTCTGTTTCTTACACGCTCTGCCAGTGGCCGCAACACAGTTCCGTGTTATAACTCTTGGCAATCGCTCGTCGCGTTTTTGACAAGCATGAGTACCGAAAGACGGTATACGTTGTTGCGGGGCCATAGACAGTGTCACATACTTGTCTAACTAAGATATGTACACGCCAAGATTTGTCCCCACGTGCGGACTGATTTTCGCTAACTGCCTCGCAACTCCAGGCGCGGCGAGCGTACCCCAACGTTATCCCAAAGAGTTGCGAAATTACAATAATGTCGGGGGTCAGAAACCGTCACGAACTTGTCCCAGTAAGATTCAGTACATGCAACACTAAATGCGTCACACGGCCAAGCTGCGTTTCGCTAGCTGCGTCACCACGCCAGGCGCGGCAAGCGCGCCTAAAAATTAACGAAATTAGTTACAATAACGTTGGGGCCCATGGAAAGCGTGGCAAACATCTCTCAGTACGAGTCATTAAGTCGAATTAACTGCGACAGGACGGCCGAACTGTTTATCCCGAACTGCATCACAATCTCGGTACGTGTCATAAGCCTATAAATTGATAGAAATGCGTCACAGGCTGTCGTGCAAAATTCCTCACCTTGCAGTAGTCCAATAGGGCAGTGGTGCCATGTCAAAGTGCGAAAGAAACGCAAGAATACACCGGGAGCCCAACAAACCAGGCTACACAAAAAAAAAGACAGAAAGAAAGAGGGGTTGCCGAATAGAATCACTTCACGTGCGCGACCGGCCTTGCTGGCGTCGGTTGGGTGTCTGGCGCATGACGCATGCATCTGGCGCATCTGACGTGTCGAAAGCCTGTTGCCAGGTGACACAAGACAAATAAGTCGCAAAGTATAAGTTCATTTAAACGCAAGACTTCAGCTTTAGCGGGAAAGAATAAAAAAAAATGTCAATTTCTTGTTACACTGTTTTTGTCAGATGCTCGCGGCAGCTAACGGACTGTTATAATACTAGCGTGACGCATTTCCTGTTGCCAGCTTTCGCCTAGTGCCACCTCTTGTTGAATTTCTTTCTATATGGTTGTGCTCGCTGTCCATTCAAGTAAACGTCGCTTAAAACGCGCGCTAAAAGGTAATTTCGCTTCCTTTCCCGAGTAAGTTTAGCTAGTAGCGGGGCTTAGCGAAAGCAGCCAAGCACTCTGGCTTGTCATTGCCTGAAGCTGTCGACAGTGCTAGCCGTGACAACGTATCAGCAACTTTCATTTCCTTGCCGTTTCGAAACTTGAGATCATACTGATATGCCGTCAACGACAGTGCCCATCTCTGCAGCTGTACAGCTGCTAAAGATGGAAGCGACTTATCCCGCCCAAGAAGTCCGATAAGCGCGCTAAAAGCGGCTGTTGGTATATAGGCTAACCTTGAGGCCATACAATTAAAGATGAATCCATCGCAAACCAACTATAAGCGCAAGTGCTTCTTCCCCTAGAGCCTAGTATCACTCGCTGCTGGTTAGAGAGCGTGAAGAGAATACGATAGGCTGCTCTGTTCCCTCTGGAATTTCATGGAAAATCACAGCTTCCAAGCCATAAGCGGCAGAATCGCGACTAAGTCCAATTGGCTTGCTGACGTCCTAAAAGGCTAGCACATCTCTATTCAAGATCACTTTCTTAGTTGTGACGAATGTGTTCGTGCATTGTTGCGCGCATTCTCATTTGTAGTCTTCGTTAAAAACATGAAGCGGTGCTACGTCAGTTACCAAAATCTGCTAAAATTTGACACAGAAGTTTAGAAGACGCATGAAGGCCCTACATTTTGTGATGTTTCAAGGCTTTCAGCTGGTAGCTGTTTCAGCTGTTCAGCTGATGGTTCAGCTTTTGCAGCGACGCTGTTTATGGCTAGGATTTGGCAGATCGCGTCCGCCCGTAGACGATCTTTTCAGACTTGAGCCGACCCCAAAGATAGAGCCAGTAATTTGTCCACGTGCTCAAGTCAAAAATACAAAATATTTATCTTCCAAATTGTAAGCAAGATTTCAGGGCTACGCGAATATTCGTATTTTGGAATAACAAATCCAAAAATATCCTATTTGATTCAGTCTTCGAGTCGAATATTAACTATTGGTAAATATGACCATATTTTTTATTTATTTACAAACTTTGACGTGTTTCGTTTATGTCCTGGGGTTACTCATTATGCACAAGTTTTCGGGCTAAGTTGCACTCTATCAACGTCGCATAACTCCATCTTTTGTTTTCCTTGTCATTGCAAATTATGCCTTTTTATAACTATATGTTAATAAACTTAGAACAAGAGATTCAGTTGCAGTTTATAACTGTGAGGACTCTTACTGCATAAAAGCTCTTGTACAAATGTGCTACCAATGACTAAATAAAAACAGAAGCTCGAAATAATTATCAAGCTGAATAATCAAATGAGCTCAATCAAATGCAAATTTTGAGGAAAAGTGCTGTAGAATTTATCAAGGGGACCAAATACCCTTAAAACATTGGACGTCAGGTCACAGTTCTAGCTATGCTACTCAGAGTCGAAGACTTTGCCGAAATGACGACCATTCTTTATACTATCCCAAGACTCCTGGGTATGCGAGCAAACCACGTGTTTGTTCCTAATGTTCTATTTGTGCTATTCAGAAAAAGGGCGTCATAACGTGCAATCTAAATTAACCCTACACAGCCTCAATATACACTGCCTTCCAAACCATTTTCGAAGCATACAAACCTGAAGATTATTTAAATGAAAATTATTTTAGATTAGTGGTGACAACAGCTGTACATTAATCGAAAACTATAAGAAATGTATTCGTTTTTTTACGAGTAGATTTACAACATAAACCCCCGACAAACGAAGTTTACGTTCGCGTAATAGAAGTTCAACTTGTATATGCGAGTTTTTAAGGGACCATTTTAAGAGTAATATTGCTAATGAGAGATAGAAGCTATCGTGGAAAACAAGTTTCTAGATCAATTGTCTTGTACCGGTGAGGCTTAATATACCCTCAGTGCCTGCAACGTTAGTCGGAGACTTTTATCTCTAGGGATGTCCTATTTTGGGTCACTTGGACTTTCCACACACGTCACATGCTGAAGAAACACAGAACTTAAAAATTTTATTGCTCTGTCAAGTCTGTTTGCCACCGAAGGACCATGGCTTAAAACCTGTACACACAAAAGTAGGAGACAAAACCAAGCTAACGGTGATAACTGTTCGCGGACGTCTAGGAATCGAAGATCACAAGACTAGTCCACACAATGTCACGTTGTAGATCGAGTGATGTCATCTCGATCGAGTGATCGAGTGATGTCATCGAGTGATGTCATCGAGTGATGTCATCGAGTGATGTGAGTCATCTGCGCGTTGCAGGAATGGAAGCTACAAAATGTTCGATTGACGTTCGGAAAAGACAGGGAGAAAAGGAGAAAAAAAATGGAGAAGGGCGGGGGGGGGGGAGGAGGTACTGGCTAGTGCGTTGATCGACCAAAGCTTCGACCGCACCATGAGAGATGCCTTTAGTGACCGGAAGAATGGCTGGCACTGGCAAGCGCGTCTGTTCATTCTGCCACAAACTTTGCGGGGATGTCGACTGCAGGGCGAGAATGTAAAGAATGGACACCACCCAAACATGTGTTCCCCGTTAGCCCCTGTGATTGCGCAGCACTCTCCATTTTGCTATGTGATTTTTTGCATAGGAGAATGATAGAAACTGTTTTTTTTTTTTCAAGCAGCTCAACCACAATGCCCTTCTTTCCAACCTCGTCGATACTGTAGTGACATCGATTGAAAATCAGATAGCTGCGAAGCGCTGATTTGAGTAGCCAACAACGCCATTTTTTTATCACCGGGATGGTAGCCATGCCTTCGAGTGAAAGTGAAGCGACAGCAACGCAGAATGTGAATTGATGGAAATTACCGAATTGAACGCCAGAGTCCAGGGATCGCTTTCAACCAATTCTTCCACCGCTCGTCACGTCTGTTCGCTGTATTTGTATTTTTATTTCACATATCGTGCTTTTCCTCTGTCCTTTTTGGAAGCCTCTCGCTATTCGATTCAAACCAAGCCTAATCTCAGTCATGAGACCCCGAATTTTTTATCTTTCTATACTGCATTCGAGCAGCGTAATACCAGAACAGAGCTGCAATACAGTGCAGCGGAATACGAGCCTAAGTTATGTTAATTAACATCCTGTATTCTTATAGGTTCATTTAATTCTGGTTGACTACACATCCCTTATGATTGCAATCTGAATTATCATAACTATCTGAATCTATCTGAATTATCATAAACTATTCAGTTTTACTTTATTCGCGCAGCATAAGGTTACCAATACTTGTCAGTGTTAGTTTCATTCACTACCGATCAAATTACTATGGATAGCGGCCATTCTAGCCCAGTGTCACCACAGAAGCAGACTAATGACACCACGCGGCGACGCCATGTGATGTTCCATTCGTAATATTAATAACACATTATGCAGTCTTACGGGCTCAAACCACGATGAGGCACGCCTTAATGGGGGATTCCGGAATAACTTTGACCGCCTGAGGTTCTTTAACATGCACCTGAATCTAAGTACACGGGTATTTCGCATTTTTTCCGCATCAAAATGCGGCCTCCGTGGCTGGGATTCGATCCCGCGAACTCGTGCTTAGCCGCCCAATACCATAGCCACTAAGCAACCATGCTGGGGAACGCTCCAATAGTGCAGTTTAAACTGAAGCTATGAACGCTACGCAGTTTTCTCATGAGCGCCATTGAATTATGAGAATAATTGATGCTTCTCCAAATAGCTTAGCCACAGCTGTCACTATAGCCACCGAATGTGTACTTGCCTAGACGAGCGCGCGCGTGTTTCTGGTTAAAGTTATCAGTGTCAAATTAATACTGGGTTGAACTTGAAGGTAAAGCGTTTTCCGTTGCTCTTGCGGGAACTTCACAAATATTCGTATTCTTCAGCAGTCTACAGTTGCCTGACTACCACGTGATGGCGACCAGTGGCGGGCATCCACAAGATGCAACAAAATGTTCTGTAAATAAGAACACCGCATGGCACTAGGTACATATTGCTGGTGAATTGTTGTCATTGAAGCTTACTTTCGCCTAAGTTTTACAAACGTTACAGTCACTTCCCAAACTACCATCAGTGTGACATCACCGCCCACTTAGAATTA
Organism: Dermacentor albipictus; assembly: GCF_038994185.2. NCBI lineage: Eukaryota > Metazoa > Arthropoda > Arachnida > Ixodida > Ixodidae > Dermacentor > Dermacentor albipictus. Next base: position 92,419,369 of record NC_091823.1, read on the forward strand.
TTGGAGCTATTTCTAGTTTCACGTCAGCCGACTGCTTAACCCGAACTGCTCGTTTCGCTGGTTGTGGTACGAGCATGTTTGTATTCAAGTGAGCTTTGCTGTCGCAAAATAACAGCTTAGACAAGGCGCTATTTGGGATATACAGAGAGTGCTTTGGCTTCCTTTAATGTTGTCCCACAAACGACCGTGCTCATAACCCAGTCGTCAACCCGCAACTGAGAAAATATGAGGCTCGCCTCAAGACTGCCCTTTATAAGCTCGCTCATTGCACCTTCTGATGTTTCCACGCACGCACGTACAGTGGTCGGGGAAACTAAGACGCCAGCTCACTACGCCTAAAGAATTTAAGACACCTTGTAAACGACAAGCATTGCTTCTACGCAAGTAGAAACTTACGTGCACGATGTTTGTGAATGCTTACGAAACTAAAAGAGGAGGGCTATACCCGGGGACAAAACGACTCGAGAGATTGCAAGGAATAAACTGCATGCCATAGAGCTTTGAAAAATTAGGGCTTCTTTCAGATTAACGTTGTGTCGTCCTCCTAAATGTCTGTTCTTCAGCAACGGCGGTTCAGGATGCTTTCGTCTTTAGTTCGTTCCAGGTCGCCATATACAACGAAAGTAGACGAGAAATGTCCGTGAGAGCTCAGACCTGAAATTCCATGCGAAGTTTACGTCGGCAACAGGGCTCACGCGATGTACTTATGGTGGACATGCTCGTCCAGTTGGTGAATACGCAACGACATATTGCAGCGCTAGATGTCTCAGCGCTACGTTCCTTACGTAAGAGAAAAAAGGCATATATAAAGACATATAAAATACATATGGACACAAGAGGAAAACCCTTTTGTGCTTTCTGAAAACGACGCCTTCTACTGAGTGCCGCAGTCCACGTGTGCACCTATTCACCGACTTTCGTTTTCTGTGTTTTTTCTATTTTCCTATTACATTTTTTCAGTGTAGCGCAGCCAAACAGTATGTTTTTCTGGTTAACAGCCCTCTTTTTTCTCTTTCTTTCTCTCTGTGTCGGGAGTCCACCTGTTTCTTCGTGGTTGTGTCCAAACAATAGATTTGGTTATGAGGAAATCCAGCATAAGCAAAAAATTTGGAAAATTTTCAAAACTAACTTACACAGCTGGTTCCGAAATAGTCGAGCATGCAAAAATGCACTCAGACCTTGCACTGTTCCGCTATTCTTTCAAAAATGCTATGAATGTCGGGATTCTACCAACGCCAATTTACCTAGAAGCGTAATACCAAAATGTTATTTAAATTAGGTGGAAACTGAAGTGCGAGCATAACTAAAGGGCTCTCGCCAAAGTCGCTGAGCTATAGCACGAATCCCCACTCTGTTTACCTTTTCTGGCTTTTTTACTTTCATCTAGTTTTGACACTCGTTCAAGGCCTTCCATAGGTTACATAACTGACGCGCATGTGTTTGTGGCTCTCTGAAGTAGTAACAGGTTATGATGTCACGCTATTGTCGAAGTATTGTCGCCGCTGACTATTCTTCGGCAACACCCCTAATGAAGTCGGTGAATGCCATAATCCTCTTTTGTGCTTTTGTACCTATTGTTTGACTTTCCAAATTATTTTCGGTCAACGAGCTCGATAGTAAGTAATGAATAATGGGCTTACTTACCAAGCTAAGACAACACCGGCGCGAGTTTATTTAGGCATATTCACTCATTACCCATGAATTTTCGTCTATTGAAGTCTTCCTTTGCTTAACACTGATTTGTATAATAGCAAGGCTTTCTTTGCCTCTTGCCTAGACATTTCATGTGCTGCTGCTGCCGGCTGCTGCAGTGACAAATAACTCTTGGGGATTACGGGTCTTATACTGAAAGTAAAGTCGTGATCCGGCTGTCGTCGCCATACCATTCTCAACCCTGTTAGCTCTTGGCTACAGTCTCGGAAAAATGGTCGCTACTGGACATAGTGCAAACTCCACAGAAATCGCACTTCGTGATTTCCCGCGGTAGCAGGCGATGCACCAAGCGCGGATGTGATCCCCAGCGCCAACACACCATCGTTGTGAAGCTGTCATCGTGGTTTCAACGTCCTCTGTTGTCGTCACTTCATCGTCGTCATTGTGTCATAGCGGTTTCACATTTGTCGTCCCTGGGTAATCATGCCGTCGTGGTCACTCCACCTTCACGATATCTCATGGTCGCCATGTTGTAGTCATGTCAGTGTAGCCATTTTATATCGCCATATTCTTGTCTTCATGCCTTCGCTGTCGTTCCAGCTACGTCATTCCCTTCGTCACACCGTCGTTGTCATGCCATCTTCATCAAATAATTGGAACATTTAAGTTCTAATATCACCATCGCGTTATCGTAACGCAGTCATCGTCACACCTTAGTCGTGACTCCATCGTCGAAACTGAATGAACGTCATACCGTCACCATTCTATCGTCGTCTATATAGACAAAGTATTTTGCCCTCGTAGTGGTTAGAGTGTCGTCAGTTTCTGGTAGAGAGTCCCATTGTCGCCATGGCGTCGTTATCATCGTTGTATCGTCATAAAAGTTTAACAATTTTGGCGTGGTTATCATATTGTCATAATGCCCTCAACACACTGTCCATTTCACGCCGTCATCGTCTATCATAGCATCTGCTTCATGTTCTTGTCATGACGTCGTCGTCGTACCGTCGTCATAACTTCTGCGTCGTCATTCTATGGCCGTCATGCCATAATTATTTTGGTCATCGTTATCCTACCACCTCCATTTGGTCATAGTGAACATATCTTAAGCTTGCCACCGTCTCCGTTCCATCGTTGTAATTGTACTGTCATCTTACACTAAACTTCATTGCCGCCATGGTCGCTCCATCATTATCATTTATTCTTTGTGATGGGTGGCACATGCATGACCGAGCGCAACGAATTGATGTGGAATGAAGCGGTGGCCGCCGAAAACGCGTCCAACTCATCATGTTGTCTTTACTTGTATTCACTTATGCTTGAAAAGCGTTCTTAAGAAGCACCAATGAAACATTCGCGTATTGTGATTTCCGGAGCCCGTCGGATCTGCCGGTGTTGGTACGGGTGTGTTATGTTTGTCAGTTAGCCCGTTAGCTTCACCATAGCTTTTCTTGATAACGAAAGCACGATGCTTTCGCATGTCAATTTGGTTACAGCACACTGGCTCTTAACTCTAACTATTTGAAGAAACAACCTTACCACACAAGCAACCTAAAAAGCCATTACATGTTCAAGCCATTACATAAGCAGCATTGCTGCTTTATGTAATGCCTTGAGCGTAATCACAAAATTTTATACGGCTTGCTCTGTAGCAAATTAATTGAAGCAAAATAAATTCAAGGAGTGTTACAGTAGTCGTTTCTGCATACAGGTTCCTTAGAATATTGGCTACGTATAAACTATTACCAGCTTTCACGATTTCACTACAGCTTGTTAAGTTTATTGGTGGTATTTCTTATGCTTGTTTCCTGTGACCCTCACTCTTTCGGAATTATTGGTGCCTCCATGCACCTAAGCAATACAAATGCTTGCAAATAAACGTAATTATTCATAGATACAAAATTATATTTTTTCAACTGCAATTCTGGGCCCCTATTTGCTTGTATAGCAGCCATCGTCATCTTCCTCAGCCTCCTTTTATACGCGATGAATAGCATGTACATACGAGGCATCCTCGCGCTTTACTTCAAGCACTATAATAGTACCACACACAACATCATCTGCGTACGCCTCAATTCTGTCATACTTGCGAGCCATCATGAAACTTTTAGATCTTGAGCTGCGAGTACGTCACAACGTCGCACGTCATGTTGTCACCACAGGTCCCCAGTGTTCTGTCGACCTGGATGCCTCGCTGGCTACCGCCTTGTCATCGCGTGGAGAGAGTTCGACCACATGCTGCAATTAGGCATCACCCGTCCTTTGTCGAACAGTTGGTGTTCACCTCTCCACATGGTACCACAGCGTGACCCAGGGGATTGGCGCCCGTGCGGAGACTACCATGCGTTCAACGCCCGTTCCGTCCCTGATCACTATCCACTCCCTCACATTCATGACTTCACAGCCAACCTAGGTGGAACGGCAATATTCAGCTAGATAGATTTAGTGAAGGCCTGCCATCAAATCCCTGTCGAGCCAGCAGACATGCCAAGAAATGCAATTGCCACACTACTCTGGCTTTTAGAGTGCGTCCACATGCCGTTCGGAGTGAGAAACGCTGCTAAGTCATTCTAGAGGTTTATAAACGCGGTCGCCCGCGGATTCCCCTTCATCTTTGCATACCTCGATGACCTTTTGGGGGCTAGCATTTCCCCCCGAACAGCATAGCCACCGTTTACGCGTGCTATTTGCTCGGTTCCAGGATCTTATGCTTCTCATCAGCCCCGCAAAATGTGTCTTTGGTGTCCACGACGTTGAGTTCCTCGGACGCTGCGTGGCTCCCGAAAAATCAGACTTTTGGAAAAGAAAGTTCATCCCTTGCGTGAATTCCCTCGCACAACGTCGCTGCGAAAGCTCCATGAGCTTCTTGGGCTGCTCAACTGCCACTGTTATTTTATTCCTAACATCGCCCGAACGCCAGCCTCTACGACTGAAGCCACGACCTACGTCACCGTTTCCCCGCCTCGGGATCATGGCGTTTTCAAAGGAGTCAGCAATCCTGATGTTGATGAGTGGCTCCAGTTATACGAAAGTGTCAGCACCAGTCACAGGTGCAATCTGGCTATTATGCTCACAAACCTTCTTTTCTACATCGACGGCACTCCACGGGCATAGTTCCAGATTCGCCAAAAGGAGATCACGAGCCTTGATCTCTTCAAAATAAGCTCCGCAACGTCTCCGGCAATCCCTTTGGTCACCAACTCAATCCAAATGAGGCCCTTGCCGCAAGCGTCGACACATCGACCGGGTCCTGCGTGTCGTACGTTCTCGACGTCTTGGCCCTTTGTAGCAAGGCTTACCCGAACATGACGAAAGAGGATAAGGCTAGTCACGTCCTCAAAGGCATTGCTGACGACGCCTTCAATTTACTTATGTTTAATAACGTAACTGGCATCAATATTATCATCAAGAAATGCCACCGTCTCGAACAAGCTAACATCCACCAAGTATCAAAACACATCACGCCCCTCCCAAACACAGCCGCTACAGCATCTTCTGACGACTTCTTCTAGCAGCACTTACGATCCGACAGCTTAACCCGCATAATTCGTCTTGAGGTCGAGGCCACACAGCCGGTGGCCGCTTCATTTTCGTCATCTGACCTTTCTCTGGCGACGATCTCCTTCATCCAGACTGTCGTCAGCCAAGAATTGTCAAATGCCGAACTTCACTCCGTTCGTCCCGTACACCCGGAACCTCTTTATACAACCACATTCCCACTTCGCTCCTCTTACTACTCATGTTGGCAACGCAAACAGTAGGAATGGCGAATCATTGACGACAAGCCAATGTGTTTCAACTGCCGACGCATCGGGCATATCGCTCGCCAGTGTGCCAGTGCCACCGCTGGTCTTCATCGACACGCTATTCTTTTGCTGACCACGCTCCCTTATCTCGTTCGTCCTTTTCGTTCCTTCCCTCTATACCCAACCAATTAGCTAACCCTGCGCCACCTCTGACAAGACCCTGCTACACCCGCTCACGTTCTACCTCCCGCTGCCAATGTCGTTCACCTCCATCTGTCGTGCTTCTTCTCCGACCTATTCGCCGCACCCCGACCGGAAACCTAGACAGTGCAGCTCCTGGACCTGGCGCTGCATTGACGACTTTGGTACGAAATCCTCGCTTGACCGTACCCACGAACCAGAATCTTTTGGAGGGCTTGTTGACAATGTTCCTGTGTGTGCGTTGAATGACGCCGGGGCACATTTGTCGATTATGAGTGCTAATCTTGGCCGTCGAATCCGGAAAGTTCTGACGCCTGCCCTGAACCGAGCCGTACGAGTCGCCGACGTAGGAACCATCGCTATAGTTTGGATGTGCTCTGGCAGAATCACCATCGCTGAGAGAACCATCACCGTTCTCTTCACCGTCAACATGCATTGCCCTCATCAACTCATTCTTGGTCTGGATTTTCTTGCCACATATTCTGCCCTCATTGACTGTTCGGCCGGCACACTTCGCCTTGACTTGCCTCTTCTTGCCGACGCTATGGACACACCTCAAGTCCGTTTACGTCGCATAGATTTTATTGGTCTCCCACCTAAGTCTGTGACATCCGTCGAGTTATTTTGTACACCAGCTGTACATGGCGGCAATTACATGGTTGCACCGATTCTAGCCATAATGCTTGCACATATGTTACCGTTCCGCACACTCTGCTGACAATTACTGGCAACCGTACCTGCCTTGCCCTTGCCAATTTCGCACTAACAGCGCAGGTGCTACTACAAGGGATCTCATTGACTAAAATGAGTGCTCTGCATGATGATCAGGTCAATCCCATCATAGTTGAAGCTTGTTGCAGCTCAAGCTATACCGTGACGTCATTCCACGGCAGTGGCGTCGACAATGAGAAGATGGTTTCCTCCGACCTCACACCGCCTCATGCTGAAGCCTTCTGCCACGTTCCTAAAGGCTATAGCGACATATTGACTTGCACAATCGTCCTTCATCCCAAACGTCTGTTCAGACCCGTCACATGAATACTGGCGATGCGAACCCTATTCACCGACGTCCATATTGTGTTCTTGCGTCGGAACGAGCAGCTATCCAACAGGAAGTAACAAAGATGCTTGCCATGGAAAGCAATAAGCTTTCTATGGCAAGTATGCTTTACGACTGCTTCTGTAGTGCTGGTAACAGAATGAATGAGCGAACCTATATAATAATGCAATAAGTACGTGAAAGTTAAAGATATATTAGCAAGACAACTAGCAGCATGGGGAAAGTACTTTTCTACACAGATTTGTTGTCATTAGAGTGACTTGCTTAAACAATGTTCTGTCATCGTATACAAAATCCTCGTCTTGGATTGGGGTCGTGTGTACAAAATCCTCGTCTCCATGCGAAAACAATGAAAACGACAGAAACTGTACATCGAGCTTTGAAAACAGATAAACCATTGTTTTCACGTCAAAAGATCTACGCGATCGAAATACACATTGCTTTACATGGCTGTCAAAAGCATATTGAAGGTCCTATTGTAAGCTCCTGACTGTCCTCATTATTAAGCATACATACGCACGTATGGTATCATCTGTATTTCCTTTATTCCATTTATAGAGCAATTTTGCAGTCGGGCACTGAATGTGTGCATAATAACAACTAAAGCAAAACTTAAAACACTTCGCTTTCCTTATAAATCGTTCTGCAAAATGCTTAATACTTACGCGCAAAAGTCTGCCATCTGTCATCACGCCACCACACTGCTAACTGGACACAAACCAATCAGCTAGACGTAAGGAAACTCTCACTTCAAGTAAAGAGAAGTGCGTCCGAGGACGAGCGTGCGATTGAGGACAATTGAAAAGTACGAAGATGTTGAGGAGTGCTCACACGAAGTTCGGGAATCCAAACTATAGCAATCAGTGAAAGTTTAGCTTCATTCGATGCATATTTGCTCCCCATTTACCACCACCTACAATGGAAAGAAAGGAAAGAATGGAACCCTCTAAAATGAGAGAACCTATGAAACGCAGACATCAAAGGGGTATTATTACTTACACTGGCTGTTCTTTCTCCTACTGATAAGTTTGGTTAAGTCAAGAACTGCGTTAATTAAAATGCCTCAGTTTGTTGGTGTGTATGGTTTCTGTTCAACTTTTAAAGCGCAGTTTCCTTTGCCTACCATGCCATGGTTTCACCTGGGTAGGTTAGCTGATCGGTCGCTGGTCGGTTTCTCGCCTAGGTTTCCGCTAATTCTCAATAAAACAGAATAAAAAAGACGCACGGTGGAGAGAATCAAACCTTGGTCGCCCAGGCAGCAGGATGATGCTCTCATCATGAATCCATAGTTTTTCAAAGCGACCATTTGTCACTTTTACAGTTTTTATCTAGCCGCCTACGTCGTGGTGTTCTCATTGTGGTTTCGTTAACTTGGTATGCACCAAAATTGGCATGGTATGACAAGAGTGTCTGACGAACCTAAGTAATAGGTCATGACATGCGTGTCAAGTAGCTCATAAAGCAGCCGTCTACGTCTTGGCATGTACAAAAATTGGCATAATATGCCAATAGTGTATGATTAGCAAAAATGATAGGGCATGACATGAATGTCATGGCATGCGTGTCATGTAAGTCATCAAACTGCTGCCTATGTTTTGGCTTGTACAAAAATGGCATGGTATGACAAGAGTGTATAACGTACATAAATTATAGGTCAATACATGAACGTCACGACGTATGTGCCATGTAGGTCAAGGAAACACATGCCTATGTTTGGGTATGTACCAAAATTGGCATAATATGACAAGAGTGTGTGACGAACATAAATGATACGTCATGGCATGCGTGTCATGTAGGTCACAAAACAACCGCTTATGTCTTGGTGCTGTCAATGTCGTTTTGTTAACTTGGTAGCCTTCCCGCACCCTGCTGCGCACAACATCGGTTGCCATAGGGCGTGGGATCTCCCGGCTTCTTTTTTATGGTGTATATTTGTTGTATATTTCATGCAGGGATGACTTCTGGGAGAAGCGTAAACAGATGCAAGAGCAACGAATTTTTCTAGTTGCACGGAGACGAAGACACATTCGCACAGCACTACATAGTTCCTATTAATTCTTGAAACGTGTGTCTCAGGTTCCGGTTGATCTTCAATATAAGCAATAACGTGATTAAGAATACTCACCTTACCGATACAGAATAGAAATCCGAACGAAATTTGATTTCTTCGTATAGATCTTTCAGTTGATGACCATTTGAATGAAATGAGCTGCTGGTCAAATTATAGGTTCAGCATTTTGATCCGACACTTGTGTTTTGCACAGGCTGTGCATTCCACCCAATACAAACATATGAAATTCTACATCGTCACAACTAGTTGGCACCTGATACCGTACGGAAGGAGTATCTGTATCAAAGTCTTTTTGAAATAGTTAGTTCGCGCACGTTAAAACAAAATGGCATCTTTGCAGCTCCTAGAACACAACTGCGTTAAATTGTGGCCTCGTGTCTGTTGTGGGATGCACCGCAAACATTAGGTCAAAATTACACGGATACGTCTCTCCTGCCAACACCAACTAGCTATTTCAGATGACAATCCCGTGTTGATTCTGGTGATGATTTTGGTGCAAAGGACACACACCCACAACGCGCAATTGGCCGAGAAGTAGTTGGTAATGTATTGCTAAAGGCCACTCGCTCTTTTATATGATCGCCGGCTGCTGAGGATGATTGTAATTTACATACATTTTGCGTATACGCACAACGACGCATCGGCCAAGAAGCTGGTGATACATGCAAAATGAATAACAACAAACGAAGCAGCACAAACCGATACTAAAGTTTACACAAGCAGCAGCCCGTGTAGTTTCATTCAGGCGCTTTTGAGAACCCACATTTCTTCTCTCCTCCACTCCCTTCTAAACCGTCTTCTTATGAATCTTCTTCGCCCCATCCTTTGTGGCAAATAAGCAACGTGCCAAGTTCAGGCGCGAGAGTGTTGTGGTACTGGTAGCGAGAAGGCGATCTTTCATGCGGAGCGAATTCGAAGCGATTGCACTGCAGTGGTTGCAAGTAAAATGATGAAACTCGTGAGGAAACGATATATGAAAAGAAAAAGGAACAATAAAAGCGGTTCTGATGCAGCGAATTCGCGAAGGACGTATTTCCATCATTCTGACTTAAATGGTCGCACAGCAGCGTGACGACGGGTTAGAGAGAGGAATACGACACAACAGAAAACAGGATGTCGTGCTCATTCTTTCTTCTCCTATTCAGCTACGTCTGGAAAATGTTTGTGTTCGAATCAACAGACGTGCTTCGCAATGCAAGGGTGGTCGGTATTCTTCTGAGCACAGACGGTGTCTCTATTGGCGCCTCCAAAACTTTCGTCGAATGGTGTGGTGCCCTATGTCGGGCCCATTCTTTGCCACAATTTTTATTCCAATATTGATACCTAATGGGTATTTTCATCTTTCACGAGTACAAAGTCAAGCAGTATGTCTTATGTACCTCTCCAGTAGCGTGAAGAAAGGAGGTTAATCGAGGGGCCCGATTTTTATTAGTCATATCGTAAGAAGCCAAAAAACAGTGACACCAAGGACAACAAAGGGGAAATAACTTGTGCCTAATAAATGAAATAAACAGAAAAATAAATTAATAGAAATGAAAGTGAATAAAGAAACAACTCGCCGCAGGTGGAGAATGATCCCACAACTTTCACATTTCGCATACGATGCTCTACCGATTGAGCTACCACGGCGCCATTTCCCCATCCTCTTTCTTCGGTATTCATGTGTCCTAGTAGAACCCTGGGAGTGTTAGCAAGCGCCACCACTCACAGCCCTCAGCGGCGGATGTGGAACATACTTTTTGCCCCAGGCGTCACGAGAACGTGATCTTCTTGGGTTAAGGCAACCGGTCAATAAACACACACATGCTATGTGAAGGCATAAATGTTGCCGTATTCGAGACCCTCATAGTGTAATAAATGAGAAGAAAGGCAGTTAACCGAGGGGCCCGATTTTTATTAGTCGTATCATGAGAAGCCAACAGACACTGACACCAAAAACACATAAATACCCAAGAAAGTGGATGTGGAAACGGCGCCGCGGAAGCTCGATTGGTAGATCATTGCACGCAAAATGCGAACGTTGTGGGATCGTTCCCTGCCTTCGGCAAGTTGTTTTTTCATCCACTTTCATTTTCATTACCTTATCCTTTCTTTATTTCATTTATTAAGCACAAGTAATTTCCCCTATGTTGTCCTCGATGTGTGTTTGTTGGCTTCTTATGATATCCCCAGTAGCGTGCCACTAAGCCTGCCATGGTTGTGAGTCTTTAGTTGCGGCTTAGGAGAAACAGTGAGACCACATTATCGTCCCCGTTCTGGCATCATGACTTTGAGATTAGCTTTTGAATTGTTGAAATAAAGTATTTTCGTCATGGGCCTATCTACAGGTAGGCCAGTCTACGGATCATTTAACGAGACTGAGCTGATGGCGTTCGTGATTCTGGAATCGGACTAGGGATCCCACTAATGACCTTCAGTTTCAGTTTACCTTCAGTTTTAAGGTCGAACTATTCTAACCGTATATGGCTTTCATACGTAATGTTTATGCTGTTGATTGAGCAAAGATATCAGCAGGGATATCAGCAGGGAAATGCCGAATAGGAATTACGTCAGGCAAGAAGACACAGCGTCCTCTATGTTATTGGCTGCGTGATTAGTAATATTCCAACTGTTAGGCTGGGTAGGAGTAGGTGCGAGGTTCAACGGGGAGCACATCAGATACCTTAAGCTTGCAGGTGACATTGTTTTGTTCAGCAACACTGGTGATGACATTCACAAGAGGCTGAAGACCTTAGCCAGGTGTGACCGTAGGTAGGATAAGTATTTTGCATACGAAGAACGGAATGGTCAATGAGCTAACAAAATAACGAGAGCCAGTGATTCGCATTCCTTCTCTGGAATCCGTGTAAGCGTTCGTTTGTGTAGGCCAATTAGTGATAAGGAACCCGCATCATGAAAAGAAAATTTCCATAAGAATAAAAATGCGTTAGAGTGCACATGGCTGGCGTTACCAAGTCATGACCAGCAGCTTACCGCTATTCCATAAATAAAATAGTGCACTATTTTCTCATATCACTACTAACATATAAGGCAGAAATTGGAATATTAACAAGAATTGTTGTGAATTGCAAAATGGGAGCGATGAGACGATAAATGATGGGCGTATTTTTTAGAGAAAGAAAATCAGAAGTGCGCATTGGAGCAAAAACAGACGTAGGCGATTTTCTGTTGGGACCCTGCGGAAAAATTGAGGTTGGGCAGGCCATATTGTGCGCAGTACAGAAATACCGGTGGTCTGTCAGGGTCACAGAATGGTTGACAGGGGAAAATGGAATTCTGGTGCCTTACTTGCCAATATTACGATATCATTATGAGGCACGCCGTAGTTGGAAACGCCCGAATAATTTTGACCACACGTTGTTCTTTAACGAGCACTAGGTGCGCCTTACGCGGGTGTTTTTGCAGTTCGACCCCATGTAAATGCGAGCGCAATGACCAGGATTTGATCCCGGCACTTCAGGCTGAGCAGTGCAACACGAAAGGCATTAGACCACCGACGCAGGTGTCGAGGAAAGTTAGCATTGCTGGTAGAGGCCGTGAACAAGCAGTGAGCGTAAGATAAGCTGATAGCTGAGATAACGATAATTGATTATGATAATGATAATCGTAACGATGAATATTTTCATGATGATATTCGAACATTGGCTTTCCCTAAAAATCAGAGCGCGGTGAAAAATTACACTCAGGATCCCCTGTGGAATCTTCAAAATTAAGTGTAAGCACTTGCTACTAATCACATGCTGGTTCGCCGTCTCATGCTGCTGTGGTTGGTATAATTGCGAGAAATACCGCGAAATAATTGTCAAACGGAGGAGCGCGGACGGAACATCGAATGTTAACTGAGACCAGCGTGACATGATGAAGAAGAGGCAACTAGTAGCAATCAATGTTCACTTACGTCATATGATGGTGCGTTTGCATGATGCCGCTGCTCTGTGAAAGATGACCACTAGCCGATGCGTGCTGCAGAACGTGACGTAACTGAGCAGTGTCACGTTCGGTAGACCTTGTACGTAAACGTAGTTGATGACGCTGCTTTCTCTCCGTGAGAACTATTATCAACCGTTATCAACCGTACTCCGGTGTGGTCTGCGCACGACGAGGCCGCGCAGGCCTTATATTGAAAGCGATGTGCGGTGGAGACAGCGAGCGCCCAGTGCTGACAGCTTCGTGTGCGCTGTGTTCTCACAGCGGAGTTCACGTTGAAGAGAGTGAGAGCACGAGTGTCAATTGGCTCTCTGCTGTGAGCCCTATCTTCAAAGCGATCGTCTTATGTAGTCGACGGACGGATGGGTTTCCTCATTTGGTAGGCATAGAAATGCTTATGCATTTAAAGATAATGACAAACATGGCAATTAGACATAGATGGTCCGCTTAGTTACCTTCCCTTTCACTGAACCCCGTAAAGCGAACAGAAACGAGAGACAAATTCAGTCGCTACTACTACCTATATGGATAAACATTAAGGATTTTCTACGTTCTGGCCAATCCAGCTTTCTAGTTCAGTTCCTTCTGACTTGTGGAATTCGTTTCTGTAAATGCAGCATTCTGGGAAACACTTTTCGCACCACAGACGCACTGAAAATATACTGCACTTCACGATGGGAAATGCCGGAAAGCAAGTGCCAGCCCGGATGATATCAAATTCAAGCACCTCTTTTTTTAGGTAAATAAACCATTGCACTCCGCGGACAGTAACATTATTTCTCTAAATGTCCCATGGGCCTATACATTGCCATTACCTACCATAAAAGCATACTTTTTTTCGCGCTCACTCACACAGGCAAACACTTAGCAATAGCGCTTGTCACACAGAGCCCCGAGCATGCGAAGCATTTCTTGGTGAACATTTGCCACTTTAAGCGTATCTATCTAGCAACCTACGCCTTGACGTTCTTGTGGTTGTTTCGTTAACTTGATATGCACCAAAATTGGCATAGTATGACAAGAGTGTGTGACGAACATAAATCAGAGGTCATAAAATGAATGTCATGACATGTGTGTCTCGTAGGTCATGAAACAGCCCTCTTCGTCTTGGTGCTGTCATGGTGGTTTCGTTAACTACGTAGGTACCAAAATTGGCACAGTATGACAAGAGTGCATGAGGATCACAAATTATCGGCCATAAGGTGAATATCATGATGTGTTATGCAGGTCATGAAACAGCCGCCTATGTCCTAATGCTCTCATGGTCGTGTCGCTTATATGGTAGGCACCAAAACTGTCACAGTATGACAAGAGTGTATGAGGAACATAAATGATCGGTCATGAGATGAATATCATGACATGCATGTCACGCAGGCCATGATACATCCACCGACGTCTTGATATGTACGAATATTGGTATAGTGTGACAAGAGTTTACGATGGACATAAATGATATGTCATGACGTGAATGTCATGACATGCATGTCATATAGGTCATGAAAAAGCCGCCTATACGTTTTGGTGCTCTCATTGCCATTTCATTAACTTGGTAGGCCAGCAAGGATTGTCTCACTAACTAGCTCATTCATTATCAAAAAAAAACCCAGTGCTTCAGGACAGTACCCAAAGTATGAACCACACACACACACACACTGTGCTGACTGCGCAGTGTGCATATGGTCCCTCCTTTGTGTCCCGTATGGAAGTGCCGCTCTTTTTATGTCGGTAGGCTACCCACACACTGCCTTGCATAACATCAACTCCCACAGGGCGTGGGATCTGCCGGTTTTCATCTACATGCTACAAAACGCAAGGGCGAGCCGAAAGAGCGGCCCGCAGCCCGTATGCTGCGAAAGCCAGGAAAAGCGTGCGAGGGTGAACGGCGAAGAATGGGGGCCTGATGCGTGCCATATTTCCGTGCACCGAATCTTGAAGGTCACATAATTGAACGCCTGTCTTAACCCGGCTTAGGCTGCGCATGGCTATCCACAGGGTGAAATACGGCGTGGGCCACGAGCTGTATGGTGGAGGTTATGAGCAGTAGATGTGAAAGCTAAGGTTGAGCAAAGATTGCTAGTGGATTCGGGGGCATTGTATTTCCACACGCGTAGTGGTGGAATTGGCGTAATCTGTACGCCGAAGGCATGACACAACTGAAATGACGAGCGAGCGGCAGCAGGAAGCATTCGTTTTCCAGTGTCCGTGCTTCTTTGCAGCCAGCATTCTGAGAGCGAGTGCTTGCGATCATCTCTTTTCATGTTCGCTATTGCGCGCGTGACATTATGGTTGTTAAGTTCGTAAGCAAATGTTTGCTGTAATTTTTGTGGCCTATAAAACTACGAACCATATTTCGCGTAATGGCCTAATACTTTAATATGCCTATCAATGCTCCGCTTGGCGGGCAAGACTGCGGGCTTACTCGTATTATCGTAGCGTTGAATATTTCTTCAATACCAGCTCACCATTATCACGGAAATGTGTTATCCGCTTCTTTGCTCTCGCCTTCTCTTTACACGGCCACTTCACCTGGCCCAAAGCAGGGTAGCAAAACCGCAACAAAGATATGGCTAACCTCCCTGCCCTTCCTATCCGTTTCTACTCGCATGAGTGGCTTGCTGATCGCACAAGGACTTCGCTTCTGGTCATGGAATGCCTGTCGGCACTTTTTCGGAGATCACTGTGTGCTTAGTGGTAATAATGCGAACTGTAACATTTTGATTTAAAAGTCATGCATTCTGCTGTTTCCTTTTCACCTCCTTTTCTTGACGGATAAGAGGATACGTGAGGCGGAAGGGTGAGCACCAGGCCATTTTTTTTCAATGAACAAATGCTGAGCAAGTGCTCATGAAATACAGGCTTGATAAAGACTGTCAATTAAAGGAAAATTTCACTGACTTCTTGGGGACAAATAAAACTACCAAGGGAAGTTTGACAACTATTGAAAGACTGCATATCAGGCTTTTCTAGTTAGAGTGAATTGTAAAAGTGCTCAGGAAGAAAACATCATTACCGAGGGCTTCATAATAATTCAGGAATGCCAGAGCTCTTCCGTAGGGTAAAAATGAGCCGACAAGGCAAGAATGCTGTCTTTTTTATAGGCATTGCGGCAAACTAAATTGGAAACCAAAGGTGCACATTGGGAGTAGGGTAAATTGCCGGGTACTTAGGAGAAGACAAGCTGTTGGTAACGTCAAAACACATCTGCCTTTGTGCGGAAATCAAGTTTGGAAATAGTATGCCTCAGGCTTTCAGAATGAAGAAATCGCTAGGCACGTAGGAAGATAAGCAAAATGTAGGCATTTGGCACCGTGATTGCGCACAAATGCCGCGCTACTAAATGCGCCTACTGCAAGATTCGAGTGCTGAAAAAAATGAGGCACTAAAAAGTAAGCTTTTGCCGGCAGAGGAATGAAACACCTCGTGCGGTGTGAGTTATCAGCCAAAACTGGTTAGAAGCGTTTTACGGGAATCGCTAAAAGAGCGGGATTGCAGCACATAATGTTGGCATAAAATTATTCAGTTTTCAGGTTTTTCCTGAGCAGACATGCCTACTCTTACCGTTTAGTCAGTTATGATTTGCTGTCATGTTCGCCTCCGAGCATGAGTTGCAAGAAATATTAGAGGATGCCGTTATATTGCGTGAAAAGGAGATAATGTTTTTGAGCATGTCAGCGACATTGAAGAGACCGAAATGCTCGTCCAGTTTTTCAACTACTGGAAAGAA
Source organism: Dermacentor albipictus (assembly GCF_038994185.2). Taxonomy (NCBI): domain Eukaryota; kingdom Metazoa; phylum Arthropoda; class Arachnida; order Ixodida; family Ixodidae; genus Dermacentor; species Dermacentor albipictus. The sequence goes on from NC_091823.1 coordinate 92,435,751, forward strand.
AGTGTTACCATTGGCACTTGTTTAGATAGTCGTTAATTTTTTCATATGTCTTGTTCTTGCCGTGAAGCGTGTATTTCTTGCTACTTTGTAATTGTTATATTGCATTTACAAACAAATGCTGATGAAAATGTTTATTATTTTTGCCATCACTCGATTATCGCCTACGTACCTACTGAAATCATAGTTGAATGAAAACGAAAACAGTGACACATCGTGCCACACTAATTTTGTGCGAAATTATGCCGCCAGTGGTTATATCCCAATGCATTTCCCGAGTTAGGAAATATCTAGCGTAATCCTTCCTGCGCCTTGCAGCCGAAGCAACCACCAACATCTCTTAGGTATGTGACCAAAGGAAACACCGGCAAGGTGTCACTCTCTCATTGGAATTACCATTTTCAAAAGGCAGTGAAAAAAAGATTATGTTAGCCTTGCTACATGCAAATAGCCCCTACATCAATACAGTTTCAATCCCTGCAGTTAAACAAAGCTTATTTGAACTATTCTTCCTTGAACAACTCCAGGACACTGCGTGTCCATTCAAAGAATACAACGCTAAGGAAACTTGCACCAGAAAGGGTGTTATCTGGTGTCTGTAACTCACCAACTTGTACACATAAAAAAGATGGGTAAGCAAACTAATGAAACCCTATGAAACTGTTTTTTTTTTTTGGCTCGGCACCCTTCCCTCAAAACGTTGTTTTGTCATAATTCACACTATATTTTATTTATACAGTATATATTTAGTTCTGTCACTACAGCAGCTTTTCGGATGCCGGCTAAAGGAATCTGGAGGCGCTTTCTGAGACGTTTATAAAAGTAAAAAAAATGACGCTCATCACTTGCACCTGGTTTCAATTGTAGGCTTGCAAGTGTGACAAGTTTGACTGGCTACGATAATATAAATGGTTCCGAAAGATGTGACTATGACATAGAGCCGTATATTCCGAGACTTAGGCAACTAGGTGGGGTGAAGCGCTGACGGCTAGGCGATGATGTCAATGACGGTCACCGCCACACCTGTACTACCTGTTCGGCGCTATTCCCCATGTTTACACAACCGACGGCATGGGCGTATTGCGAGCGTATTCAAGCGTGAGCGCAGGCACCGCAAAAGGAAGTGTGTCGGCTAGAAATCGCAGGGAGGTGGTAAATTAATTTGCATAAGCAAAGTGAGAACATGAAGGCGTTGATAATTATCAGATAAAAATATTACCTCCAAACTCATATCATGATGACTATACATACTAATGTGGTTAGTATTCGAGCTATGTAGCAACGCACAATTTTTCTGAAGTCATGTTTATTTGCCATCTCTACTAGGCCTACTGAGACTTCTCTTGCCTCGGTTATATGTGACATTCTCTGGCATCGTCGAACTTTGTAGTGGTACTCGCTTGCCAAAGTCAACGATGAGCATGGCGGAATGACGACGGCTGTGTGACCCAAGAAGTTAGACAACTTAGGCAACTGGGTTGGACTAAGAGGACGGACGGACGGACGGACGGACGGACGGACGGACGGACGGACGGACGGACGGACGGACGGACGGACGGACGGACGGATGGACAGACAGACAGACAGACAGACAGACAGACAGACAGACAGACAGACAGACAGACAGACAGACAGACAGACAGACAGACAGACAGACAGACAGACAGACAGACAGACAGACAGACAGACAGACAGACAGACAGACAGACAGACAGACAGACAGACAGACTCAAAATGGTTGAAGTAGGCAAAGTTTGGGAATCACAATAGAATGGCTGCTGAAGTCCGAAGTCACGTGCAATTTCAAGGGGTTTGTTTCAGTAGGTAAACTAAGAATATATAAAAGGTCACCAAAACAATTCGAGTGCCTCGTTACGAAATAGCCTTCTTTTAATCCTCCGAAATACATAAGTACCAAGATGTTACAACCAAGCACGAGAAAAACCTCCGGTCGAAATAGAGTTATCGCGAAGATTGGGGTGTTTTCCCACCCCCCAAAGACGTCTGTGCTAGGCCTCAGCAGATGATATTTTAATTTTAACCTGGCTAAATCGCATAAATGCAACAACCAAAATTCTACATTGTGCCCTGTGCCCTGAATGCAAGAATATTTTAGCTGTCCACTAAGATAAGATAATTCCCAGTCGACACGGTAAGAAAGAACTGTACGGAAACAGCGGTACTAAAATCCCAAAAAAGAAGATGAACCTGTTCTTTTATTTCAGCATTCACGGAAAATGCGAATCAATGAGACATATGCCCAAGCGCCGCTGGCACAACTAAAGACGAAGCGCTGCATCGTAGAACGAAAAGCGCAAGCACATCCGTTCCAGCTGCCTATACGCGTGGGATGCTCAAGGACCCGCTTGACGCCGTTTGGCTTGCAAAGTGTGCGCGCTCAGGAGGAACTAAAGAATCCCTGCGGACTGAGGAAAAACATTTCCCATACTTCTCTAACCTGCAGTGCTCCCCAGGGGCCATTTCTCGGTGCCTGTTCCATGATCTGTCTCCATTCTGGCTTCCCGGCCTTCCTCGGCTTTTACCCCGCGCTTCTTTTATTCCTTGCCATTGAGCCTGCTGCCGGGTAGCTTTCAAATATCTTTTATTTCAGGTGAGCGAGCTAGCAGTGGGTAACAATCCGTGTCACCTCCGGTAGAGAGGATGATGCTCGCGGCTCAATAAAACCATAGAGAGAAAGAATTGGCAATGACTTATCTATGTGTTTGAGAAACGCGCTTTTTCACATTTCTGTACCCTATAGCTTCTCTGTGCACTTACGTATACCACAGAAAAACTAGGAGCCATTATTCACTGCATTGGTGATGGCGATCATATCAATATAGAAATTACAAGGGAATAATAACGACATAGTATATAACTAAATTGGATTACAACTGACCTTCATGATGTTTTCCGGCGAAGGATAAAAAGAGAAAAAGAAACTCGAATAGAGAAATTATGGCGCTTAGTGCACTGAACGTGAGCAGAAACATGAACATTGATCTAATTAAGTAAAAAAGACAGCCACTGAGTGAGTCGTACTTTGCTGTGTATTTAGACCTTCCAGTAACTTTCTGGATGCTTATAATAGTTGTATCAATTTTTTTATTTGTAAGGTATCTCACAAGGCTCCTACATGGGGTATTCAGTAAGGGGCGCAAGCGCCAAGCACAAATATAAAAAGTGGCAAACTCAGAACAATATCAAGGTATAAAAAGCAGCCCCAGTCCGATGCACATCCCAAAAATTACAAAGACAAATTTTGTTCCTAAAGTTCAGCTGGTCTGGTAGATACGGAGAGATTTCTACATACATGTCGACAAGAAGTGACCTTCACTGAGTGCTGCTCACAGCATGCAAACGAAAACGCTGAACTGAGTGCGATATCTGCATATATGCGCAGATATTCGTGGCCATATTCTAAAATCAAGAAGGAGCACTTCCACCGAATGGGCTTAAAGAGCCGTGATGAAAGCGAACGGCACGCGCCTGTTTATATATGGCCCCACTACGTCGTCTCGTTTGCACCTACAGCTCTTCTCTCCCGATGGCGGTGCACGTAAGTCTGTGAGCTCTCCACTTTGACGTGCACACAACGGAAGAAACAAGAGCGCGCCAACCTCTCTGAACTTATTCATAAATCATCAGCGTAAACAACGTGCTGCATACTGAAAGCGCGCCTCCACGGGAGCTTTTGGTGTGTGCGCACATAATCCTGCGTAAATACAAGCTAACGCCGGCAACGCTTGCCGCTTCAGTAAAGCATAAGCTGGTCACGGGCGCAATGAGCATATTCGCCTAGTTTTGTGCTTGTGAACAGATGTGAACTATTGTCTAAATGTGTGTGCGTCAAAGAAAATGAGTGAACGATTCTGTAATACGCTTGAACGTAATAAGAAATAAACACGTTCTGGAACCATCCAAAAAAGAATTGTCAAATTCAAGCGATAGTTTCCAAGTGGGTCTGTTGGTGTCACAACCAAATTCATTTGCTTCTGGGGACACATGGTTAGTTCTGTTGAATAATGTGATGAGGCCTGCGATTACTATGACGCTGTTGATACCTTACACTGCCTCCATCCACCTTAAGAAAACAACATTATCAACTAGAATTACATTATATACGGCAGTGGTTTAATTCACTCGGCCATTCAGAAGAAGCGCAGGGAAACGGCACAGAAACATTGGCATTAATATTTGGTCGTTAGTTCTCAATGATTGCTTTCAGACCAATGTTCAGGCATACCCGCTTAACTATCAAAGTGATCGTTCAACGCGAGCAGAAAATGAAAGCCGTGACAGGGATACAACAGTGCTATGTGGAACTCTGCAAAGAGGACGGGTTGTCCCGATCTTCAAAGAGAGCTGAATGTAGTAGTATTCCAAACGATCAACCAGAAATTCATCCTATTTCTCTGTAAGTGGCACGCACAATATTTGGAATATTGACTGCTTATTTTTGCAATGTGGCCTTTCCTATGCCGAAAGTTCTGTAAGAGAAACGTTTCAGTGTAAGGGGAGCTCACTTGTTCTCCATTGCGGGTCAAAACGCAGTTATATAAAGCACCTCGCTGGGCCTAGCATTGTCGATAGCACGAGCAATGTTTGCACGGAACGGTAGATTCAACAATTAAGGCGCTCATTCCGATGTTCACTTCATGTCTGCACTGACCCTGGTATTTTGCTACTCACTGTGGCTTTCAATGCTCTACATGAGCAGATGCAGATATACTGAATTATTGGAGATGTTTCATTGTGGTGACCGCTACATATAAATGATAGAAGGAAAATTTTGTAAGCGCTTGCATGGCTGTCCTCGGCGCGTTTGGTCCACCTAGAGATTGTAGCAAAAACGGTACCACAGTCAGCACATTTGCCATGTTCTAGAGCCTCCTCTGAAGCGAGAAAAATGAATATTAGTGACGATGGATGTTAACTTTCAGCTTAGTCGAGAATCTAGAATTTTACTGGACATATTTATGGAATAAATGAGTGTGTGGAAGGAAATCATATTTTCACGCTGTAATGCACAATGTATGATTTAGGCTACTCTGAGGTACATGTCTCCAAACGCTGATAGGGGGCGAGCCTAGTGTTGAGTTAATGATCCTCAGTGCATCTCCCTAGACGAGAATCGTAGCAAACTGGTGCCTGCGAACGCTGAGAATTGCGCACTCGCTGGACGCAAATTCAGTTGCGCAAACTCAGTTACCCAACTAGGCGCAGATAGCTAAAGTATCAGCGTGAAAGATGTTCATAAAAAAGCGGCACATGCCCATTGCATTTGTGGCGCAGTCTGCTAAAGCACCGGGATCCTGTAGCAAACCTTGGGAGCTATGTGGTAGAGCTATTCCGAACTTTTTTTTCATTCTAATTTTGCAATCAACCCTCTACGACTGGTCAAAAATTTTCGGTCCGCCTCCACTTTACCTGCCCGTCGCGCGACGACCGGAAAACAGCGATAGCTTCCCATCTGACATGATCCATAAATACTGATTATGCATGACTAGATCGAACAAATCAAAAATAATTATTTCTGATTCGGCGCCTTTAGGCCTATACCAACTCTGCTATTCGTCAAACGTTTTCGCGCTCCGACCACTTCGCCTATCTGTCCCAAGACGTCCCGAAGCCACGTAGACTTACCGCGGCAAAGTGACGCGTGGGCGTTAAAGATCCATTAACATGCCGAACAAAACTGATATTTTTTTTTTGAATAGCCGGTGCCCGTCCCGTTCCGAGAGGTATAAAAGATGGTTGGCGTTCAGGCACTAGCTGTTGGTACCTGCCGGAAAGCATAGATTGATTTGTGAATAATAAACTTTTTCACAGCAGAGCTGTTAAGCTTGAGTTCCAGCCATGCCCGGCGACCGCACAGAACTCTATCATACCTGGGCCGATCCCCAGGATAGAACAATGCCGTGCCGGTCCCCGGTGGAGGTGGAGCAGCTTTTAAGCACTCCTCATACGTGGGCCAATCCCGAAGTTGGCCGGTGCAACACCATGCCGACCCACGGCGGAGCGTGAAGCCGGCGTGAAGAGCTTCCTATACATGGGCCGATTTCGAAGATAAAGCAATGCCGGGCCGACCCACCGTGGAGATGGAGCAGGTGTTATACACTCCCCATACGTGGGCCGACGCCGAAGATGGCGCAATACCTGGCCGACCCACGACGGAGGTGCAGCTCGCCATTAAGGCGCCCACATTCACAGCTCCGCTGCTCATCCTTCTTCACAGATTGGAAGGGCACTGAATTTTTCGACGTGGCGGTACAACGTTATGGAGCGCTCGTTGGTCCTCTAATTGGTTTCGAACTATGTTTCTTCAGCACAGCATGCTGTCTGATGCGCTACTCATTCGACCATGAATAACCGAGTGATCCACGTACGCGGGAGAACAGTTATAGACAAACATAGATAGCCTCTATTAATTGCGTGAGGTTTCCTAAAAATGCCAACACCTTAAAAAATGTGATTAGCACTTACTTTGTTTTCTATTGTTGTCGGTTTGCTCTTTTGGAGGGAGGCGAACCAAGACCTCCCTATTCGGCGCTTCTTTGGATCGCTTATAGGTCATATCTTTTGTATTAACGTTCATCTGCAACGGTTATACTTAACACAAACGAGGGATCACTTCAAGTTATTTTCAGAAGTTGAGCAGCAGCTTCTCGTCTGGTTTTTTTTTGCGTTTGTCTGTCAGTGTGCTAGATATGAGTAGTGCTATTTTTTCATCTTAACTACTATTTTAGCGACTATATTAATTCAAGCGAAATCACTTCGGCGTCAACATCTGGTTCATAGTTTCCGCGTGCCCAAGCATTTTTCCTCTTTTCTGTGTATATTTTTTTTCCTTTTTGTGTTTACTTCTTGCTGCTACACACATTTCCGTAGCCTCATCTCTGCAATGATAAGAAACAGCTTCTAGGTTCACCTGAGCGCTTTCTGTAGAGGCGGCGAGACGTAAAAAAGATAATGTATCGGACATAATAAAAGACTACCACTATTGGAATGGAGGTGCCGGAGCGTCTAGTGGAGGTAGGAGCACTTGGATGAATAAATTTGTTCTCTCATCTGCATCGTCTTAGCACAGAGGTTCGTTATCTCGCAGCGGTTTCTATGTAAATGTGGCAACACGAAGATCTCCATAAGGCCTGTGCAACTTGACGGAGCGCGCGCGTTGAGTGCTTTGTTCACTCGTCGGCACCGAAGTCACGGGAGTTTTATTGAAATATTTTTGGCGTCTTACAATAGTCAAAGTTTATATTTCTTTCATTTTTTTCCGCTTTAGCACTGTCTGCAATGGCATAAATGACTAAAGAATGCAGGAAAGAATAACTCAAATGTTTGTCCTCTCGAGTTCTCTTATCAAGAAAAACATACAACGGTGGTGCCCTAGCGAGCGAGCACAGCAGCTAAAACTTTTTTTTACCGCAATTAGCATTATTCTGTGACATTATTTTCTTTCCAGGTGGTCCTCCATCTCACCTCTCTCACTCTTCAAGTAACCTCTTTCATGGTGACTTCTGCCTCTCTGTATGCGCCACAGTTTGTGTGCCATTCTTCAGTGACAAAAAGAAAGCTTTAAAATTTATCCGCTTCGGGATGGAATAAAATTCACGTCATTAGCAGTTCGATAATCTTGGCCGAATGTTGTCGTGTTAAAAAAAAAGTAGAAGATCTGACTATTTAAGGAGCTGCATTTATATTGAGGTGCAGGCCTCCTGTCAATATAGCGGACAGCTCACACCCAGAACGACGCTGTCCCCTTCGTATCGTCTTTGCGCGATGATTCTTCTCTTCGGTTACAGTAGCGCTGTAGTAATCGTTATCAAGACACGCGAGACCTCTAGACTATGTGGCGTCGCCGCTAGATAGCGCAACGTGTTTGGGAGGGAAGTGCTAGAGAGGGGCGCAGCTGCTCTACACACCTGTTACATGACGCGTTTTGGCAGTAACACGGTGTGTATCTGCACTCTCTCAGTACTAAGCAATAAGCATTAAGGTCGACAGTCATCCTCAGATGGTTTCTGCGAAAATATTGTTTTTGTAAGTATAAAATTATAAAATCAAAAAATCGTCCGTTAGTGTTCTGATCTTTTTGTTTACAATAGTACAGGCATGGGCCTTGCTTATCTGAGGACACCTAAGCACTTATGAGTTACGAACGTGAAAGCCTTAACATACAATTGAACACTGCTGAGTGGTGCGTCGAGTTATGAACTCCTCGCGGGCAAGCGAGCGCGTTGAGACGCTTCGCCAACGTCTCGTAGATCGTGCAAGGTTGGTGCCCTTCGATCTATGACGTCATGCTGCCTTGACCGACTGCCATAGTATTCAGTGGGAACACTCCAGAGTAAGCCCAACGCCTCCAACATACCGCAAGGCTTGTGCACTTCGACCCATGACGTCATGCTGCCTTTCCCGACTGCCATAGAATCTAATGGGGATGCACCTGAGAAAGAAGCAGTCATTTTGACGTCACCACTCTGACGCCACCGTTCAGACGTCACCGGTAATGAAAATTTCGGCCCATGCAGCATGATTTGATAAAGCGGAGAGGACAAGCTGCTATACTGGAGGCGCTGGTGTAGCTCAGTAGGTAAGAAACACGGCGCCTGAACATGGTGCCGCATGCTCAAAACTCACTACCTCTAACGTTTTTTTCCTTTCGAAGTTATTCTATTTTCCATCAAGTATTTCCTTCAATTGATTACCGAGACGTAGATAGAACACAGGCTAGAATCTGCGTGTACAAAGAACGCCGGTATAACACAGGACACCTAGAGCGATGATGACGTGGTGTCGCGGCAACGCCCTCTCCCCTCACGCAACAACTGGAACGCGAGCGCAGCATTACATTACCTCTTTCGCCCACTCTGCTCCGGTGAGGCACACAGGAGTCACGGCTTCGTAGCCAATGGAAATTTTAAGTACCGTTTTGCTGCTACGGAAGCCGGCTTTTATGCGAAGCATATTACGGGAGCTCAACCCAGCTCCTCAGGCGCGGCGGTGTCGCCATGAAACCACGTGACACCGTGACGTCACGACAGAGGAGAAGTGGCTTTGGCTCAACTCTTGCAAGACGGGCTGGGTGGGAATCGAACCAGGGTCTCCGGAGTGTGGGACGGAGACGCTACCGCTGAGCCACGAGTATGAAGCTTCAAAGTGGTACAAAAGCGCCTCTAGTGAATGCGGTGTTGCCTTAGAAACGAGCTGTTTCTAAGGCGTGCGTCTCTTGCTCAGGCGCACGTTTCGTTGCCGCGCCGAACGCTGCTTTGCTCGACGCTCACCGCGTCCAATGCGGGGCGCGTAGTCGCTGCCCTGTAGCCCATTGTCTTACACCCCTTGGCGGGTCGACGGGAACGCTGTCGCGTTCCACTCTTAAAGGCGAAGCAGTAATGCATGAGTTGTTTCTTCGTCTAGCCGAACCAAATATAGCCAAGCAACAGCAGTTCACCAGGCTAAACAGTGGTTCAACAACTAAAATAAAGGCTAGTATGCTTCGCATCCTGGGCTTAACCTTACCTAAGCCACAGCCATTTTTTCGTTAAAGAAGTCATTTGATGCTTTCATATAAGAAACTTTTATTACAATAAAAGAACTTCTGGTTGCATGGAATTTTCTAACCATGTTTCTCGCGAAAAAAAAAAACACTTTTAGAAACTTTTGAATATGTTAAACTTTATGTGCATAATGTTAGCGTCTACCATACGTACCATACGCAACCGCCTTTGTGGCACTTAAAGTAAATGAGTGCCATTTGACATGGCGTTCATTGACACTTACGGAGGTTCAGGTCCCAGGTAATTGAACTTTTTCATCACTCCAGATGATAACACACACAGGTTTCGACATGCCAAACAGCTAGGTACTTGATACTCTTGGAATATGAATGATGCTTACATATTCACATAACGCCGAAAGATAAGAGCTATAAACAAAAGCCCATCGAAGGTTAGGCTAGTTCTTTCTAAATATCAAGGTTCTGATAACTTTGATTAGTTATGGCCTGCAACAGCAACCTTTTCTCAAGTTTTTCAGTGTTCTCTATAGCAAAATATTTTCACACTGATTTTATGTGGCAGAGTTACAACTTTGCTACGCTCGCTCACCATTCTCTGAATGTTTTTCCTGTTGTGCAGTACTGTGTCAATGGATGGATGGATGAAAAACTTTATTAGGGTCCTTTAGGGCGCGCCCTAGCGCGCAGCGGGCCGCTCCCACGTCGGGACAGAGAGGCCGAGCCTCTCCGCTGCGTCGCGGGCCCGTTGGACAGCCCATAACTGGTCTTCGAGGTTGGGGCTGTGTAGGACAGCATCCCAGCGTGAAGAAGTGTTACTTTCATCACTGCGTAACGCGGGGCACCGCCAGAGCATGTGAGGTAAGTTCGCCAAGTCATTGCATAGTGCACATGCATTTGTCGTTTGAATTTCGGGGTACATCTTGTGAAGAAGTAGGGGGTTTGGGTATGCCCCCGTCTGTAGAAGCCTTAGTGTCAAAGCCTCAGGTCTATTGAGTTTGCAATGTGGGAGGGGGTAGATCCTCCGAGCCAAGTAAAAGTGCTTGGTAATATCGGTGTACGAGGAAGGAGAGTCCCGATTGTCAGTACCCCCGGCGTCACGCTGCCCGGTAGCTACGCGGTTGATGATCCCTCGCGCAGCTCCGTGTGCCGACTCGTTGAGGTTGGGCGGGGCACCCTCGATCTGTCCCATGTGAGCTGGAAACCAGATCAATGTGTGTGGCTTGATTTCTGTGCTTCCTAATATCCCTAGGGCCAGCTCGGATATGGTTCCTTTGGCAAAGGCCCTAACAGCTGATATGGAGTCACTGTAGATTGATGTCCTCTTGTTGTCCAATAAGGCCATCGCTATTGCAGCCTGCTCTGCGATTTCAGAGGACGTCGTCCGAATCGAGATAGCGTTCGTTATTTGGCTTTCATGGTTTACGCTAACTACAGCGAAGGCCTGTCCGTCGGCGTAGCGCGCTGCGTCTACGAAACTGTTCTGCGAAGCCCGTTCACGAGCCTTTTCCAGGAGAGCCTTCGCGCGCGCCCGACGTCTTCCCACGTTGTGCTCTGGATGGACGTTTCGTGGGATCGGGGCGACAATGATGCGGTCCCGCTGCTCTCGAGGGATGCTGCAGAACTTTGTTTTGATTACTCTGGAAGGAACGCCCAGCTCCTGTACGATGTGCCTTCCAGCTTGTGTGGTAGATAGCCTGATGAACTGGGCCCTCTCCTGTGCTTCCGCTATTTCCTCTAGCGTGTTATGCATGCCAAGTTGAAGTAAGCGTTCCGTGTGAGTGTATATGGGGAGGCCGAGAGCTCTTTTGATTGCCTTCCTGATTAATGCATTGAGTTTATCCCTTTCCGATCTTTGCCAGTTGTGCATGGCCGCGACGTAAGTGAAATGACACATTACGAACGCATGTACCAATCTCACGAGGTTATCTTCTCCGAGGCCTTGCTGCCGGTTGGCCACTCTTCTGATTAGTCTGATGGCATTGTCCGTCTTCTTAGTGAGTCGCAGCACTGTCTGGTTGTTTGAACCACTCGACTCTACCATCATGCCGAGAATCCGGATAGTATCCACCCTCGGAATATAGCCTCCATCTTTTGTGCGCAGTTTTATGTCGCATTCGGCGAGTGGCTTCCATCCCTTTGGTTTCGGGCCTCTGCGCTTGGGTCGATAAAGTAGCAGTTCCGACTTGTGCGGTGAGCACCGAAGGCCCGTGGATTCAAGGTATCTCTCGGTAGCATCAACCGCCTCTTGCAGGGCCGTCTCTACCTGTCCGTCACTACCTCCAGTACACCAGATGGTAACGTCGTCTGCGTATATGGTATGACTGATACCGTCAATAGCAGAGAGTGTCCGGGATAGACCGATCATGACTAGATTAAAGAGGGTTGGGGATATGACTGACCCTTGTGGCGTCCCTTTAGACCCCAGCTTAATCATGTCTGAAGTCAGGTCCCCGATCTTAAGGGTGGCTTCTCTGTCTGACAGGAAAGATCTCGTGTAGGAATGAAAGTGCTTCCCCAGGTTTAGGCTCGAGATTGTGTTTAAAACGCACGAGTGAAGAATGTTATCAAGTGCCTTTTCGAGATCTAGACCTAGTATGGCTCTCGTGTCCCGCGTATTACAGTCAATAATGTGATGTTTGATGAGCTTCATCGCGTCCTGCGTCGAGAGTCCGACCCTGAAGCCGATCATGTTGTGTGGGTAAATGTCGTGGTCCTCCAGGTAGCGTGAAAGCCTGTTTAGGATTGCGTGCTCAGCAACTTTCCCCACGCACGATGTGAGCGAAATTGGGCGGAGGTTATCGAGGCTGGGGGGCTTGCCTGGCTTGGGGATGAGAATGGTGTTGGCAGATTTCCACATTCCCGGGACTTTACCATTGCTCCACGCTTGGTTAATGATGTCCGTTAGGTATTCGATGGACTTCTCGTCCAGATTCCGTAGAGCTTTGTTTGTGATCTTGTCCGGACCCGGAGCCGATCTGCCGTTGAGGGCGTGGAGCGCCTGCCTGATCTCCTCAATCCCGAATTCTGCGTCGAGCTCAGGGTTCTCGGAGCCTTCGTAGTCAGGGGAAGGTGGTGTAGGGCACGATGCGACTGATAGGTACTTCTGTTCGAGTTTCGATAAAATTTCCTTGCTCGAATATTCTCGCTTGGCTGTGTGTAGGGTGCGCGCCAGTGTGTTGCGTTGGTTGGTTCTAGTGTTCGTCTCGTCGAGGAGATGTTTTAGGAGGTTCCAGGTGCCACCGTATCGCATCTGCCCGTCGATCAAGTTGCACACCTCATCCCATTGCTGTTTACAGAGGGCCCTGCAGTGTTCCTCTATAGTTCGGTTGATTTCCGATATCCTTTTTCTGAGCCTGCGGTTGAGCCGTTGTCCTTTCCACCTGGCGAGGAGGGATTGCTTGGCCTCCAATAGGTGAGCGAGACGGCTGTCCATTTTTTCCACCGGGAGGTCGGTACAAACCTCTTTGGTGGTAGCTTTGATGTCGTGTCTAACCTGTGCAACCCATTGTTCGAGGCTAGGCTTGTCCTTACTCTCCATTCGCTCTTCCCTTATTTTGCGAAATTTGTCCCAGTCTGTGTACTGGAACATGCGCTGTCTCTTCTGGTCGACTTGGAGGTGCGTGGCCAAGATATAATGGTCGCTACCAAAGTCTACCCCGAGGTTTGTCCACTTGACCGCTGCAATGCTCCTGACAAAGGTTAGATCCGGTGTCGTGTCACGGCTCGACGATGTTCCGCATCTGGTGGGGAACGCTGGGTCCGTGACTAGCATCAAGTTAAGGTTTAGAGCCTCACGCCAGAGGTCCTCCCCCTTTTTAGTGTTATATGGGTAGCCCCAGGTGTGGTACGGCGCGTTGAAATCACCAGCTATGATCAAAGGGGAGTCGCGCGCTAGTTGCGTGGCCTTGGTGATTAGGGCTTTGAAGCGCTGTCGTTGAGCTTTGGGACTACTGTAGATATTCAGGATGAATATACTTTGGCGGTTCGTTGGGCTAGGGATGATCTCTATCATCATGTATTCAACTTTAGTTGCGGTCATCTTAAGGTCGTGAGTGATGTGGGTCAGCTTGTTGCTAACCAGTACGGCGATCCCCCGTCCTTGTTCGTGCTTTGCTACGGGCCTGTAGCCAGACAGCGTGACGTTAGATGTTAATGTTTCTTCTAAAATGATAACATTTGGCTTCTCTGCATGCGAGCGAATATATTGTTGCAGGGGAGCCCTCTTGGGAAGGTAACCCCTGCAATTCCATTGCCACATCTTGAATGAGCTAGTTTGAGTGGCCATCGTGTTGCTCTTGAGTTGCTGTGTTAACCATCGGAGAGCCGATCGCCTCCGAGCTGTTACTAGTCGATGCTGTTGTTGGGGGTGTAGGAGCTGTAGGTGCCAGCACAGGTGCTACAACGTTTTCTAAGAAGGATTCAATTTTGCTGATCCGCTGATTAGTGCGCTCCTCCATGGAAGCCATGTTGCTTTGGAAGAGCGAGAACTTTTCATTTATCTGCTTAATGCTGTCACTGAGAGCGGAGAGCAACTCGCGAATCTCCGATTTGGCCCTGCCTGGTGCTCTTTCTTGCTCGTTAGCGATTGCCCTCTTTTTAGCGGGTCTCTCTGTATCGATCTTCTCAACCATGGGGACTTCCATTGGCTGGGGAGCGGCCGGTTGCTTATCCGTATCGCTCTTCTCAACCATGGGGATTTCCATTAGCTGGGGAGTGGCTGGCTGCTTGTCAGCCATGACGGGTTGACCGCCCTTCTTAATCTCAGCAATTTCTGTCATCAGTCGAGCTATTGTGTTCTTCATCATCTCGTTTTCGCGCTCAAGTTGTGCTAGTCTGTTGTTACCTCTATCATGCTCTGGCGGTGAGCCCCGCGTTACCTTTTCCGGCGTTCCTCGAACTCGGTCGGCCCAGGTCGGGTAGCACTCGGGTCGGCGATCCCTGGAACAGGACCTCGAGCAGGACTTGAACCGGACTTGGCTGACTCGGCGCCGGGATCCGGAGTGACCCCTGGAGCGTGATCTGGTCCTGGTTCTGGAACAAGAGCGGCCTCTGGATCGAGAGCGACTCTGGGGGCTCTCTCTGGAGCGAGAGCGTCCCCTGGATCGGGAGCGCCCCCTAGGCTCTTGCGGTGGAAGTTGCTCGAAGGGTTTCTTGCTTTCGCTGCTATGTGGTGTTGACGAAGCCCCAATGGTCGAAGCTTCCACCGTCGCACTCTCCCATCGTCTCCTTCTGACGACGTACGGGATCTGGAATCTCTCCTTGCACGTTTTGTCCGCCGTAGGGTGTGGGCCCCCGCACAACCCACACTTTGGCGTGCACTGGTGTTGATCGTCCGGGTTGACTGCCCCACATCCTCTGCAGGTGGACTCTTCGGGAGTCGGACAAACGTCGGCACGATGGCCGAGTTTGCCGCACGCGTAGCAAATATCAACTTGTTTGCGATAAAGAAAGCATTTCACAAGGACTGGGCCATAGCGTACGAAGTTCGGAACCTTGAGTCCGTCGAAAGCAATGATGATTGTGCCTGTGTTCTTAATTCTCTTGACCGCCAGGACCAGTGGGTTTCTCTCGTTGACGATGTTACGTTCCAGGTCCGAGGGACTGTCGTTGAGGTCGATGTGTCTGATTACCCCTTTGCACGTGGTGTGGGGGGCGGCCTCGTATGCACTTACTTCAAACATTTTTCCAGCCACATGAATTGCTCTGATTCTTGTGTATTTTGAAGCGTTGTCTCGGTTGGGCGTGCTGGCCACCAGAATGTTTTGCTGTATGTTAGGACAAATGATGTCCGAGCTTATCTGCGTAGGGGTAAGACCCGCCGCTTGCACGATCGCTTTACCGATCATGGTCGGTCCTGTCTTGGCAATATTCAGCCCTCCGCGGGGTCGTATGATAATTTTGGCATGTTCCTTGGGCATGGGAGGCATCCGTGATGCCCTAATGATTTTGCTCTTGAGCTTGTTTCCATTTTCCTGAGTGCTGAATGAGGCGCCGGCGTTAGGCTTATTCCCCCATACGCCGCCGCTAGGGCGCTTGGCAGAGTCCGCCTTGGCGGACATACGCTTCGAAACTGCCGACTGCCATCCAAATTCTGGTGAAAATTCTTCAGGAGGAAGATCCTCCCCGTCAACCGTCATCTGCATAGTCACTCAGATCTCAGAATTGTTGGTCCAGCTACACTTGATGGCGCCGATCGGCGCTACGCCGGGCTAGGCTTGTCGTTAGGGCCAGAAAGGCGGCGGCGGCACAAAAACGTTCATAAAATGGAAAAGAGGCCACCCACCGAAACAAGTCCAATATCGATGTGATCCTCTTCCCTTTAGACGTGCGTTGGTAACAACATGATGGAGATTAGAGGCGAAAATCTTGCCGAAATCATTCAAGAGAGCAGGAGCCGAGATGGAACCCTAGCGCTTGCGTCCGTCTTCTTCTTCTTCCCCCCAGTACTGTGTCAATTCCATAAAAGAACTGTTCAATCTTCCTTGGCAGCAAAACTGAACGCATTGTGACTCGACGTGGGTAAGTGGTTTTATGTAGAATCACAGCATCCTTGAATCAAGTTTGAAACATAGAAGCTTTCTATTGAATAATTACACAACGCTCTTCTCCGGCACCCCTGCCTAAAAGCATAGATACACGCATCGCAATTTCTCAGAAAGTTTTACTGCTCAAAAGCACTGCTTCAAATCAACACAACTATGTTGTAAAAGCATGTGTGAAAATCGGGGTGAGCACACAGCGCATAAAATGTTGGGCTTAAGAAGTCGATTGTTATGTCGGTGCTGTGGCTTACGTTAACAAGTCAAGGTCCCTCGGTTCTTACTCTATGCGCTTGCCGAACAAGGTGTGAATCAAATCTTCCTTCCAGGAGGCGTCATCTTTAAACCAGCAATTCTTCTAACCTAATCAGAGCGCTTTCAATGAGGCGCGAAAACCAGAGGCGCTTGGAAAGAACGGTTGATAGATATGGTTCATATATAAAAATATTAACCATTCCGATTTCTTCTTTTGTTGGTCACTATCACTCACCCAAAACAACGTCCAGCAATGATGCACCGGATCATTTGTTATCATTTGTATGCCCTCCGTTCGTTGGTCCATTGCTCTGCATCCCATAAGCAATATATACACCATTCACTTCGTGAAACACATGTTTGTGTGTGCTGGATGTTGTAGGCAAACTAAATCACAATTCAAAATAGACAAAGAAAAGAAAATATGACGAACAACTGCAATATTCCAATATACCCAGTAAGACATCCACGAACGATGCACCGTCATCACACAGTCGCTTTCATTAACTCGTAGTTGCTCTGTCATCGTGATTCCAGCCTCGTCATTACCTCTGCGTCATGCAGTCGACGTCACACTGTCGTGGCCCTCCCATCGCCATCATTCCTTGGTCATCATAAGTGCGATACATATATTCAAGCACCGTAAGCTTAGGTCCAGCAAGGTGGTTGCTCGTGAAAATGTATTCCACCTAGTCCCTTGCTCTATAATTGCAAATGGTCAGGAACAGCGTTCTTCGCAATCACGAATGAATGCACCACCTAAACGATTTCCACAGTGCATGGAATCCACATATTTCTTTTTTTTTCAGGAAGATGATAGACCACCTCCTCATTTCGCGCTTTGTGACTTTGTTGCAGCACCAGATCGTAAGCAAGGTTACAGCGGATACCCGCCTGATCAAAAGCATTATAAACAAGCACACGGGCATGCAACTCTGCTTCAGTTGCCACGTCCAAAACGGTGAGAATCAGGCCATTCCACCCGATACCAGCGATACGCGGATCGCCGCCGCTATCCCTCGAAGCATGCACCCCGAACATAAAGGGGGCCGACGCCAGGCCCGTGCCAAGGCACTGCTGGGTTCTTTTCGTGGGAAGAGGACTACGCGCTTCGTAGACGTGGCACAATACACAGAAGAACACTGGTTCACGGCGGGAGTCGTAGACGTTAACTCCCGGCTTATGCGAGCGTGTAGTGTGCGCACTAAATACTCAGAAACAGCGGAAGAGGTTGGGATTGTGCTTGCGCTTACCGACTCCCTCTGCGAGGTAGTTTTTTAGCGACTCACAATCCGCAGTTCGTAACAACGCGCGGGGACACATTTTCTCCAAAGCTCTCCGCATCCTGAGCAAAGCTTCTCGACAGCACTTCGATAGCACCGCGACCATGTGGTTCCCAGCGCACATCGCCACCCCCACCGACGAGGGCCCCCCCTAACTTGAACGAAGTAGCACGTAGCACACCGCTCTGCGTGTGAACTGACCCGCCACGCAGAGTCGGTTCGGATTCGAGTTCAGACCTCCTTGTGCGAAACACGCGAGAACGCTTTATCAGATACAACGACGTCTGCAAGCACTACCAGTTAAGTACCACTACCCCCCCCCCTACCCCCCTCACCGCAAACTGAAACGTCGCCAGGCTCGGATATTTTCCCCACGTCTCGCGAAACTGAAACGCCGAGAGGCGGTCGTCTGGCGGCAACTGCAGAAACACACTTTCCTCAGTCCGGTGCGATTGCTGCACGTATTTCCCGTGAAATACCCGAATGCTCTTTACAAGTTATGTCAGGCAACTGCAGCGACGCTCTGGCACATGTTGTGGGAGTGCCCTCTTGTAGCAGCTGAAATGGCAGTAGCTCCGGAGACTCTTGCTTCAAAGTGGGCCGCTGCTCTGTGCAGCTCTAACCTCAAGACACAAGACACAGCAGGGAGCAGTCCAGCGGGCCCGAGAGGTGGCGATGAGGCATCGCATCGAAGTGCCCTCATAGGAGACCCGAGCGCGCGTCGGTAAACTGTGCCGGATTTTCTATAAAGTTTATTCCATCCATCACCCATGGTGAAGACTCTTAACACACCTGTGAGACCACTACAGCTCACTTTGAAAAATTTAGCAGCTCGTCCGGTTTCACTCTGTTAGCTTTATCAGCCTATGAGGGTCAAATTTCGCATTAGGTAACCGTTTCCTTAAATCATCATGTGAGATCTGAGTACACACATGCTTGTTCATTTTCAGCCCTAATATTTCGCAATCAGTAACTGGGCAATTTTTACTGTTAACCAGATTACACGTTGTGCTCTTACAGCGGTATATGATGTTGATGCGAGTTGAGCTTCGGGGCCGGTTTGCACTGAAACTTTGCCCTCCATAAGTCTTGGATGGCGAAAATGCTTCGTAAGCGCAGTTTAGCTTTGGAAATCTGGACTACGTATTGACCATAGACGAACGTCTATGTTTATGTTGATTCTCAGTCCAGGATTTTCGACAATCACGTCACTCGTATGACGCCCAACAATATGCGCTAACAAGCTGAACAGTGGATTCCGGACTACAGCTCTGCCCCCTGGTAAGTGTATTTGAAAACAATTCCAAAGGTAAGTCGAGGCGAAATATACAAAACTAATTCGTATAACGCAATTGTTGACTTCGAGTAATATAGAAAAAGTAATACAAAATGAATATAGTAATCTTTCTGACAAATTGCATCAAAGGTCTCGCAATATTCGTTGTTTATAGCGCGAATAAAGTTTTATAATGTTGTTGGCATTCCTCTTTGATTCACACGAACCGGGAAACAAGTTACGGAGCAATGAACTATAGTCATGATTTTTGAAGGTGGCTCATGATGGCAGTAAACAAGGTGATATGTAGAGATGATAAAATTTGAACTCATACGCTGGTGTGCTGCCGCAAAACAGCTGCTGGAGATGGCTGGTACTACTTTGTGGCAGCGAACACAAAATAGCAAAATATTTAAAGTGATTA
Source organism: Dermacentor albipictus (assembly GCF_038994185.2). Classification (NCBI taxonomy): domain Eukaryota; kingdom Metazoa; phylum Arthropoda; class Arachnida; order Ixodida; family Ixodidae; genus Dermacentor; species Dermacentor albipictus. Next base: position 92,455,048 of record NC_091823.1, read on the forward strand.
TAGCGAAAGTGGTGATAAAGACTATGACGATTGATCATTTGCGCATAGAGGAGTTTTGTTGCCGTCGCACACAGATGTACATAAGTTGCAGCATTAAAAATATTGCTCGCAGCGCCACCATTTCACCCGTGAAACGAAGGACAGTGAAAGAGGTGTATCCGCTTTTTTTTCTTCTCTGCCTTCTGCCAACAGCTGGCTGTTTACTTCGTCTTTTAACCTCGAAAAATATTATCAGCATGCACGTGAAGACGGGAGGTGCCAGTAAATTTCTGCAGAGTTCGGTCCTAGGTGGGGAACTCTGACGAGCTCCAGGCCTAGTTGTAGAAACGCCGTAACGACGTGGCTATTTGAAATACTGCTCCTATTTTTTCTGTCGCAGTGTTTGCTTTTTGTTTTTTGCAGTTTGTTCTTTTTTGTTTGGCTCCTTGCTTCCGTTTCTTTTTTTAAACGCAATATCTGCTGCTGTAAGCTTTTTGCCACCTGGCCTCTTCGATGATGCCAAAGAGCCTCGGAAACCAATCAAGCTTTTCGGGTGAGGACGAGAAACGCAAAAGAAATGATATATAACGACTTACTGGCAGCCTAGCACTAGTGCTAGGGAGGCGCTGGTAGTTGTAGATAAGGTCGGATCTCACAGAAGCAAAAATGTTTTCTCTGTCTTCACCTGAGCGCACGTTTATTAGGTCGCAGCGGTCCCAAAATCGATGCAGCGAAAAAGATCTCTGTACTACTGCTATGAGTGGAAGCAGACTACGCGTGGAACGCTTTGTTGACCCATTGTCAAATGATGTCGTGGCACTGCAGCCGCACAATTTCTACAGGTGTGACCCAATATGCCGATGATAATTTTTAACCTCCACGCTTAGTCACAAAAAAGCGTGCGAAAAAAAAAGAAAAAGGTCAGAAAAAAATTATCTGAACTACATTTCTTTTTGATATTTTTCTTGCGCAAAGATAGTTTCATAGTGCGTATCCAACGAAGCATGATAATGAAACTATTATTCCTAAGTAAATGAAACATTTTACGAGCAAGGAAGTGTTCCTTAGCGTTCCGTTATTCCTTTCAAGAGTTCATTTCGTTACATAGACCACGGGTCTCAATAATTGTATTTCTTTAACTGCATGTAAGTTCACTACACCTAATTTTACTTGATTTGTCTAGTTGCTTAAAGATTATGGGGTTTTATGTACCAAAATCTGAATCTCATTATGAGGCACACCGTAGAGGGAGACTCCGAAAATTTACACCACCCGGGGTTGTTTGACGTGCACCTCAATCTAAGTACAATGGTGCTTTCGCATTTCGGCCTCATCGAAATGCAGCCTCCTTGACCGGGATTCGATCCCGTGACCTTGCGCTTAGCAGCCACTAAGCAACCACGGTGGGTGTGTAGTTTCATAAATTTTTACGCAGCACGCCTATTTTATAATATATAAACTTCATTCGTGGTTCGAAGACTGCAGGTTACGTAAGTTTCACTTATTATTTTGTTGCGCTAGCATTCGTAAAGTACTTTATGCACTTTCCAGGGGTTATACGTATGTATGTACGTATTTACATACGTACATACGTATGTATGTATGTATGTATGTATGTATGTATGTATGTATGTATGTATGTATGTATGTATGTATGTATGTATGTATGTATGTATGTATGTATGTATGTATGTATGTATGTATGTATGTATGTATGTATGTATGTATGTATGTATGTACGTACGTATGTATGTACGTACGTACGTACGTATGTATGTATGTGTGCATGCATGCATGCATGCATGTATGTATGTATGTATGTATGTATGTATGTATGTATGTATGTATGTATGTGTACGTACATACGTGCATGCACTGTTCCTCTCCCTATCTAGGCGATGGGGTTGTCCATGGTTGAAGGAGAAATGCAAAGAGAAAAAAGAAGACTTCTGAACATGATATATTGAATATCAAACAAGAAATATTACAAAATATTGAAAAACGTTTACATAGAATAGGATTACCTTTGAATCCGAAGAAAGCGTTTGACTGCATGAATCATGATGTCTTTCTATCTATGCTTTATTACTACGAATACGCGGAAACGCCAATTATCTCTTAAAGAATTACCAGACAAATAGGTATGTGTGTTCAAATAATCAGTCCTCACCGAGATTAAACATTTTATGGGGTGTTCCACAGAGATCTATATTGGGACCTTTATTATTTAACCTGTATTTAAATTAACCCCTTCTGTACCTTCTGCACCCCAAATCGTTATGTATGCCGACGATACAAAGATATCTTTTGTGAAATACATCACGACCGGTCTTAGAAGAAAAAGTTACCAGTTACCTAAACCATCACTCTGATTGGTTGCACATAAATAGGTTGCAACTAAACGTCAATAAAACAAAGTATGTTATATTTAAACCAATAAACAAACCACTCTGTCGCGATATCACAATAATGTTCCGCAGGAAAATATTGCAAGATCGAAAACCGCAAAAATTCTTTGCCGCTTGCTTTAAGAATAACATGGCGTGGAATACACGTGTTCATAAACTAGCTGTAGAATTAGGTAAAACCGGTGGATGCATGTGCAGAATTAGAGAAAGTATTCCTCTATGGTTAAAGAAAACTTTGTACAACATGTTTTTTTCTAAGGATTCCTTAAACTTCGATGCTGAGGGCATCAATGTGGCGCACTAGCAGCCTGCACCATATATGCTCAGGGTCTGTGCCAGTTTTCATTTAGCATCTTCCGAACCAACGCTTTAATGAGCTGCACTGGGCGTGGGCTGTTGTACTATAAACCCATCGCCAACTTGCGTCAGTATTTGTCACAGTGTCAGCAGCAAACTAGCGAACAATTATCAGCGTTCGCTAGCACCGGCCCGCCACGCTTCTTGTCTCGGAGAAAAAAAATAACTGAATGGTTTTTACGTGCAAAAACCACTTTCTGATTATGAGGCATTCTGTAGTGGGCGACTCTGAAATTTTGACCACCTGCGGTTCTTTAACGTGCACCTAAATCTAAGTAAACGGGCGTTTTCGCATTTCACCCCCATCGAAACGCGGCCGCCTTCATCGGGATTCGATGCCGTGGCATTGTGCTTAGAATCCCAACACCGTAGCCACACCACGGCGGGTATTATCTCGGAGTCCATGCGCGGACTTCTCTGCAGCGCTACTAGATGGCGCAGTCTAGATGGCGCAGCGTTAGAAATCAGGTTGCCGCGTGGCGCATTTCTAAGAGTTCGCACTCACTGGCTGGTCATGCATTCCGGAGGCCACGTAAATGCTCCATATGCGCTGAGGGCAACGAGGAAAAGGAGTACGAGCTGCAGTACATGCCTGAAACATAGGTGATTTTGATGGTATCAAGACGTTGTGTCACAATATTGGTTGTATAGAAAACGCATTACCGTCAACAGTTATGGTCACATGGGTTCTACCGGATTCCTTTTTTTTAAAATAAACAAATTCGATAACCTTGATCATGGTAAACAGTTATCGCATAACGTGACCATAGATTTTCCATTAGTGCTTCTGTGACACTGGAAATGTGTAAATGTGGCTTCATATGTCAACATCACTATAACAAAGTTGGAGAAGGAGCTTGTGCCAACTAGTTTGCATTTGCACATGTAGTAGTTTTAGTCTTCGCCATTTTAGTGTTTTGGTCACTCAATATTGATAAATGCATATTGCGTGTTTCTTGCGGACGATGAACGCGGACGCCCCGACGAAGAGGACGAACGCTCGTGGCTCCCGAGCTGTTGGCTGAAGGGACCAGCGGTGCGGTTATCTTTTGTAAATATACTTTGTGAATAGTCTCCAGTTCTTAATCTTTCGTTTGCGTAACATTTTGGTGGAGCTGCGGGGTGGTGGCGTGTGACGTTGCCAATGCGGAGGCAACGGAAGCAAATGGGCTTGTCGTCTGGAGTTCTCCACTCGGCAGGTTTGCGGTATCTAGGAGGGGAATACAGATCGCTGTGAGGCACAGCTGTCTCCACCGGTGGGGCGTCAGTTCGGGAGATGGAGCAGGCAGCACGAAAGCAGAGGTTTACAAATTCTTGCCGAACAACTGTTACCTGTTACCTCTGTTAGAGAGCTCGCTGGGGCTGGTTGGTCAATGGTGGGGCCAAGTGGGCGTGGATGGAACGGCACAGGACTTGCAGCCTCGAGCTCGCGGCAAACAATGCGCCTGACGTACTCATTTAAGGCTGCTGAAGCCGGAACGTCGACGCATGACGACGTCTTTGCGAGATCCAGTTACTTTCTTTTCTTGGCAAGACGTTCATTACTATGATGGAGAGTGAAAGTCAGTTTTTTAGTGCTATTGCAGTGTGAATATATCTTTGTGACGTTGTGAATTGTAATGTATTTCCTTGTATTCGGGTCTTGGAAGACATGTAAAATATATTGAAATTTGCTAAATTCTGTCTTTGGCTCCATTGTAAAATTATGAAGTCTATCAGTGACGATTAAAAGGCAGCTAAGTCCGGCCACATAATCCTGGAATTCATGACGCGACAGCAAGCGAACAGTTCGCGAAAGTGTTTGAGCTATGTCATGGTAGTCAATAGTCAATGGTGGCATCAAGTTGGCGTGGACTGAATGGCGCAGGACTTGTAGCCTCAAGCTCGAGGCGAACAATACGTGCGACATGCTCATTTAAGGGCGGCGAAGCGGTAAGGTCGACGCATGATGATGTCGCAGCCGTGTTAGGGAATTGCGAGAACTGCGGAATGACGCGGTAGCTTTTGGCGAGCTTAAACTGGCGGAATTCCTTGACAATTACGCCGATAATGGACACTTTGTTGAAGACCAACAAGTTGAACGCGTCGTCCACGATCCCATTGAGTACGTGGCCGACTCCGTCAACCTCGGCCATTTTCTCGTCGACTTTCCGGCAAAGAGCCAGCCCGTCATGTATGTACGAGATGTACGATTGAGTAGAAGACTGAACACGAATAGCAAGCTCTTTTCGAGCAGCCAGCTGCCGACCAGTGCGATTGCCAAAGAGGTCGCTGAGCTTCTCCTTGAAATCACCCCAGCTAGAGATCTCGTTCTCGTGTGTCCGGAACCAGACGCGAGGAGTTCCGTCCAAGTTGAAGAGGACATTCGCTAGCATAATGGTAGGGCCCCAGTGGTTGTTTCGGGTAACATGATCATACATGCTGAGCCAGCCCTTAACATCGACATTATCTTGTCCGGAGAAAATGCGAGGATCGCAGGGATTGGTAACCGTAACGTACGGTGTGGTCGGGGTCGTATGAGTAGAAGCAGACGAGGTGTCGTCCCCGAGAACCATGGTGGAAAGCAGTACAGTGCATCCGCTGCGGAGCTCCGTGGTGAGGACAGGGAACGGCACCCTACACCAAGGCGCGTAACATTATCCTAGTCCACAGGACACCACGAAAAATCAAACCAGGCACTACCTAACTTTCTCCGATTATTAAACGAAAATGTTTTCGAACGTGAAGGGTATTATCTATTCCTAAGTATCAACGTTGTATCAACGTTGTATTTACGTTACTTCAGGTCAAAGGCAACAGTGATCCTCTGCTTTGAAAAAGGGCAAAGGGCTTTGTAGAAATATTCTTTTTCGTAACCTTCGTGTGACAGACTCCGGAAAATGCTATGCTCATACACTTTTCACAGCACTTTTTTTTTTCTACTGCAAAGCTGCAGCATTTGTTCAAAAGAACAAATTACTATTCGTCTTTGACAAGATAGTGGGTCGAGTTGTGAGCAAGCGAGCAGCTCTGGCTTGTGCAATTCAGCTTACGAATCGATTTTCACGCCAACAATTCAGCCATTCAGTGATTACACAACAGCGCTGTGCTGACACTCTCTGGAAGTATACATGCCCATGTCGCAACTGCTGCGAAGGTTTCACTGCTCGAAAGGGCCTACTTGAATCAATACTGCCATTTAGTAAGAGCGTAAGTGAAAAGAATGGTCAACAACAAAGTACTACAAGTGTTACACCCGACAACTCATTTGTTCATTCATTGCACAAACTTGCGCAAGTCGTTGAAGATCCTTGAGTGGATTCTGGACAAGCTTGCGAAATATGGTCCCATTGCGAAGAGTTGTCCTCTATGCTGCAAAACTTATCGCCTCCTGGAATAGGCAAAACAAGCTATAAAACCCCAAGTAGTGCCAAGCCATGCGTCGTGCTCAATCGGGGTGTTGGTAACATATTTTGTCCATGTTTCCCAATATTTTTATGTTCCCGCATACTGGATCTCACCGCGTGAGGCAATGCATTATTTCTTAGGCACAATGCCGAAAGGCCCACCCTTCCTACGATATTTGTCCTTTGTTTTGACTATTGTGTTGGCGATCAACGTTTCCTTGTTCTGCGGCTCATGTACTATAGTACGTCTGAGCTGGTGTTCGCTTGACGTTATAAGTGAAGCTTTAGCTTGCATATTTACTGACAAACATACACAGGTTCCGCCTGTTCACACCTAATTATGACCTCATACGTCGGTATGTAGTGCGGTTTATTGCTCTGTCATATCCTGATGCGGGAAAGCGCCAGTTCTGCTTGCATCGACCATCTTTCCGTATAATTTATTGTAATTATCAGCTCTAACCTATATAGCAAGTCGTAAAAATTTATGGGACAGTTGTATGCTCCCAGTGTGTCATTCTATACAGGATTATTTGTCATTTGCGCTGTATAAAAGAAAATATGCATTCAATGAAACAATTAGAATTTTGGTGAATATAACTGGTTTGCAGTGGCCCTCCCGCTGATATTTTCTATAGAAGTCTCTACTATCGTTGTGGAGAACTAAAAACGAATACAAAGCAGAGGGACCACAATTTCTGCTGTAGTCGTGATTGCTATTTATGAACGACGAAGACATCCAGATGAAGAGTACACCCACGATGGCCTTTGAAAGTGCTTACTTTTTAGCCTTGCTTGTTTATATACTGACATAATAACTATACGTTTTGAAGACCAGATTCTGCATAATTATTAACCTTACTCATTTATTTGTTATGTTAGCGCTGCTCTGGAGCGGAAAACCTGTCAAGAAATTGCCTCTGTTGTTGAGCCACCATGACAGCTTTCGGTTTGCTCGCAGAACAGCTGTCTATAAAACCTCTCCAGGCATTCTTTATTTACGCTTAGTCCGGGAGTAATTGTTTTTGGCATGCCGTGTATTTAACTTTGGTTTTAACTAATTTCCCATGCAGCCTACTTTCACACAAGAAAAGAAATCAGAGCATCCCCATCGCCCTATTTTCCTTCAGCTTGGTTTCTTGCAACCATCACATTCATCATCATCAACCCATATTGATGTCCACTGCATGGCGAAGGCCTCTCCCAGCGATCTCCAGTCACACATGTCTTGAGCTAGCTGATTCCAACTTGCAGCTGCAAATTTCCTAATCTTATCCCCCCACCAAACTTACTGCCATGTTCGACTGCACTTCCCTTCCTTTGGCACCTACTGAACTCCAATGGCCTGTCTGATATTTACGCTACGCATTACATGGCCTGCCCAGCTCCATTTTTTTCTACTAATGTCAGCTTGAGTATCGGCTATCCCCGTTGGCGTTCCGATATCACACCGCTCTCTTCTTCCCTGTTTACGTTACGCATAAAATATCCCTGCCCATGAATCTCTGCGTGATCCTTAACTTGTTCTCGAGTTTTTTTTTTTTTTTGATAAGCTCCAAGTTTCTGCTCCATAGTTAAGTACCAGTAGAATTGAATGTATGTACACGTTTGATTGCAAGAGTCATGAAGGAGGCACCGGCTACTTACTCCATTAAGGAACCATAAAATTATTGAACTAAATTATTTGTCCTATTTTCTGTTTATATACGCCTTTTCTGACAGTTAAAATCCTCAGTAATGACCCTTATTCACTTCATATATTCTCACTGCTTTCATATATTTTAGACAAATATAATTTCTTACTTTATTCCTGTTCACTCTGCCCTCGGCCTTCAAGAACATGTAAAACTCTTACTTGGGCTAATTGGTTCACGCTTGAATGTGCAAAGAGCACGGCGCAAACACCAGGACAGAAGAACAACACAAACGACAGGACCGGCGCCCTTCACAACTAAGTTTATTTCCGCAATAAGCCTGCCTTATGTAGGTCAACCAAACCGAAGCACACACGAAACATTAGAAATAGAATACGGCCATCTTTAGACCACTCAGGAAACATATGTCGCACAATAGATCAAATCAGCAAACAAGAACCACACCTGGAGCAGCACAGGAAACAATTCATCGACCACAGTCATTACCAAGCCACCGGGGGGGGGGGGGGGCGAGGGAGAAACGAAAGATAACAAGGGCCAACTACGGTTCACTAACAAACTATGCAGCACATAACACCACTCAAATGCCTAAGAACCAGTCAGTGATACAACTCGCTCAACTATGAGAATAATGACTAACGAATAACATGGAAAAACATGAAGAAAGGGCGTATAAAGAACAGCGTCTGCGTCAAATCTAAAATCTCTGAACTCACTCCCCGATAAAATTAATAAAACGAGTGACCGCGAGGGAAATGAACCATGTGACAAACAATTAAATGGACAGAACAGTTGAACGATAAAGGGTCTAAAAAACAGCACAGCCGGTCCACAGCCTTTTGTTGACGAAGCACCTCATCAGGGCTTGTTTTAAATTGCTGAAAATAGATGTGGCCTGTATTGGTTTCCTCGTTCTTTCGTTTATTTTTACTATTTTTCACCCTATAACCACCCGACGACAGCCTAGGAGTATTGAATTGTCTTTGTTTCTAACCCTGTCTAATTTGGCTTTGTGTTTCTTTATTCACTGATCTTTGTTTCTTTCTTTATTGCCTATGATGTATCTCATTGTTTGTTTTCGCTACTGCGTGTTTTTTTTCGTTTTTCTTTTTTATCTTTGTTTTGTCTGCGATGTATTTTATTGCTTTGTGTTGGTTACTGCTGTCTGCTGCTTTAATTAACTTTTCTAATTCACACGTATATGAGGTCCCGATTCAGTCTTCGGCTATGGGACCTTCTTCTGTATACACAAGTTTTGTAATTACGTTAGCTCCTAATCAAAATCACTTCTGACTTCAAGGAGATCAACCCCACGCTTTAGCAGGTTGTGCCACAAATGCACTGAGTGGGCACCCCTACACGTCATCGCTTTAATGAGCTGTGCCGGGAATGCACTGAGCATGTGCTGCTTTTCAAATGAGCTCTCGCCAGTTAGGGCCACAGTTTACGTGCCACTGTGTGTGCGGCAGGCGAGGGTACAATTCTCAGCGTTCGCACTAACTGGTACGCCATGCTTCCCATCTCGGAGTTCGTACGCGTAGCTCTCGGCAGCGCGACTAGATGGCGCGGCATGTTTAGAAAGCATCGGGAGAGAGAAGCCCGGCGGCCGCATGAAGCGTTGGCCAGCGTTCGCACACCTCTGTGCCCCATGCATTTTGGATCTCATGCGAAGGCTTCAGGGCGGCGTCGCTAGATGGCGCCGAGTATCCTGCACTACAGAGTAGCCCCCCTGTAGTGCATGCTTCATTCAAATCTTGTTTTGAAGGTGGCGATACGTTGTGTCGCTATATTGATCCAATGCTAACGCATTGCCGGTAAGAGTCATCATGATATCTGCGCTGCCCAGTTTTTTTCGCTCAAGTGCGTCCCAGCATTTACGTTTTTGCACAGCAAGCGCGCCCGTCAGGCTCTCACTGCTGTCGGTTTTCAGGGAAGGAGAGCTTTAGGCACGCGATTTCCGAAAGCACATTCCGTTCACGAGTGAAACGGTGTTTGGTGCGATATTACAGCTTCAAAATTCTCCTATGGATCTTTTAGCTGCTTGTGAGCTGTGAGTTTTCACCAGCAACACAACATTTTACTCAATCAGGGCTCAGGGCACATACGTTTCATCAAAACTGTTTCAGAAGTTTCGCAAGTTTCGTTCTGACGCCCGTCAGCGTGGCACACGGCCGGTGGCTCGTCGCAATCCAAGCTTGGAGTTCAGGCCCGCCTGCTCCGTGAGTTCACTGTAGATGCAGAAGGGAAATGGCCGACAAGGAAGGTTGAACTTCCGACTTCAAAAATGTTACGACAGGGCCTCTCGTATGTCGGTTATTTCCTCCAGGAACACACGCCCCATACAAGACGCGTTTCTCAGCGTTCACATGCACCGGCATGCCATGCATTTTAGTGTACGCGCGTTCTTAAAGGTGTTGGCAATACGCGGCTCATATACACCTGTGAAGTATACCGATGTAATCATGGACTCTGCAGAAAGTACTTCGCACAAAGTTCGTGGGAAAGCCGCTAGACGACAGAGAAGCGTGCGAGAGGAGTTCCGCTGAAGTAATGCCTCATAGATGACACGTTTCAGCGCTGGTTATACCTTGTATCGCCAGATTGATTCAAGCCTGACCGCATTGCCGTCGACAGTGATCGTGACATGGGTTGCACCGGAATAAAATTTAAAAAATCTGCCCATTTTTGTGCTGCCACTGCACTTTGTAGTTTGAATGAGTCTTGGAAGGATATGTAATGAATAAAATTTAAATAAATAGATACGGTAAGCAGTGTGGCAACATATCGCATTGCGAATATTGTCTACTGCAGCCATAATTACGTAAATCTCTTCAGGCAGTGTCCCATAGCTATGGGCACTCCTTTCTTTTTTCGAAATGACGCATACGCTGATCTTCTTTAAAAAATAATGTGCTTCTACAATGACTATGAATATAATAAATGAATATACATATATAAAATGATGGAGCTTTACGCGCCATTTATGGAGGTTTATTTACTCTATGATTATGAGGCACTCCGCGATTGCACATTCCGAAAGACTTTCGACCACCTGAGATACTTTAATCTGCACCAAGTGCATGGTACAGATATGTATTTGCATTTGTCCTCCATGATAATGCAGTTTCCACTACCGGGATTCGAACCCACGCCATTAGGCTTATGTAAAAATTAGAGACTGGATAAGAAAAGGCGCTTCGATGGTATTGAACCCCAAGCCAAATACCGAGATCATTTAACAATAGAAATTTCACATAATGAGTTCATTTTATTGACACCATTACGCCAAGCTTCTTTGCCAAGTGACCAAACATGTGGGCCCGGTATTGCTGAGCATTGTACAAGACAATGTAGAAAGCTCATCTTCGCCTATCCCCTGTATAAAAACCAAAATAAAATAATCATTATTCAATACTGTTTTATATTCTATTTGGCACGCCTTATACTATAACAAACCATGCTATAAGCCATTGGCTTCTTTGCATAGAAGCGCAGCATACAATCATGCAAAACAGTTTCTCTCGAGTAATATATCAAATTTGGTATTAGGACCGAACTTTAGTTTTTAAGAAAACAACGTCTCAATCTCCTATCTAAATTACATAGAAACTAAATAATTCACTCAATTGTCTACAAAACAAGGGTAATTTTCTGCGCAAACCCGACGAGGCCAAAATGCAAGTATGGTGAAAGTGATGCTAAGTTGGAATTGGTTGACGCAGGACAGGGGTAATTGCAGGTCGCAGCGAGAGGCCTTCGTCCTCTAGTGCACGGAAGATAGGCTGATGATGAAGTTGAAGGTGACGCAGCCAGCGAATGAAGTTCACGGTAAGAAAAGATTTCAGATTTGGGCGGAAAATAAATTTCTCTGACGCATTGCAATTAGTTACTTGTTTTAACATTACTGCAGTGTATTTGGTGCTTACGATTTCATCAATGGAGCAATAAGCTAGGCTTGCAACCAGGAAGGCCTTTTTAAATTTTAACAACTTGTCTGTGTCCCTGCATGTTTATGTCGAAACTATTTCAACAAACGTACATGGGACCTTGCATATCACACCACCAGACCTGCCTCCCGAGCAATATTTTTACTACGTAGTTTAGCACATTACGAACACATCGAGAAATAACTAACGCCGGACCACCCTTTCTCTCTAGAAGGCGTCAATGGCGACAATTATAAGTACAAAAGCGCGCCACAGTTACAGCTCCATGGACTTGTATGTTTCAGTAACTACACGAAGTTGACGCATGCATTGCAATACGTGCAATTTGCTAAATGAACATCGCGACACACATGGAAAGTCCGCTGGTGCCTTAATGTCGAAGTCCTATCCTAATGAGAAGCAGAAGAGAAAGTTAACAAAGTTTCACAAGCGACGCTCCGAGAGTTGGGGCACCACCTCCCGAGAGGACCCGCAATTTCTTCAACTCTATTTCTCTTCCTACCTCTCGTCCTGAGGCCACGGTCATTAACGCCTGTGGCTGCTCCTAGCACATCTCTCGCTCCTCGTAGTTAGGCTTTTCTTTTGCTATTCCCTCGCATTCCACGCAGCGCCAATGTTCTTTCTCGGATCCCATCAAGGCTTATTGCACCAGTTCATTTGAACTCGCGTGAATTAGCGACAGCGCTATACCAGCAATTCCCTTTGCTTCCAGAGGTAATTGCTTAGTTTTGTATTGGTTTCCCTATTAATATTTTTTCGTGGAGTCGGCACATTACATGTCTAGTCCTCACATATTCGCAAACAATTTATGACCATGGTTGGAATTAGATTCACCTGTGATGTTCAAAAACCTAATTAGGTGCACTGCTACCTAACGACTATGGCTTGCCGTTGATGCGTGCTACAGTGACCAGTTATATAGAAATATAAGAAAGTTGCACTCTGAACAGTGTATTCACCCTTTTAAATGCACCGAAAAGGGTGTTTAGGCGAACTAACAAACCTAATTGAAAGCGGAACGCGCGTTTGGAGGAAATCCACACTACCTATTGATGCGTAAGCTTTGTTCGGTGACTCACACAGGAAATCTGTCCGTCTTTCTGTATGCTCGTGAACTAGGCGTCACACAATGCACTCCATAGAGGAAAAAGTAAAAAAAAACGCAGTAAGTTCGAAAGGCACAATGTCGGTGGTGATGAATTTAAAACCCACACGCCCACGCTCGGAAGACGAGTGTCGTTACCAGTGCGCTCAACACACTTTTTTGTTTCTTTATTGCCGTTATTGAATTTACACAGAAATACATCGTACAATCACACCAACCCAGCAAAGACTGAGGACGCTTCCGGACGTTGAATATATCTGAACCCTATGAATGTGTTGTACGGTTGGTGGAAAACAAATGTCAACAAAGAAGACTTTCAATGAAGGCTTTGTTGAAAGATTTGCTGATGGTGCAATAAAAACCGTCTCTACGACCACATGTAGAGCCGAGTTAGAGCCTTGTTGGCATCAAAAAAATTCTGGATTTCTCAAAATGCAAAGCCTAACACGCCACACCCCTAAGAAGTTTTGGTGGTCGCGGGATGCGCTTTCAATTGGAGCATTTCTTCAGATCGAGCAGTGGGAGACATTGCTGCTCAGCTTCGACCCCGAGGAGCAGCTCTGGGCCGTCCGGATGGCCGAAGACGCCGCCAGAAAGCAAGGACTGGCCGCCATCTGAGGAAGGGGGGGATTGAGGGTTAGTCTCCCGACCCCCGCCACCCCTGAACCCCATCAAGGACATAACAAAGTTTTATCTCTCTTCAGATCGGGCAACCCAGAGAGATAAGCAGTGAATGAGTTGACAAATATAATAAGGAGAGATGAGGAGTAATATGAGTCTCACCACGGTTAATAATGGTTTGACGGGGATGGATAAATTACAATATAGTGATAAGGGATTAAAACAGCCGGAGCGATTCTGATAAAGTTGATAGGTACGGATAAGGGTTGATGAGCATCGGATCAAGCCCGATAAGGTTGATAACGGTCATCAAAGGTTGATAAGGATCGGATCAATGGCAACAAAGTTGATAACAAGCAATAGCAGTTGATAAGAGTCGGACGGAATCTGATAGGATTGCTAACCGTTAAGGGTTGATAATGTTCATTATAAGGGCCGTACTGTGTCCCCTTCTAGGCCTTTTGTTCGCGTCTCTCCGGGTTTAGCCACTATAAAGTTTTGACAATTTTAGGAGTGAGTCCTCTAAAGTTGAGGACGACCGATAAGGGTTGACAAGGGTTTATACTGAGGGTATAAAGATTTATAAGATCGATAATGACACTGGTCTGCGGGGAGATTAGCAAGTGGCATAATGCTTATGCATACTTACAGAACTCCAGCAATGTCAGTGCATAATTTTTTTGCAACATCTTTTGACACGAAAATGTCAAATGGCCCATTGAGTGAAAACGCAGGCGTCTGTAATGTATAGCAACGAAACGGCTCCTAAAGTACCATTAGCTGCGACGCCACGTCATGAGTGCACCTCCACAAGTTCCCATTGGTAGCGACGGCGCGCTGAAAGGGAGCACCTGCTGCAGCGATAGCGCGCCAGGTGTTGCGTGATGGGAGAGGGCATCGCCGCGATGCCACGTCACCTTCATTCTCACATTCTGAAGACGGCGCGCGGTACTCGAGCTAGCACTGTAGGCTGCTGCTGCTGCTTGCTGGCTGTGGCATCTGCATCAACATGGTCCATGGTCGCAACCTCAACAGCAACGAAACGTGGCCGTCCAAGCTAGTGCCCCGCTGACAAGTTATGAGAGCGGAAGAACGCAGACAAACGAACAAAGAGGCAAGCAGCGAAATTCGCCATTGTTAACTCTTTCAATACGTGGTGGGTGGAACGAACAGTGGCGCAACGCGCTAGCATACAGCAAGAGGTCACTAGAAACCGTTAGGCGGAAGCGGATTGCAAAGCAAAGAATAGGAAGCGGTAATTCCCATAACTCGATAACGTACACTGCAGCAAAACCCGAAAAAATCATTTGCAGTGCAAAATTCATCGGAATGTTCTGCGGCGTTCAATTAGACATTAATGCTTTCGCCTTCACAACTCATCAGAAATTCCTAGGTGTCCCCGTATTTTTATTTCATTAGTACCCAAGTCGTTCGGAGATTCGCTGAAGCAATATCGATGTGTTTTGCGAGATACTTACAAAAAAATATAATGAAATAAATGCATCACGGCGTAGATTTAACTGTAGGCCTACAAATTTTCAGTCGGACGTGTTCCCTCTTCGCTACTCCTGCTTTCGCTTTCTTGTATGATATCTGTTACAATAAATGAACTTGTGTATCTACAGGAAATATTTACAGTAACATGAGCATCACCTGTTCATAGCCAATAACTGAACAACGAGCCCTTCTCACTAATAAAATTTTCACACAACACCTTCCCTCACATAAATAATTAGAGAGTAGAAGTTAAACGCCTAATCAAAATTGTATACCAAACCGGCTGGCATTCATTTTGAACGTAAGCATCCTTCAAGTACATGATCATCTGAGAGAATTGTGTTCTTAGCAAAATTACTTTTCTCCATTCCGATCTTGCATAGGTCTGCATAGCCTATGTAAAAGCTGGCTACTGCTGCCAAGCAAATTGTTCGAATAAAATAGAACCTTAAGGGTGCAGTAGCAATTCTAGCTGCGCTGATAGGTTGAGGCCACGCTCTGCAGTGCCTAAGATTTTCCATAAATCAGTCCAAGGTGAATCAATTTAGGCGCTGTTAACAGTAATATGTTTTAAAAAGCAGGAAGGAGAAATTTCGACTTCCCGAATAAATTCTTGGTTTCTATAGATAGTAATTTCCTCCACAGGCACCTGCAAATGTTTGTTCAGACCGATACTACATGAAACAGCGCAAAACTTACTGTGCATGACTCTCTAAAACAAAATGGACAGCGCATGTCTCTGTTCAAATCATTCAACTTCAGCCTGATTGTCTTTAAGCGCAATGTAACGCAAGCTAACGAGGGGAGATCCACACAGTACACCGAAAGCGGTAAGCTTTGTCGCTGGGTTTTCCTTGTAACCTCGATGAAAGGAAGCACCCCTGCGTCATGCATCGGGCCTGTGTTGACCAGATATTATACGATCAGGAAGGAATGGTGGGACCTGTTCTTCTTCCTTTGCTTCACGAAAGTGAGACGTGGATAAATATAAAAGAAAAGGCAATTGCCTTTGCTAATAAATTTATCCACAAACATTACCTAGTCTGTGACAGCTCCGGGGCAAAAATGGGCTGAGCGAAGTTGTTCCTGTTGCTCGTTTACGCTCTTCCGTTGTTCAGGGTAAACGTGCATAAACATGTACTCCGCGCGATGGAAGTAAGCACAATTAAAGAAGCCTCCACACTTGTATGCCACTCCGAGCAACTCTCCCATCAAAGAAGGCAAAGCTGTATTAACTGGCTCTAAACCGTTTTGCAACTCCTCATGGCAAATTTTGTCACTCCAATGAATCTACCCGACACTTTGCATTTGCCTTCACCATATCAGTTGCAATTATTTCCCCTTTTCAAGTGATCCACAATGCCTGGACCTAATTGATCAATACTCTGCACTACACCCAACTCCTTTTGTATATTCTCGGTCGGCTTTACTGACGCTCGTGTCTTGCTTGTCTTGCTGCGTGTTGCGGCGATCTGGTAGGGCTGCAGTGCGGCCACAGTGGCTCATATGGCACCGGTAGCTGTTAGCTAATTACGCCAATATTCGTCCTCTTGCTTTTCAGTTCGCTGGTTGGCTTCTTCATGGCGACAATATTACCACATGCTTAAATAACAAAAGCAATTTATGCCAGGTGTCGGAAACAAAGAAAAGCAAAGATGAAAATAAAACACACCGAAGTCAACACGATAGGCGTCCAAAGGAACATCAATGTTAATATCTACAACGTCGTCGGGATCTGACTCGGCAGCACCCAGTTCAAGCTACGTCAGATTGGTCTATAGGATCAGGTGATATCACAGCTTCGCTGGTCTATCACCCTCACAGATTACGGTGTCTCTCCTGGCTGCAGAAGAGATATGATCGGACATCTTCGCATTGCGCGTGCGATGGTCTTACCAATTGAGCTACCACGGCGCCATTTTCCCATCAACTTCCTGGGGTATTTATGTTTTAGTACAAGGTTAACCCTGGGAGTGTTAGCCAGCACCACCACCCACAGACTTTCGCCGCGGATGTGGAACATCCTACTGAACGTCCGTTCTAGTAGTCAAACATGAATTCTCCACAATGTGGATAACAAAACGGTGCCGTCGTAGCTTAATTGGCAAGAAAAACGCACGCGTAGTGCGAAGACGTGGGTTCATATCCCACCTGAAGTCAGCTGTTTTTCAGCGAAGCTGTGATAGTTCGCCCAGGATCGCGTCCGGGTGTCGGCAAAAAACTCGAGCCTTCTCCTTCGGCGTTCGCGTCAAACACCACCTGCGTTCGTGCCATTGAAGGAATGAATGAAAAACTTTATTAACCCTCATTAAAGGGAATGGGGCAATGGGACAGAGGGTAGGGGGAGGAACTACTTGAAGTAGTTCTTGTCCATCCTCTCGGCCCACTAAAGAATGGCCTCCTGAAGGGCAGGCCTCGAGCTGCGCAAGGCAGCCTCCCGGTGCTCCTTACTAGATAATAATTGCATGATGAAAGGGGGAAGGGCAGCTTAGGGCGCCTCCACATGATGTGGTTTAAGTCTGCTTTGGGAGAGACGCAGAATTTACAAGGGGGAGAAAGGTAAGTTGAGGAATGAATTCGGTGGAGGAGGTAAGGGGAGGGAAAGGTGCGAGTCTGCCAGCTGTCGCCACAGAACTTCATACATGCGCGGGGATTTGCGCATGAGTGGCGGAAAGGTTAAACGGTCTAATCGGTGTGAGTGCGAGTGCCGTCGAGTGCTTGCCGTGATTGACGCGGTCCTGCTAGAACGAAACGTCATGACGTGGGCAGATACTGAAGATAGTGCAATGCTGGGCCGACCCGCGGCGGAGGTCAAACAGGCGTTGAGCACTCCCAATACGTGAGCCGATCCCGCACATAGTGCAATACCGGGCCGACCCCCGGAGGAGGTCAGCTCGCCATTAACGGACCCACATACACAGCTTCGCTGTTCATCCTTCTTCACAGAGTGGAAGGGTGCTGATTTTTTTCATCCACATTCATTTCCATTTATTTATCATTTCTTTAGTTCAATTAGTAAGTACAAGTAATTTCCCCTATGTTGTCCTTGGTTTCCTTTTTTGTTGACTTCTTACGATACAATCAATAACAATCGAGCCCCTTCGGTTTCCTTTCTTCTCGTTCAATTATAACAGGGTAAAGGCCAACAAATATCAGAGAAGCATTCAGCTTCCCAACAAAGCGCCAGTTCTGTAGTCCTAGTGATTTATTTCAAAAGATATCTTCTTACATTATTATGTACATTATCTACAAAGAGTCGAGCATAACCGTCATTTGCGCTTTTAGGTGCTCATAGCTCCAACAAACTAGTGGACTCGCCCTGAACTACGCGGCTGCATGACAGGAGACTGCGTTAAATGCCTTACACAGACTGATACATTATAGTCGACGACTGCAGTTGTCTTATCACTAGTCGTACATATCGAAATGCTTATATACAAACATGTTAACTTTTAAAAAGAAATGGACGATACGTGCCGTAGTTTAAAGAGACAGATGAATTTTGTGGACTTTCCCTTCTTAAAAGCTTACCAAAATATAACATGTCCTTACACTTATTGTTCCACACTTTCCTCCAGTTCCCTGGCTTTTCGAATTTTGCACCTACCTTCTTCCCTGAAAGAGCTCCTCATATAAATCATAATTTTTCCAGAGTTGCTTGCAAATATATTGTAATGAAGGCACATTTACCACTACCGAAGACTTCAAATAAGATCCCCTTGTTTGGTCGCACTGCTTTATACGGAGTACAAACGTCACAAATGGTCCTTGTCCTCCGAAATGTGTAGAAGTTAGACACTGCATGTTCTTCCTTGTATATTTAAACCTGTTAACGCAGAATCTATTCAGCGCTAAAAAGTTGAAAAATTCTGCGAAGTGGTGGAGGTAATCACGTGCCCGGCACTAATAAAACGATTATCGAGAGTCCTGTTCTCTAGTATTGAGGTTAATAGCACTAATTGTGTGCAGGTTTTCTAAAATGTACAACGCGTAAACAGAGCTTCGAAATGGATACCAGCGACTACGAGATCGCTATGATGACTTCTTTGATTGGCCCATCCGTAGAAAGCACTAACACATCCCATTTTCCAAACTCCAGCGCTGGCGACCGATACCGTTCGCGTAAGTTAGGAAGAGTAACGAACCAGAACATGACTATCTGTCATGCGAGCAAATGTCTCCATGTGCCGAATTGAGTCTAAGCGCTGAAGACAGAAACTCATGGCAATTTTATTTTTTCCTCATTTCTGCGTTCTCTGCCGCGTTAAGATAGATGACATGATTTGCTGCAAGCCTGCCGCTTCATGTTTCCATCTTATTACTGCAAATGCAGATGGTTCTTTGAGTGCTTACCTGCTGCCCTTTTCTGAAACCTGAGCTCACTTTAGCGTACGTCCAGTCTCTTTGCTTGTGGCGAAATTGACTAGAATCCCGTGTGCGCATGCTCACCGTTCATCCTAATGTCCCACCCTGTTGCACTGCCGCTTTTCTATAGTGGACTTGTCTTTAAGGGCATTCATAATTTGTATGAGAGCAGTGCTTTAATATCCGTTGGCTTTTAAAGTAGTATCGATCAGTGAAGATGTACGGCAGTGCAGTGAGAGAACAGAAAAAAAGTCAGTAGAGAAGGTAAGTCAGATGAACGTCCTGTTTATTGACAACTTCAAAAAAGTGGAATAAAAAGTTGGAAGGCGATTCGAATTGCAGTTCAAGTCGATGACAGGCAGTCTTTCAAGTCTTTCGAAGAAAACCTTTTAACAAAGCGAAAAAGAAACCTTATTTGACGTAATGGTTAGTGTATAGGGGCTCCATCTTGGTTAATCACGACCACATAACACAGGCAAGCCATGAAGCCAATGAAAGCATCGAGAAAATTACGTTTGACTGAAATTGAAATGCAGAAAATTATAAAGAAAGGGGAAATAAAAGGTGGACGAAAAGATAAATGTCGCCGTCCGGAGCTGAACCCGCAACCTCCGCCTCATTCGTGAATTGCACTACAATTATGCTATGGTGATGGCTATCAATCCGTCCACTAGCTTGGTTATTATATTTACCAGATCACGCAGTGGGAATCGTAGCTAGCGCTACTGAGAGCCATGGAGGGCACGGGTGGAACATCCTTTACATATAACCAGAACATCACGAGGGCCAGTGGTCTCAGGAGAACATACGCAGTAGAATAATCGGGCGGCATTTTAGGCTGCCCGATTTCCGGGATCGGGCCAGGAAAGAGGCTAGCAAGTACCCAATGTGAAAAGTGATGGTAGCTTACTAAGAGAGATGTCGTCTTTAAAAAGAGGCAGTAAACTTGCGCGCAAGGCAGATGAAGAGGAGCCTTGCTAAAGGCAGCTCCGAAAGCCAGAGCAATCACTCTGAAATGTGGGGTAAATACATCCAAGGTGCAAGAATGTTTATCTCTGAAAAGGTAATAAAGCCCAACTTGTTCGACGCAGTATTCAGTGAGAGCGAGAAACACAGATAGGCTGGACTGATCTCGCTTTGGCCAGTGCAGAACAAGTGTTCGATGTCTTCCTCGTTTTGAAAATAATAGCATGTTTACCTATTCTGTACAGTTGTAATATTTACCAATGGGCAGGTTCTTTCTCAATATATTGGATAAAAATGTAATATAAATTCTCATGTCAATTCAATATAAGCTTCACAACAGATGCTGGTGACATAACATGCAAAACAGTAAAGTTGTGAATGCTGAAAGTGCAACAGCACAATAATAGGAGCGTTCCAAAGAGCGAAGAGCCGTTCAGTACTGAAAATCGGAAAATATATTAAAAGGAATCAGAGCGATCTGAGGGTCATGTCACGAGTGGAGTGGGTAATGAGTGTTTTGATGTGACTTAACAAAACATTGTAATATGCAGGACTCTAAGAAGTTCAGGACAAGGCCTACCGTATGAATTGTTGATACGCTTCCTACAAGTAAAGAGCGTAGTCTTATTACACGCAGGCGAAATAGCAAATTTCATTTCGGTGTGCTGAGAAATGATGAAATTTTCTCTAACGGTCTAGCCAGCTATTGAAGAAGGGCCAAATGGGCAATGTCTTACGGAGCAAGCAATACTACTGCTGACTACTTCTGGCACTACTGCCGGTACTGCTTCTCTCTCACAACAGAAATTGCGCAGCGATCAGCCTGGCTGTGAGTGATCTCTTGGATGAGAAGCCTTTTAATATAATCTCGGAAACAGCCGCCCTAGACATCGCAATAGAGGCACTATTGGTGAAATCTTACCACACCAGTAAAGCTGCGCAAAATTCGAAACATTAGTAATACGACCTCGAAACGCTCGCGACATACTGAATTATTATATCACGTTTTATTATTCGCAAAACTAGAAACTGGCCCTCACTCAAGCCTAACCGGCAGGCGATATTAGCTTCAAAGTATTTCGCGGCTATGCGTGCGTGCGTGCTCAAGTGCGTCGACTGTGAGTGTGGAGCTGCCAAAGATGAATGGGTCCCTGCTGTCGAAGTTGACCCGCACGTTATTAGGTTACGCGCTGTGAAAGCAGGAAACGCCGGGATCGGGGTGTAGAACCAAACGCTTCGTTCATCCTAGGCTAGGCAGCTTGTGCGCGTAAGTGTGTGTGTCGGTGAGCGCATGTGTTGGCTGTGCGTGCGTGCTCGTGTGTTTTCGTGGATGTGCACACACTCGTCCGCGGGTCCCGGCTAGCTAACCACTTCCAACTAGCGTAAGAAAGCTGACCGCGCCACAAGATCCCGGTGATTGATGACTCCAGTGTTTGGCCTCACTGCTCACGTTTACGTTGGCGTTAAGTTATCGAACGAGATCTTTTTTTGATTTCTACGTAAACATCTAGTGTCGGGCAGACTCAGAAAAGCGTCAAGTTGAACAGAGAAATAAATGAGATGTGAAAGGTGGGAACGTTATCTGGAACATAAATATCCAGTTTGCTACTTTGCTCTGGAGAAAGGGTAAGGGGAAAATGAATATAGATAAAAACAATAAAAGCTATACCACACATAGAGAGATACAAACGACGCCTACATACGCAAGCACATACAAGAACACGGGAACGTCAGAGTCATTCAACTAAGTAGTTTTACTCGAATTGAAAATGCAAGCCAAGTGCAAGAAAGGGGGGATCAGCTCCGGGATATGTCACTAATGAGTTCATTTGGATTACTGTGGTCATTAAATAGCGTAGTAATAAAAGAATCACTTGTGCCTGCTTCAAATTTTCCAACTTTGTTATGTCATTACAACAAAAACACTCTTAAAACTGAAACATTCCAGAACTTTGTTTTCTTGCCATTTATCTGCGATTGAACTTGCGGCACCGGAATGTCGAGGACAATATTTCCTGTTGCCATCATGGCTTATGTAAACGCGCGTTCTCGGCGGTCTCTTAAAATTTCAGTATGGTGGGAGCTCAATGAGGACAAGAATGAGGCTCTGAAAATACCAATCCATGTAACATTGCAAGGCGTCGAAGGCGTAAGACACCAGAAACGTGTCATCATATGAAAACGTGGATAACCTGTAGCATCACATGTGCTGCATGACCTGAAGTACCTGAACTCCAGACAGAATGAAACTGATCGGTTCATGCCGTACCAAAAAACAACATGTAAGTGCAGCGTTTCACATATCCCGTGACATAATATGGCATCAAAGACGTTCATTGAAAACTAGCACAGACCGAACGGCGCATACCCAGTGCTCCAAGTTGGAGTCAAACAGTTTCTTGGAACCACAGTGCCTACCTAGTCCCGCAACTACAGTGGCTCAAGTGGGCGTGAAAGAGCTTCGCTGAAGAGGGGCTCGTATGCGCCACCCATTAAACCAGGGACGACCTTGTGAACCAAGTAAGCGGGAAAATGGTTAGATAAAGACATAGACACCGGCATACTCGTAGATACAAACATTGATAGATGGCCCCTATCAAAGTACGTGAAGTACCCATAAAAATGAATAACGCATAAAAATGACACATTCCCAGTGAATTTTGGGCACCGCCTTCTAAAGCGTCTGATTGCTGTCGCTGTGCGCCCAATTTGATGAGGGTTTGATTCCAGTCATCATTAGAAAATTTTGGGGGATAATTTTATTAATTGTAGAGTTAGTCGCACCTGCTGGCACATACCCAGTGACTCAAGTTGGCAACAAAATTATTCAATAAAGGCCAGCACACTCCTAGAGGCACACGCCCAGTGCTCCAGGTCAGCGTCAAAAAGTTTCCCTTGACACCGGTACACACCCAGTTCTGCATGTACAGTAACCCATATCAGCGTTAAAAAGGTTCGTTGAACAGCACCACATATGTACACATTGCCATATGCTCAGCCATTAAACTTGTTCCAGCAGTCGGTTTAGAACTTTGTCCTCTGAGAAGAGCAGCCCGATTCGCCACCCATTCGATCATGGAATACTCAGTGGTCCAGGTATGCAGGAGAATGGTTAGATACAAACGGACATAGATACACACATTGATAGATAAAAAAGTACATCGAAGCATGAATAGATAGTCAGCCGTTGAAAGGTGCGCTAAATAGGCTAAAAATGCATACGGGGTAAAATTAAACCTTGTGGTTTTACGTGCCAAAAGCACAATATCATTATGAGGCATTATGTAGTGGGGCACTAAGGATTATTTTGGTCCACCTTGAATTTTTGACGTGCACGCACTGCAGGGTACACATGTAAAAAGAAGCGCGAACTACATTGGTGCTTCTACATTTTGCAGCCATGCAAATGCTGCCGTCGTTGCCAGGATTATACGGTGCGTTAGATGTGCTTAGCAACATCCCGCTTCTTCCGCGGACAGTCTAATGACTGCAAAGATCGTTGTTAGTTCTAGATGCATAACCTGCCTTGAAGAAGAACACAGGAATGACCTGGCGAGAGATCGTCAGCGCAGTGAAGCTACTATCATCCAACCTCGTCGCTGACAGGACCTTTGCCGGCTCCTTCGAAAGATGGCGGCATAATATAAAACAAAAACATTAAACATAACGCCGCCAATATGCACGTCAGTGGACTGTTAACAATGCTGCTGTTTGTTCGCCTGGTGTAAATGACGGGCGATTTAGATGTCCTTGCATAGCAATTGTTGTGCTGTGTATAGTGATTCCTACAGTTAGGGTAAAGTGAGAACATGTTACCACGTTTAGCTTTTGTGAAGGGTTCAAAATTATTCACTGGATGTGGCACGTTTACTCTCTTATTAGACCTTCATTTGAGAACTGTTGCTGTGAATAACAATATTGCTGTTGCTTTAGTTAAATAACACTGTTGCTGTGAGTAAATAACAATATAATTCTCACACGAAGAGCAAAGCATAAAAATTTTCCATCCAGTTTTTAATTTCGCCACCAGCACAAATTGTAAGCTCGGTAAATCGCTCATTCTTGACCGTGTGACCTGTGGCTTATTGTGTGACTCATTTTCAGCAAGACATGCATTAATAAGAAGCACTAACAGCACTAACCTCTCAGCAGTATGTCTGAGAATGAGTAAGCCTCCAATCCTACATGCAAAAAAAAAGCACTATGATCTGTCAAGGCAACAAGTTTAGCTCAACGTAGACACCTGGGAATTCCTTCCGGCCTAACATATAAATTTTGCATAAGCTCGGAAACAAATTACAAAGCGGCTGCACAAGTGCAGAATCAACGAAGCCACTAGGGGTGTAGGAGCTGCCAGGCAACGCGGCACGCGGCAATCCACCCTGAAATCCTCGACCACGGTAGGTGACCGTCACCAAAACTGTGTTATTGTTTTCTTTGTGTGAGTGGTGATTTCATATTTTTAACCCTTCGTGATTCTATATAAAAGCTGAATTGGCTATTATTGGAATTTTTAGCTCCGGCCTCGATTATCGCTTCGTAGTCTCGCCACCTGTGGGATAGCGTGCCCATGTCGTGCGCACGTCGTGCCATCATCTTTATGTCGCTATGTCAACGCTTTTGTCATGACATCGCCACTGTCTTCTTCGTTCTCAGTATCTTTGTCGCCTTCGATGAGGCAATTGCCCTGCTTTCATTCGATAATGGTGCTTTCATGCGTAGAGTGACAAGGAATGGCCAAGAATTTCAGGACGACGCATACTTCCAGTATAGACGAGTATTCCCTGTGGAGATTTATGTGAACATATTCAACGACGTTGTAAAAGCCGCCACATTTGCCTGTTAAACTTAGCGGCCGCAATAGCGAGAGTACGTGCTGCATTGAAGCTTCTGCTACTTTGTCAGATCTGTTCTATAGAAACCCACAGGTGGAGCAAGTTTAATTAAAGGGAATATGGTTAACAACCCGACTGCAAAATACACCTACAGAGCTAATACGGTGAGGGGTAGTTAATTTTCTAAATTTGAGATATTTACATAGGCAGCATTTAACGATTATCAAGCAATCAGAGGTCTGAGAAATGCCCAGCTTGACAGCAGTGCCGTAAATGAATTAGAATTTCCATTTTCATATCTGTTTCAGAAAATTTTATATAAGGTACTTTACTTTGCTACATTAGGTGTGAAATTATTCCGTCAGTTACATATTGCAGTTACAGTTTCATTTACGTACTGGTCAAATTACAAAGGCCTACCAAACATGCTACCTTGAACATATCATGACACCATCCTAAACGTGACTGTACAAGTTAGCACTTGTTCTATTCGGTGCGAGCGGTCTTCCCTCCATCATTTTCACAAAGTTTGTTTACACTGGTCTTCATTTAAAACCATGAACGAACTACCTCGTTAGCGAAAGCTCTTCGGATTTCCTTAATGCCTCAGGGTTTCTAAAAACTTAGTGAGAAATTTCGATATCTGTGTGCGTATCTACCGGTGCATATTCAGTTCGTGTGTCTACGTGAGATAGCAAGAAAGATAAAATACTTTATTCATATGCCTGGTATGTTGCTGCAGCTGTTGGGTAATAATTATTGTAAACACAGTGATCAATCACACAAACACACAAATAGCGGATAAAGTACATGCACACAATAAATACAACTGCACACACAGTCACAGGCACACACATTCGCATTACAATTATTCACACGGTTTCTTTCAGGCCTGTGGACCTCAGAAGCACCAACGCTCTTTTCGTGATGTTTAACGCGCAGATTCTGCTTTGCGATGACCTGAGAACGTGCCGTAACTTTAAACATGAGTCGCGCTGCAAATGTACTGCAACCCTTTCAAGCTGTCTTTCTGACAAGTAGCGGCAGGTGTCAAACAGAACATCTTCGAAATCTTCAGTATGGTTGCACTTAGAGCACGTAGGAGTGTCTGTCCATTGAATTTTTCACTAGTTCGAGTGGGTCACGTTGATTTTGATGTGGTGATGCCTTGCTTGATCATGCCTTTTGGAGCCTCGCGGCATGTAAAAGTCCCAAGCCATCGACAGTAAGCATATAGATATCACTCTCGAGCAAAAATGTTGCGACCCAGGCATCCGCCTTCACTTGGTCTTAGCAACAATCTCTCTGGTGTTACGCAACCCATAAGTATGGACCTATCAGTAGGATTCAGCTGGGCTTAACATGTATTCCTAAATTTACGGTGGCTACACATAATACTTTATATAATTGCTCCTTTAGTTTGTATTTGCCAGTTTAAGGGCTTCATCGTGAAGAGCTTTTATGCAGAGATAATGACTTAAAATTAAAACATAGCGTATGTTTACGGTCTTTCAAATTGCTGTATTGCCTCATTCGTCACAGCGTATAATAATTAAACGTGTACCACACACGGTTACACGTTTCACGTTGCGCCCGAAATAACCCCCAAAACAATATTCACAGAGCAGTACTGGATTTTAAAGACGGGTAGATATTGTTAGAGGGGTAAAGAAGAGGGACGAGAGAAAGTTGATTTCCGAAGGGAAAGGCTATAACGTGGGTAACAGTAAATGAACGGGGCGTAGCGTCTCTGTCGTAGACAGCTGACGCTTTGCTGTCATCGCGCCGCAGCAGCAGTTTGCTTCAACGGCAGCCAGCGAGCGCAACTCACTTGCGTGGAGTAGGCATAGGGCAACTGCCTGCTCGGTTCAAATCGGCTCGAGCAGAGTCCCCGACACATGCGTTCGCGGAAGGGGAAGCGCTGAAAAGACGACACATGCAGGCGGTGGAAAGTGTCATTCTCGTATCCTGCAGCCAGATGTCGAGGCCTTCACTCTTTGAACTCGCTAGTGTGCGCGGGCGTTATGGTGTGCCACTGCATTGTTTCCACCGTGCAACTCCACAAACTGTATAGCTCTTCCGGCTGCTCCAACCCGTAGCTTACACAGTTGAAAGCAGGGAAGCGGGATGTTGAGCAGCCGGCGCAAATGTGGTAGATAAAGGAACATACGTCATTTGACATGTAAAGGAACACGTAGTGCTAGTCCCGGTTTAAAACCTATGAAAACAATCAATCGCAGTATTCAAGTTAAATTACGCACATTATTCCAGTCAAAGAAAAATTTTCCTGCTGTGTTTACAAATGTGAACTCAGCCGGCACCTTACGAGTGAAATGAGATCAGCATTGAAAAATGCACGAGACGCCTGCCATTTAAAATCTATCCTCTCAAAACTAACCGCGACTAAAATTGACCCTAATTTCGGCACTTCGATGATGCTCGTTGGAGTTATCTTTATATAATTTTCTAAGAGATATTGAAATAATATTTTAGAGAAAGCAAATGTATGACGGCACCTGTCAGGATGCTATACAAACACTATGTTGTAGTAAAAAAAAAGATGGCCACGGTAATTCTGACTCAATGACTGCTCTAAGCCGCTTCACTGAGATACCCTCACTCACATGACTAATCTACCAAAGTCACACCATCTAACATGTGTTTACATAAGCAATGCTCGAGAATCGTCTTGACGTGAATGCCACTGTGCGCTGCTCAATAACAACTATCCCATGGTATTTCTGTAAGCAGACAAACGGACCTTAAGTGACGTTCCGTCTTTTTGGTTACGGGGGGGGGGGATTTTCATTTCTCCGAACCATCAGGGGAAGGGAGAATGCATAAGTGAAGAACCTCACGTGCAACTGTCGTATACGTTCATCTTTGTCGTCTCTGTACTCCACTTATGCATACTCTAGATTGCTGTCAAAGTGCAGGAGCACCTAACAACTCAGCTATCATAAGAAGATCGAATTTCGTGTAGGTCTTTTGAAGCAGAGTACTGCTTTCAACACACAGAGAAAAGCTGGGAACATCGCCGGAGTATGTAGTTCCGCCTGATCTAACGTTCATCATTGCGCTTATTTTATAACAAGCGCGGCTAGAGTACGATACTTAAAACTTTCGCGTGCGTTCCTGCAATTCAAGCTTATTACAGTTCTACTGGCTGGATAGCTTTCTTGCATAATTTATTCCAAAATAACTCAGACATGCAGAAAATTTCTTGAAGACATCTGACAGAGAACACATTGTGTGCGGTGCTCTAGCACTCTTCCTGAAAAAGAAAATTACAGCGCAGCAACTTGAAAACTCAAACCATCTTTCTTTTTGCGGGAGGGGGAGGCGCATGAGCCCCTAAGAAAGTAGATAGGTCAAACATAAAAACTATTTTCAAATATTCCTTGTTCACTTGAAGAATTATGCTTTATCTCATACCTGCTTAAAACGTAGGAATAAAGGAAATGAATCTTTTCTTTGAGTTGAATCGTGCAAGCATCATACGGAGGTACAGCGAGCAATTCAATGAGCGCTCAGTCGTCAGAGTTTTGACGATGTGCTCTTGCTATTTCAAACGTTAAACCTTGTCTCCTATCAGCAGCCAAAATACTAGTGATATTACTCATGGAATAGTCAAAACTATATTTATTCTTACTTTTTTAAAAGAAAGAAGACATCTCAAGTTAAAATAACAGGTCAGTACAGTTCTCATTACTGTACACGTTGAGCCCAAATTTTCTTAACCTCTGGAGTAAAAATTTCTTGCGATATGGAGCAAGGCCTTTAAAAAAAATTCGTTCTTTTGATGGAACACTATGCAGGCTTGAAAATGTGCTCACTTTGTTTTCGGTGCTGTGGCGAATGTTTTATTTAAGGATTACGTGAAATTAAAGGAAAGAAATGACAGCTTACTGGTCGAAACGATACTCATCAATGTGCGGTTTGTGAATACTTTTGCATTATTTCCTCGCTGACATGCAGGGCAAAAATACATGCAAACGTTCGCGCATTGACACACACACACACACACACACACACACACACACACACACACACACACACACACACACACACACACACACACAAACACACAAACACACCTATATATATATATATATATATATATATATATATATATATATATATATATATATACTATGCCCAACATACCAAAACATCATATTTATATGTAACTGCCCAATATTACAATAGAAGGAAAATTAAAGGATAAGCTCGAACACCAGTGCACCTCTGCACCTAATGATCCATTGCTAACTATTGTGCAAAAGTGTGCAACACCAGCAATGACACTAAGAAACTAGAGAAAACCGAGAACATACGACAGGTGAGTATGTACCACGCATTGTCTCCATTCATAACACCACGCCCCTGGGACCGTCCAAAACGCTGGTGGTCATATTCGCAAGCAAAATTCCAAACAGCCATATTTATGGCGATGCGTAAAGTGAAAAAAAAGAACTACGAGCAGGCACGTGCATTGCATCTAATAAATGTAACTCGCCTTTGTTGCAGCACTGAAAAGCTACACATAAATGTTTTCTTTATTGTACGCATTTGCAGAAACATCGTAGCACATTTTATTCAGCTGACACGTACAAGTGTGTTATTTACGTTAGGTTGGCGTGCCCTTTGATTTATTATATGCTCAAATATAAAGAGGAGCTCGGCTAACTTCGATTCTCACATATGCGTGGAATCATTGGAAATTGCGTTTGTTTTAGATATTTTGTTTTTCCTGTTTCCAGCCAATATCTATATAGTAAGAAGGCTTTGTTTTGAAGCGCGAATGCTAGTTCATCTTGCACTTTGGTACAACCCACTGAGTGCCAAATTTCTTTAATGTTAGTAGTCTATATCATAGGTAATATTTAATTCCGGGTGGGGTTTGTGTCCTCTAAGCATGACCATTATATTTCTCTGTGATGCTTCCGTTGGCCTAGTCAGATGCTTGCCCAACACAGTTCAAATATGAATATATGCCGACAACATCTGCATTTGGGCGTCTGCTGTAACACGACTGCCGGTGCGAGCATGGCTACGAAAGGCCGCTACGTTAACATCTCTGTACTTGCGAACACAGAACTAAGAGCAGTCTTCAGGAAAATGTTGCCTTGTTACATTCACTCGGAAGGCAATGAAGCGTTACTCTGTAAGTGTCAGTGGGAAAGCAGTTGCAAATGCATGGAAACAACGCTTTTTAGGGGTAATTATCGACCGCGACCTATCATGGAGCCCGGACGTTTCATACCTAAAGAAGAGGTTAGTGACATAATACATCTCAAATTTCTCGGCGGAAAGTCATGGGGCACATCGATGTGGTCATTGCTGCAACTTTATAACGCCTTGTTCCTCGGTGACGCAGGATACAGCCTTCCTGTGCTTGGGAACACCTGCAAAAAAATCCTGCGTGTACTCCAGGGACTACAAGCTCAAGCCCTAAGGACGTGTCTAGGTCTTCCGATGTGTGCGACTACAGCGGCAACGTTTGTCATAGCTCGAGATCACCCGATGTCAACGTACTTGTAACCGACGCTCTCAGGGCGCATATTCGGCGCGTTGCCCAACTACCTTCTCACCATCTTGCCGCTCTACCCGCTGAAAGGCCACACGCAACTTTCAGTTGTATAATTATTGCCAATCTTACCTCATTGCCATGGAACTAGATGCCTGCAGCAAAACTATCCTTACCTTTAAGGTACCTGAACAGACCTGAAATACGCCTCACCATCCCATGAATCATGAAGCAAGCCAAGATGCCTTCGTTTGTCCTAAAGCAGGCCACATTAGAACTTTTACATGAGGTGCACAGTGGCCGCGCACACCGTTACAACGATGGCTCAGTCATATCTGCAAGTTCAGTTGCCGCTGTGGTGATACCAACAAGATCCGTCAAAATACAGCTAAAAACATCACACGTATCATCAACGACAGCTGCTGAACTGGAAGTCCTGCTTGTGGCTATTCATTTCATTCAGGAGGAACCACCCCATGTGTGGTCAGTATGCAGTAATTCCAAGGCAGCCCCACAGAGTGTACTCTCAGCACTGTGCCACGGATCACAGGAGCAGCTCGTCGCAGAGATCAGAGAAGTCCACCATCGCACATCTGACGAAGGACACGATATAATATATCAGTGGTTGCCTAGTCACTGTCGCATACATGGCAATGAACGAGCAGACCCAGCTGCCCGATCTGCCTATGATGGCGTCAACTGCGTTGCCATTCCTCTTTCGAGAGCCGACGCAGCGAAGAACTTTCCGCGCTTGCACGTTACCTGACATTAGGTCAGCGGAATTCATCCGAGTTCACAAGTGCACGCGTTCATACCGTGGACCCTAATCTACAGATCCGTATTGCGCCCGAGCTTCCACGACGTTACTGCACCCTTCTAGTCTGTTTATGGCTTGGAGTAGTATTTTCAAGTGCCTACTCTTTCCTACTCGGAATGGCCAACAGCCCACTTTGTGACTTCAGCGGGTGTAATGAAACAATCGAACACTTTCCTTGTCAGTGCTCTCGTTTCAACCCACAAAGAGTAGTCCTCTCAGCCACCCTAGTCAAACCGGACAAGTGCCCAATGACAGAACACATGATCCTTGGGAACTGGCCTACGCGAACATCAGCGCGATCCGCTGTGACGGCGCTGCTGCGGTACTTAAAAAACACGGGACTTTCTAATAAATTGTGACTGTACACATTGTGACCTTGGATTGTACGGTGACAATGCGCAAGACTACGAACGCCTTTCCGGGCTGCGTGATAGTGTCCACAGAAACAGTTCGTGTGTACGTGCGTGTGCATTTAGGAATTTCTTTTTTCTTTTTTTATCCTTGTCTATCTCACATATAGCATCCCCATGCCCCTCCCCCAGTACAGGGTATTCAACCGGAGATAATCGCTGGTTAACCTCCCTGTCTTTTCTTTGCCTTTCTCTCTCTCTCTCCCTCTCGCTCCAGCGTCTTGACTAAGAGGTAAATTTTTTACTCAGCCGGAAGTATTAGATATTTTTTTCCTTATTTGTCCATGTTGACAGTGAACTGCCCTCTAAACATTTATCTCCTGAAACTTGCATGACAGCAGTGCTAGAGATGAAGAGAATTCGGTTCAAGTGAAAATGAGGTCTCCGATAGTGAATCGGATGCGGAGAATGCAGGCTGTTGTGGACGAAGCCACTCCTGGAGCGAGAAGTGTTTATGAGTGCATGCTTCTTTTCTTTTACCATAGAAATGTGATTGATTCTCCTGCAACTTCAATGCGAAGAGGCAAGGTGATTTCAATGGGCAAGGTGATTTTTTAATCTATTTCACGAAATATTTTAAAGTATTTCCTTTTGCACTCATGTACATCTACTAATATCTCCGTTCAATCGCGTTTCAGGAAATGGTGTTTTCTCTTGACGGCTGCACAGGGTCGCCATGCAAGGCCCAAGTTAAACTGGCTCATGTAGAAAATAAATGTGTAATTATTTTTATTATTTATTATATCCCAGACACAGAACTCTGCTCGGCGAACAGAGTAACTACGGTGTCTTTAAATAAAACTAACCTTCGCCTTGAAGAGCAGAGCGCAATAAGACTCAAAGAATGCCTATGGCGCACAATCCCTTGAGATCAGGTGGCGAAGCTTCGTCGTTTCAGCATCACTAAACATATGTATGTTACCTCATATCCCTTGAACCTCTGTGTCGTTTCATTATACTGCCTTAAAGTTTCCTCGATGCGTTGATGTTGTGTCTAGCACGTTTGTCTCTAAACTGTGTATCTCTCTCCGTTTGCATTCGGCGCATGTTCATCACTGCACATCTGCTGTAGTAATACAGGGCGTCTTACGAGGCGTCATCCCTATGAACTTTTGAGTTCTACTTTGTTTGGTGTACAAACGCCCTGATGACTTCGTAGAATCTTTTCACAGAACACATCTTTCATATTTCGGCCATAAGTTCTACTTTGATTGAAAAGTAATACACGGCTCCCGAATACTAATCCGTCAAAGCGTGATCTTTTTAGAAAGAAACACTCCTTTTCGAATTTTTTATTTAAAATTAGTTTTCTTAAACAAAACGTAAATAGCAAGGTATGAGACAGTACTGCAGCGAAGGCAGAAAGGAATAAGTGCATTTACACAACCAGTTCAGACTTTCAGCCAAGACCAGTAGCCAGTTCAATGCGCGTGCGCACGCACGCACGCACGCACGCACGCACGCACACACACACACACACACACACACACACACACACGCACGCGCACACACACACACACACACACACACACACACACACACACACACGCACACACGCACAAGCACACGCACAAACACACATTGATTTTCCTCCGTTTCGTGCCGGGCATGTAATGTATGCAGCATAATCTGTCGAGTTCATGCAGCCTGCCTCAAACTCAGCTTCCGCTCAGCGATGGTATATGCAGTCGGCGACACACGCAAGCTAGGCGCACGCGTGATCTCAGCGTCATAGATGAGCTGCGCGTTCAGGGCTCCCTTTTCACTCCTCAATTGATTTGCAGCCTTGACCTCTGAGCGAGAAACGTTTTCCCGCTTTCCCGCCTCAGGGTCGTGTTCAGCGGGAAAGCGTTCTTGACAGCATCGAAAAAGGCAGGATAAAAAAAGCCTTTCAGAGCAGCGGTAACATAAGACGCAGGCCAAGCGGTCTCTTCGATGTTTCATTATTCACAAAATCCCTCAGAGGAAACTTTTTCTATGACCTATTCAATTAGCCCAAATCTTTTTCCATAGAAGTTTCACAGTTTCTTTCGTTTTCTGCAGAAACTCTACACGCCCTACTGTCCTGCCTTTTCTTGTCCCAAAAAGCGCGAGATTTTTCGGACAGCGTATTATTTATTGACCTTCCTTTAGCGTTCGTTATTGGGTTGGGTCACCTCTAGTCGACATCAGAAGGAGATAGCTGGATGGAGGTGAAAATAGGTGCGATAAGACATAGCATGCTTTCAATGCAAGCGCCGCCTTATTTCTGCTGACCAAATAAAAAAGACTTTGTGCCAGGATATTATCTAGGTTTCTGAGCAAATATCTATGGTTGAATGGTTAAGGACATCTTCCGTTTGGAGAGAGTATTCAGTCAACGTTTCAATAAAACACGTAATTGACGGCACCGAGCACGGATGTACCAACAAGCACCCAATATACGAAAAAAAATGAACGTCCGGAATCAAACGCATTTTGTAATGAAAATATAGCCTGGGTACATATGCAAAATATTTCAAATAAATTTAATGATAACATTACATACCATATTTTAAGTACCGACCTAAACGGGAACGCTTAATCAGATAAGTAGAGCATAGTGATTTCTGTCTAAGGGAGAGATAAGCGGGGGGGAAAGGCAGGGAGGTCAACCAGATAAGATTCTTTTTTGCTTCCCTCCACTGCGGGAATGGTAAGAGGAAATGAAAGATGGAAAGAATAACGGATAGAAAAAAGCAAAGGCACGAAAAATAACAAGAGGAGGTTGAGAACATCATTGAGAACTAGAGTCTCCCTAATAGGCCACTCGAACGCATAGATTTAAAGAATACCAATTTCTGTCTAATTCATTTTTTTTCAGCAAAGATACCTGCTTTCGTTTTCATTTTTGAAGGCTTCAAAAACTTGCACGAGATCTAAAAACATGCTTCAAGAGTATTCAATTGCGTGTGGCGACGTTTATTCGATGTTACAGGCTAGAGGTGAATTGTGTTGCACACAGACCAATGGTATCGATAGGGCGCAGGCAAAAACCTTGGTTGAGAGGCGACGTCATGAACTTCGTTTAGGAAGCATCACGAAGCACTTCCGAAATTGCGTCGCTCCTTACACAGTGCGTACGCAAATTGTCATCGGCAAACTAGCACTATATCCAATGTCTGTACTTGCTGATATATATATATATATATATATATATATATATATATATATATATATATATATATATATATATATATATATATATATATATATATATATCAACAGAACGAGCAGATTTGAGCGACTTCGTTAGCCATAAATGGATCAGAAAACGTTTCGTGGCGCAAACTGCACCGGGATTCTCAGAAGCCATTGCTGACTTCGGTGATCGACCTTTGTAGACGTCTTCGTTAGTCAAATAACGTATCTATAACTGGTATCGGTGCTGGTAGGGTGTTACTTCATTGGTATGTTTGAGGTAAACCATTTCTGATAGTTTGATCGTCGCCAATGCAGTATGAGCCGTTTCAGAGCGGTGACCAAAAGGGAGCACGATGCATAGATCATTTAGCGTTCATATGGTGAGAAATACCACAACCGAAAAAAAATGCGAAAACTGATAGCATTGCCAAAAACATTCGCTTTCGAAGAATCCACCCCAAGTTAACAACAGATGCATGGTTAGGGGGAAAATGCGGTTACTTTTCCTCACAATTTGCGAAATATCTGAAGCGCAAATTGAAGCAAGAGCTGGAATTTCGGGACAAGAGAAACCTTCAGGGAAAAAGCTACGCGCTACTCCGTTAGGGCGAAAACAGGCGCATGATTGTGTACTCTCCCTAGTAAAAGAATGACAAGGCATTTGAAGTACTCGGATTATTCTTGCTCTTGCATTCGCGAGCCTCATACCACGCTATGAGCAGGCCATTCATATTCATAATATTGACTGAAAGCCAGACTTCCCTATTCTGAATAATATTTACAAGCGATCTGAAAAAATAGAAAGCAAACGAGACCACGTTACCTGCATGCCTACAACAAGCGCTCACTTTTAGCTCCAGCTCGACGAGCGGTCCTGCAAACGCAGTTTTCTGCGACGCATTCTTGCTGTGCGCAACATAAAACTGCAGGCCTCGAGGATAATTTGCAGCACTTATGGTTCTAATGCGTTAGGAGAAAAAAAAAATGCTTTCATCTACACATATAGCTTAGTTTATTTTGATGCTTACCTACAAAGTCGCAATTTGTCGTGGCCTCGTTTGCCTTTTTTTTTTTTACTTGAAAGGCAGCAATCACGCGGCGCAGTTTTTTTAATGTCATTGCAACGCTATTTCAATACATAGCTGTTAACTTGTTCCTTCTGTCAGGCTCGGTTTCTTTTTTGCTTCTTCCTTTAGTCCGGGCGTTCACACTTAACTCTACCAGAATTTAAGATGATGCTTACATCAGAGAATAAATTTATCAAAGTTATTCATGGGCAAATGTATAGCTCAGCGCGAATCCATGCATTACCGCAGGCTTGAGCCAGCAGGCTATATATCAGCCAGTAACAGCTGCGATTTCTTCTAGCAAACAAAATATTGTGTTGATCAAATTGCTTGACAGCTTCGTGAAGAGAGACGCGAATTTCTGTCCAGATTGTGAAATATATTAAATTTAATAATCGCATTCGGGGATTACCTGCTGGAAGAAAGTGCGCATGTATTGGATTGAACGTGATTCCGGAACATTAACATTTCCTTTTTTTAAAACGGAGCCTATTACCCTTTTATCACTGCCATCATTTGCAGCCTATTTAGGTACACTGTAGGGAAAGGTTCATCCCAGCTATCTACAACTACGGCTGCCCAGGGTCATCACTCATGCCATATCAGGAAATATCCTTTTTCTTTTTTGCTGTGCTAAGGAGACCATAAATCGTATTCTCTACGCAATTTATGACGGCTCAGGTCACGCTCCTTCCCTTCATCTCAGCTGGGATGATTACCTAGCTGCCCTGAGTGGCTAGAAAGCCTACATTTGGTTGCATGTAAGCTCCCGTTAACTGTCCAGCTGTGTGACCCACAGGGGGTATGCACACAACAATTTCCGGTACATCGCTTTTGTGCTTTTTAGGTTCTGCTGCAGTTTCTTACCTACAAGTTCTATAAGGAAAAATCTCAATAAGGTAGAGGTGATCGCGTAAATTTTTCAAGAATGCCGGCTAACTGGCATTCATTACTTCAGAGGCCATTCCTCGTGCACTGCAACCATCGCTATCGGTTCGACAATTTACTTCAAATAGTTCAGGTCGTCTGAGAACTACTTGGGATTGATAGACGCGCTCCTTCAAAGGTTCCAGGAACATGTCACATTAGGTGATGATTCAACAGTCTTCTTTTTTAATTCTGAGCTTGCTGTCGTCAAATATTTGCGGCTAATGATCCCGACACGTATATATTTGGGTGATATCCATTGCCTGCTGTCACACCTGCCGGTTTCGTGAACGAGGGAGGGCTCGAGGCACGCTCCGTTAGACAGACGCTACGCAGAGTGGTGGTGATGAACGATGACTGACCGCCGAGCAGCTGTGCTCGTCGGTGTTTATTGCGGTGCGGTGACCATTGTTGCCTACCGAGCCTCATAGACTGCCGAGCCTGGCGGGCCATCGAATATTATGCCGAAGGGGGCGTCACATGCTTGTTACATCTGTTAGAGATAGCGCTAGAAATGCTTCCTATTGGAGCCTGTTGGACATAAAAGAAGAATAACATTAACCTCCACAGAAAACAACAGTATTACTGGGTTAATTCGATGAAGTCAGATTTTCAGCCAGGCTACAGGCAAAGTGTATTTTTATCTAAGCTTACTCAGACTCTGGAAGACAAAGATTTGTAAAGAACGTGAAGCCTTGACGTTCTTCATGCACCAATGATCAATGAAAACGAAATGCTCCCTTCATTCCGAGTTTTTATCTCAGTCAGTTCTTCAGAAATATTCAGCCGCTGTCGAGCAACACAGATGTTTCAGACAATGTTTGAATATTCGCACAATTTCCACAACATCTAAGACCCTGGTACTCTTGTTATTTCATAGATGCCAACCTGATGTAGCTCTTTTATAAAAAAATTATCTCACCGCGAGAGCAAGACAGAGGTATCTGATGCGAGAGATTCACTGGCTTTGTTCGCTTGCGTAGACTATTTATCACCGAGCATCAAAGAAATTCGATACAGGCTTGAAATGAGGCTAGCCGTCGGTAACGATTGGAAACATTCTGGCAGAACCAATCTCATGATGGCTATCGACCGCAATGTAATCAGCGATCAAGCGAGTTCGCGCCGCATTATATGGCTGAAGACATATAGAATTTGTAGCGGTCATTCGGATATTTCCTTGTTCTTGTTACACGCGACACACACGGCCTGCGGTATCGACCCGCTTTGCTAAGACACACGCTTGCCACCGTTGGCCTTTAGCATGACTGTATGACGACGACGATGAATGGAAGAAGCAAGAACTACATCTATGGAAAGGCGAAAGTGCTATGATGACGAGCGCACGAGGAGAATCGGATATGCGCACAAGATTGTCGCTGCCTGCTACGCTATTCCATTAGGGTAGGCACTCAAAAGGGATGATAACATGTATTCTGCGTAATTATATACAACCACGCAAAGTACGCTGAATGCGATTGTCTATAGGGTAACCTGTGTTACTGTACTCAAGGGATCATTGCTGTGTTCACCTATCGGAAGTGTGGTTATTGAGCTCATACTGAGAAAACATCTCTTAGCCAAGATTGT
Source organism: Dermacentor albipictus (assembly GCF_038994185.2). Classification (NCBI taxonomy): domain Eukaryota; kingdom Metazoa; phylum Arthropoda; class Arachnida; order Ixodida; family Ixodidae; genus Dermacentor; species Dermacentor albipictus. The sequence goes on from NC_091823.1 coordinate 92,493,672, forward strand.
TCCCTGTAAAATAGCCTGCATTTTAGGATAAATGCAAAGCGATAAGGTCAATGTCTCCTGCCCGGGTTTTTCATCACACAGTAATAGTAAAGGTAAATTTGTAACAACAATCCCTTATCATGTGCTTCAACAAACTCAGGGAAACCAGCGGCTGTCATCACGGAAACCTCATTCGGAGAAAACCGGGCACAAGCTAATTGGAAATAATTGGCGTGTCATCCTGTCACAGACCATCCGAACAGGCGACCCCTTCCGACCTCGGTAATCGAGATAAATGCATCTTGTGTCGGCGCACAAACATTAATTCTCGTTTTTCAATGTGAAACCTTGATCTTTGCATTAGCCATAGCAAATTAGAACGGATGTATTTGCTATAGCTGAAGGATCGCTCATCCAATAAATAAGTTTTTTGCCTGCCAGCAGTCTATAATTGAACAGCAAGTGTAGCAGTCCCCACTGTGCCACACCTTACATTCAAGTTGCGAAAATTATCACGTAGTTCGAAACAAAAGGGTAGCATATAGAACGTTTAGTACTAGGTTATTCCTTTGTTATTGCTGCAAACATGAGCCTAGTTCTACTATTCTACTATTATACTCGCGTGGAATTATGCCTTCTTCATTAGTGGCGCAAAGAGTACCCACAATCACTTTATAATTTCTCTAATTAGCAGGCGCATTTAATGACTAGAGTCACGCATGACCTGCTATTATTGTGCTATATATTTTACGCATTACTATGTAACGCCCAACAACCGTATGAAGCAAAAAAAGAAAGCAGTAAAAAAGGAAAGTAACTTTAATTTAGAATAGTACAAATAACAATAAACCTTTTCATAAGCATACTAAAAGGAAATAAAAAGACATGCAACCGGAGGAGCCATAATCCCTCATTTGAGCATGAGGCTTTGCGATTGTGTAAAAGTAATCTCGCAGTTTCGCCTTTAGGTGGAAGCATTGCTTCGGACAGCAAAATATTATACATGTATATGAAGTAAGGATAGTAGTTTTATACGCCGCATAAAAGTGTAAAAATTAACCTACTAACGAAATCATCAAGCATAGTGTCCGTGCGTAAACGCCAGTAGGAACACATCTAACTCGATGACCACGCACACTCGCTGTCACACCAGTGGCGTGAGAAACTGCGGCGACAGCAGTGAGCAAATTGCCCTTCTTCCTGCCTCTCGCTTCAATGCAAACTAAGCGCCGAGAAAACAGCGAATACGAAGCCATTAGGCCACGGCGTGGCACTACTCTGTAACAGAGCTTTCAAAAATCCGTGCCAATCAATGATGCTCTATACCTCTTAATATCATCTTAAAGGTGTGCAATAACAGCTTTAGACACAGTGTGTACTGCGCCACCAGTTATTAAATAAAATGGGTTGTTGTTTTATCCAGAAATTGTCTGCAATTGCACATTTACAATCAGTGTTACCTGACAAGGAGGTATCAGAATCCTTTTTCAATTGGACATTGCACTTTTCATGAATTTTTTTTGGAATGAAAGTCTTGAAGTGATGGCACTATCATGCAGGTTTGCACAAGACGCATTGCATCTTGAACAAGCAAGAAATAAACACGAATTCTTAGGCAAAATATGGTGTCCATGAATCAATATATATATATATATATATATATATATATATATATATATATATATATATATATATATATATATATATATATATATATATATATATATATATATATATGTAGGGGGTTTGTTCACAGTTCAGCATGTAGGACCCGTAACATACACAGGAAAGAGACGAACTTTTTGTAACACCTATCTACTAAACGCTTTCGGCTGGTCGACTCGAATCTACTATCACGAAGGCTGGTCCACCAGCCGAAAACGTTTCGTAAATAAGTCTTCCAAAAAGGTCGTAGTCTCGTTCCTGCGTATATATATATATATATATATATATATATATATATATATATATATATATATATATATATATATATATATATTGCAGCCTATCCAATTTCGTCACGTTAATATGGGCACATCCAGCTGTGTCGCGTTTCTATGCAACGTTTTTCGTGAACCCTTCTAAACCAGGCCTGGAAATGCGCTCTGTGTGCGCCCGAATACTCCACAATGGAGAGGAAGGCGATCTGTCGATAATCCCTAGGCGTTTTTGCCAAGCGTGAGGGCGCACCCCAGGTTTTCTAAGCCTCCCTTACAATCCATACATGCCGGTAGAATCCCTCTTGAGAAATTTGACCACATCCTTTAAAGCCTCGTTAAGCCGCTTATTCCGCAGATCTCCTCTCACAAGAGTCGAGCTCCCTTGTAAGGCGGGAGGTGTCAGCTGTGCGAAGTGCGCTTTAACTCGGACGCCAGTGATGCTCTTCTCGGAGCGCCTGAAAAACATTTCCCGTTGCCTGTCCTTTACAGTGCCCTTTTAACCTTCTGCTTATTTGGTGTCTTATAACCACAATGACTATGTTAAAACTTACTTTGGGCCCCACGCGTTTCTTTTACTCAATAAACGTTTTCGCAGGTTGAATGCTGAAGATTTCCCTCTATAATATCACCCGTCATGCGAGGAAAGAATACCGTTTTTTTTTTTTCAATACCCGCACTCTAAGAAAGACTTTTTGCCCCCATCTTTCATATAAATGGTTGGCTGCGCTTGAAATATGTGTGTACCTTTCGCGGACTGGATTTCAGACTGGGCATAAAGATTTCTTCTAAACATAAGCCGCTATCCTGAATCACTATACAGAGCGCATAAGAGAATGAGGAGAATTAGAAATTTGGAGATCTGTTAGAAATGACCTGTGCGCCCGTTATGCGTGCGAATTATGCAATACCGGAAAACTCTTCGAATTCCCCTAATGCAGTCCACATCGTCTCCATTTGTAGCGCGTTCAGAAACTCTTCACTAAGGTGTTTCGCACATATAGATGAAATCTAAGCATCTTGACCGTAATCTTACACGCACTGTGTATTGGTTCTGCTTTTGCTTTTTGAACAACTAGATACGATCTTTGTCTCACTGTTAAAAAAAATCACCGACGATTACGATACTCATTAATGAGAAATTTGCGCGAAACTCTACGCGTGTTTTAATTCCGCGATATACTGGCTGGCGTAGACCATCTCTCTCATGTGGCACATTGCAAACGGAACTAAGTGTTACGCGACTGCCTAGCTGATCGGGAGATCGAGATATGCAGCGCTTGGATGGTGCATGGGCGCAATGCACAGCGGCCGCCGCAGACAGACCTCCACTCATTCAATGCTTTGTTTCCATATGTGGTATCGGTGGACGCCCTCGCCGCACACCTTAGCGATGGTCTCATCGGTTAAGAGACGACGGCGCAGTACTTTGGCTCCATCTCCTGTCGGTCGTCGCCGCAGAGCACGTCTTACGCGGCACTACGCTTATCTTCTGACGTTTTCGCCATGCTCTCCTCCTCCACTTTCCACCTCATGATTCCGCTACAACGTGCCACTCCACTTTCCTCCGCATCCTATCTTCGCTGTCGACGTCTCGCCGCCTAGGCGTAACCTCTGCGTAACCGAGGGACGCCGCCGACGCTAAGGGATGCCTACGCTCAACGCAGGAACGGGCGTCTAAGAGTGGCGCTCTATCAAAAAAGGCTTAATTTTACGCCCATAGGTGCATACTTATCTCCGTAAACATACTTTGACAGAAAAAAAGAATTGAATAAATAGTGACAGCGAGCCTTGCTGTATTACTAGTCAGATAAACCTTGAACTCCTTCCCCAGTATTTCAGGAAGCTCCACGATGAACCTTAGGCACTCGTGGTTACAGGCTCATTTGTATCTAGTCGATGATACGATTTCCCTGGCTCCATTATTATTCCTTGCCAACCAGCTTATGCGCACTGAAATGCCTGAACGCAGCCACACATTGAGCAACGCGATGATGACATCTCCGCTTACAAATCAGGTATAACACGCCGTTGTGGGCGTGAGGGTTTAAAAAGCGTCAACTTTTAATATCAGCTTATGTTCGACCATAAGAACTGCATATTTTACCACACAGGTGCATGCTGGTCGCGTTTACGCGGATGCTATTGACGACGTCCACCGTATCCCTTAATGGTCAAAAGTTTAGGTTGTGCCAGGACTCACAGATTCTTAGGCATCAGCACATATGAGACCTCTGCTGCAGTCCCAATGTGGCCTGCTATTGTAAGAAGAAAAGCGCGCGAAGACGAATACACATGTTTTCGAAGTTTTACGGAGAAAAAACTAGTGCTAGAAATGAGAAATCGATACCATCAAATTGCGGAGAAAGGACATTACGCCACTTTTCAGTGGCTTCCAGGCAGTTGTGGCATAATTTGTCAGAAACATGCCGATGAAGCCTGTAGGAACGCACACGAGTATGGTATCCAGATACCCATCCCGTTCTCAAGAACACATGCGGCAACAAAGCACCCCATGCTCGACCCTTATGTTACTGGTTTCATTTGGAACATGTCAGGTTCCTGTAATACCCGTCTCGATCGCCTGTGATCCGCTGCTTTTCACAAAGATTTTCTCGGCAGTGAATTATGGCCCTTGGCCTTACACGTGATGTAGATTATATTTAAACGTGCATGTCATACTCTCTACTTAGACTTCTGTTTTAGCGTAATATGGGCGTGCATTTTAATGCCAGTTAACGCTCTATGACTCGCGTATTAGATTAACGTTATGCGTTCCGTGATCAATGAATGAACACCATTAGAACATTGATCTGCGAATAAAAAAAGCAGTTAGGTCAGCGCACTAGCTTAGTTGGCACATTCATTTTCCCTGCCTAATGTTTTGACCTAAAAGAAAGGGTAAGTGGATAGTTCAACATAGATCGCTCAAATAATGAACGCAGCTCTATAAGTCGCAAGACCTGTGGGCTTTCAGCTATAATGTGACCCCCGCACACTAGAAGAGGGTGGCTACAAGTGGTCAGCTAAACATAAAATCCTAGCTTCATGTTTTTATAATACCATTCTAATGAATGGAAATATTTGCTCACTTGTGCGCCATTATGGCTCTAGCTTCTCCCGCTTTGTCAGCTCTAGTCGCTCAAGTTGCTCACACTTTGTCCGCTGTAGTTCCTCCAGTTAATTTTGTTTCTCTAGTAAAAATTAAATTATGGGGTTTTACGTGCCAAACCCACTTTCTTATTATGAGGCACGCCGTAGTGGAGGACTCCGGAAATTTCGACCACCTGGGGTTCTTTAACGTGCACCTAAATCTAAGTACACCGGTGTTTTCGCATTTCGCCCCCATCGAAATGCGGCCGCCGTGGCCGGGATTCGATCCCGCGACCTCGTGCTCAGCAGCCTAACACCATAGCCACTGAACAACCGCGGCGGGTAGTTGTTTCTCTAGTCCCTTATGAAAATGACTGTTGAAATGTTGTTGGCATATTGTTGACGAATTGTTGACTCAATAGCCTTTCAACAATACCTCAACAAATATTGAAACCACAGAGCAATAATTCAACAGTAAAGTTGTTGGGCAGTTCCCAACAAAAAAGTCGTTGACTAAATTTTGTTGGTATATTGTTGAATAGTGTTGAGTATTATTGAGCCATTGTTGAGTAGTTTTCAACAATAAAGTCGTTGACTAAATTCTTTTGATATATCATTGAATAGTATTGAGTATTATTGAGGCATTGTTGAGTAGTTTCCAACAATAAAGTCGTTGACTAAATTCTGTTGATATATTGTTGAATAGTATTGAGTATTATTGAGCCAATGTTGAGTAATTTTCAACAATAAAGTCGTTGACTAAATTCTTTTGACATATTGTTGAATAGTATTGAGTATTGAACCATTGTTGAGTAGTTTTCAACAATAAAGTCGTTTACTAAATGTTGTTAACTTATTGTTGAATAAGATTGAGTCACGAGCAATATTGAGTTTCGAAGTATATGTGAAAAACACACGAACATACGTATGTCTGCGTTTTTTGCATATATATGTTGCTTTACTGATCACTAATTGTCACCATTGCATATATACAGGGTGTTGTTTCACGTTACTTGAACCATAGATGTATATAGACGTGTTTCAGCTAACTTTACTCAGAGTTTAAAAATATGCCGATGCACCATAAGACGATGTGACCAAATGCATGTTGCTCACTCTTGTATGTGTTACGCTATTCTTGTATTTTTCCTAAGTAGTTAATTAGTCAAGAAAATTAGCCATTCTGAAGGAACAAAGTTAGGCGAAAAATTCCAATTAGAAAGTTCTAGAGCGCTTTGTAAAACGTCCGATTAGGCCATTTCTAACTTTCTATCTATTAAGTGTTATTGTTTTTCAGCTTACTGCGGATGCCTGCGAAATACAAAAAATATCACCTGACATACCCGCTTGCGCGCCGTGCTTGCAGCGCTCTCAAACGAGCATACCATCGAGCAGGGTGTGCTGCCGCTTAAAAGGCGACAGGGCAGTGACGAAGGCGTTGGCTGAGGTATTGACGCCAGCGACGTGCTTCCCTCGCTGCGGTTCATGATGGCGATAAGCAGACGAGTGTTCACACCGGTTAAATGGTATGTTTTCGTATGTGCGCGGAAGGCTTGAGCAGTGCAATCACGACTCGCAGGCGGGCATGTCATGTGGTGCTTTTTGTATTTCGCGAGCATACGCAGTAAGCTGAAAAACACTAATGCTTAACACATAGAAAGACAGAAACGGTTTATTCGTACGTGTTGCCAACTGCTCTGCAACATTCTAATTGGAATTTTTTTCCTAACTTCCTTGCTTCAGAAGTTGGTTAATTATCCTTGACTAATTAGCTAATTAAGCAAAACACAGAAATAGCGCGACACGCTACATACCAAAGGGAGCAACATGCATTTAGTCGCGTCGTCATAGAATGCATAGAGTTTACACTCGGCCTAAAGTTAGCAGGAAGAAACACCCTGCATATATATATATATATATATATATATATATATATATATATATATATATATATATATATATATATATATGTATATATATATATATATATATATATATATATATATATATATATATATATATATATATATGCAGTTTGAGAAGACAAACGTCCCTACTAGCAGTGACAAACAACCGATGATTGGACGCATCCTGCATTTCCATCGGCGTCCATTATAAGGGGGCAGTGCCCTGGCTGTGTGTTAGGAAACGGCATTGCATGCCTCCATGTTAAATATGGTCAAGGTGGCGGAGAACGTTAACAAAATTCAAGTCTGGGGTTTGACGTGCCAGATCCACGCTTTGATTATGAGCCGCACCGTAGTAAGAAACTCCATATTTATTTTCACCATCTGGGGTCCTTTAACCTGCACCGAACGCACAGTACACGGACGTTCTTGCATTTCACCTCCATCGAAATGCAGCCGCCCCGACCGGCACTAGATCCCAAGCACTCGGGTTATTAGCGCAACACCTCAGGCCACTATGCCACCACGGCGGGTGCGGCGGATAAAGGAGTGAACATCGTTTTTACAGAGTGCGTATCGCTTAGATGTTACCCGTTAGCACGCACAGAACGAAACGAAAAGCTTGGCTGATATGTATGTCATCGTGCTCATATTTCACATGGAGGCCACATTCTTTTCTGTGACGTAGACGGGGTGCTGGCGAATGTGTTGGGAATCTGCTCGGCCACCAAGCAGAATCTGCGCTGCTATACGTTCTCGGTGACAAATCGCACAGCGCAGAAGCACACACACAAATGTTTAAAAGAATGGGACGACAGACCGCCTGCAGTTTGCTGTGACGTCGAAATAAGAAGCACAAACAGCGACGTTTCTGTACTTTTCTGGTCAATAGTTCAGTTCGCATGGTTGCGGCACGCATTACTTTTTTTTAAAATCCAAACGACGAAAACTGTGCGCGCACAAATTAGCACGGCGTTTGCGACGTTTGAATTTGGCGCCTTTTCCCGCGCACTCCATTAGCTCCGGCCGGTGCACCGCGTTACTGCGCCAAAGAAAGTAGTTCATCAAAGAAGTGAAGCAAAAAACTTTCATACACATGCAAAGCGCAACAATTGTTCTGTAATAACATGACATCACAGAATTTGTTATCAAATAGTACAATTTATGATAATATAAGCGTGTATTTGTATGAGTGTACATGTATGATTGCGCGCTTGCGGTGTTGATGCTTGGAGCATTCCGGCGAGTTCGTGTACGCTGTTCGCTTGAAAGCTTCCTGCTTTTCTGCGTTCTTTGTGTGCTTCGCTGTGACATCTTTGGAATATTCCTGCGTGTTGCTCGCTTTTTATGGGCTTGTTGCCTCGAAGATCGCCATGATCGCCTCCGACTCAGCGTCATCAAAGGTGAGTTGATGTTTCGAATTCCCCTTGTTCGTCCATTGCGAAGCGGTGTACGGGAGCCCGGAAATAAGTTCAGCGCCTGTGCGTGTTTTCCGCGCGCCTCTTTTCTAGTTTTCATTCCTAGCACTATCCTTCCGTTGCGAGAATTGGTTGTACAGCACTAGATTTGTGATATATAACGTGGAGCTTTGTCCTGGTTTAACTTTACTCTCCGCTTGTGGTGACGTAAGGCAGCTATGTGGTGCCAGCTAAAACAGGGCTGTTGTACGCCATGATTTTTGATACGGTGTTCGAGCACCGATTGAGTTAGCCTTATTAATGAGCGCATAACAATGCGACGTGAAACCATCCGATCTGTACTGTAATCGAAGATATTTCGTTTGCGCCACGCTAGTACAAGGCGTGTGAGTGAGCTGTAGCAACAAAGGGGGGGGGGGGGGGGGGCGGTGGGATCAGCGAAAATGTATTCTGTTGCGCTGTTCCCTTCAGGATCGAGTGACACCGCGGTGCTTCGACGCCACTATCTGTCACGCCGTGCGGCCGACGTTCGCGCGACCGGAAAACACAGAGGAGGCTGTCTCGCAATAATAAAAAATTTCAAGTGTGTACACGCGATTCTATGCGATACGTGACATACAATAGGGGTGATGCCACAGAGTGCTGCGAAATCACCGAGTTATACGCCTTGCCAACCGCGTGTGTTTTGTTTTCCACCTGTTAGCGCGCATTCAACTTTCTTTTTTTATCTTCTCCGTTCGGTGCCATCGAGTGCTTCGCCCAAACGGCTTCGCGTAGGTGCTCTGCATTCACGGAAAGGCAGATTTCATGGCACTCCAGGTCCTACTTTACTGGGATAGAACATTAAAGAAATGTAACAGCGTGAAATTTCAGCTTTTCGCACTTTAGTAACTGATTGATGTAACAAAGTTTTAAAATCAGTAAAGGAACGAGATAAATGCCTGGCATATCTGCCTTGTCGTCCCACTGTGTTTCGAGGCGGCATGTATATGTTATCGGCAACATAAACATCAATAATTAGCATTGTTTCTTGTGACCATAGAAGTAGCTAGTTATGTCGAAAAGCCATTTTTGCTTTGAATCCGAGCACTACACAGTGAGCAGATTGAAAGGGGAGCGCATCGTTGTGAACTAAATGACGACGCTTTGCCACAAGCTTGGAATAATGTTTTTTTGTCGAAAGAGCAGGTCTGTGAAATTCTTTCTTTGAGTGTAAGCAAAACTTCAGTAGCATCAGGTAGACGGGGAGTAAAAGAATGTAACACTGGGGCCTTATATGAAGGAGCTGCCTTTAATATGTGGCCATAACAGTTAAGTAGATGCGTGGAAATAATTTTTAAAATAAGTAGAGGAATGTGAAATAAATTATTTGACAAGCTCACACTGCCATTGGCAAGAGCGGCCACACTTTCGTGTATTCGATGACTTGTCATTTGTATCCGTCCATTTATGTCAGCCTAATGGTCCTTGTAGCTCTTTTGATTGTCGCTTTTGCTGCATCGTGGCTTCACGTTTTAATACTGACATCTTTTTTCAGATTCAAAGTGAGCTGGGAGACGCCCCAGCTGGCACGCTAAAGGTGAATTCTTTGGTCATCCATTCTGTAGCGTCACCATGATCAAATACAGTGATGCCGTGAAAATGTATTGCAGGAAGCAGGAAAAAAACAACATTGCTGATGCAACTGCAAGGCATTTGCTCCAGTGATCAATTGGTGCAGAGTGCCTTCATTAGGAGACATGGTGCCTTTAAGCACTCAGCTGAAAGACTTAACAACTGCACCGGGACTGGGAGTGAATTCAGTGTCACTTGTGAACATATTAAACGCAGAATGTGCCTTTTTCAGTGTATATGCCTGATATGAAACTTAGTGTGGACATTAGTGGTCTACATGAGTGAACATTTTCATTTCATTTCATTTTCATTTATTTATCCAAATTTCTTTATACAGGGTGAAATTGCAGGTCAATCTAAGCACGCAGTGCTTGTAAAATGACCAGGCAGTTGGTGAAACAACATAATACATTCATATTACCAGAATTAATACATTCTCTAGCATATATACACTGAACACCGTCCAATGCAGTAAACAAAAAAATAAAAAAAAAATAAAAAAATAACAAGCATTTGGAGTTCCTGTTTTTTCGTTTCATTACACAATGTTGTCAACAACAACATCAAAGTCAAAACAAAGTCAAAACATCAAAGCGATACATAAGTACACCAGTCACTTACAGGACTACAACTCAATTCTTCAAACTGATGAATTCACAATTATACACAGGTATCGAAGCAAGAACATAAATAAAAGTTGAAAACAAAGCCGGTAAACAATTCCGCATGAGTCAACTGGCTTTACCTACTAAATGTTTGTTGAGCTTGCACACCATTTTCTGATCGCTTTATTCATTTTTCGTTTCGTGTTTAGTGTACATAATTCATCACTCAATTGATTAAATACTGAAGGGACATAGTAGTTCCGGGTTCTTTTCCCATAGTGAGTGTAGACTCGTGGTTTCACGTACCTCTCAGTTTGTCGCAATGTCACGTTCTTTTTTACGGCAACCTTGAATTCTTTGCTGAAGTAGTGATTCTTCAAAACTACATAATTAAATAGTTCTGTCACTGGTAGTATACCCAGGGCTTGGTATTTTTCCCTTGTATCTGCGCTATCTAACGCTGTACCGTAGGTTATGCTCTTGACTATCTTGCGAATTACGCGATTAATTTCTTGTTTTTTGTTTTCAGAGCAAGTGCCGTATAATGTAATGCCATACATAAGTAAAGACTCAGCTAGCGCCTTAAATACAGTAAGCTTTACCTTAAATGGAGCTCTGCCTCGAAGGTGATACATCATGGCAGCAATTGATCTTAGCTTTTTACATACTTGTTTAACGTGACTATTCCAATTAAGACATTGATCGAAATGCACACCTAAATACTTTACAGTGGATTCGAGTGGCAAAGGTAGGCAACGGCATGAATTACAGTCTGATGAATGCAAAAAAATCCTTCTATTAATTGTGATAGCTTTGTGGGGATTCTTAAAACAAATAAGCTTTGTTTTTCCTTTATTTATGTAAATATAATTTTCCTGAAACCAATCACATAATTTAACAATATCACTTTGTAGTTGTTGGAACCCTGTATCAATGTTGGCAACATCTATAGTAATCGCAGTGTCGTCTGCATACTGAAACATTTTAGAATGTAATGGTAGAAGGCTGAGGTCTGTAACATAAATGTTAAAAAGCAGGGGTCCTAACGTACTACCCTGAGGTACTCCATAGTTTAGTGACTCCAAACTGCTATATGTATCTCCCAACCTAACACACTGAAATCTGTCAGCAAAATAACTTAAAAAAAACTTAATGAAGTGTCCCCGAAAACCCAGGTATTGCAACTTTTTTATCATAATGTTATGGTCTATGGTATCGAAAGCTTTTGTTAGATCTAAAAATAAAGCCAGGACCACTCTGTTATTTTCTATCGAACTGTTGATGTAATCGGATAGCTCATCTAGCAAGGAAGTTGTATTTTTATTCTGTGTGAAGCCAAATTGCGCATTATTGTTCAGTGAAAATCGATCACAGAACGACAGCAGCACGGATGCTACATGCTTTTCCATTATGTGGGCAAGCGCTGAAAGGATAGAAACCGGTCTGTAATTTCCGCAGTCATTCTTTTTTCCGTTTTTGTATATTGGCCTAACAACGGAGATTTTCATTCCTTTCGGTATATCTCCAGTTTGAAATATTCCGTTTAGTATTTTTAATAATACGTCCTTTAGTTCCTTAAAATTACTACGGAGGTCTCGATTACGAATCTTATCAAAACCTGGTGGCTTCCATTCCTTCGAACCCTTGATGATATTCCATAATTCGAATTCAGATATTTCTGGCAGAAAAGCTGTGTTTGCGCATGTGCGTTTAGGTTTGTATTCGGTGTGCCCATCGCGACTTGTTGCTCTTAGTTTTTCCGCCGCATGCAAGAACGTGTCATTGAACTTATCACACATTACTTTCGTGTCTACTGTGGGGAAGTTCTTTTTTATCACTTCTTCAACGCATGCGTGTTTCGATCGGCCCATCAGGTCATTTACCAATGCCCACGTTTTCTTTACATCGTTTTTATTTAACGAGAATTCTCGTGACAGGTATCTTCGTTTCGCAAGTCGTAATTTTGCTGTCACCAGATTTCTTAGTGAACAGTATTCTGCTCTTTTCGTAACATCGTGCGGTTCTTTCTTGCTTTTCTGCCATGCTTTGTCCTTAAGGTAGCACAATTCTATGATATCTGGCGTGATCCATTTACTGTCAGGCTTTCTCTTCTTCACCTTTACTATTTTAGTGGAACCTTCGTAAATCCTATTGAATGTTTCAATAAGACTACTGTACATGGTTAAGTGATCAAGCGGTAAGAGTGCACTCCAGTTAGTATTTTTGATTTTTGTGTCAACCTGTGCATTATCGATAATAGTTCTTGTAACCAAAGGCTTTTCTTTCGTTATTGGTTGTTCAGACATAATTGCTAACATGACAAAATAATGGTCGGCCAGTTTGTGCTTAACGACGCCGGATGTATACCGCTGGTTGGTTAATCGAAGGATAATGTGGTCAATGCACGATTTGGAAATTTTTGAGCCCAAGAATTCCTCTCTTGTGTAGTCGTTTATTGCGTTGTATAACCCATGTTCGGCTAGCAAATTAAGGTAATCAGTTACAGTTCTTTGAGACTCTTGGAAGATATCTATATTTATGTCGCCTACTAAGATCAGGTGTTTCTCGTTCACATACTTATTTAGTAAAAGCTGCAGTTCCTCAATATATTTGTGTGTATTCAAGTTTGGCGGCCGATAGATAATACACAAAGTGTACGTAGTGTCCACTTTACTAATCGACAAGTTCAGCAGCTCGGCATTATCAAATTTTACGTCAATACTGTATGACAACCAGCTATCTTTCACAAACACCAAAACACCTCCACCTTTCCTATTTTCCCGACATACGGCATATTGCGAGTAGCCTCTGAGGCAATACAAACTTAACCTTTCTGCTGTAATGTTGATTTCAGACAGCGCAATGACATCCAGATCAGGCATTGTTTGCAAATACGCACACAAGTGATCCCAATTTTTCTGCAGGCTACGAATGTTCACGTGTAGCACTTTTAGCTCTTCATGCAGTGTTTCTTCCCTTAATGTTTCAAGGATGTGCTTATCCCATTCGCTGAAGGATTCAAATGACCCCATTAGTTTATTTTTGCAAGATCAGCCACGCTATTGACACTAATTACATTAGAACCTTCTTCCTTCCTGACCAACACCTTGCCGTTCTTTGTCCAGACAAATTTGTACCCTTTCTCCTTCGCCAGCTGTCGAGTCTGCCAAAATAAGTGTCCATGCATTTTGGTCAGATTATCATTCAGGAATATTTTCTCAGCCCTGAGAGTGTTCTTTTTGGATATCCAGAGATCTTTGGTTGCTTGGTCGGTGAATCTGACAATAATTGGAGTGATTTTGCCTTGACGCGGTTTCAACCTGTGCGCTGCTTCCAAGGAATGCCGTTCTGGCGCTGGAATGTCAAGTTTATTGCTAAGGTTCACCAAGACCTGGAATAGGTCTTCCTTTGGTGATTCTGGAATGCCATGAATCTCAATATTTTTCCGGCGCGAGTACAGCTCTGCAATTTCAATGCTATCTCTTATGCGAGCAACTTCAGCATCCTTTTCAGTCAGCCGTTTTTCAAGTTCCTCAGTTTTTGCCTTTAGTTTACAAATCTCAGTTTCCTGGGAGCCGATTTTGGCAAGAAGTTCATCATACTTTTTTGACAGCAGTTCCATGAAGCTCTCTATTGATTTCGTCGTTACGTTTTGCTTGTCGACTTTCTTATCAACACTATCTAACTTGCACAAAACTTTGGCTAATTTCTGATCCAAGCTTTCAACTTTTTGAGCCGGAGCACTTGGCTGCTGAGGCTCCTTGCCGCTTTCGGGGTTTTTTTCGCTTGCATTGCTGCTCTCTGAATCCGAAGATTCAGTTTCCTCATCTGCGCATGACTGGCATTTCCAGATGTCAATGTCACCTTGTTTCATGCCTTGAAATCTTTTTTTCTGAATGCCTGAGCACTTGCCCAGATGGTAACAATGTTTACAGCGAAAACACAACAAAAACTGCTCTTTGCCAAGCTTCTTCTGGCATGCAAAACACTCTCGTTCCGCCATAACTTCTTCGAAAGGGCTAGAACACTACAATACTAAATTATTTCAACACGGCAGTCAGTCCAGTGGAGCATGAAGTTCAGGCAAGCGTGTCTCATTAAGGCACAATTTTCTTACCTATAACAAAGAAAACACGGTCAGAGCTCGGTCGCTGCTCCACCGGACTGCGGGGCGTTCTTCTTCTGAGCGTCCTTTTGTAGCCCGTAGAACCCGTGGTTTGTGACGTCAGCGCCGCCCCCTTTCGCGGCGTTATCGTCCCGTTGTCATCCACGCTTGCTTGGCCCAGATCCCTGCGCAGATATCTGCCGCAGGCCTAGCACATCGACGCTTCCATGGTCATCGGGCGATGCGGCGGTTCCACGGCTCGGAGCTATAACAAAGAAAACACGGTCAGAGCTCGGTCGCTGCTCCACCGGACTGCGGGGCGTTCTTCTTCTGAGCGTCCTTTTGTAGCCCGTAGAACCCGTGGTTTGTGACGTCAGCGCCGCCCCCTTTCGCGGCGTTATCGTCCCGTTGTCATCCACGCTTGCTTGGCCCAGATCCCTGCGCAGATATCTGCCGCAGGCCTAGCACATCGACGCTTCCATGGTCATCGGGCGATGCGGCGGTTCCACGGCTCGGAGCTATAACAAAGAAAACACGGTCAGAGCTCGGTCGCTGCTCCACCGGACTCATCTTTATACATCTACATCATATACATCATATCATACATCATATCATACATCATATACATATACATCTTTAACATCTTTATAGTTTTACCAGAACGAAGGTATAATGGCCTATGTCATACAGCAGTGCACTGCTAGATGTATCAAACCAGAACAGCAGCACCCTTCGAGAAAGTTGGCTGAAGAACGAGCAATGATCGGGGCTTTCTGCATTTCAAGGGCCAAATTCCAAAAAGATTGATGCCGAGCTGGATGGTGCGAAGTGCCGGTCACCACATGCTCTATCTTGGCATTATGTCTTGTTAAGATACAGAAATTGCATCACTGCTCATAAATTGGAAGGTTGAGGGGAAGTGGAAGGGCTCCCCTCTGGAGCAGCCAGTGCATGCCCTTTGCTATACTGATAATCCTACCTTAATGAGAACCAGTGATGCATGTTAACCTATTACGCAGCCAAGTGCATTCCTTGTTTTGTATTAAGGGGACACTAATGACACCCTAAATGAATTTTAAATAAAGCATCGTCTTAAATAACTACTTCTGTAAATTTCTTGGTAGTTGCTTGATTATTAGAGAAAATAAAGCTCAAAGTTTAATTTTCTGAGTATCGCCCCAAAATCTTCGTGCTGACACCTCATTGTCACATCATGGATTCCAAGTATTTTTTCATACTTTGGTTGTATTGGTTCTGTAAATGTTCCTGACGCTTTTTATTTGGGTTTTTGGAATATGATGAAGAACATCTTTATTTGTAAAAAAAAAATTGCTACACCTGAACAGACGTCATCTAAATCCATGACGTCACAGCAAGCGGGTGTGGTAACTTCAAGGCAGCACTGCCACCAATCTTTCCTCTTGCTGCTTTTACAGTTTACTCAGCCTCTTGTCACGGTATGAGTGAATCTCTTGAATTGTAGGAAGGTCATGTACAGATACATCTAAAATAATTTTTCTCTTTAGTGCTTTCATGCCGTAGTTGCTTAGGGGTGTTGGCACAGCTCCGCTAAGCACGAGGTCACAGGATCAAACAACCGCATTTTGATGGAGGGTAAATACAAAACTGCCCAGGTACCTTGCAGCCTAATTTAGTAAAAATTAGTCCAGAGTTCCCCACTATGGCATGCCTAAACATCAGATTGTCATTTTGGCACTTAAAATGCCAGAATTTAATTAATTTAATTTTTCTTTAGTGCTCCTTTAAGCTGTAGAATTCATGATCTCTGCAAAAACTCATGCTCAAAGTATTCTCCATAAAGATTAAATAAACAGTAGATATAAGTGTCTATTTATATATTGAATTGTGGTGATACGTGATGACTATTAGAACGGTGGTACAACAAGACAGACAGAATTGTAATACAATGTGTGACGGCACGATGATGCACATCGAGGAAATGACCGAGTCTCCCTAGAAGTCCCTGACATGGACATCAACTGACTGTCCACAAACTTCTGAGTTCACTCCGTGATCTTGTGCAGCCTGTGCTTTGCGAGTCGATTAATTTAATTGAGGTGGTGGTTGGCACATACTGTCCTTGCAACTTATGTACATTTCATACAGTGGAGTGGAATCCTCACACATTACATCTGGAGCACAGCAAGTGAACATGATGTGTAGTGGTAATCTTAGTAATGATCGACAATCATGTCCCTCTTCGAGCTCCTAATGCTGCTTGCCAACACAAGCAGCAGCAGTTGCCCAAGATAGCGGGAAAGAGATTCATTGAAAAGTGGCATATGCCCAGGCTCGCATAACCAGTCACCCAAGCTGTTCTGACGGTTGATTTTGAACTCTTCCCTCAACATAGCAGCCCAATCTCCCCATTAGACCATGGGCTACCTATTGACACAAATGGATGGGAAAATAGAGACCTGAAAGTATGAAGTATCCTAAGAATGGTAATCACAATAAATAGTACTAGATGTGCATTAGCTCAAGCTCTTGGGCCAGTTGGTGCATGATGAACTTGAAAAAGGGGGGTACCAGCAAAACAAAGGACGCGCACACACGGAAGAGGCGTTAGACAGGGAGTCCGTGTCTAATGCCGTTTCCTTGTGTGCGTGTCATTTGTGTTTCGCTGGTACTCCCCTTTTTCAAGTACTAGATGTTTGGATACTTTGGTTTATTATTCTTGTTTGTGCTGGATTGTTCTTCTGAAACGTGGCATCCGGACAGCATAAGAAGCTTGTAAGAAGTCCAGTTTAGCATTCTAGATTTGCAACAGGTACTTTTTTAATTTATTTGCAGTAGGGCTGTTGTGTGAATGTGCTTGAAAGGCTTAAAACTGTTTTGTTAACATTTACTTAAACGTGCAGGTTCACATAGGTTGAAGGAGTGCACATTGAGAAGGTTATCCTGGCACAGCTTACCATGGCCTGCCATGGTGGACCAGGAAAGTTGGCAAGGGCCTTGCTTCACCATGTGTTCACAGAGGAGGAGCTCATGGGCCATTTGGCCTTTGGAAATAACACCAAGGGGCAAAAAGGGCTCTTGACCCCACCAGGGTCAGTGCTGTTATAGGCAAGTACCATATATCCTTTCTGGTTGCATTTTTACATTCACATTTTTTTCTAAAATTATGAACTTGCCATTGGCATAACAAACGACTTTCAAGTAGCCCGTGTGTGCAGTTATGTGCTACGATAGCCTACTATTTGGAATGACTGTTCATATGATCATAAGTACGTAATGCCGCCATACACAAATGCTTCTAAAATTTGAAAGCTGCCTTCACTGCTGAAAGTTTTTAGTGGCTCCACCACATAACATGAGCTGCATTGGCGCATTAGCAGTGCTACATGGCTGTCATTGCAAGGAATAGTTGTCTGTGAAGCACGCTCCAAATCTGTTGGCATGGAGGACATGTTTAATTAGCCTGAAAGTGTTATTCTAATACACGAATTGTGGAGAAGCTATGCTCAAGTGTGGTTACTGCTCAGCTCGAGCAGGAGCACGTTCACCAAATTTCAGAAATCAAAACAGCTCTCCATGTTCTGAGATGTGAAACAGTAGTTTCACCAATTTTAACAGACCACATCAAATCAAAGTTGCTCCTATCTTGAAGCAGGTCTATGTGATCCGAGACAGCAACCTTTCAGCTGAGGGAACCTGAGTGTTGTGGCAATTTTCTTTTGGTAGTTTCAATCAAAGAAACAACAGGGACAGAGTTGCCAGCTTCACAGTCAACAGTACTATGTTTAGTGGATGCTTACTTATTCTAAGCACCTAACCTATGACTCGTATTTATTAACATGCACTTTATCACTTTGCATTCTAAGATATGAAAAAAATATTTATGCGGCTTTTCCCCATATACTTCAATAAATTGAAAATAGGCTCTTGGGGCCTAATGTATAAAGCTTCTTACAGTCCATCGGACATGTCCACTACTCCCATTCTGAAATTGTTAGAATTGATTCCTGCTTCCTTACTTCACCTACCTGTTAACAGGGTTATTATGAACCATTGCCAAGTAGATTATGGGCTTAAAATAATCAAAAAGATGAATGGGCTTTTCTGTCGCTCTTGTTTAGCCCGTTGAGGGTCACATTTTGGGGATAAATATGCCTCTCTAATTTAGGAGTTAATATATTTTGTGGTTTGCAAATGCTCAAAACTTTCGAATTGAATAGTGTCCTATTCAATTTAGTCTTTGAATGGTCACTATTTGTAAATGTGAGTATTCTAATATTTCGAAACACCAATAAAACATGAAATTTGAGCCAAAGTACGGTAAATTTTCACGTCCAATAACATAGTATAGACATAACACGTAAGAACTTGTAAGAATAGCAGACCAGGCTACATTACTTAAGTAGCTGTACTTTAGAGGCTGTACAGCAATCATTTATGCTTACTGAAGAGTCCTGTGCATGTGAAGAAACCTTTTGCTGCTCCATTTGTGCTTTTTAATAAACAGCTCTTCATAACATAACAATGACAGAAACTTGCAAACATTAATAATACTAGGTTGTGAGCCTCATCTTACATTAATTGTGATATCAGCTGTTCATTATTCAGAAGCTATCCATTATTTGATTTGCTTCTAGCATTATTCGGTTCAGCCTCAAAAATCACTTTTCGTGCACTCTTAATATTTTTATTGCAGATTTAAGTTCTTCAGAGTGACGTTCCGAGAAAATGAAGTGGTAAATAATATTTTTAAATAACGATGAAGTGGCAATACCATTTCAGTATTTGCAGTTTTAGATGTTTTATTTTTTTATGCAGGATAAAGCAGCATAATTTTTTTGTGTAATGAAACTTACAAAAACTTGTGGCAACACTCCCAAATTACTGCAATGACAGACACCAAGGAGCTAAGTGAAAATCAGTTTTGGAGAAACCCATGGAGCGACAGCACTTTAAGAATATTTTCTAGAAGCCTCAGAAGGTTGCAGCACCTCCAGTGGGATGCTAGGCAACACTTTGTTCTGAAAAGGCAAATTTTTTCAGAACGTTCCGTCACAGCCACAGATGTACGGCAGTAAACCCTAAAAGGGTTAAAGAAGTCAGTCCTATGGCATACCGTATTTACTCGCATAATGATCGCACTCGCGTAATGATCGCACCCCTGAATTTTGTCGTCAAAATTCGATTTTTTTAATTTCCCGTATAATGATCGCACCCTGAACTTGCCGCAGCGATATGTCGTGTGCCAAGTCTAGCTAATAATGATCGCGCTTACCATCTGTCGAATGCTACGCGAACGACTCGTCTGCACGCACCAAACATGCTTAAGTAGGTGCCTCATTTCATTACTTTCATCACTTTCCGCACAACCAAACTTGCCTTTATTATGGGTAGGCTTTATAATGGTTGTAGTCAACAAAAACAAAAGAGGCGCCTTTCGATTCTTTTCATCTGCACTCGTGAGCACGCAACAAATCGCGCGCGGCAATGATAGTAGCCACGTTTACACTGATCCGTTAAAAGTGTACCCTGTTCATACGCCAACGCTTGTAACACAGCTAAGATATTCGGCCACCCTTAGCGGAAACGTGCCGTGTTAGGATAGTAGTGAAAACAGGTGCCGCAGTTTCCGCTGCACGCCGGCCATGGGTTTCTGTCACTGGCACCTAAGCGCGCCCATCTGTTTCTGTCCCCTCAAAGTGGACATGGCTACGTTATTGCCGCAAACTTGCCGATATTAACGATATTATTCATCACTGACACGGAAGAAACTGTTTCAATGCACGTAATGTACTCACGAGAAGAAAAAAAAAAGATCGCGTTCGGCGCGTCCGGCTTGCTCCGCCGGCCGCCATTTTTGTTTTGGTGTCCCGCACCCGCATCCCGCAGCAAACGCGGGACGGAAAAAAAAAATTTTATTTTCCGCGGGTAATTTAACCCACGTAATGATCGCACCCCTGAATTTGCGTCAATTTTTTCTGACAAAAAAGTGCGATCATTATGCGAGTAAATACGGTATGGCTCTTAAAAGACAGCATTTCTTCGTATCTGTCACATTCTGCATGTTTCATGCTAAGCAGCTTGGTGCACAACTACACGGAATCCTCATTATAACAGTAATTCAGTCGTTGAGGCAGAAAACATACTTTGCTGTAAGCAGTGTCTTCTTTAATGTAGAAAGTCCTAAGTCATTGTAAGGCGAGAAGTACATTCCGATTGCATGTGAACTCGGGAAACCTAACTTCAAATGAAGCTACACTCAATTGTAGTGACATGACAGTATTGTATTTGGAGCATGGAAAAGCACAGTTAAATGCTGCACATTTTAATTATGAAAGTTACAAGAAATAATTTAATTGTCAGTTCAGGTTTATTTATGAACAACATGAATTTTTTTCACCATTTTGTTTCTCAGCAAGCAAAGTTCACATCTTCGACATTGAGGATATTCGTAAAGTTATTTTGCTACAGTGTTTTGTTCCTCTTTGCCCTTTCCTGCATTTGACACTTAGTGGAGTCCCGTGCCACACAGAATCAATTTAAATGGTCATGCTGCAAAGCTGTACCCGTGGAAAGTTGGAATTAAGCTACACAAATACATAAATCAATTTCATTATAACAAGGGCATATTGCATGCCATTCTTTTGCATGTAGAAGTTGCTTTTTAAAACTTGTTCTGGCTTGTTGTTGCAGGCTTCACGTGTCACAAGTTTCCTGGTACCAACATGCCCTATGTAAAGAACTCCGGCCTCGCTTCTCACATGGGACCAATAGCCTCTCAAGAGCCCAAGTTGGACAGCTCAAACCAAAACACAAGTGTTGTGCTTTTGTAACTCTCGACATTTTTATGTTTTATGTTAGTCTCCTGAAGGGCTCAATTTGGATTTCTCAAATGAGCATACAAATGTTGTGCCTTTCTATGCCTTGACATTTTTATGTTAATTTTATTTATGCTAATTATGCAAGTCTCCTGAGAAGCCCACATTGGATTGCTTAATCCAGAATACAAGAGTTGTGCTTTGTTATAGTTCACTACATTTTTATGTTAGTTTTTGATATGGTTCCAATAAGGATAGTGTTTCCTTATTAATATATTTTTTAAGTATCTTAAGTCATTTCATGCCAAACCACCCATTTTGTCAAGAACTGTTCCACTATGGCAAAGCATTTCAAGTTTGCTTGATTTTGAGTAGGTACAATGAGAAAATTTTTGAGAAAATTTGCTTTCATACATACACTTGAGTCATTCCAGGGCAACCAACCAGCGTTTTTTTGACCATCACAGATATAGTTGAAACTCCGAACTCTTGCTCCCCATTTATTTTCCTTCGCAAAAATTTTTTTGAATTTTGGCAAAAATTTATTGTTCTTGCCCAGCTAAGCTAGAAGGCACTGATACACGTTTCTTTTGAAAGGGAAATTGTATGATCCAGATATTCAGATGATGTTCATGTCAAGAGACAAGTGGTGTGACTGCCAAAATTTGCAAAGTTTGAATTTTCTTCTAATGTAGGGAAATACAGAAGGCACAAAATAAATATAAAATCAGACTGGTTGACTTGGGATAGCTGCAAAATATTTCAAGCCTTGTAGGTTCAGTTGATCAGCTAAAAAAACTGAAAGTTCCAATTTTTTGCAAGAAGCTTCGTGTTGAAGGTAAAAAATTAGCTTTGGAGGTTGGCACAAAAGTATGTCGCCCATCGTTACACAGCCCTACATGTCTGCTATGCATGTGACAAGTAACAAAAAGGTATTCTTTAAGTGCAATAAATTATTTTCTCTAATGTTCATTTGTGGATCACACATACAGCATAAATATAGCATAAATATATGAAGCCATGTCAGCTAGCAAGGAAAGACTGTTAATATAATTAGCCACAAAAACTACTCAACAAACTGACTGCCTTTTTTATCATTGCGAAGGCAGGTGACGTCAAGCGCTGCAGCTGCAGTCTCAACTTGTATTTTTTTAACATGAATGCAAAAAGTGGTCGCCAGTGGTGTCTGACCACATCAGACTGAACAAGGCAAATATGACTTTTATAGGTGAACACGTTCTGGCTCTGAAACAGTGGTAGCAAACAACACCACAAGAATTTGTTCACACTTATGTAGGTTTTCAGTCTTAATTATGAAGGTGTTTTCTACTTGCATCATCATTGGGCTCCAGGGAGCAGGGCACGAAGTGTCCTGCTCCCTCTGTGTTGCATTGCAGTGCGACATGCCCTTTAAAATGCTTTGTATGAACAATATCAGCGCTCTTCCTGCATTTACTGTTTACATAATAGCCGATATTTCTTTTTGTAAACTACATGAAAGATATCTTTTAACACTGCAGGATTCCCTCACATATTAATACGTACGAGGTCTGTTAGAAAAGTATTTGACTTTTTTTTGCAGACACCTGATGAATATGAAACAAGCGCGTTTTCGTCAGCCACCCTTGAACCTTTTCGCGCATGCATGAATTTTTTCCCGCCTGCCAATAGCGTGAATTGCTGGGACGCAGCATTTGAATGAGGTAGTACACAGTGCTCTCGTCGTTTTTTTATTGCAAGGAAAATGGCGGAGCGACTGGAGCAGTGCTACTGCGTCAAATTTTGCCAGAAACTGGGCGACAGCCACGTGGAAACCATTCGGAAGATTCAGACTGCTTTCGGTGACTGCGCTATGAGCAGCACACAGATTAAGGAGTGGTACAACCAGTTTAAAGATGACCACGCATCGGTGGAGAGCGAGCCACGCTCCAGTCGGCCATCAATATGCCGAAATGACCAGGTCATTGCCTAAGTGAATCCTGTGGTGATGCGGGACCGTCGTGTGACTATCCAAGAAATTGTGGAAGAGGTGGGCATCAGCACATTTTATCCACATTCCATTATCACCGAAGATTTGGACATGAAGACATTTGCCCCGAAATTCGTTCCCAAGCTGCTCATGGTGGAGCAAAAGCAACTTCGTGTTGAAGTCTGACAGACATGCTGGATTCCACAAACAGTGACCTCAACTTCACGAACACCATAATCACTGGTGACAAGTCTTGGATGTATGTTTATGACCGGGAAACCAAAGACCGCTAAGTGCGCATCAACGTTAAAGTGTTGCTGACTGCTTTCTTTGACTCCCGCAGTGTGGTACACCACGGGTACGCACCACAGGGTCAAACAATCACTAAAGACTACTACAGGGATGTCCTCCATGGTCTATGTGATGCTGTGTGGCGCAAGATACCAAAGTTGTCAACAGGAAATTGGCGCATCCATCACGACAATGCTTTTCTCGCACTTGATTCAGACTCTTTTGGCGAAAAACCAGACTCCTGTAGTTCGACAGGCTCCTTACTCTCCTTATATGGCCGCCTGCGGCTTCTGGCTATTTCCCAAAATCAAGAGGCCATTGAAAGAAGCACAATTTCAGACAAGAGAAGACATTATGGCTGCAACGACAGGTGAGCTAAACTCCATTCGGAAAGAGGCCTTCTCGGAATGCTTCTAACAATGGCAGCACCGCTGGGAGAAGTGGCTGGAGTCCCAAGGAGACTACTTTGAGAGTGATTAGGTTTCCAACGCTCCAGTTATCCCAGTTTTTTTTTTTCTTCAGCCAAAGGTCGGATACTTTTCTAACAGACCTCGTATTGATATTTTATGTGCAAGGGCTGTATGGTTTACCTGGCCCACACCAAACACAAGCCTCGTTGCGTTAGAGCATGTGTCCCTTGGCAATAAAATGGAGACACTAACACCGCTTCTCTGTCATCTGTGTGGAGACGAAGCCAGCTTTGTGGTCTGCATTCCCAGCTGGCAAGCAGTGCGCACATCCGAGAAAAGTCGGTGCTGACAAAATTTCAAAAAAGAATTTCTCGCATTTAAAAATAATGCCTTTTTTAACTTCACACATGCATAGCAGACATGTAGAGCTATCCAATAATGTATCACATACTTTTTGGCCAACCATGAAAGCTGTTTTTTCCTTCAACATGATGCTTCTTGCAAAAGATTAAAATTTGTTTTTTTTTACAGGCAATTAGCTGAACCTTCAAAGCTTCACATTTTTTTGCTATACTATGTCACCTGGGCTACCATTCTGTATTTAATTTCTGTCCTGTGAATTTTCGTTACGGAAAAAAAAAACTAACGGATTGCAATTTGACTCATTTTTGCCGGTGCCGAAAGCAATTGAAGTATTCAAATATTTAAAAAATTGGCTATTTTGGCAGTTGCATCACTTCACCGTATTTCCACGCACACCATTTGAAGGCCTCGATCAATACAATGTGCATTTGAAGAAGAATGTTGATTGATGTCCTCTAGCTCAGCTGAGCAGGAAAACTAAACTGTCACCAAAGTGCTACAAAATATCTGGCAAAAATAAATAAAAGTGGGTAACGAGTTTTGAACTCTAGTAAACATATAGTAATGTTTCAGCTATATGTGTGCTGTCAAAAAAACGCTGGTCGATTCGGCATGGAATCGCACACCTGCAAGTGCATCTGTGCCATTGTCAGAGTTCAATAAAAACTGCATTTGACATAACTTTGTAAAAATAACTTATTGCTTTCTAAAATACATGAGTAAAATTAATAGGTATAAGTCGGCTTAAATTTAAAATGCAACGAAAGATCTCTGGTAATGGCAATGATGTGCCTTTCATGTTTGCATGAAACCATATCTTTTTCTGAATTCATTCGTTATTTTTTTGTGGCAGTGAATAAAATTGTAATAGAACTCTCACAAGGAGTAACTTTGATTCCAGCATATCACTAATAGCTGTTTTTTTTCCATATAAAAATCTGAAGTAGTTAATATGAATAAGTCGCTTGATATGGAATGACCTGCGCAGGAACGTTATCATGGCGGAAAACACAACTGGATCATGCAACAGCAATGCAGCATAATAAATTGCTCCCATCAGCATCACTTATTGTGATTGCCATGTTTCAGAAGTATGTAACATTTACCGAAATTGGCACATACCATTCAAGCAACAAATAAGGATTCTACAGTGATCCTTTTTCAGTTTTACAGATCTTTAAGTTGTCTGTGCCAGGTAGCATAATTTTTGTTCTTGAGCTGGATTATTCAGAGGTGGACATTACTAGCACAAGAAATGGAAATATTAAACTGATTCTCATAAATTTATTAATTCACTTATCACATCACGGCACATATTTCAGTTTGCAAATTGTAGCCAGTGATTTTGAAAGACATATTCACCTGAAATTAATTTCCAGGATGACACCAGTTGCGAAATTTTTCCATAAATGTGAGAAATACATGGGCATTCCGGTTACTTTTGTGCTTCAATGCATAACAGTGCGTTCTGTTAAAAAAAAGTAAGTGCTACAGCAGTGCATTTCTACAGCCAGTTTGATGGCATGTGTCTCGTTACTGGTGTCATTCTGGAAGTTCGTTCTAAGTGCATACACCTTGTAAAATTACCGTCTACAATTTGAAAAGCTTTATTAGGAACTGAGTTCTTCTTAATCAGCTGACTATGGTGTCTTGATTTCTCATGCAAATAATGTTTGGCACTCTGTATCTAGAATTATGCTAGCTGCAACAGTCCGTGTTTAATAAATTCCATGAAACCTAAAAATAACCACCCTGCATATCAGGTCTCAGTTGAGTGCTGTGGGCTCAAGCAAATCGTGCCATGGTAATAGTACCACTGGCTCCCAAATAGAGAAAGCAAGTGCCTTTTTTGAGTGCTCTTATTAACAGTCATGTCAGTCTGCTTCTACATTTAATTTAGGTATTTATTTTTAAAATTTTATTTCTTTTGAGAAATGTGTTTTACTTAAGAGCCACACAGACTACATCTTCAGTATTCTGTTTTGTTATGGTGTCAAGCTGCAGGAAGTTTGTACTGTGCAATAGTTTTTAAGAAGTTTCTGATGTGCTCAAACTACAAATGGTTGTACATTTACACAGATGTTTGTTTACAAATAAACAGTTCACCTAGAAAAATGGTTTTTGTCTGCATCAGTTCAGCACTCTTAATATTGTGGAGGTCCATCCACTCTGACTATTGAAAAAAGTGGCATAACAGTACTGCTAGCAGTTTTACAGTATGGTTTATTACAGGCGATCTGGGAGCATGCTTTTGAGCCCAGGGTGGCAGAGGCCTGCGATACAAAACCCCTGTATTTAAATTTTATCCCTGCCCTCTCACAGCAAACATACCAACGTGACATCAAAGGTAATTATATGCAGCATAGCTCAGCAGTATTTTAAGGAAAGTGCAGGTTTAAACTGCTAAATACCCAGTGGGGCATAAAGGGCTTTCAACATAATTTGTGTTGATGTTCAACAGATCTGCAACAATTCTTCCATGGGCTTTCAATATTAATGAACAACACATTTCAACAACACATCAATGGGCTTTCAATTTTGAGAGTCAACACATCTTCAACAATGCTTCAATGGGCTTTCAACATTGACAAACAACACATTTCAACAATACGTCAATGGGCTTTCAAGTTTGAGCTTTAACAATGTTTCAATGGGCTTTCAACATTGACAAACGACACATTTCAACAATACGTCAATTGGCTTTCAATATTGACAGACAACACATCTTCAACAATGCTTCAATGGGCTTTCAACATTGAAATACACCATAGTTTCAACGATATGCCTACGATCTTTCAAATTGAGAGGCCACAATGATGTTTCGACAGAATGTCGCGGGCCAATTATCAACACTTGTCAACAATTTCCTCAATGCTGTTTCAACAATTCCCCAATGATCTTTCAAGGTCATTTGTTGACGTTGAACAATGATATCTCAATAACCTTTCAACAATTTTTTTTGTAAGGGGTAGCTCTGTCGGCTCTAGTCGCATCCTCTTTTTGTTGCATTAATTGATTCAAATTACCACCAGAGTCATTTATTCTTCGCTGCTGTTCACCAAATTTCTACGTAAGGCTATGGGGAAGCTTGATACATTGCCACCAGCGACCGCGTGGTGATGCCGCCGGCTCTTAGGGTGCACTCGGCAAGCGGCGTGGCAGATGGCCAGTGTGTTGCTGGGGGCTGGCCGCGGCATTACGCGTCCTCTAGGCCTCGGAATCTTGATCACGGACTTTGTATTGTATTTTTGCATCATGAAAAATTTTTCAAATGTGTAGCTTGTTAATTGGCTGATAACAGACTGCTTTAAATATAAAAAAATCATCGTCAAGAGAAAGAGAGAGAGGACTAAACGTACGCAAATAGATTATGACGGCCGCAAAAATCTAGGGGGCACTGCAACATTTCTTCTGAAGTATACTGCTCACTTTGATAATCGAATGTGACAATGGTGGCACAAATCATCGTTTACATGTTTTTGAAGAATGTATAACAGCGTGACCACGACAACGACGGCGTAACGAACAAGAAATGACAGCGATTGATATGTTTCCAGTGCCGCGAGGACGGTTGCATGACCAAGCGAGCATGACGAAGACAGAGTAATGACAGTCTAGTTAATTTGGCGTGGCAACAACCACGCTCTGGCACTTTCTTCAATCCAAGTTTACTCTACGAAGGCCAGAAGCTCCTGCGACCATTCTCTTTGCAATCGTCATAATTCAAAGCATGGTGACAGTCGGTGAAAGCGAAGCTGCGGCAAGCTAAGAACGAAAGTTGCAGGACGATGTCTGCTCTCTAAGTGAGAAACAAGGTTTTTGAAGCATTAATATCATGATGTTTACAAAGTTGTGATCAACACAGTAAGTAACTTTGTTTGCCTCGTTGCAGGAGTGCTCACATGCATTCTTCTGCCCTTCATAAAAACATATTGCGATGAGCTTCAAATTATACCTGGCTGGTCTGCGAATGTTGGCTAGAGGGAGCGGAGTATCTATCTATCTATCTATCTATCTATCTATCTATCTATCTATCTATCTATCTATCTATCTATCTATCTATCTATCTATCTATCTATCTATCTATCTATCTATCTATGGATCATGGTTGTTGCATGACCGTCATTCTAGCTTTGTCATCCGATTCTCGCAATACAGTCGTCATGCATTCGTTGTGTAGCCTCTTACGCCAACCCAGTGCCTCAGATTGCCTAGCAGCTTGGGCCACCAAGTGTGTGCTGGTGGTCATGATGCCATCGTCGCTCCATCGTCGCCAATCCAGCTTCAGGGTCTGGCTCTTGACATGCAGTCGTCGCCGCGCCTTCTAAGCGAACCAAGAGGCCCAAGTTGTATAACACGCTGGGCCTGGGTGTGCCCGTGGTCTAGATCTCATTGTGGTCGCTGCATCGTCATCATTTAAACCTTGTCGTTCAAACTCTCTCCATGTTCCCATCGTCACGCCATCATCGTCATAAAGTCGTTATACACATGTCATAGAATTCTTGTCAAACCCCTGTGGTGATGCCATCGTCATCACTCCTGCTTGATCATACAGCTCTCGCCATGCCGTCCTCGGGACGCAACGGTTGTCACGCGCTAGTTGTCGTAAAGCTTGGTGTTATGATCGTCGCCACGCTTTTGCCGTGATGCACGTGTCCTCCTCCCACTGCTGTCATATTGTTGTCGTACCATCGTCATTATTGCGTCACCGTCATAGAGCAGTTCTTCATTCGATGTCACAGCAACGTCGCGATGCCACTGCGGTCGTCGCATCTTCATATTACAACTCCGTTCTGTGACTCTCGTCATGCCACCATTGTTTCACTGTCGTTGTCATGCCATTGTTGTTGCGCCGTCGTGATCACGTGGTAGTTTCACTATTGTCATCATTTCAGCAACATGATTCTATTTTTCTCATGCCGCCATCGTAGTCATACCACTTTCATTATTCCGTCTACGTCAACCCTTTTTTTTGTCATTCCAACGCAATCTTTCTCTCATCGTTCTATTCGGATTAGGCCATCGTTGTCTTAGCATCGTCGTCATTGCGTTGTCATGCCAACATGGTCGCGAAACCGTCGCCATTCCAGCTTCTTCATGAGACTCTCATCGTGCCTTCATGATGTCATTGTCGTCATACTGGCTTCGTCATACAGTCGTCGTCACGTCATTATCGTCATACATCAACCTTCATCCCATTGTCCCCGTACCGTTGTCATGCATTGCCGTCATTGCGTCATTGTCATACGGGCATCGTCATGCATTCGTAGTCATACATTCGTCGTGCTGCCGTAGCGGTCATTCCGTCCTCGTCAATCTAACTTCGTCCTCAGACTGTCGTTGTCACTTTGTCATTGTACCATCGTTATGATTTCAGCAATGCTATCTTATTGTCTTCATACTGCCGTCGTCGTTTCATCGTGAATGGCTGAAAGACAACGTGAG
Source organism: Dermacentor albipictus (assembly GCF_038994185.2). NCBI lineage: Eukaryota > Metazoa > Arthropoda > Arachnida > Ixodida > Ixodidae > Dermacentor > Dermacentor albipictus. Next base: position 92,523,605 of record NC_091823.1, read on the forward strand.
TGTTGTTTTCGACCATGAGAGAGTGCGTAAGTTCTAACTAATGACGAAAACAAAGAGCACATTGCAGAGGCGTCTTATCAGTTAGGCACCAGTGTGACGCATTCCCCATTAGCAGATATTGTGGGGGGGGAGGTACTTTTTCGGCTGTGTTCAAGTTTATTTCATTCCCGTGTTCACTTTACTTCGCATTCTTTCTTTGCCGAAGCCCCTAGACCCCTATACACACTGACCTGTTTGACTGTTCTTCCATTTTGGCTTTTTTCCAGGCCGTGTGCATGCTTGCTTCGAGTTAAAACCGGAGAAAGCCGTGAGGCTTGGCGTGGAATAAAAAATAGAACGTGGTCTATTTTGAGGAGCGGTGCGAAAAACCATGTCTTTGATTTCTATATTGCAGTAGCAGATAAAAAAATATAACTTTGTGAGGCGCAACCACCTTTTTTTTAAGTGTTCAGGTGCATTGAACGCAAGAGAAAGAGTGGACGCAACTGCGATGGTAAGAACAAGTTGTCCGAGTGGAAAACTCTCACGTCATAATTAAAAAAATTCATAGGAATTTCGTTTCGTGATGCGAAGTTTCTCATCACCATCCATCTGCACAATGCAATGTTGGGCTCGTTGGTTCTGTCTTTTCTTCTTTCCGCATGGTTGCGCTTGCGCAAGAACCACATTTCATGCCATCCCCCTGCCCAGCGGAGCTGCGGTGTACACACTCCCAAAGCGTGCCTCATAAACAAACGAATACATGCGCAGCGGGTATGCAAATAAAAGGCTGACATTACGCTCTCTCTGGAGAGGAGCTCATGCGCGCGTGTTATGGGCCTCTATCATTCATAAGCAAAAGAATAGTAGGAGTGAAGGTGGGGTCGTAAAGTGATGCGGACGGGGAACAAATAAGAGGGTGATTGTATAATATGGAGGCACGAGTGTGCACGCTGACGAGCCAACGAAGCCGGAACGATCGGGCCACGATGGCGGCAATTTGTCTGCGGGAAGGAGCCACTGCCAAAGCTGCCGCCAAGGGGCATGGAAGCGGTGGCCGGCTCTAAATTATTTGCTCAGCTCAGACAGACCTATCTCTGACATCGCCTTATGATCAGCCACGCGAGACATCTTTACGAGGAGAGATTCGGGAAAATGGGATTGGCGCATGGCTCGTGGGTTATTACACACTTTTCGCTCTACTAAATTCATGTTTGAACGTACAGCCCTAGCTTAAACAGAAACAAGAATGTTAGGGGAGCATGAGGGCACTGTCTTTGAGGCCACACAACTCTTTCTCTTCTAGAATTATGTTTCTTGCCCCGTCTAACAACCTGGATACCTTGCTTCGTTATCATTACCAATTTTGTTGTTGGTTTCTCCTAGTATAGTTGATACAAATGTTATTTTCTAAATAATATTATAATATCATTGCACTTGCAGACGCAGAAAACCATAAGTAATGATGATGATGACGACGACAAGGGATGTATATATACACAAGGTCAAATTGTTCACACAGCACCCTTTTCTGGTCTCCTTTCTTTTTCCCCTGTGCAGAGCAGCAGGCCCGAGCATGCTAGCTCAGACAGGCCTCTGTCTTTCTAACAAATTATATCATCTTCCCCCTCCCCCCTCCGTAAATAAAGGCATCAGCTGCAAATATAGGCCTTTATCTGGCCTTCAGCAAAGAATCCTAAATATTGTTATACGCAACTTGCGCAGTGGCCAATACTTCTCTCAAGAACAAACGGTTTGCGTATTCAGGTCTGCGCGGGTGACATCTAGAGCGACAACATCTGCGTCGAAATGGGCTCGGCGTACGCATGTGCGGCCATATTTAACAGATGAGATCTCTTGCCTTGCTGCTCGGCGCACATTTGGGTATCTGCTTAACCTGCCCTGAAGTGCTGCGTGGGGCTAGCTCAGCCATTGACCTTTTCATCGTGCGGCATAGCAGAGGCTGTTCAGCGTCTCCTCTGCTGCAGCACCACGTACTCCGGAAAGAAAGCTTGCCTCTGCACACGGTCGCGACGCTAAGCTTTAGTGCTGTCTCAGCATCACAACTTTTGTTCACAGGCCGGCATCACAGCGCCTTCTTCAAGCTTTCTGGAAGAAGCGAGGCCGGTATGTAACCTGTCAATAGGTTACCTGTCTACCGATCTCATCTACGTGTCCAGCGACCACGAGGATCTTTTCTTTCGTGTTGCCTATTTATGTCTCCCTCCCTTTCTCCAAAGCGCTGAGCTGAACTTCCTAAAGGGCTGCAGAAAATAACGCCTCTCCCTGTTCGTAAACGCTGTATTTTTCGGCTTTCGCCATCATTAGTGCTGATGGCGGCAGAGATCTGAGAAGCAAAGGCACAGTTCACATGATTCAGTGCATCCTGTGAATGCATCCTGGGCAAAAGCTTAGGACCTCCGTTATCGTTGAGTCATTCTTCTTTCAACTACTGCATCTGTGACGCGCGCGCGCAGAGCGTGCGATTCCTGCGCACGGTTTGGCAAACGAACGCATTCCAATTGATGTGCATTCCATAGAACTTGTTTTATTGTCCTAGCACTATGAACAAAATTCATTGAACATGTGGTGTGAGAGTGTAGGTTGCACTTTACCATGTTTTGGAGGGCCATTAGGAAGGCTTTTTCAACGCCTTAATTCCACATTGCTTTGTTCAGACGAACTGTAGGTGATGAACTCTCAATCCGTGCGCAGGAATCAGGTATACATGGTGTCGCAGCTAACTTTTACGAGAGTATGAAAAATGCAAATGCCACGTAGCTGGACACAAGAAAGATTATGTTTTCCCTCGCTTGGAGATACTCAAATTGTTTTTTCATTTGGCCTAATTAGATATTTAGTCTTAATTTTTTAGTCAACCTCTCAGACATTATATTTATATGAAAAGTGTAAATTAGGAAATTGTACAGCAACATGAAAAACTCCCGATACAGCTTTCTGTTGCTGAATACGTACTGTACAAAAGTGTTTTTCCGAGCGTGAATGAAGCCCATGAATACATGCAAAGTGCCTCGATCAGCCAGTCACGCAGCAATTTTGCGTGCATTTACTAGCTTCTGTCACGCTCGAAAAACACTTTTATGTAGCATGTATTGAACAACAGAAAGCTGCATCGGGAATTTTTCATATTCCTCTACAATATTTAGATTGACGCTTTTCATCTAAATATATTGTTTGAGAAGCTGATTAATATGTTACGCTTAATTGTCTAATTAGGTGGAATGAAAAAAATATGAGTTTGAGCACCTCGAAACGACGGCAAAAACATCACCTCTGTTCTTTCCACCTACGTGGCATTCCCATGTTTTAGGCTCCCGTTAAAGTTAGCTGGGATGCCCTGTATACATGTAGTGGTTGGTTGACCGATAACGTATTCATGGCGCACTTCTGAACCGTGAGCGTCTGAAGCGTTCAGAACTGGCACCAAGTCATGTTTCGCTTTGCTTCACAGTTCAACACCATAGACAGCGCTCAAGACAATGAAACTAGCTGCGAAAACATGGGAGAAGGAAATAAACTTGGCGGGACAATTTCGTCACGCTGCTAGCCTTCGCAAATCGACTCTACGCATAATCATCCCTTTAGTCTTTTTTCGCCTCCATAGGTCGACCTGGACTGTGGCCCTTCAAAGTGCACTAGGCCGAGTGTGCTTGGTTCACGGTAACATTGATGGCTGCACGTTTTGATAACAGTGCCGAACCAACAGGAGTAAAATGGAACTGATGCCCACTTAGCGAATAATTGCTGAACTGATGGCCCACTTAGGTTGTGATGCTTTATAAAATTTTCTTGCATCTCTTAGTAACAGAATTGTTTTTTAAAAATGATATTGAAAAGTGCAAACATCGGAATCATTTCTGTCGTTCCGTATACGCTCATATATTGAATATTTATCTATACATTGTACTATAATTTGTTTCCTCTCAAAGCAACATATGTCTTGCACCTTACATTGATGTTCAATAATTAGTCAGTCTATACGACGATGAGTAGCCGTACAATGTTTTAGGCCCGACGTCTGTGGTATTATCCTTTCTTCATTAAAACGGAAGTCCACACATTTATAACGGCTTTGAAAAGCTAGCCTTTCTGACATACCTCATGCCTCTTCAATCAATGTCGCACAATATTTGCGAAAATAATTCTTTCCGAGGCTGTACAATATTGATGTTCTGCGTACCCCATGTTACATTCCTACAATGTTCAGAAAAAACACTTTAAAACAAGCTCTCGCAGCATGTTCATCCCACTTGAAGCGAAATAACGTTTGGTTTGTGGCTTTCCAGGAAGTTTTGTGTGACCAATTAGTGCCCGTAACCGTAACAGGTTGTGCGATAACTGCAGCCTGTTGGGAAGACTGCAACAGATTTCTTTTTAAGTGGAACCTATATTACGAAGACTTCCAAGCCTTCTTTGAAACACATATTATTGTGTCATTATGCTTTAATGACATTATAGGACTATAGCTTTTATTAAGGAACATCATAAGCTATTCTGCTGCCTGTGTGCAAACAGCTAGTGGTTTTCTTGGAGTATTGTTTACAGGCTTTTTTGATCAAGGACCCTTGTGCTGCCTTACAGGAAGAGTCTGGTACATGCAACAGGCTTAGAATACTGTATGCTGCGTGCTTATTGCTTAATAAATAAGCACCTTGGCAGCAAGAATATCAAACCACTCATATCGCGTAGTGTATAGTTTGTGTCAGCGCGTTCGCTGGCCTCGTCTGAGATCTCAAAATATATTATTCACTTGCCGCAGTGGCGCGGAGAGCGGGCTAATGGATGTTCAGAGCTGGTTCGATCGCAGTATTGATCCACTAACTCATCGGCTATATTTAGAGATAAGCAAACAAGTATATCTGAATATTGCTCAGGTTGTTTTCTATAACATGTTTAGAGCATTAGGTACTTAAGTGCTTGGTAGCACAGACGTACAAAGTGAAACAGACCAAGAATGAAGTAAAAGTAAAGACAAAATCTTCCCTGTCTGAACACCAAAAGCTACCACCATTTTTCCACATCGTTATTGCTTGAGGGTTTACATACCGAAACTAAGGTTTTATTATGAGACTCGCCGTTGCGCAAATAATTTCGATCATTTCTGGTTCTTGGTTTCTTTCACTTGCACCCAATGCATGGCACATGGGAGTTTTCGCAGTTCGGCTCCACTGACATGCTTTCGCCGCGATCGGGTTTCTTTAGCTTTGAGTCAACTGTTATGCTTACAGATACGTTTACGAAAGATTAGCGAACTGAGTTATCTTTTAAGTTCCTGAATGTGCTTCGCTGACGCGCCCTGAAACATCAAAATAGCTGGCTGCGTGATGAACTTCGGGCAGCTCCGGAAAGCTTCTCATTAGGGGTAATTTTCGAGAAATTGGCGTGTGGTATTCGGAATTCTGAACTAGACGAGGGAGTTCTTTCAACGCGAACATTCTGCAAGGAAAAAAAGCACCCCTTGTGTAACTACAGAAAGGCTCAGAACATACGAAAGCGTGCTCGCACACTTTGGTATGATTGGCCGATGATTCACAATTTCGCTGAGAACAATTTCAGAGGTACTTAGGACGTCTAGGTGCGACGCTTACACATAGGGGTTCCCATTCACTGTTCTCGTTCCTTTTACCTGTTCCCCACAACATCGCTTGAAGTATGTAATATTATCAATTCTCTTAAAAGAACCGGTCCAGGCCTCGAATTGATACGCCCCTCTAGCATTAGGCTTGTGTCTAAGGAAACCTCACCTGCGTTAGCACATATAGCAAACAGGCTATTTAGAGATGGCAGCTTTCCTAATCACCTCCAGACAGGTAAAGTAATCCCAGTGTTTAATAAAAAGTGACCGCAAGCGATTATCGATTATCGTCCGATGAGCGATGAGCGATTATCGTCCTATCTGCATTTCGTGTTTCTTTAGTAAGGTGATCGAAAAACTAATACACAATCGCCTAACTAAATACTTATCCAAATTTAACCTTTCAACTCCTGATTAATTTGTTTTTCGTGACAATTTTTTAACTGAACTAGCACCTATTACTTTTACTGAGAGGGTTAAATTAGCTATCGATCAATGCCTCTTAGTCGGTGCTCTCTTTATTGATTTCAATAAGGTGCTTTATACAATTAACCATCATATTCTTTTAAGCAAGCTTGAATCTTATGGATTTCTGGGCCGCCTTTACAATTAATTCGCAACCACCTAATAGACCAACCAAATATAGTCGAAGTTAATGGCGTATTTTCCTCTTCCGAAATTATACATACAGGCGTCCCTAAGGGATCAGTACTTGAGCCATTTTTATTTCTAATATTCATTAAAGACTTGCCATAAATATTAACACATGCGCACTGCCTTCTCTATGCTGATGACACCACTATTTTCATACTTGACAGAAATTCATTCCCATTGCAGGATAATCTTAACGCTGACTTAGCGAATGCTCATTCATGGTGCGCAAAAAACAAGCTAACCACTAACCCTTCTAAGACAACGTTTATGGTATTCCATTCTTCAAAACCTTTGAACATTGACTCTATTGTAGTGTCTCCAAAAATTAATGTATTTGCAAGGTCCGCGTCTACTACTAAATGTCTTGGTGTAGTTATTGATGAGAACCTAAAGTTCCAGTGGCATATTCAATCACTTATTCAAAAATTATCATTTGGTATTCAGATCATCATAAGAACTCGCTCCTTTTTTCAGCAAACCATTCTGATGTCTTTATATTATGAGTACATACACAATCATCTCTCATACTACCTGTCATCTTGGGGTCATACATATGCCACACATCTTCATCAGCTAGAAGTTCTGCGAAAGGAAGCATTATGAATAATTGCATTCCAATCGCCTACATCTCCATCTGCTCCCATATTCCGTTCCCTAAATGTTTTACCTTTACGCATACTACTCAATCATAAGCAGTCACTACTTAAGTTTCGTCTTATAAATACCGAGTTTAATATTTCAGGTTTTTACTCGCTCTAGCCTCATCATTTAAAACAACACAAGATTTTCAGCACAACTCAATCTTCTCCTTCCAAAACCAAGAACTAATTATGGGAAATTTATGGTCGCGTTTTCAGGCATCTCTGTTTGGAATTCAATGCCATCTGATATGAAGTCATATACATTGTCATAATTCAAACGTAAAATGAGTGAGCATTTCATCAACACTTTATCTTACACATAGTATAATTTAACCAACCTAAAATAATTAGATTTTGTTCTGCTTTAAGATTATGCAATGTACTGTTCAAGCTACCGAGTCACTGAATTTCGCCTATAACTGATACTTCGCCTCGTTGTTAGTTTTACGTGCCATTTGTCCTCGTTTGAATTTCTGCGAGTTATTTTTAAGATTCCTTCAATTTTCTTTTCTTTCTTTTTAACTGTGCTATTATACTTGTGGTATTTTTATTAGATTTTCTTTATCTTACCATCTATTTCCGATGATGATGTAGAAATTGTATAATATATGACATGACTCACTGTTTATCATGATCCTACTATCCCCTTTTCATGTTTTCTTAGGAGGTCCCCCCGACAATTGTTACCTCGGGGCCTCCAATTATTATAATTAATATATGGGGTTTTACGTGCCAAAACCACTTTCTGATTATGAGGCACGCCGTATTGGGGGACTCCGGAAATTTGGACCACCTAGGGTCCTAGGGTGCACCTAAATCTAAGTACACGGGTGTTTTCGCATTTCGCCCCCATTGAAATGCGGCCGCCGTGGCCAGGATTCGATCCCGCGACCTCGTGCTCAGCAGCCTAACACCATAGTTCGGGGCCTCCAAATGTGTACTTATACCCATATTGTATTTGATTTCGTCAAAAATAAATATTCATTGACTGATTGATTGCGATAACTTTTTTTCAGTTCTTAGTTCCAAGAAGGCGAAATTAGCCCAGAGAAAGCTCATTTATACGTTGTAAGGCAATGGCCGCACAGCAGCCATCGTGAACAAGGTTCCACTAACAGGTGGCGGCACTTTTTCATATTTTGAGAAGTGCAGGCGGTGCAATGATACAGCGGCGCGTCCCCATTCCTGTTCGCTCATCTGCTTTATGGCCCACGGTTAATGCATTTGTCACCACAGCCGACTTGCACTTAACAAATTACATGTAACTAACTACTTTCAATCATTATATTTTCCTGTAGTTTCATAACTGATAGACTACTTAGTTTACTCAGTAACACTCACGCTAAAATAATCGCCTTTTCAGTGAAGAATTTCATGTAACCAGTAAATTTATTCATGACAGATGTTGTAACATGAGACACAGCTTTGAGTGCCTGTATTTGGCAGGAACTACAGCAGAACTCTGACATCTTAGCTGACATCTGTTGATGCCATCTTAGCTGAAATCAAGAAAAAGAAATGGGCATGGGCAGGACATGTAATGAGGAGGGAGGATAACCGATGGTCATTAAGGGTTACGGACTGGATCCCAAGGGAAGGGAAGCGTAGCAGGGGGCGGCAGAAAGTTAGGTGGGCGGATGAGATTAAGAAGTTTGCAGGGACGGCATGGCCACAATTAGTACATGACCGGGGTTGTTGGAGAAGTATGGGAGAGGCCTTTGCCCTGCAGTGGGCGTAACCAGGCTGATGATGATGATGATGATGACAGCAGAACACCCAAAGTCGTACCACGCAGCCGTCTTGTGGATGCGCAGCTCCAGTTCCTTCTTCAACTCTGGCACAAGGCCGGCTCTCGTAGATTCCGGCAGTAAGCCTTTCTGCCTTGGTCCACAACGGCATCAACATACTTGTTCGGAACTTTCGATAGCTGTCCCCTAGCGGTTACAGCTACAGTGCGTAGAACTAAAGTAAACGTATAGTGTTCAGTGGTTTAAACGCGATACTCGGAGCGCATGGCTGCCGGAACTTTTTCCACAACCGGCGAGTGCTAGGTAAACGATCTGATGCATCTTTCAGTGACTTGACAGCGAGTGATTTTGTGTTGCATTGTGGCTGCATTCGGCCTCTTCCGTGGTCACCCACTGTTCAGTGGAGGCGCGAAGAGGCCCGACGTGAGTATGGTGTTTCAAGTGTTGAGCACTGTACTTAAAGTAATTAAATTATGGGGTTTACGTGCCCCAACCAAGACTTTATTATTAGGCACGCCCTAGTGGAAGACTCCGAAATAATTTGGACCACCATCAGTTCAAAGTGCACGGGTGTTTTGCCATTGCGCCTCCACCGAAATGCTACAGCCATGGCCGGCATTCGCTTCCGCGACCTTGTGCTTAGCATCCCAACACTGCAGCCACTAACCAACCACGGCACCAGCACTGCACATGATCGAAATGCACATCGTAATTGATGAGTCCCCATCTGCCGAACTGCGACGTAATATTTCACTGACTTTGTCTACAAGTGAAAACTTTTGTCAGAAATTGACGGTATTGTACTTCTGCAGCGTAAGCCACTGAAACATCTACCTGTACGTCAGCTTGAGAAGTAACCGCTTGGCCTGACTTCACAACGCCCTATCGTGTTGGCAAGCTGCATAGACGAGATGACGCAAGGGATGACTCTCACGCTCAACTGTATTAGCTTTAGTGTGTGACGCTGACGCGTTCTACTGAGTTTGAAGAGAGTTCGCACTTGTAATGTCAATTTCCTCGCACTGGTGTCTGTTCTCTCAGAACAAAATCAGGACTTGAACCCCATGTGTGTTACGTAATGATAGACGCTTTTCTCGTCATAGAAGACTCCTATGACAAGGTCACATAGAAAACCACGCACAGCCCACTAGCAGGTACCACAATCGGCAACCGAATGTCAAAGTCGATAGGGGACTGTAGACTAGGGTTGGCACACCTGCCCTCAATTACAGCTTTCGTGGTGTCACACTGGAAGAAATATTGAACCTCAAATTATTACATGGCACGCTCATTAGACTTGCCGAGTCTTTACTTGGTACAGCGCTGGCTATAATACAAACCACAAGTATCTGACTAGTGACCTCCGCTGCAACAAGATACAAAGTGGCATCAACATAATGTAAAATGGGAAGAGAAAGCACCTGATCAGATATATAGTGGAGCGTATTTACATAATACAGCGACGTGCAATTGATCTGTAGCCATTTATAAACATGGCGCAGTCCCAAACGAGCATTTCGGAGTCATTATTGTAGCCAGGACTACAAAGACAGATGGGCTAGGAAAATACAGTTCTATTCTCCATGGTTTCTACAAACTGGCAATATTATTTGCAACTAACTGAGGCTGCACATTCACCAGCCTTCAAATATAGCATTTTATATAGTGCAGCTTTGCAAAAGAACATAAAAAATAACAAGCAGTCATCGACATCTTTAAGAGTGCAAACCCCACGCGCAACAACGTGTAAACGAGCTAAATCAAAGAAGTAAAATTAACATCGCTTACTTTTCTTTTTCCCTCTTTCTCTCTCTAGACCAAGTAAAATAAGGCAGCATAAAATATTAAACTATTCATTACGTAATACTTTGCTTACCTTGTTGCATTTCAAAGAAATAAGCTTGGGGATTAAAAATAACGCTTGTGCTGAAGTTGTTCCTTCTCAGCAGCTTGTCTCTCCTCAATCCCAACTGTTTGAAATACTGGTGCAATCGTGAGAATATTGAAATGATTGTGGTCTCTTCTTTTTTTTTTGACTGGCTACTAGAGTAGGCAAGTTTCCATCACACCATCCCTTTTTTGTTAGTGTACTGGGCATGGGGTTGGATTTGGGTGCACACATTCTTTCACGAATGTTTGCTTTGGTAAAGAAGCTAACAAGAACATTATTGCAAATGCTTGTATCTGTTAGTAAAACATGCAGACAAGGTTCTCCTTTGTACTTTCAAAACTGGCTATTAAGTTTTGGTTCCCAGCGCTGAAAGACGTGGTCTGTGTCTTTTTTTTACGTTTGAACGTAGCCGCGCCAAGCAATCAATGTTAAGAAGAAGAAAAGAACTGTACATTGCATGTAAGATTCATGAAGACGTATACGGCAACCCGCTAGGAGTACTGCACGTGAGTAAATGCTCTTCAGCGCGATACACAGAATATAATAAAGGTTTATTGATTTTAATTAGTCTTTAGTATAGTGTTTCCAAGCGTAGAGAACGCCATCCCATCAACTTCCATTACACTGCCGCATTATTGTGAAGCAGAAACGTATTACTCGGACTGAGCCCGATGCTGCCGACAAGTATAAGTATAATCATTCGGCATTGGCTTTGGTCCTTCGCTGAAAATAGGGTAAACGCAAACGCGACAACAACTGAAGTCGGTGTTGCCCGTCAAGAACACGACAACAATACTAAGGGGCTGCAGCAATACAAGGAGCTACACGCCAAGATTCCCGCACATTGTCCATGCATATATAGGGATGATATTCTGTGGTGCATGCACAAGGTTGTGTGAAACGAATGCATAGATTTAGAGCATTTACAACATGGAATGCATAACAACAATTCTTCTAATACAGGTATGTACGCATAAGCCGATGCATCTTTTTCGAGTATCGCGAGAAGAATCAGTTGTTGCTTGTTTTTTTTGCGCCCAGCCCCGCCATTGCAATATAAGCCAACGCAAGAGTTATCTGCATTCATTTTACCCTGCCCTTTATACTGGATATATTTCCTGTATATCTATATATATTATTATCCTCTATTCGTTGTGATTCTCTTCCTTGGAATGTTTCACTTTCACAACTCTATCTAAAGTGCCTGCAAGCAGCATCCTTCTTTCTGTATAACAACTCGAAGTTTCAGCGGGCTAGTATAGAAAGTTTGTACACAGAACATCTTATCTCACTCCACACCGGAAGCCAACGTTTCCTGGCCTTTTTGGTAGCTTCCTTGACGTTTCGTGTTCTCTAGCGTTGTATCCATGGAAGTGTAACTGCGCCATTAAATATTCAGGAGCTCTCATTTGTACCAACCCTTTCATCAGCAGCCTTCGAAATTTCCATACACGCGTAACGCATGCGATTCTCCCTGTGGCGTTTCAGGTACTTCATTCTCTCTTACTGCTGTTTCCCATGCACTTGTACTTTTACTGTTTTCTTTATCCAAGTACGTGGTATGAAGAACGTCGGACTATGGCGTTATACTCTGCCTGGAGGCAATCGACGAAGTCTTTCCTTCCGCGAGTTCTCGTCCTCTTTCTCTGGAAGATTTACTTTTACTGATCGTCGTCCTGGGCTTTTCACAAATTACTACAAACTGAACTTCTGCTTTTTCACGTCAAGAGCGGCACGTATCTTTACTTCAAGGCAAGCGGCAATTTCATTTTTTGTAAGGACACAGCTATAAAACTTTTCATTTTGTACTTCTGCACGGTACACCCTTTTTGAGACGTCTCTTCTTTGTCTGTTGTGATCTATCGCAACGTAATTTGCGTCTTCTCTTCTCTGAAATACAACTTTCACCACCGAAATCCTCTTTCTTTGTGCAGTTAGTTGTTCTGTGGTATTGCGCAGTCTAAATCTAGGTTGATCATCTGTGAACTTCACAGAAAGTTTTATATACCATGCACGACATCTGATGCGTACCAAAATTTTGCTATATATATACAGCATCAGAGGGTGGGTGGGTGTTGGTACAGCTTGCTCAACAAATTTCTCATTTGAATGTTTTCATTTTGCTTTGCCCAACTCTAGGCAGCATAGTTGCACGGCCTAGTTCGCGGAGAGGTTGTGTTCTCCGAGAGCGTTGACGACACTCCTCATTGCGCATTCTGTTCAGATCCCTATGTCGCTCATCATTAAAGTTCTGCTTTCGCAATTTGTGCAGGTAACGGAGTACATCCTACAAACTGCTCTGCGACTGCTGCGAACATCCTTCGTCCGTTCTTCTCAGAATACTGCGCCACAGATGTGTCAGCAGCGCGAACGGCGACAACGCAACGCAGTAGAGAGGAGGCTCGCGCATGTGCATTGGAAGATTTGCGGACAAAAAATAATTCACTGCCGCGGCGTTTTGATGAAGCGTAGCCCGAGGGGGCCTAATGGTTTTCGTCCAAGTAATAACGCATCTGTCAGCCCCACAACCTCATAAATAAACCAGTCTCGTTGACGACATTTCTGGCTGGGCGCGCAACGAGCGACGCTGCTTCGGCCTCCATTACGAAGCCGGGTTGCGGAAATGTGCTCCAAGCGCGTTCCAGAGATAAATTAAAGTTATGTACATAAAAAAGAACGCTTCTCAAGGCCTAGTTGAAATAATTAGATATCAATGCGTTTAGAAAAAAATAGTTTTGTGTACCCAGTAATTTTGTTAATTCAACGGTGGGAAGTAAATTGCTGACCAAAACACCGCTGTCATGTAAATTCTCGTTTTGCTATTGTTTTAACTGTTCTGTTTTGTGGGAAGAATGAAAAGCAACACCAATAACGTCACCGATAATGTTACATCACCCCCGAATGCTACCTAATGTTACGAACAGGCACTGTATTCTTCATAGCCCATCTTTGTACGCGTCTTTGTACCAACATGTCTTTGCTGAACAAAAGCCGAGCTCATGTAACCAGAAGTAATAATAATGAAGTTTTACTTATTTCGCATACTCTGATATTTAATTGACCATCGTTCGGAAGCTCTCTAGCTAATCGTAGGTTCTTGATTTTGTACATCCTTTAGCAGCAGTTCACCGGATAATTTTTATTTGAAGCCGATTTATGTACTACATATATATATATGCGTAAAGAAAGCATGATAAAATATGAACAAAATTGAACTTGACAAAACATTATTTGCGCAACAAGAATGAACAAAAAAAATAAGTGGGCACGGAGGCACGATGAGCGGAAGAACCAAAAGCTTACACACCTCTTTTTTCGTCCTGCAGTTCGTCGTTATCTTCGCGGCCGACGCGTTGGTGGTTGGCCTTCGGTATAACCTTCCACCCTTGGACGGAATTTGTGATGCCACCTCTGTTATGGACCCACACCTGCTGGCAACAGCTTACGTGGGCCTAACAGTGCGCATCGAGCACCACCTACAATTCCGCCAGTGCGCAGCTGAGGCGTCAACGTCATCACGCCTGTAAAGGATAAGACCAAGCATCGAACAGCATCTCTCCAGTGGGCACGGAGGCACGATGAACGGAAGAACCAAAGGCTTACACACCTCTTTTTTCGTCCTGCATGTTAGTTGCCTTTCGAAATTACCTTGTCGTAGCTTCAGATCAGATGATCCATTTACCATCATGCTTCCGTGCCCTGAAGCAGTCACATGACTTTTTTGCTCCTTGCTGCTCCTTCTTTGTGGGGATGTTGAAAGCAACACCGGCCCCGATAATCTTGCAGAAGATCTGCAAATGACGAAGGACTTGAATGAGCTCACAAACAGAATGGAATCAGCGCAAAAAACAATATTAGAAACAGTAGCTGCAGTAAGGCCACATCAGTCTGTTTCAGAAGCGATGTCCGAAATAAAGGACAGACTAGCGAAAGTTCAAAACCAAACTTCCGTTTTCGAGCAGTGGCAACAAGATGCGAAAGAGCTGCATGCCACTGTAGAGCACCTCAAAAAAGACACCAGTGCGTTTCACTCACGCCTTGATGACGCAGAAGATCGATCTCGAAGAAACAGTCTGATCTTTTATGGAATACCGGACACCGCAGACGAAACTTCATCAGAATCAGAAAACAAGATACTAAACCTGCTGAATAATACTTTGAAGATTGACATCACAGGTTATGACATAGGCCAGGCGCACAGAATTGGTCGCTTTGATCCGGCAAAAACTCGACCACCAGTAACTATATTTGAAACCTGTAAAACAAGGGAGCTCGTCTCTTGAAAGCGAGGTTTGTTAAAAAGCACGGACACAGCAATGAGTGAAGATTTCGGCCAAGCAACTCGTGACATAAGAGAGAGAGAGAAATAACTTTTATTTATATAGCCTGCAGATTGGTGGGGTAGCCCACCCCGCCTAGATGGCGGCTAGAAGCCCTTGAGCTCTAGTGGCATCCTCGGCCTGCTGGACGGCCAAAAGTTGGTCTTCGGGGTCTGAGCTGAGCAATATGGTCTCCCGCTGCTTCCGTTTCTTAATTTTTTGGCCCTGTCGTGGTGCCCTAGGGCAGGACCAGATAATGTGATCCCGGTCCGCCCTTTCTTGACAAAATTTACATTAGGCCGAGTAATTTACATTAGGCCTGGGTAATAATGATTATAAGTCATCGGATTTGGATACGTATTTGTTTGAAGGAGGCGCCATGCCACCGCCTGCTGCTTATTAAATGACGGGTGCGCGGGAGGCAAACGCACCCCCCACTCCCCATCTGTAATGGTTAGTTATCCCCCTGTAGCCAACCTTCCGGTCCCATGTCAGCCCCAGCCGCGGCGCCCCTGTGGCTCGGCTTGTGAGTCCTCGAGCCACGGTGTCGACCACCTCATTGCGGGTAGGGAGGAGTGCGCAGACGCCCAGATGATATGGACAACCCGCTGACCACAGAAGTTTGCCAGGATTCGCTGTGATTCCGGCGAAATCCACCCCTTTGCGTAATTTGGAATGGCGGTTTCAGAATCACTAACTATTATCGTGGCCAGTGTGGAAGCTATTGCAAGAGCAATGGCCGATTCCTCAGCCACCTCGGCTATGTTGGCTTTAATAGAGCCGCTGACATTAATATCACCTTCCGAGTTCACTGCAACGATAGACATATTCTGACTAGTCATGTACTCTATCGCGTCGACGTACACCACGTCCTGAGAGCGTTGGAATCTCCTCTGTATAGCCCTTGCACTTTCCTCCCGCCCTTCCCTATGGTATTCGGGATGCATGTTTTGGGGTAGCGGTGGGATAATAAGCTGCTTCCTTATGTCTTGCGGAATGTCTACTTTAGTGCCATACTGTGACGCGTATGCTACTCTAAGCTTGTTAAGTATGTGTCTGCCAGTAGGCATTTGTGTGAGTCTTTCATATTGCGCTATCGTATGGGCTTCTATGAGTTGTTCGAGTGTGTTGTGGACACCTAAGGCTAAGAGCCTCTAATTCGATGTGTTTATCGGCAAACTTATTGCTTGTTTGAATGAGCGTCTAATGATTCCTTCGAGTTTCGTCTTTTCTGCTACTAGGAGACTTAGGTAAGGGGTTACATACACTATGCGGCTAATGACGAATACCTGGATTAGTCATACCAGATTGTCCTTTTTAATCCCATAATGGCGATTAGCTATTCTCTTAAGTAGTCCCATTGTTTGTTGTGCGCTGTTTTCTAGTACTCTGACTGTTTCCGCGTTGTGACCGTTCGCTGATACGTGGAGTCCGAGGACTCTGATGCTGTCAACAATAGGTATTTGGTTGCCATTTACAAGGAGCGTGAAGTTTGGTTTATCCGTAGAACTCTTACGGCCCCTGCGTTTCGGTCGGTATATAAGCAATTCTAATTTTTTGTGGCGAGCATCTCATTCATTTATCCACGACATATTTCTCGACCGTATGTATGGCTCTTTGGAGAATTTCCTCTATCTGCCCATCACTTCCACCTGTTACCCAAAGGGTGATATCTCAGCGTACAGGCTATGCTGTAATCCTTCTATATATTCTAGTTCTGCTGGCAGGCCAATCATAGCTACATTGAAAAGAAAGGGAGATAAGACTGAACCTTGTGATGTGCCCCGGCTTCCGTGTTTTATCTCTTTTGATTTCACTTCACCTAATGTGATTTGCGCAATACGGTCAGAGAGAAAGTCTTTAACATAGGCATGGTTTCGTTGCCCCACTACAAGGCCTTCAAAGTTTTCTAAAATAGCCATGTGGGTGATATTGTCAAAGGCCTTCGTAAGATGAAGACCAAGGCTAGCTTTGGTATCCAGTGTTTGGGTTCCCGCGTCTATTATTTGGTGTTTCTTTGGCAACATAATATCTTGTGTAGAAAGTTTTGGTCTAAACCCTATCATGGTGTGCGGTAAAAGGCCATTATCGTCCATGTGATTAGTTAGACGCGTGAGGATGACGTCCTCTATGAGCTTGCCGGCACACGACGTTAACGATACAGGCATGAGATTCTCATTTTGAGGTTTCTTTCACTGCTTTGTAATCATTATAACGTTGGTGGTTTTCCATTGGCGTGGAATATTACCCTCTTCCCAGCAGTTGTTAATATACTTGGTGAGGGCCGAGATAGATTCATCATCGTGATTTCGCAGGATCTTGTTGGTGATTTCATCCGCGTCTGGCGTCGATTTCGTGTTGAGCCTGATGAGCTCCGCTCGAACTTCAGCCTTGGTTATGGCGCTGTCAAGATCCGGGTTTTCCTTACCAGTATACTGATGGTGTTGTTCTCAGGTTGTATTTCCTACGTATAGCCTTTGTAGTTCCTGTAAAAGTTCTTCTTCCGTGCCTTTGTATCTGTGAATTAATTTGTGCAGGCAGTGTCGTTGGGTGGACTTGCTGTTTTCCGAGTCTAAAAGGTAACGCAGAATATTCCAGGTTTTAGGTAGCCCGATCTGTCTCTCCATGGAGTTGTACGTGGCTTCCCAATTTTGACGGCTTAATCTGTTCGCATAGTCCTTTATTTCTTTATTGAGTGGGGCGATTTTCCTTCTCAGCTTTCTATTAAGTTTTTGCTGTTTCCAGCGTTTCTGCGTGCTGCTTTTTGCCTCCCACATATTTATTTATTTATTTATGATACCCTCAGGGCCAAAGGCATTACAGAGGGGAGTGGTGTTAATATACAAGCAAAACGTACAAGAAAAATACAATATTCGCTCATTATACAATGTTAGCTATATCATTGGAAAAATTACGTAAAATATTAGTACAATAACATGAAAAAACAACATTACAAATACCTTGTTTATACATTGTTGGCTAGAAGATTTCGGAAGTGATGGTTATCAGTGATAGATACGGTATCAGAAGGAAGGTGATTCCAATCGCGACTAGTCCTGGGCAAAAAGGAGTGAAAGAAATGCTTAGTGTTACAAATGTCAATACCAACTTTGTGGCTGTGATCGATGCGATGGGATCGGTAATGAGGCCTAGAGATATGTAGGAGTTTGCTGTCTGCCTCCTCTATCCCCGCTTTTTCCGGAGTAGTCTTGGCGGCTCGTTTCACACTTTGATGAAGTTTTTCAGTCCAGATCTCGATGTCGTGTATGACTTCATTTAGCTTGCAGCTCCCGGATTTTGTGCAATGAGTCCCATTCAACAATTCCTTATTTATTTTCCTGCATTTCTTTCTTTATGGGCATGCATGTACAGTTGTTACAGTGAAGTGATCACTACCCAGGTTTTCTTGTGTGTTTATCCATTTTGCATCGGATGTGGTCTTCGTAAAAGTTAGATCTGGTGTAGTGTCATTGCTCACGCTGTTTATCATTCTAGTGGGTGGCTGTGGATACGTTAGGAGAGTAAGACCCGCCTGCTGAGCGTCTACCCATAGATTACGACCCTTGACGTTCTGCAAACGGTATCCGCAAGCCGCGTGGGGTGCATTAAAGAGTCCTACAATTACCATTGCATTTCTTTCTGCTAAATTTAAGGATTTACGAAAAAGCGGGCCAAATTTCAGCTTGTGTCGAGGGCTACTGTATACATTTAAGATGAAAAGGCTTGCTTGTCCCTTGCGCGTGGGAATTATTTCAAAAAGAACGTGGTCTGTCGGTCACGCCAGTGTTGTTTTCTATGACCGTAAGGTTTCTATGTACGAGAGTTGTAACGGACGCCTTCTCGTCGGAAGCAGCGCATGCTTTGTAACAGGATAATTTAGCCAGTCCCCCCGTTTATTGCAGGTCGATGACGTCTGGGGCCTCCTTGCTACTTATGAACTGCTGCAAGTGTTCCCGTTTCCGGCGATACCCGCGACAGTTCCATCGTCATATTATGTATTTATTATGTGGAGCCATGTTTAATTGTTTGATTCTCCCTGGTAACTTTAGTGGTTTCTGTCACTACGGGTCGACGATATCGTGATACGATATGATGATATGGACTTGAGGCCCGCGGACGCGGGACCTGTAAGAACGACTCGTAATACAAGGAAAAAATAATAGCATATGGCAAATCAAAAAGCACGTTTTGCAAACTACGATATAAAAAACTGAGAATGTTGGATGGGAAATGCTACGCACATGATGAGGCCAATGACAGTATTTATGAAATGCGCACGCATACACGTGGCACCACTCTTCGTTCTGGCCGTACGTTACCGCCAAGTTATGGCCATCCGAGGGGAAGCGCCTTAAAAGATTGCGGGTGTTCAGCTATTTTTACTAACATTCGTAGTTTGGTTCCTAAGAAAGACGAATTATGCACTGTCATCAACGACTATAATGCTGACATTATTGTACTCACAGAAACATAGTTAAATAGCAAAATAACAAACCCCGAACTTTTGAGTGTGGGAACCAATATGCTGTTCCCAAAGTGACCGAACAGGTAGAATTGGTAGTGGCGTTCTGCTCGCCTTTAAAGAATGTATTAATTGTTTTTGTGGGACCAGTGATACAAATTTAGAGCTAATTTGTTGTTGTGTAACTATTAGTTTAAAAATAATCATAATAGGTGTATGCTACCAATCCCGATCAAGCGACTCATACTTTTGCGATGACTTATATGATTGCTTAAATAAGATTACCACGCGTTTCCCTGGAACTGAAATTATACTCGTAATTTTAATTTTCCCAACATTGTTTGGCCCAACATGCCAATCCCTTTTCTAATCCTTCATCGGCTGAGGCTAATCGGTTCATTTTCATTTGCTCTGGCTTTGGCTTATCGCAGATCGTCAGACTACCAATACGTGTAGCACAAAGATATCATCACTCCTGGAACTCATTCTAATGTCATCAACCGATAACGTTTCTGCGGTTACGCACATGCCCGGACTGAGCGATCATGATGTCTTGCATTTTACACTTAGAACAACACAACAAAAAATATACGGACAGCGGAAAAGGTTCCGAGATTATGAAAAAGCTAATGATCAAGCCATCAACAGATAACTGTGCATATTTCTAGATATCTTCATCTGCAACGCTCCGTGGAAGCTAACTGGTCTATTTTCAAAAATAAATCAGTGAGCTAATCACCAAACACGTGCCCCTTCGATCCGTCTATGCTAACAATAAAGAACCATGGTACATCGCATATCTGAATCGGTTATTGAAAAAGAAAAAAAAAACTTTTATTCCTTACAGAGAAACACTCCTCAAAACAGACACATTGACTAACATATAAAAACGCATATCTTAGGGCCCTAAGGTCAGCTAAATTTTCATTCCTTAATTGTACACTTCCAAATTTATTGAAGACCAATCCAAAGCGCTTCTGGGAAACCATACGAGGAAATAGCCATAAAACTAGAATATCATTGCTGACAAGTTCTTGAGACCCAGTACCTGACCTATTGTGTTCTACTGTGCTTAACAATACGTTCACTCAGTCATTCTCATCAACTCAGATCCCTGATCCGATGCCTGAGATAAATTCAACTAATTGCCACTTCATGGATCCCATTGTTTTCGACTTAACTGCTATCAAAGCCATAATACAGAAATCAAAACCTAAAGCATCATGTGGACATGTGGGGTAGACGAAATTAATACTAAATTCTTACAAAACACAGTGGAACATTGTTCAATCATTCTAGAATGTATTTACTCACAATCTTACAACTCTGGCACCTTACCATCTGATTCGAAAATTGGCAAAGTAATCCCCATTCACAAAACTGGAGCAACCCATGATCCACAGAACTATAGAGCTATTTCACTCACATTTGTACCATGTAAAGTTATGGAGCACATAATATACACGCATCTAGTTAATTTTCTGGAATATAGCAACTTCACAGTTATGCAGCATGGATGCCGTAAAACTTCTCCTGTGACACTCAGCATATCCTCTACGCTAATGGCCTACATGGCAATTTAGATTCTGGTTTTTCAACAAACTGCATATTTCTTGACTTTTCTAAAGCATTTGATAAAGTGAACCATGCATTGCTTCTTTATAAATTAAACGTTCTAAACGTAGACTCTTCCGTCATTAATTGGATTCGCGCGTTTCTGACATCACGTGTTCAATTTGTAACCACTAATAACGCTAACTCACCTTTAGCTCCAGTTGACTATGGTGTCCCGCAAGGATCCGTGCTCGGTCCTTTATTATTCCTAATTTATATTAATGACTTGCCCACTCACGTTTCCTCGAACATTTGTCTATTTGCGGATGACTGCGTCTTGTATCCTAAGATAACTAATTCCTCAGATATTCTAGCGATTCAGGAGGATATCAATAACATAAATGAGTGGTGTCGTATGTGGCGCATGGAATTAAACATTAAAAAGTGTGAGAGTATGAGGATTTCTCGTACTAACGTGATCTGCCCACTTATACGCTAAATAACGTCCCACTAAAATGTGTAACGCCATACCGATACTTGGGGGTTCACATTGCCAGCAATCTATCCTGGAAAATTCATAATGATCACGTAACATCTAAGACCACTCGTACACTGGGATACTTTCGTCGGAAATTTTCTCTAGCACTATCGTCGCTAAAACGCTTATTGTACACAACTCACATTCGTCACATTCGTACACAACTCACAAAACTCAGTACGCATCATCAGTATGGGACCCTGGTCATAACGCCCTCATACAGTCTCTAGAGGTAATACAGAATCACTCAGCACATTGCATTCTCACCAACAACTAAAGAACTGCTAGTTTCACTAACATGAAAGCTCTCCTACACCACCCGCTGTTATCAACCCGCAGAAAACTATCTCGCTTATGTCTTTTCCATAAAGTACACTACCACAACGCACATTTACGTTCTATCTTTGTTCAACCGCCACCATACATTTCATTTCGCATTGACCACAGCCAAAAGCTAAACATTCCGCACTGCAACATCATCGGCTTTTCATATTCGTTTCATTCCAAAACGAGCGAAGATTGAAATAACTTACCCGCCTTACTTACAAGCATAACTGACACCAATAACTTTAAAACCACACTTCAAAGTTTCATGTTATAAATTAATGTTGCGTTTGCTTGTTCTGCATACTAACTGCTCTTATGCCATAATTTTAAATTATGACTTGTATTTTTATATGGTACGTTCTTTTCTTTCTTTCTTCTTTTGTTACGCCATGCATTTTTGCCATGCTTTCCAAGTTTCTATTTATCATTCTTACTACCTTGTATACCATGTAATGCGGTGTTTTTGCCATCTTGTTGCCTTCCTTCCTCATTTTTCCTTGTTCCTCTTTATTAATTGTTGACTTCCACGTCTTTAGCTTTGACGCTTTCTTCGAAAGTTTTTGCTTCTTTGTACTTATAAATTTTTTCTATAATCAACTATTGTGTGATTTGCCTGTGTATTTAGCTTGCCCCTCCCCTCTGCAATTTACAACCGTACCTTGAGGGTATAAATAAATAAATAAATAAATAAATAAATAAATAAATAAATAAATAAATAAATAAATAAATAAATAAATTGAGTCTGTGGATGAGCAGCTTTTCCTTTGAATTAGGCGCGTGAGCCCGGGTGGTTGTATATTTTAAGCCGTAGAGGTTCATTCATCGGAACATCTACTGAATAGCACTCTTCTACTGGGAGTGCTCATCCAGTTTTTATGTCATGTGCCGGCTGTTCTCGCCGAGCATATCTCCAGCATTGTGGGCGAAACAGAAAATATTGCCTGAAGTATACTTCTACGTGCACGGGCAAGAATGGAAGCTTTCCTGCGTGCAACAACTAGTTCAGCAGGTCTCACAAACACGTTCCGCGCCAACAGGGAGCAACGTAGAGCGTGCGTTAAGTGAAGCAGCGGCTGCATTATGCCAAGTTCGTACTGCGTCCACCACGCTTACAGCATCTTTGAGTCGCGCTGCTCACGTGAGACAGCACGCGCAAGACGTGCAAGAGAATAGCATTCTTGAAAAGAGGCCAGTCGTTTTCTTCGTTTTTTTTTTTGACGCCATGTTTTTAGTTATTCGAGCCACGGACATGTTCAGAGCTTGCCACTCATTAAATCATGCGCTGTAAAAAAAAAGAAATATGTCTTTCAAGCAGAACCAGATGAGAAGTTGTATTATGGAAAATTGCCTCCACTAAGCTTGCATGCAGGACATCGGTAGAGACATCGCAACAGAAAAAGAGGCATAACTGGAAGCGCAAAATAACAAGTGGCCATATAAAGAAAGCTAGGCGGGTCTCGCAATGAAGGCTTCTCCATGGATGTTCTTTCTTTCTTTCTTTCTTTCTTTCTTTCTTTCTTTCTTTCTTTCTTTCTTTCTTTCTTTCTTTCTTTCTTTCTTTCTTTCTTTCTTTCTTTCTTTCTTTCTTTCTTTCTTTCTTCCTTTCTTTCTTTCTTTCTTTCTTTCTTTCTCTCCTTCTTTCTTTCTTTCTTTCTTTCTCTCTCTCTTTCTTTCTTTCTTTTTTTCTTTCTTTCTCATAACTAAGTCTCTCCCACATCGACCGCTACAAGCGATGAGGGGCACCAATTACATTTAGTTAATGACATTCATGCAGTAACAATCAAAGGTGGTCACCTAAATAGCCAAAAAGCAGGGACTGCCATCGACGGATGTTCATCAAATATATTGGCTATGGATAATGTTCTCTTTCGAGATTCTGAGCAGTGAAGGGTAGGACAGAATTGGCCATCCCGACAAGACAAACGCAGTGGCCTACACTAATGAGCGCGCTGTCCAAGCATAAGCCTAGGCGGCGGATAAAAGCGATGCAGTTTCACCAACGACCACATGATCTGAACCTTCGGAAGCCTCAAAGGTCTCTATATAAACACGTGTATTTCAAAGGTAGTTATATCATGAGAAGCCAACAAACACTGACATCAAGCACAACATAGAGGACATTACTTGTGCTTAATAAATGAAGTAAAGTAACGATAAATTAATGGAATATAAACTGGATGAAAAAACAACTTGCCGCAGGTGGGGACCGAACCCACAATGTGAACCCACAACCTTCGCGAAATGCGAAGGTTGTGGGTTCGGTTCCCACCTGCGGCAAGTTGTTTCTTCATCCACTTTAATTTCCATTAATTTATCGTTACTTTACTTCATTTATTAAGCACAAGTTCTTTTCGCCTATGTTGTGCTTGGTGTCAGTGCTTGTTGGCTTCTCATGATATGACTTATAAAAGTCGGGCCCCTCGGTTAAACCCCTTTCTTCTCACAGGTAGTTAGTGTTTTGTGATGCACATGCCCCGAAACCCTTGTTATGTCTCTCCACTGCTTTCTACCGCGTAAAACCCCGGCGCCCTGTCGCTTTTATGAGTGACGTCATTCATGGCGGAGGTGCGGGAAAGGCCAACCAGCGAGCGCTCTCTTCTCCTCTGACTCCGGCATTCGCTGCCCTTTCCCTCGGGCGAAATACGCAGGTGCCGGTGCCCTACCATGCAAAATCGTGTTTAGAGCGCGAAGGTTAAACGTGGACGTAGACAAGACGCAGGCCCGTATACCGAAAAACTATTCTCATTCTTCCTTTATACCAGTCTCTAGACGTCAAATTTACGTAACCACCGACGTAACCAACAGACGGCAGGGGCGTAGCCAGGGGGGGGGGCTTATGGGGCTTCAGCCCCCCCCGAAATGTTTTCGTGCTGTCCATGCACCGCCGACCATAGTGACCTCCGGCGCCGGAAATCACTCTGGATTTTGTCTAGAATGTCTTTTTGACGCTCGAAAAGACATTTAACCGCGAAGATTGCAAACTCGGGCTGGATTTCGTGGCAACGCCCATACACAGGTAGTCACATAACGCCAAGCAGTCCCATCCGAGCACAAAGTTTCGAGGGCGCTTTGATGGTGAGCGGGCTCGCCGCGGCATCTCACTGAGGCCACGGAATCTGTGGAGCGCATGGATATCAATTGCGAAACTTTATGGGTATAAATCTCATAAGCTCTTTATGTGAAAGGTGCATTGACATTTCCAAAGTTGTGCTTTAGATTTTCAATTGCGGAACTTTGTGGGTTTAATGTTGTTATAAACATTTGACGCCAAATGTCTATTGACTTTTCTAAAGTCTTACATCGTAACATACAACGAGACAAGCCAAATCAACACACTAGCAGATGAGTTGACAAACAGGCAGCGAGGTCCAATGAGACGAAGCGTTGGGGTGGTTCATTTGTGCCGTCATGTCACATCAAAAAATATAAACATTTTTTTTAACCTACGCCAGAACATCCATGTCAAGACACTCAAGCCAGCCAAAGTAAATACCTTCTTATTTATTTTTTCTACTTTGACTTTTATTCGCGAGGACACATTGAGCCTCTTCGATTTTTTTTTTGTTCTCGCTACCCTAACCGCGGGCTGCCAGAGCCAACCAGAGCGCATACGTTTTTCTCGTATGGCCCCGACCACCGTGCGGTACACTTTGGTGCGCATTCGGTTTGCTCTGGCCGAGTGGATTTTCACCGGACAGAGTTTTGGACGTTTTCTGGCTAGCAGACGAGAAAAAAAAAAAATGGTCGCTCGCCGCCATCACTGTGGGGACTCGAAGGATTGCAGCGCATTCCTTGAGCGGAACCTTTCCGGAAAGTCTTCTTTCGCCGCTGTAGGATACTGAGCAGTATGCGTATGGTTCTCAGTGGACCAAGCGTCTCATCTTTTCTTCGGTATTCCTTCCGTAGCCCCATTAGGTGCCCGAAGTAGGCATTAGATTCTGGCGAAGATACTTTCCTATGCGTTTCTTTTTCCTTTCGGTGCCTCCGCCTCACAGAAAAAAAAAATACATTGTTGCGGCGCAGCGAATTGTGGCATGGCGAAAGTTCGATTTTGATACTTCTTTTGCGGAAAGTAATGGGCGACGGGACGCTTCAGTTGCCGGATACGTTTATTATATTATTGCGAAAGCAATTATATGGACACTCCAGGCGCATTCCTGCCATCGCCCTCATGTTTCGTATAAAGTCCAAGGGTGATAACATCGTGACCACGCGCTGCATGCTGTATGTGCGAGTGAAAGCGTAGGAGGGGAGGTGGAATAGGTGAGCCGACGATGGTGGCTCAGTCTTGTGTGCGCAAAGGAGAAAAGCGGGGAGCAAGCGCGCCGACTTCCGTCGCGCGCAATACATCGGGGGGAGTGGATGGAATGGGGGCGGAATCTAGGATTCTGTGAATCTATGATTCTGCAACATGTTTATTTGCCTTGTTTGACGCATTATATACAGTTACTTCTTTATTACAGTATTATGTACGCATTATACAGTTATTACAGTTATACAGTTATTAGACGCATTATATACAGTTAACTTATACAGTCACATACATAGACTCATTGGAGACTTATACGTATACTTAAATATCTTGTTGCGAGGTTTTGTGTATACATGCAGTGAACTTTGTTTCCAGTGACACTTTTTTGTCCTTTATCAAGCAGTATTTTCGCATTTGCGTATCCCATTGTATCTTTGCATTTATAATGTACGAGGGTGAGTCAAATGAAAGTGAGCCTACCCTAACCGCGCAATAATGGTTCGGCTCATTATCTGCGAGGCATGCG
Organism: Dermacentor albipictus; assembly: GCF_038994185.2. Taxonomy (NCBI): domain Eukaryota; kingdom Metazoa; phylum Arthropoda; class Arachnida; order Ixodida; family Ixodidae; genus Dermacentor; species Dermacentor albipictus. Next base: position 92,550,092 of record NC_091823.1, read on the forward strand.
CGTAGGAGAACGGCATGTCTCATGCCGTTCTCATGACATGACGGCATGTCTCATGGTTGGATATGGTTGCGTCACATAATGGACACTTCAAAAGTTGAACAACCAAGGACAACATATGTTGTCCTTGGTGTCAGTGTTTGTTGGATTCTTATGATATGACTAATAAAAATCGGGCCCCTCGGTTAACCCCCTTTCTTCTCGTTATTACATAACGAGGGTCTCGAATCCGGCGACATTGATGCCTTCAGGTAGCATATGTGGGTTTATTGACCAGTTGCTTTCACCCTAAAAAGATCACGTTCTCGTGACGCCTGCGGCAAAAATGACGTTCCACGTCCGCCGCCAAGGTCTGTGAGTGGTGGCACTGGCTAACACTCCCAGGGTTCTACTAGGACACATAAATACCCAAGAAAGTGGATGGGAAAACGGCGCCGCGGTAGCTCAATTGGTAGAGCATCGCACGCGAAATGCGAAGGTTGTGGGTTCGGTTCCCACCTATGGCAAGTTGTTTTTTCATCCACTTTAATTTCCATTAGTTTATCGTTTCTTTATTCCATTTATTAAGCACAAGTAATTTCCACTATGTTGTCCTTGGTGTCAGTGTTTGTTGGATTCTTATGATATGACTAAATATATATATATATATATATATATATATATATATATATATATATATATATATATATATATATATATATATATATATATATATATATATATATATATATATATAGTGTCGGGCCCTTGGCCCTCTCTGCGGCGCGCACGGGGGAAGCCTTTGAATCGCGCGCCACAACGGCACTCGTCGCATGGAGCATGCGCATCGATCGCGGTAGCGTGAGAACTCGCGCGGGGACTGCCGGGAAGGCGGCTGCCCGATAAGAAGGCAGCGGAGACGGCACTCGGGGCTTTTTGCGGGGCGCGGGCTTGGGGAGGCGCTGGTGGGGCGTGGCCCGTCTAGGTTTCTTTTACCGAGCGTGCTGCAGAGCAGGGGGAAAAGCGTCTTTGCATTGTGTCTGCATGAAAGAGTGTTGTTGTTCTTGTTGTTCGCTTTTGGGACTGTCTGCGCGCCTGGTTCGGTGCTTGCTTGCTTTCTGCGCTTTATGCATTCGGTTATCGCCCGAAAGATTGTGTTGGTTGATGGTTGGTAGCGGCCGTTCTTTCGTCGCTCCCTTTCGCTTGTATATTTTGTTGCCTCGCTGTTTTGCTGCTTGCCTCTTTGCTTTTGCTGCTTTTTGCTGCTTTGCTTCTTTGCTGCCTGCTTCCTTGCCTTGTTGTTTTCTGCTATTGGCCGCGAGGCTGCGGTAATTTTGAGTGTTACATTCTATCGTAAATTAAAGCGGTTTTTGTTACTTGCGCCTTTGGTCCTTTGTCGTGCTGGTCGCGGCTCGCGGACCCCCTGAGCGAAGGCCGAGGGGGCTTCATCTGGCGCCCAACGTGGTTTTCTTCTTTCTCGTTGTTTTTCTGTTTGTTCTGGAGTACGCTTCCGCACCGCAGGGACCACGAGCACGGGAACGAGGGAACCGCCCCCATCTCGAGGCAGCTGGAACTCGCCCCCTAGGCCTACTTGTTTCGCTCCGACATCGGGTCCCACAGCTGCTGCATCTGTACCCAACCCCTCTGACCGGCGTAAGCTCACTGAACGTTTATTCGACCTCCCGCTTTCCTTGCGCCCCGCTATTCCGCGCCATCCTGCTTCCGCAGAACCGCTTGACCATTCCGTCGGACCGCTTTGCCCGCCCAATTTGAACACCAAAGATGCACCGCCGGCATTTTAATGCACCTACGTTCGGGTAAACTCAAGAAGAGCGCGGTTGAAAATCATCCTCGCAAACCCATTACTACAATGCCTGATAAGGACCAGGGTGCGCCCGCACAAGATATGTGCAACATTATTGCCCAGCTGACCGCGCTGCTCGAGCATCAGACAAACGTAACTCCAGCAGCCAGTTTCCATTTGCAGCTCGCTGTGCCTACATATGAAGGGCACACAGATACGAAATCGGTGGCGGACTTCCTTCAGGAAATGGAAGATTACCGCAATGCGCAAGCCATTACGGATGACGTTCTTCTTCAGCGCGTTTTGCCCGTCGCCCTGACTGGGTCCGCCGCCCGCTGGCGTCGTCGCCAGTCATTCCAAAGTTGGGCGCACTTCGAGCAGCTACTGCGAGCAGAATTCCTCCCCGCCGACTACGTTGTCCGCATGAAAGACGAGCTTCGCGCCCGTAGTCAGGCGGAGGAGGAAAGCCTCCTAGAATACATACGGTCCTTTCAGGAGCTTTACGAGCGCGCAGATCCTTCAGCACCCGAAACGGAAAGAGTCACCCGGGCAATCCGGCAAGCTCACCCACGCTTCCAGGCTTATCTAAGGAGCCGCACCTTCTCTTCGCTTGACGATCTCGCTAAAGCGGCGTCCGATATTCAGGCGGCGATGTTGGCAGAGCTAACTTACCAGCCTCCACCCCCGCCTCAAGCCTCCCTCGAGCCGTCTTGCGCGTGGCAAGGTTCTCAGATTGCAAGCCCGGGGAATATGGTACCGCCTCCAAGGGCGCTGGACCCATTCACTCACCGCACCTTTGCCACCCAGGTACCTTTCCGGCCTCCGGTCGCGGAACCTGCCACAACGTTGCGAGGCACTCGGGGCCGCAGCAGGCCTGTAGTGGCTGCCGCCCAATCAGGCGCAGCAGATACACGCAGGAGCATTCCAGTCTGCTTCCAGTGTGGAGGACGAGGCCACTACAGGAGCCAGTGCCCGAGCCCCCCTGGCTCCTGCCAGCAGGGAAACGACGAGGGCCGGCGGTGGTGAGCAGCTCCCAGTCGCCGGCCAACGACCTACCGCGCCCCGACGTCCCCTCGGCACATGCAGACTACGCGGCCGTCAAGCACCAAGCGGGGGCAGGCGTTTCCAAGACTACGAAAAGCCGGGTGTTTTGGCCGTCTCACCATCCTGCTGCCACGGCGTTGAGCCGAGGACAACCTCGGCAGCGAGGAGGGGGAAAGAAACGGCTCCTCACACTCGAATCACCACCGGCATCAACGGTAGTAGGTGTACCGGAAAGGTGTCGCCCCCCCAGATCGAAGGCCCAGGATCTTGGACAAATGGTGAGGGCTTTGCCATCCACGTTCAGTCTTCTTGACGCCCAGATTGAGAAAACACCATTGGTGGTGGTCAGAATGGCCGGAATAGAAGTACCTGCTATTTTAGACACCGGCTCTGCTGTTTCCGTTTTCGGCGATCGTGTCAAAAGCGCCTGCGAGACGAAACGTCTACAGTTACGAAGTGTAAACACGACCCTTCGCATGGCATCCGCTCACGTTGCGTCCGCTACGTCAGCAGCCCGGTTAACGGTTACCATGAATGATAAAAAATTCCGACAACGCTTCCTACACCTTCCAGGACTTTCTTGTCCGGTGATTTTGGGCCGTAACTTCATAGCCAAAGCAGGAATCGTTCTCGATCTCTCTAAAGGCACCTACCAATACGGCATGCATGCACATCCACTCGAGTTCATGACTAAGCCAAGAGACCCACAGTCAAATCAGTTTACCGCCAATATCTCTGCGGTCTCCGAGACTGGTAGTGGTATCCTCACTGTTCTGAAGTCTTTCACAGGATCTCCGGCGGGGAAGACCAAAATCGAGACAGCACTTAAACCATTTGCCGAAATGTTCACGGAAGCTCCTGGCAGCGTTAAAGTGCTGACTCATAGGATAGACACCGGATGCGCCCGCCCAATTCGTTTGAACCCGCGGCCCCTGAGCATCCACAAGCGAGCACTTCTTGATAGTGCGCTAGACGAAATGATCGCTACCGGTGCAGTAAGACCGTCTAAGAGCCCTTGGGCGTTCCCGGTTGTACTAGCACCTAAGAAAGATGGCACGGCGCGGTTGTGTGTCGACTACCGTCGGTTGAACGCTGTCACAGTTCGAGACTCGTACCCCTTCCCATCAATCGATTCAGTGATGTATTCACTTGGGTCCGCTAAGTTCTTTACTACTTTAGACTGCAGCAGGGGCTTCCTGCAAATTCCGATCGCCCCCTGTGATATTGCAAAGACTGCATTCACTTGCCATCGGGGACTGTTCGAATTCGTCCGATTGCCTTTTGGTTTGTGCAATTCACCGGCAACCTTTCAGCGTGTAATAGATATTGTGCTTCAAGACGCCAAATTCAATTATGCGATGGCTTACATGGATGACGTGGTAGTGTTCTCGAATACCCTGGAGGAGCATCTCCTGCACCTAACCACCGTTTTACAACGAATGCAGGCCGCAGGCATCACCATTAACCCGCGGAAGGTTCAACTGGTTTCGACCAGAATAAACCTCCTAGGTTTCATTGTCGAGCAAGGCACATTCCGGCCTGACGAGGAGAAACTCCGGGCCATACTGCAGCTTCCACCACCAACAGACGTCAAGAGCCTGCAGCGGTATTTGGGCAGGGTGGGCTTCTACCGCCACTTTATCCCCAACTGCGCTGACCTGGCAAGACCTCTCCACCAGCTCCTACGGAAAGGTGCCAGTTGGCAGTGGACTGACGTGGAGCAGGGATCATTTCGGGCTCTGTCGTCGGCTATCGCCGATACCGCACGTCTGCTGCTTCCCGACCTCAACCTGCCATTCACCGTGCAGACCGATGCAAGTGAGTATGGCATCGGCGCAGTCTTGCTTCAGAAGCACCAAGGAAAGCTTCACCCTCTGGCTTTTGCAAGTCGCACTCTCACAGGAGCAGAGCGGAACTATACCGTAACAGAGAAAGAGTGCCTAGCAATTGTATTTGCACTAAAGAAATTTGACATGTATCTGGATGGGGCTGACTTTACTATTCAGACTGACCACCAGGCCCTGACGTGGCTGTCAAAGCTACAAAACCCAGCCGGCCGTTTAGCCCGCTGGGCCCTCTCTCTTCAGAAGTATAATTACAGAGTAGAATACAGGAAAGGCACCTTCAACAAGGTAGCTGACGCCCTATCCCAAGCACCACTCTCCGGGGATGGCGAGCCGGCACCCGAAGTCCTGGCTGTGGCAGTGCCTGTGGACGCCTGGGGGACAGTGATCTCCCGCCAGCAGCTACTCGACGCCCAGCTATGCGACGACCAGTGCAACTTGATACGCAAGGGACTGGACGGCGCCAACCCTGCCGGTAGCGGCAACCACGACTGCTACATGCAAGCAGACGATGGCCTGCTCTTGCGGTATATACCTGCTGCCGATACGGATTGCGGTGAGTCCCCATTCCGCGTCGTTGTGCCTAGGAAGCTGCGCAAGCCTTTTCTAGAGTACTTTCATGACACCCGGCTCGCCGGTCATAGCGACGGCAAGAAAACATTCGAAAAGTTGTGTCGCGTCGCGACATGGCCGCACATGAGAAAGGATGTATTCAGATACGTTCGCACATGTCCTACCTGCCAGACCGTGAAACCGAGGGGAGGGAAGCCACCGGGCTTCATGCAACCAGTTGAGAGTCGATACCCATGGGAAATTGTGGCATGTGATGTTATGGGCCCATACCCCAGGTCAGCTAAAGGGAATCGATACTTGTTAGTGGTTACTGACCATTTCTCCAAATGGGTAGAGCTGTACCCGCTACGCAAGCTGGATTCTAAGATAATCTGGGATAGGTTGTTGGAAGCATTCACCCGTTTCGGTTTCCCAGCGCAGCTTATCACGGACAATGCCACGTATTTCACAGGCAGGATATTCGTGGACACCTGCAAAGCTCTTGGCGTGCAGCACAAAAGGACGACACCATACCACCCTCAAGCCAACATCACGGAGCGTGTCAACAGAAACCTTAAGACAATGCTGGTGGCTTTCACCGAGCGGCACAAGGACTGGGACGTTCGTATCCAGGAGATGGCTTTCGCCACAAGGACCACAGTAAACCGGTCGACAGGGTTTACGCCAGCGGCTATTCTTCTCGGTCGCGAGCTCAGTTTTCCTATTGAGCATGCATTCACCAACGGCTCTGAATTGCCAACTTGCAATTACTCCACGTTCGCACAAAATCTTTCCAGCCGCCTGGCCCACACTCTGAAGGAGGCCAGGGAAAACTTGGACCTTGCCCGCCTGGAACATGGCAACCAATACAACAAAGGCAGGCGGCCCCTGGAGTTCGCGGTCGGCGACGAAGTGCTCCGCCGAACGCACCCACTCAGCGATGCTGCAAAAGGGTTTGCTGCTTCCCTCTCGCCTAGATGGGATGGCCCTTACGTGATCACGAAACGTATTTCTAGCTTGGTGTACCTACTGCGGGAAAAACATGGCAGCAGAGTAGTAGGGCCCGTCAGCTTGCACGACCTCAAAGCGTACTACGAGCGCCCATCAGACAGCTAACCGTGCTTCCGTCATTATACGAGTCCAGCAGTTAACGCGGCTGTGTCCTACATCCGGTATCTGTTAATCGCGACGTTTTTACATCTGCTGTCCTTGTAGATATCCTCGCCTTACGCAGAATGCCACGCTACCACTCCAACGGGTGTCACCAGCCTGGCTGCCACGGCGGCCCATCGCAACATCACCTACGTCGTCGGTCTCTCACCCAGGCGACCGATGTGCACTAGCGTCGGTTGGGCGAAAAGTGCATTGTCTCTGAAAGAGCGCACGCCTTCAGCGCATGCCAATTGGAGCCGTCACGTGCAGCTCCGAACGACGCCAGACAGCATTCCAGCCCATCGCGTGCCAACTGCCCCGAACATTTTGCTTCGCAACAGCCGTGATATACTCGACTAGGACGATGCATGGTGCTGTTGGACACAGCGTTGGACACAGCGTTGGACATAGTGTTGTTGCATAGTGTTGTTGCATAGTGTTGTTGCATAGTGTTGTTGCATAGTGTTGTTGCATAGTGTTGTTGCATAGTGTTGTTGCATAGTGTTGTTGCATAGTGTTGTTGCAAAGTGTTGTTGCAAAGTGTTGTTGCAAAGTGTTGTTGCAAAGTGTTGTTGCAAAGTGTTGTTGCAAAGTGTTGTTGCAAAGTGTTGTTGCAAAGTGTTGTTGCAAAGTGTTGTTGCAAAGTGTTGTTGCAAAGTGTTGTTGCAAAGTGTAGTTGCAAAGTGTAGTTGCAAAATGTAGTTGTATAGTGTTGTTGCAAAGTGTAGTTGTAGTTGTATAGTGTAGTTGTATAGTGTAGTTGTATAGTGTAGTTGTATAGTGTAGTTGTATAGTGTAGTTGTATAGTGTAGTTGCATAGTGCTGTTGGACACCCAGGTGGGTGTCCGGTCTTGTACGGGGGGGAGTGTCGGGCCCTTGGTCCTCTCTGCAGCGCGCACGGGGGAAGCCTTTGAATCGCGCGCCACAACGGCACTCGTCGCATGGAGCATGCGCATCGATCGCGGTAACGTGAGAACTCGCGCGGGGACTGCCGGGAAGGCGGCTGCCCGATAAGAAGGCAGCGGAGACGGCACTCGGGGCTTTTTGCGGGGCGCGGGCTTGGGGAGGCGCTGGTGGGGCGTGGCCCGTCTAGGTTTCTTTTACCGAGCGTGCTGCAGAGCAGGGGGAAAAGCGTCTTTGCATTGTGTCTGCATGAAAGAGTGTTGTTGTTCTTGTTGTTCGCTTTTGGGACTGTCTGCGCGCCTGGTTCGGTGCTTGCTTGCTTTCTGCGCTTTATGCATTCGGTTATCGCCCGAAATATTGTGTTGGTTGATGGTTGGTAGCGGCCGTTCTTTCGTCGCTCCCTTTCGCTTGTATATTTTGTTGCCTCGCTGTTTTGCTGCTTGCCTCTTTGCTTTTGCTGCTTTTTGCTGCTTTGCTTCTTTGCTGCCTGCTTCCTTGCCTTGTTGTTTTCTGCTATTGGCCGCGAGGCTGCGGTAATTTTGAGTGTTACATTCTATCGTAAATTAAAGCGGTTTTTGTTCCTTGCGCCTTTGGTCCTTTGTCGTGCTGGTCGCGGCTCGCGGACCCCCTGAGCGAAGGCCGAGGGGCCTTCAATATATATATATATATATATATATATATTGGGCCAGTGGCGTAGCCCCCCCCCCCCCCCCCCCGAACAAAATTTCTGGCTACGCCACTGACAGACGGGGACCCACAGCGTTGTTTGAAAAGCCTAATCAAACGCTTTCCTGGTTTATAAGGCGTCACTGTTGTTTGCTTTCAAATTGAATGGCATTGCTTACACTAAGAGGTATTTTCTATCCAATTACATGACAAGAGGAGAAGAGCGCACTGTGATGGAGAGGCTTTTGGCGGGGCCGAGCTACCGCAGTGAAAGTAGATAACTGAATGAGTGAATGGTGCCGGCGTCTGCCATTGGTGTGCTTGCCCTTGCTTAGCTTGCGGCAGCTGGTTGAAAATTGCAGTGGCGTGGGGTGGAAAGTTCTGTGGATGGAAAGGGCTCCTCAACTAAGAAGAATTGGTAGAGTGATTTTGTACACGCGCTGAAAGGGTTGAGCAACGTTCTTCTAGATTCAATCTCCATGGCACCTTCCGAGAGCAATCGACAGGCCGCCATCTGCTATTTCTTTTGTAAACGGGGCAGTCTCCCGCTATTGCGGAAAAAAGATCAGCTTTCTTCGCCATATTAATCCATCCTTAATCAACGCGCGTCACTTTAAAATGGCGATTTTCGCGGTTTTGTGACGCCGCGTCGAGGATATGCGAAGTTGGCGCAGTGCGGCAAAAAGTTTCGCCAGTAGTGGGTCACACGGAAAAAAAAATTTGAACCGAAAATAAGTTTCTGTTAATCAGTATGCACATTTTATCAAATGATGGGGAAGTTTTCGCAATTCCCACGACATCGCATAATCGACGAAAAATGATTTCGACAAGCACGACAGGTTAGTAGTAGAAATGCCATAAAAACACATTGAAATAACTTGACATCAAAGCACTGGAGAAGAAGCGCTGACTGCCAACTGATATTCTGTTATCAATGCATCAAATTTTTACGTGGTTGTGAAAGCAGCTATCTGAAAAATCTGAAGTGCTGAAGACGAAAGCAAGTAAAACAGACGACTGTGTATGAAAAAAAAGTTACCGAAGTAGAAGAAATCAAGAGGTACGAAAGGAAATGTAAACTTGCATCACAAATGCCAGCCACATTTGAAAAGCTCCGGCTGAACTTGAAAATAGGCCCATGACGTTTTCAAATGTCTTGTAGGGCGTGATCACTTCCTTGGCTCACACGTGCTTTTTTTCTATTACACAACTTTCTTGGAAATATTTTAATAGCTTATCTTCCTCTCACTAAACCACGACTAACCAAACAGATATTCGAATGACATGGACAATGGCAGCTTAGATTTTCTTCCCAGCGTTTTGTTTGCTTATAATTTCTTCAGCGTTTTCCATTCGTCTGTCCTTACATTTACTGCGTTACATATTTATGTATTATTAGTGTTTATGTCTTCTTACAAAACAGTGTTGTTCTCAGAAGGACACTTCTTGATTTTACTTTTTAGCGGTGACACGAAATAAACGGAAATCACGAAGTTCGCGCCTTCTTTTTCCCCTTTTCAGGAAGGAACTGGGAGACAGGGACGACATCTTAAATTGAATTTCGGAGAGAAAGTCGCTCCGAGTTCAACCGGCAGCCCACATCGATGCACAGAACGGATGATAACACCCGACGGCTTCAACTGTTCCTATGGAAACCTCGAAACTCGTTTCTAGCTGATTTCTACTTCTCATTGTTATGTCTTTATCAGAGATTTGTTCAACTATAGCTTTCCTTGTTTGACCTCTTCCCGGTTTGTCTTTCACTTATCGACAAACCGTATATGGCTGCGTACTAGTTTATTGTCTTTTTTTGTCTTTTTCTTGCGCCCTGTCTCTCCTCTCTTATTTCTTTTGAGGCGTCGTGCTTTCTTTTTTTTTTTGTTCCCAGTGTTCTGAAGCTCCCACCTTGCATTCGGCAAACCGACAGAACCAATGGCTACTCTATGACGACGTGGACAGCAGCAGGCAAAGTGGAATGCGAAGTTTTGCATGCCGGTTCAGTGAAAAAACGTCGGCCAGGTGATACTATAGTTTGCAAAGCCCACAATCACAGAAAAGAAAAGTAAATGCAAGCGTGCAAACAATGGCAGCAAGGACTTGACGGCTTCTAAACATGCTGCGATTGCTGATTGCGGAGGACCTGCACAATTAGTAATCACAAATTCTGTGTGCCATTGAGAGTGCGCCACTCTACAATGACGAGAAAAAGCGCCTTTAAATTTATCCAACACAGAGCGGAATCGCAAACAGGCCTAAAGGTCCCTAAAAAAAATAGAAGCAACGCAACGTTTTAACAGGCTTCGCGACAACTGTACTGGTTAATATCGCTTGACAATGAACGTATTTCACGCCAACTCTTAAGCAAGCTGCACCATGAATGGACTGGATAGGTGGCGTTCTTCAATAAATCTCTCGCAAACTTCGGTAAGGGAGTAGATGCGACTGGGTTTGCGGCCAGCAAGAGAGCGATTCTCGACGTTCACAGGCACCGGCGCGGCCAGGTTCTCGTTTCGGAGGTCACACACGAACTTCTCGGTAGCGCCAATAGATGCCGTGGCGTGTGCAGCAAGATGTGCGAGAGAGCTGCCCCGTCGCTGCATGACGCGTTTCTTAACGTTCGCAAGCGCTGGCACGCCAGGCATTTTGGAGGCCAGGTGCAGGCTTCGCAGTGCGGCGATAGATGGCGCCAAATGTTCTTGGTGAAGCCCTGAAGAGGAGTCCAGCCATAGCACATGCCGCATACGTAAAGAGTGTCGACGGTGGCAATCGGTAGCGCCGCCACACTGATTCAATGCTAACGCATTACCGCCGACCGTCTTCGTCAGATATTGACAACCCATATTTGGCTAGAAGGTCTGCAGAAATCGTGGATTTCCTGAAAGGAATTTCTGACAAAGCTTATCAGCTTGCTCGTTTGACACAAAGAAGTTGTACAACTCCTTCCCTCAAAAGAAACTAATACTTTGCGTAGAATAGTGCATAAACGAGTATGGCGTGGTTTCATTTCAGTATTCAGCAGGCTTATCCATTCAGGGCTTTTTAGATATGCTTAGTTGCTACCTATTCATCCAAAAGCAAGGGGTTTGCATCGGTTCATGTTTGGCACCTATACTAAGTGACATTTTCAGCTCACCATGACAAAAACATGTTGCGTACCTTGTCGGAGCACAGGGTCGTTAATGTTGTCAGGTACGTTGATGACTATCTAGTCCTTTTCGAACCAGACGCATGTTTTACAGTAGGCAAGCTTTACGAAGTTTTTTTCAGCAGGCCTTAGGCCACTTACTCTCACGATTGAAGAGCCGACTGATAACGTGTGGCGTTTCTTAGGTATTCAGCTCGAGTTGATGGAACGGCACACGTGTTGCGAGTATAAACCTAGAGCTAATAAGCCCCTGTTGCCGTGTCGGTCAGCCCACTGGAAGCTCGTCAAGAGGAGCATTGACAACTTGTGCTTTGGAAATGCATTAAAGAAATCTTGCCACCGTAAGTTCTATAGGAGTCTTATGGATCAATGGGAAGGCTTTCAGCAGCAGGGTTTCCGGAGTCAGTGCAAGTTTCAGTCGTAAAGGGGCTGCTAAAAGATGCATGTCAGATAGCACAATTAGGGACTCGGCAAATCAATGGACGGAAGGCAGAGGGAAGGTAGGGATATTGCCCTACCAACGTAGAACGGCACATAGTCTTAAGAAACTGGCTAGCCGGGTGTACACAAAAATGGTCTTTTCAATGCAACGAAAACTGGCAAAAATATGTCCATTAACGGACCCGTACCGTAACCCTGCTGTCGGATGCTCTACGAATCATCTTAAAGCAGCAGTGGGTTGCGTAGAAGCTGTTGTTTATGAGCTCCCGCTGTCCTGCGGGAAAAGATACATCGGACATACAGGAAGGTGTTAATAACCGATTACGCGAACATAGCCTAAACGTGAAAAATTAGCAATACGGTCATCTGGCAACTCACTGTCAGGAATGCGGCTGTGCGCCGGTGTATGGATCCTGCCGGGTTCTTGCGAAGCACAAAGATAGAGATGTGCGAGAGATTATTGTGGCTCAGGCTATCTGTCGGAATAGTGATACGTGCGTTAGTACCCCTTCGGTCAACTTGTTAGATGAGGATACGGCTTTTTTGGTTGGTTAAGATTTCGATGAGGTGGCACACTGTGCTTGGGTTAAATAGGTGTGTGTTTCCTGAAAATCAAGTTGTTGAAGTTAGCGCATTGTGGTGTCGTCTCCCTTCTGTCCTTGTTTGCTGGCGCTAAATACGCTTTCCAAAAATTATGTTTCACATGAATCTAAAAAGCTTTAGCAATATACAGATACAGCTTTTGCAGAACCACTTTACACAACGTAACAAATTCACGTACGATGTAGAAGGACATATGAAATTTGTCCGCTTTTAATGATCTAATCGGTGCCGTTTACAGAACCTCTACATCTGTTTTTGGTGCACCCATATTATTTTGTAAACTCCGTGCTTCTATTTTTTCCAAACATTCGATCTATTGAAAACCGGTTTTAACAAAATTTAGGCCCTAAATCAAAATTCCGCTTCGAACAGTCATTAGAACTTAACTTGGTCTCTCAAATTCAACAAATTTAATTAAAATCGGTCCAGGGGTTATCTAAGAAAACGTTCTTGCGTTTTACATGTATCTGCATAAACCGCGTCGGAGTTGGGCCGTAGCTACAGCTTCCTCTTAAATACGATGAAGCGGAAAAATTCGGCTGAGTCACTTGACACTGCTAACGTGTAGGAACGCGAAAGCATTGTATGACGCACGAACTAGCCCACATGTTTTGTTAACCAGGTGGCTATGACGTGACGTGTGCAATGACGCACTCGCTAGGCAAACATTTAACCAACCAAAACCGTGCAGTGTGTTGAGTGTGTATGTGCATTCACTGGAACCGGTGACCTATGCATTCCCTGGAACTGACACAATGCTCCTCTAACTGTACACTAAAAATTCACTAGCTCAACGATTCCACAGGGTACTTATATTATTGCAAAACCCACCGGATCTTTCACCCATTTTCGTTTATTCATGTCTGCGCTGTCGCACAATTTTCAGCACATCCTGTTATTAGCTGGCCAGGTGCTCTGGAAGCCTAAATAAGCCCTGTAACGAATAAAACCTAAAATTTTGCTTGATGTTACGGTAGTCCTTGTCCTTGCATAAAAGCTGGATATGTCTGACAGACAAGCCATAAGACTTCTATATTGCTAAATTACACGTACACTTCTTTGCATAGAAAATTTGACTCTACTCAGACGCAAGACATCAATGTTCGTAAAATTATCATTTTTATTTTATTTTAGGGCTTGAGCCTCAAACAACGAGCCAGGGCTCTGGCGCCTTCTGGCGCCGGTTCCCTGTACGAAAAATTTCAATGTTTTGTATTGTCCAATGGCTGTTTTCGCTATTCGCAATTCGCTATTCGAAACTTTACTTCGCATGTCATGAGAAAAGCAGGCTCACGTTGCTATGCGCTTATCTTGTAGCCATTAAATGACTATAAGAAATGGTCTCGGCACCTCTCGTAGCTGCCGCAGAAAAAGCTTTTCCATAGAAAGCAACTGACACAGTGGATAGTTTCAGCTGTTAGTCGTATTTATTTATTTTCCTTTTTGCGGTGCGCCTGACAAATATAAGGAAAGAAATCAGCATAGGCAGCATACCTTTCATATTTTTTTTTCTTGCAGCATCGTGCCGTACAAGCAAATTTCAAGCGCAACTTTAAACTACAGTACCGTCGAGTCCAACACTGGCAAATGATTCTTAATCATAAAGAGGTATAGCTGACACCCGGCTAATAAGTGTAAAAATACCTTACATGCCAATTGTAGGAACTTTTGCGACAGCGATATTGAGAATAGTTACACTGACACCACTTTAGGTTTATGGGCGGTTTTTCAGGCACTTTCGAGCCTCGGCTGCTGCTCCTCAAGTAATAGTGGCTAACCTACGTGCCAAGCAAGCAGAGCTGTTATGGGCGGTCATCTGAAGACGATGTTAATTCGTGCGTATACAAAACTTTAATCTATTGTTCCAATAATTGCTATAGGTTTCCTTGTTCAAGGAGGTTGTGATGACTTGCACGCATGGCATGCTGCCGTCGGGCCAGAGAGGGATAGCTAGGAAGGGAAACGTTTTGTTTGGCTTGCGTTTTCGCAATTATGCATATTCACTTCAGGTATTGATCTTATGATGACATAAAGTCGTGACCGCAGATTTTTAGCAGAGACGCTGGAAGAAAAATTCAGGAAGGAAAATTGCGACAGAATCCACAAATGTCGTAGATAATGTGATTCCAAGTGAAGCAAAGTCGTCATTCATCGCATCATCGTGTAAGAGGAGTGTCTGTATCGTGTCTCCCCCCCCCACGTTTTACCTCTGGGCACGCTGTGCTACCCAGCGCAACCGCCAAATATTTCACGCATTCTTTTTTTAAACAAAGTGAACTCAATCATAATTCCAGGGTACTATATGTAAGTTGCATTATGAGAACTCGCAAATTAAAAGTCTCAGGACGGTTACATGGCAGGTGTCTTTTTGTGTGGTTCTCCACATACCGGGTACACACCAATGACTTTTACACATAGCCTTCCAATTTTCGAGCCTCAGGCACTTATGATACAGAGGTGATCGTCGAATAAATCAGTGAATGGTATGTCGTAATTTACCAACAGGGACTTATGCAGGTATGGTATCACCCGTAAATTTAACGTTGAGACAGTGCGTGTTATCGAGGCGGCCATTGCGCATGATGGCATCGCTTTTAGTAGCGGGCATTACAGTATTCCGGAGGTTAACGTTCGGCATATCTGTCGCATAACCTAGATAAAGAAGGCTGATAACACTGGCTTCATGTATCACATGTCGCGTCTACCTCTGTTAAGTTGCGGTATATTACTCGCAGTGTCCAGCACGCTCCTCTTGAATGCGTCAATAAGCATAATGTTTTTTACTTCTTTTGTTATACCTCACATGCTTCGTATCATTCGAATTGGTGTTTTCTAAGAATATGAAGCCTGCCTGCTGAGCATGCGTTTATTGCTCATAAATTCCTCTGGCACGAACAAAATAATACGCGGCCACCATTGAGGCGCTGAATTCGGGTTAGTTGCATTCATTATCATAGGGACCCTGAGTATTTTTTTGACCTTGTGACGCAGGACCGTCTCGAATTCGTTGACCGAGGAAATGTTACCTCAGGTGAAGTATAAATCGGTGCCCTCGCTGCAACTAGAAAAGTTTTCATGTTGCCTTGAGGTAGATCTTGCAGAAGTTGGCCAGCCTGGTGGGGTTTTAAGAACTGTAGATCTGTCGCTGCTGGACGAAGAATGCTGTTTCTCTTGTTTTGCAATGACAAAATGAGATACGTCCTTGACAACTCAGCTGTGTTCAACAAGGCAGATGTTTTGGGCTTCAGTTTTCTGAAACACATGCGACACAAAGAAAGACAGTGCACCTCCTCCGGCAATGGAAAGGAAAAGGCCATCGTATGTTAGTCTTCGTTAGGCCGTACTCCACATTGGACTACTTAAAATTATCAGCTGCGCAATACGAAGCCTGCTCGGTTCAATCTGAGCGCCACGTAATCTTAGGGACTCGTCGTTGGTTTGTACTTGCCTTTTCCTTTGACACTTCTCTTCCCTGTAATTCACGATGCACTGATGGCGGAACAGGTCTGTCGGCCACATCGCCTGCCAAGGCGCATATAGAAACTGATCAGGAAAGGGAACATTCAACGCACACCTCCTTCTAGGCTTGTACCGCGTACACAGTGAAGTAAGTGCTGCGGGAGGACAACTTGAGACCACATTGATGAGCGGGACGTAGTTAACTGTGGCAACTATAGAAAGCGGCAAAAATAAAGACGATTAGTTTGCATGGTGTTAAGGAAAGAACCGGCAAGGACGCACACAGCACGAAACACAAAAATTAGGACACCACAGCGTCTTCGCCTTCGCAAGCTGACGCGCTGCGCTGTGTTGCGCTCCAGCCGTGCGTGCGACGGCAGCGAAAGTGCCCTTCCCCCTCTCGTTATGTGTGCGTGCGTGTCAGTGACTCTCAGCTTGTTGACGTCCTCTGTCCAAATGGGGTCGAGAAGCGTCGCGAAAAGGGAGGCGGCGGAGGGATGTCAGCGACAGGCACCGGAAGATGTCATTCTCAGCGCCCTAGTCGACAGTGACGTGCATGGATGCCGTGCCTCGCGAAGAATTTCCCGGGCAGTGCCGCGCGGCGGCAGTGGTGCCTACCGACGTCATGTCACTTCACGCCATGCGTCTGCGCCGACGACTCTAGCAGCATCTCTTCCCCCCTTTTCGCCGTCATTGTGCCGTATACGCGTTCCCTATCTCTCCTTCTCGACTAACTCCCCGTCCCCTTCTCATCCTTTCTTTCAAGTTCTCTTTAGAGTGTCGATGTCTCGCCGTTAGGGTGCTATATCTCTTCTCCTTGCCCTCTCTCCTTCTGTCTGTCAAGTCTCAGTCTATTCGTAGCTCTTTTGCCTAAGTTTGTTTATAGGTAAAACATCCATGTCACTCGGAACCAAACCAACCGTTCTCGGCTTGTTTTCGGGGCACGTTCGCCCATTCTCTCGCACTCATTGCATAGGGCAACAGCCTTCAACGGCTCCTAAAGTATGCATGCGTTGTTCTGAGACGAAAAATAAGATAAAGAGAAAGACAGGGCGCCGGCCCAGTGGCAGCAGTGTGCATCTGCATGCACAAAGAGGCATCTAGTCGCGCGGAGGCTTTCGGGAATTCACTACGCCGAGTTGCTGATTCTCAAGCACGCCAACAGAACTGTTGCTGTGCATGTGAAAGTGCACTCGCTGGCGGATGTTTCGTTTCTACTAATTTTTAGGCAGTTAAGTGCACAAAAGTCTCTCTTAATTCGTTCTCTTCGTGCCTTTCCGAGGAGCCACGCCATCGAACCATTTGCAATTCTCGTGCTCCTAAATGGTGCAAGGACCTCTCGGCCTAGTTTCGGTTGAAAGGCCGTAGAGGTAACTACATAGTTTACACTGAAAGCCTCATGACGCAATTAACTTTGATTTTAACGAAATTGGGTGTTACTAGATATTCCAAAATGATAATATCATTATTCTTATTTGTGCAAATTACACCCGTCAATAGGAATTAACCTATCACTCATCTACGGAACGTTAATTGACCCTACCATGCGGAAAGCAAATAAAGACTGAGGATAGACATATTAGACAGACCTTTATCTTTACCCAATTCAGATTTTTCTTTCACCAACCCTTCAGGAACCCTTGCATGCTGTACTCTGTCAACATGTGCGCTTAATTCGCTGAGGCGTACACGGTGATTTTCCGAGAATGGAGTAGACTGCCCCTTTTGTTCATCAAAGAGTTGTACACTGCGAAAGACAAAGGTTTAACTTTATAGAGGATTTGCTTCTGGTCGCATCAACTGCAAGAATGATTTTACGTTCTGTACATTTAAGGCCTGGAGCAGATGAGTTGATAAGCACAGACACTTGAATGCAAAGTTACATTCCGCTAAACTCCCTTTACGTCTTGTAAGTGCCACAGGCTCAGATTCGACCCACCATGGTTCCTCAATGGCTTTGATGTTACACTGTTAAGCCCAAAGTCGCAGGATAAAATCGTGGCCGCGGGAGGCACGTGCAGCTTTAAAAACAGCCTCTTTCGGCAAAATAGAAATTGGCATTCCTGGTGCAGTATTTGGCCACTACAACGCTTAGTCTACTACAATTCGAGCCTTAAGGTAGGCGTAGACATCGTGTGATGGAACGCGTTGCATGCTCAATGTTGATGTATCTGGTATTATTTCCTCTGGCTTTTCTATATAGTGACTGGGAGCACAACGTTATAACTTTCATGTGCCATTTTTGTTGTCAAACCATCTTGGCTACGCAAATTCAGTGCTGCGAGTGCACTTAATTCTGGACAAGGAAAGCAGCAGACAAATGTTTATGCCGCATGCGCGCAGCATGAGAACACGCGGTAATTACCGAAGTTTCCCTCACACGCGAGGACCGAAGTTCAAAGGAGCGGCCGGGACGGCCGCTTTACCCTCGTATAAACACGATGTGATGAATGGGACGTCAAGGCATCGTTCTTTTTCTACCCTCGGTAGATTAAAAAAAAAAGTTGAGAAAATTTGCCTGTCGTCGTCGAAGTACGTGTAGCGTAGGTAAGCGCATCTTGTACTATGGATAACGAAGCAAATTTTTGACTGAGTCAGCGTTAAACGTTTTAACACCGGCGCAACTAACTTGAACAAATACAGTAGCAAGTTCCGGCCCGTAATTGCCCAATGCATGCTTTACCGTCGAAAACGTTTTAGCGAAAGCGCGTTCTCGCTTTTCATCAGTCATCAACTGTGATCCATGTTTTTGTGTCTGTAAATGTCTCCTCGGAGCCGCCCCAAATAACGGATTTTAAACGCTTCAAACATTGCAGCCTCTGGAGAGTATTCTAAGGCCTACGGTAAACTGAGCGTTCTGCTGTCTCCGCATGCATCGTCGACCTCTTATTGTGCCTTCTTATTTCACGAGCGCGCTAAAGGCGTTAGCCGTACCTGAAGATATCTTGTGAATGTTTAATGAATGTATTAAAAAATAAAGAATAAACGAGTGGACGTACTGTACATGCACGTCGTTATCAGCGTGCGAGTCCTTTCTAAGCAAGCACAAATGCCACGAAAGGCATCTGGTGCTTGAGTGAGGTAAAGTCCAGTTAATTATATACCGATTCTGTTTGCGTCAATGGTACTTAAACTAGACAGGTCTCTGTGACCGTTTGTAATCATTGCGTGCACGTTTAATTGTGCTCTACACTTGTTCTCTCTCTCCTACATCATTTGTTTGTTTGTATCTTGTCCGTTTTTCTCATACCCAAAGCAAAGTATACAAAACCACACGTTCGGCTTGCTAGCCTCCCTGCTTTTAAAAGCAAAGCTTTATTTGCCTCTTCCTTCGACTTTCCCACTACTGCTGTAGCAGCTGTGGCTGCTGCCGTCCGGCACACCGCGTCGGGGGGTGTTTCAGAGCATGTGTCTACATGACAGGAGCGAGTCAGAGAAGAAAGGCAATGGGAAAAACTCGTTTTCACCCCACCACGTCAAATGTGCACAATGTCAAATGGCAACCCGGGCGTCGCCACATTAGCGTCTTGACAGCTGTAATTATCCGTGACTCCCCTTAGAAGCATTGCAGAAACTGTTGCGCTTCTCTTTCCACTATGGTACGAGTCCAGAGCGGACGTAGATGGAACTGTAGAAAGAAGGGAGGAGAAGAGACAGTTCCCATAAAAGGGAGGTGGGGGAGGTGACGTAAAAAATCAAGGAAACCCTATTAGTATACGACAACGGTTGCGGGGAAACTGGATAAGCTTACGTTCAAGGTAAGGTGCGGTAAGTTGCTGCTATTCCTGAAAAATAAACACGATGAAGATATGTCAATCGAACAAACTTCGCAAGGCATGCAGAAGCAGAGCCGCATTAACTAAAGCACACAGCAAGGTCCAGGTGATACTACGGCACTATGGAAGCTGTCGACTGTCATATCAGCACTCCTGTGCCTGACGTGTTAGCTTAGCAGCTATAGCTTTGGTAGAGGTTGCGCATTTTATCCCAACAGCGGCAGCCGCATTTCGACTGGAGCGAAATAGAAAGCGCATGTGCACTTAGATTTTAGGACACGTTAAACAACATCCCGACGTCAAAATTAATGCGGAGTCCGCCACTACGGCTTGCCTCGTAATGCGAGTTTGGTTTGGAACGTACAGCCCCTAATCCAATTCAAGTTTAATACTTCTGCCACAACGCATTGTGCCATGTGAGGAAACGACAACGCTCAACCCTCTCAGAGGTTATAAAATATGGCGCACAACAAAGCCTCAAGCAAACACCTCTCCATATGTGTTCTGTGTATTACCCAGACAAACAGCAGTGGTGCACGCAAGGTAACGTTCATCAACTCACCGCTCTCGTGTTAGACTAAACGTTGAAAGAATTAGGTTTTCGCCGTCAACCTCACCGCTTATTATCGTCAATCAAAGCATCCAGCATGGAAAGCTTCACTTACATCGATTCCCACAGTGCGCTGGATCTGCACAATTTTTCTTGCTTTTTTATTCTGTTGCTTTCTTGTCACACACTGTTCTGAACGGGCCGATTCCATCGTAGTAAGGCAAGCCAAGTGCTGTTCCGAACACAGACAGAAAGCTGAAAATTAGAAAAAGTGGAGTATGACTTTTAGATTATTTTGCCCAGCATAGGATGCTAAACACATGGCCGCACAGGGCGGAAAAGTGGCCACCATAGCGAAGTGCGCGCCGCCCAGTACGTTGATACAGGTCCAGTTGCCGTTGCCTCTAACATTTCACCTACACTGCCCCAGGACCACGTGGGTGTACCGTGTAACAGAAAGATAACGAACGTTGCCCAAGTTATACATTATGCACTCTACCGGCTAAGCCACTGGCCCGTTCGCGAGCAAGTTTTGTACACAGAATCTTGAAACATAGTTATGTATACCATAGTGCAAAGACCACACAAACTTAATTCTTTGTGAAGGCGATGTCCGCAGTCATAGACTGCGCTGTCTGACAGCCGCGAGCATTGTTCATTTGCACACGCAAGGTGATGAACATGCGCCATCACATAGTGACGTCACCTATTTGGTGCCACCTGCTCGAACCAAGTTAAGTTTTTGTCGGTAAACATTATCTACATGGTATTCTAAAAGACTGAACTTGGGAAATTTCAAGAGCTTCTTACGGATCACGCAAGCCGAAATGATAAAAAGCTTTGAAATCGGTGATATCACACGGACATACCGACCCCGGGGTTAAAGCACCATATTAAAATATGAAACTTCAATCATCATTTCTTTTTTTAGTACCAACAATAATAACAATGTTTATTTGAATGCATCCTCAGTATACAGAAGCCAGCCTTCTGAAGCCAGGGGCGGGCTTCTGGGACGGAGACATGCGAACAGATCCCGAAAAAAATTCATAAATAACAAGTTTAAATTTAGTAAACGTCAGAGAGTTATATATTTTACAGCTTTGCGGCCATTTTAACAGAACATCTTTCCGGGAAAATTATTTAAATATAGTGTACTAGAATATTCGCGAATACGGCTCCCACACCTGGTAAGCACGCGAGGAGTAAGATAACGCTTACCTGCACTGAGCTCTGGGTCATGCATATAGGCAAGGCAAAACTTTTTTGTAGACATGTACTGTGCTCAGCGATTCATTCGCGCTAATTGGATCACATAGCGGCCGGCGCTTCTAGCGCCAGCGTCAATTTCTCGGTTGTTAAATTATCTCAAAATATGCCCCAAAGGCTTTCGCTTTCATCGTATACCGCAATATATTGGCTCGGTGTTCTCAGTGCCTAAAGGTGGCGCGAAAGGTGCCGGAAGCCGTGCACTCCGAGTATCGCGTTTGAATTGCTATACTCTGTACCTTAACAAAATTGTGTTCTTATTCAATAAATCAGAGCAACGCATATTCGATATGAAAATGCGCTCTTGTCACGGTTCTTGTGTGAGCTTTGCATAAAAGGTATGAACATACTTCTTTAGCAGAAATTCTGCCGTATTGTGTCAAGTATTTGAATATAAAAGCGAGATATACCGTATCGCAGGACACTCTATGCAAAAGATTATTTTGTCTGCGATCATATTCCTAGCAGGCATAATGACGGAATGGGGTACAAGAAACATATTTTTCAAATATGAGAGCAAGACTCGTTCATGCGATGAACGTGAACGAGGGCAACCAAGGGGCCTAATTTTTGTTAGTCACAACCATATGAAGCAAAGAAATAACGAAACTAAGAAAGCATGGGGAAAACTGTCTTTATTTATTTAATCCGTAGCTGTCGTCACCACAAAGCCCGTGTTGCACGGCGCTACACTTTTCTTCTCACGCTTTCCCCATACCCTCCTCTTTTGCTTTGCTCATCGCGCTCTCTTCGCTATCACTGTCGTTCATCTCCCGCTATGCTCCGCATTCAGTCTCATCCTTCGCTGTGCTCATTCGCTTGGTTATAAGATACGACGCCGACGCTCGCCGCAGGGGTGGGTGCCTAGGAGCTGCGCTCTGAAAGGCATGCCGAAGCATAGTATCCATAGTTTTTGAAACAATAAAAGGCTATGCCTGACTTTGCTACCACACACACCAGGCACCAGTGGAGCAAGACGAACGCCAGTTAAGTAGTGCCAAACCGCATACAAAACACACGAGTGCTGGCGACGCGTCCGCAAGGCGTCCGCCAAAGGCGTCTACTACGGCGTCCGCGATTTGCGTGGTCAACGCCGTAGTACACGCCGCGGTTGTCTCTACTCTTTACGGAGTGGTGGGCGAGGAGGAAATCGAGGCATTGCAGCAGCCGCCGGAGACGAACGCCGCTCCTCCTTCGCCTGATACCCCTGCCTCGCGCGGCACAGGAGAGGGCACGCACCCGGGCCGCGTCCCACGCTCGCGCGCGCGGCTCCTTCTCTCCCACTATGCTCCACCCACTCTTAACGCGTAGCTCTGCGAAGCTGCGCACGTGAAGAGAAACGCAGCGAGGCTCTAACAACTCCACTGTAAAAAAAAAATGAGATCACCTTAGTGGCTTTCCAGCAGAGAACCAAAGAAAATAACCCAATCGTGTTTTTTGCAGACTCATAGAACATCTGCTTATGACTGTGTAAAGTAACCCGCCGTGGTTGCTGAGTGGCTATGGTGTTGGGCTGCTGAGCACGAGGTCGCGGGATCGAATCCCGGCCATGGCGGCCGCATTTCGATGGGGGCGAAATGCGAAAACACCCGTGTACTTAGATTTAGGTGCACGTTAAAGAACCCCAGGTGGTCAAAATTTCCGGAGTCCTCCACTACGGCGTGCCTCATAATCAGAAAGTGGTTTTGGCACGTAAAACCCCAAATATTATTATTATTATTGACTGTGCAAAGTAAACTGCAACATCAATAGCGTACCCACCGTGGCTGTGTAGTGGCTATGGCGTTGCGCCAATGAGCCCGAAGGGGCGGAATCGAATCGCAGCCATGGCAGCCACATATTTCTATGGTGGCGAAAGGTAAAAATGTTAACGTACCATCTAGTTGGTGCGCGTAAAAATTAAGGCCTTTTCGCCCTGCGAAGGTGGATGAAAAGAGAAGTTGTAAGTATCGTGGCAGAAAACTTGTGTTAAAAAATTATTGGCATCACTCATTGCTACTTAGTAATGGCTGTCACAATGGCTTTGTAGGCGTTATGTAGGCATTGATTGTCATACTCGCAACTGCGAACACATATTTTGGTAATGAGAAACTGATGCGCTTACTCCACCGGGCGGTCGGTTGGGCAGTATCAGTGTGGCATTGCAAGCGATACGTCTGCAAGGCAAAACGCGTAAACCACTCCCTTTTTGGTCCCGGCTTATCCACATTAAAATCACCGACAGCGAGCATAGGGGTATGCGTCATAGCAACTAACCCGCGCAAAATGAGTAGCCCTGAACCTTACGGAGCCATGAACCATTGCATTTATTGGTTGCTTATGGAGGCAAGCATAAACATACAGCTCTGCTGTAAAAACACCAAGTGTTGGAAATTATTCCAGAGCCGCCAGTCCGGCGTGTCACATAATGAAATCGCGGTTTTGGCGCGTAACACCCCAGAATATTTGTTTCATGAATGTCGTGGCATAAACCTGACCAAAAGAAAATTAAAGCCCGCAAAATAAATGGATGGACAGCTTTTCGCCAAAGATAACATAAATTTGATGAATTTGTTCTTCCCGCTCATTGACGTGATCTAGACAGGATGATACTGATCAGGACCAATGAATTCTACCTGCGTAGAAGAGCCTACAGCAGCATATAGCAGCATATAGCAGCATATAGCAGCATATAGCAGCATATATAGCAGCAGCACATAGCAGCATATATGTCGAAATCGACCAAGAATGTTCAAGTTATCCTTAATATTAATCGTTTGCTTTTCAGCTAGTCTATATTCATATCTTCGAAAAGACAAACAGTTCCTGAGGATAAACGTACTACTGCATATTCTATATAATCAAACTACTGCCGCAAACATGTCTTGAACAATCATTCTACTACCGTGAAATGAAGGAAACTAGAATTCATCCAAGATATTTTATCAATATAAATTGATTCAGTGCTCGTCTTTGGTGTCCCTTCATGGCACCATGGCTGCTGTTGCCGGCCTAAATATTTTTGGGAAGGAATCAAACGTATTTATAAATCTTCATTCCCAGCTTTAATTTGAGCAAATTAGCAGCCCTGAACTATGCTCGTGAGTGTAGGTGATTTTCAAGGAAGGCATTCTTGACAGCCCGAACGCAGTAGCTGGTGCAATAGATACACGGCTGGACTTTCGTTCGATAATGCTATCGGATGCACGACCATGCACTTTCGAGAAAATCGTGTCTTGGAAACTTGACACACTCATTTTGTGTTCGCGTATTCAGAACGAAGATGTGGAGTAATGCTCATTTCTACATCTGCATTTAATGTTTAATGCGGGCTGTACCTCACCACGCGACCTTATAACGCTTGGAGCAAGGATAAGTAGATGAGAATAATGCGTGCTTCGTTTTGAGGAACGCAAGCGAGAAGAAGCGCTTAAGCATTCAAGATACTTCGTCGTTTCCTTCAATGAATATTTAATCGCGCTATACGTACAAGCACGGTCTTTTGTCACGGCATACGGGAGCGTCCCCCATGCTTTCTCCAGAAGTTATTGCGCAAGGAAACTACTTCGTAGTGTGCAACGACTTGTGCTTAACATTTACTGCGAGGACTAAATACGTGTAACGAGAACTTTCCGCTTAGACACTCTGTCGCAGGAAAGAAATAAACTAACTACATGGCCGTGTGTTCCTTTCATATTTATCGAGCCAAGCAGAGCGAAAGCCAGAAGCGTTGTTGTCAGGTCAGGAATTTTTATTACAGAACACTCATTAGCTTTAGCGCAACGTTCCAAATACATTATTCACTCTGTCAAAGTACGCAGGAACTGGCCTGATCGCTCTTCAGGACTGGGTCATAGTATCGATTCATGAGCGCCAGATCTGAATGCTGGGGTGGTTAATGTGCAAGCAGGCACTAACATCGTCGTGCCTTTATGGGTGATGTTCAGTTCACGGCCGAGGAAAGGGAACAGCTGACTCTGGCACAGCGTCCTTGTTGACTACAATGTAGTAGCTTTCATGCCAGTTATAGAAAATGTCAGTTGTTATGTTCAGCAATAAGTACTGCTACTTGAGCAAACAGCGAGAGATCTTGACATAAAAAATTGAACAGTATTAAGGAGTGCCTCTTTTTCACGTCTGCTATTTATTCTATGGGCCATGATGCAACCATATCAACCAACCCAGTTGTTACAAAATCTCATAGTTAAAGGGATCAGTCTTTCCATAGACTTAGTGCCTCAAATCCTAGAAGGACACTTCCACGGCTACAGCGGTGACAGGAAGCAATCCTTCCATATATGTTGTTCAGAGTACACTGGCGAAGACAACTAAGGGCTGCGACACAGCATTTTATGACATATATATATATATATATATATATATATATTCAATGTGGTTACTGCTGTTAAATTGAGGCGCCATGATGTCGGTGAAAAATGAAGCCCTTTTTTTAGCAACAATGCAATCGGTTGAGGGGTTGTGATAATAATTTGTACCATAAACTTGCGTTGACCAGAAATGTGGACACGATAGAAAGGCATGTGTTAAAGCCGGTCATCAAGCAAATGTACCAAAGATCCTCGTGCTCGCGCTTCAAAGTGGCATCAGTATCGACTTTATTTTTCCAACCTGTTCATCAGTGTGGCTCCAAAGTTGCTCCTTTCTTCTGGCGAGGTTGTTGTTGTTGTTGTTGTTGTTGTCCTGAGTGGCAGTGGCACATACCCACAGTGGGGGATTGGCCAAGAATCGGGCGGTTTAATTAGGTGCCTAAAATAATAATAATAACAAGGGAGTTAACAATTTGGGCGTGTGAGTTTAAAAGGAAGCGTTTTGTGTTTGGAGAAAAAAGGAAATAATCAGATGAAAACCGGGTATAAGATAATAATAATAATAACAATAATAATTAATAAAAGATAAGAAATAAAAGAAAGTTATGGTTGGGAGGGAGAACGATCAATCTAACATGGAAATCGATTAGTTTCGATGAGGTAATTTTGGATCGCCAAGCAAACATTTCTGTGGCTGAACCCAACAATGGAGGCTCCAAAAGATAGGATCACAGGCACTGATAAAGTCAGACCAATAGAGCGAAGCGGGATTTCGAGTAGTCGTTTTCTTATAATAGTAAAACGTCTGCAAGACAACAAAAAATGATCGATTGTCTCCGCTTCGCCACAGAATGAGCATAATGGTGAGGGGACCAGACCAGACCTGTGGAGGTAGAAGTTCAATGCAGGTATACGGCAGCGCAGCTTCGTGATGGACACTTCCATTTTCCGTGTTAGGCAAAAATTTCTGTTCCAAGGGTGCAGGAGATGTCCGTAATCCACAGAGTTAGTAATTGCGGAGCCTGATATTGACTGTATAATGATACTCCTGCGAAATCTAGCTGCAGTTACATAAGCAGTCAAAGGGCAGCAAGGAAGAATCGGGCCACTTATCGATGCCTTGGCTAGAGAGTCTGCAATTTCATTAATGATTAGTCCTTTATGGCCGGGCACCCAAATCAAACGCACGCTTCTCAAGTAATCAGGTACCAATGATTGAAATGTCCGCATCACGCGAGAATCACTAGAAGCAGTAAGGGATGAGCACAATGATAAAGAATCAGTGACTATCACGGCTGACGTAATTGATGGTCCTAATTTGCGTAATGCCAGCACCACGGCCATGAATTCGGCTAAAAAAATCGGTATGAAATCTGGCAGCCGAAGAGAAAATGTCCAATCGAGAATCGGGGAAAATATTCCTACACCTGACTTTTCTTCACAGTTTGAAGCATCTGTAGCAATTACAACGTTTGTTTGAAGGTTTTTCAGGTGATCTTGTAATATACCGTCTAGAATACGGTGTGGAAGTAATTTTGCATTATTAGGAAAGATGTCATCAAATTGAATATCCGTGGCAACAGCTCTGTCGGTAATAGGAAGAACATCGCATATGCGCACGCCCAAAGAGTCAAGTAATTTTTGCACGAATATAATTTGCGGGTTATGTAGTCGCGGCCAGATGACACCGAAAAACAACGCAGGTTGTGAAATAAAGATTACTTGGGAATGACGCAGTGGTGATTCGTAAATCCTTAAGAACGTCTGCACCGTCAAAAGCCGGAACCTGCACGAAAGTGGCGGAACACGGGATTCAAGATAAAGAATAGAATTTGCAACAAATTTAGGAAGACCTAAGCACAGACGTAATGCTTCTCTTTCTAAGAGGATTAGAGGATGGGACATGTAGGCTGGAGCTCCAGAGAAGAGCACGCAACCAAATTCTAATACAGGGCGAACATACATACGATATATCATTAGGAGTGTATCTCTTCTCAATCCTATTCGACGACTGCTCAGCCTACGCAATATGCCAATTGCACGGGTACCTTTCCCAGTCAAATGATCTATGTGTGAGCGCCAGTTGAGAAAGGCGTTATAAATAATTCCGAGGTATTTAACAGATTCCACCTGTGGTATGTCTTGAAGGTGGTAAGACAATGAAATGTGCACTATGTCACGTATCGGAAATACGAGAACAGCACATTTGCTGGCATTGAGGGTGAAGTGACTAGCATCTAACCACCTCTCCAGATCATAAAGGTAAGTTTGCAGTCGTTGGTATAGCGTGTGGATGTCGTTTGCAGATGCAAAAAACGCAATATCGTCTGCATAAACATAAGTAGTTATTTCTTGATGACAAGGTAGTGTGCTCATGAGAATATTAAAAAGTACCGGGGAAAGAACTGAGCCTTGCGGTACGCCTCTCGTTTGTTTGTGTCTAGAAGAAGAAACGCCGCTTTCGTAGCAATAGAATTCTCTTTCACCTAAGAATGACCGAATCCACGCTACTATATACCCAGGAACACCACAGGAAGTTAACCGATTGATCAATATAGTGTGCTCCACAGTGTCGTATGCTTTAGCGATATCGAGCGTCACTAAGGCAGCGTATTTCTTATGACGTCGAGCGAGTTGTATTCGGCTTTCTAAGTCGACGTGGGCATGCCAGATGGAGCAGCCGGCCCTGAAACCAATCTGACAGGGACTAAGAATGGAATTATCATTAATAAATTTCATGATGCGACGGTGAAGAAGCCTCTCAATAAATTTTACTACGTTTGATGTAAGCGCAATGGGCCTAATGTTGTCCAATACATACCTTCCTTCTTGTTTCTTAAGCATCAATATTACCTTGGCAAGCTTCCAGTGCAACGGAATCCATGCATATTTAAGTGAATAATTCACCAAGTCTAAAAGAACGTTAGGCGATTCATGTAACAATATTTTTAACATTGCATTTGTGACGCCATCAGGGCCAGGGGTTGAATTCGGTAAACATATTGCAGTCTCATTTAGTTCAGCTAAGGAAATTGGAGTAAAGTCATCCCAAGGACCTAATGTAGAATGAATAGCCGGAAGCCTGGCCGTAAATCGATTTTCTAAGCCTTCGGCAATCCCTTCTAGGGAGGCGCTCAGTTCCTGCGGGGTCAAAACAATTGAATTTAATGTTAAGGGTGTTGGTAGCACCTTCCTAGCACGAAGGAATGAAAATAAAGCACGCTTATTTTTTGAATTAGATAGATAATCGTAATGTCTAATATCGTATTCCTCTTTGGCTCGAATAACAGTACGCCTAAATACACCAGCATGAAACTGATAATTTTTCCAATTGGTCGGGCACTGATTATGTAGAAGCGTTTTCCAAGCTGCCTTTCTTTTTCTGTAGTCCCGCGTACACTCATTATTCCACCAACGACAAGCGCTGCCTTTAGCCGAAGGGATGACAAATTCAGCTTGCTTCCGGGAATCCTCTAGAATTGAGCAAATGGTAGAAGCGATTTCCTTATCATTGGCATTGGCAAGTTTCGAAACGGCAGAACGCAAGAAAGTCTTAAATTTCGTATGGTCCATAAATGTGCATGCCTGGTAATCTAAAGATGTTATTTGACAATTGATTTCAAATGACACAGGAAGATGATCACTGTTGGTTGCTGATTCAACCGCTACCCACGACAAAACCTTGATGCCAGCGCTACAAAATGTCAAATCTAACACTGAACGGAAGGGTCCTCTAACAAACGTTACTTGTCCTGTGTTCTGACATGAAAGGTGACTATCAATAGTCCACTCCCAAAGTCGCTTACCACACAAATCTGTTTTGTGTCCCCACGACACATGATGCGAATTGAAATCCCCTACAAACAAAATTTCTTTTCTACATGCAGCCACAGCCCTATCAAGTTGACGCGTACTTTGCACACCGCTGGGGAAATAAGCATTTATAATTGAAAATGGATGGTATCCTGGGAGACATAAATCTATGGCCAAAATTTCACAGTCGCAGTCCATGATTTGAAAAGAAATTTTTGCTTTGTGACAAATTTTACTGGAAACAAGTATCATTAACCCTCCACCTCGCGAGTCTCTATCTAATCGGAAGGATCGAAAACCTTTTAAATGAAAATTTTTCTCTGGCGAAAGCCACGTTTCTTGAAGAAGTAAGATATCTGGATTGAATTGAATAGATAGGCAAGATAAATCTGTTGAAGCTGAAAATATAGAGCGATAGTTCCACTGCAGCACTTTCAACTGTCCAATGGTGTTGAACGCACAGCAGCGGCAACTGCCGCCTTTAGAATACTTTCTGTAAGCACAGGAGTTGGTTGACTCTTTTTTGATTTTGGTTTCATAGTTTTTGAAATTGGGGACCCCATTCGTTTGGGAGCTCGAGTGTCAAGTTCCATGTCTGTGACAATAGCAGTGTCTGAATAAGAGGGCTCATCCTCGCGTGTTCGGACTAGCAGAGTAGCGTCTGTAGAATATTCTGCAACTGTGGAAGGCGTCTCTACCTCGTTGCTAGGCGTTCGAGATGTGGCGTTAGATTCTGGGCCCTGCATTGGTGTCCTAGTGGGCTGCATTATTTGCATCATGTGACTGGAAATTATTTGGGCTAAGCAATCAGAGAGACTGGATATCAATTTATCCATCGCTTTAGCCATTGCTTTTTCCACAGCAGAGTCAATTGCTTCTGAGAGATTAAGATCCATGCTTGGAGTGTTGCGCGCTGTAACACCAGAGTATCCGAAGGCCCTGTCTTTGATCACTGAAATTGCATCTCTTCGGGAGCAACGACGGCGGTCGATTATTTCAAGAATTTGTATTTCTTGAGCGCGAGCTGAGCAGTGCGAATAGTCTGCCGGGTGTTCTCCCCCACAGAGGCAGCACTTTGGAGATTGAGTAGAGCATTCACTTGAAGAATGACCATCCCCACAGGTGCGGCAACGCAAGCTAGACTTACAGCCTCCTGCGCTGTGCCCGAATCTCCAACAATTCTTACACTGGATTGGACGTGACGCAAGCGGCTCTACACGGAACACAAGAGGCCACACCTTTATTTCAGATGGACAGGATGTGCCCACAAACGTTGCAATAACAGATTCTGTCGGAACCCTCTCGTTATTGGCCAGTCGATTGCAACGGTAGATGGCAATGACGCCTGCTGCGGATAGCTTGTCCAGGGGTTCAGTAGGACTTAATCGGGAGTCTACGCCCCGTACAAGACCCTTGGTGCACGCAAGGTGAGGCGGAATAAAAGCACTCACCGGGGTGGAAGCGAATGAAGTGCATTTCAAGAGGTCTTCTACACAGGTCTGGTCGGGTGAACGACACACTATACCTCCCCGTCCGAACGCTCGCACATCAGTGATGGTCTGGAAGTGGTTAGACGTGGCCTTGAGTGCCTTCTGGACAGCCTGTGGATTTGTGATCCTGATGGAACCTCCATTGGTAGGCACAAGCGCCACAGGAATGGTGCTGACGCCACTGCGAAAAAATAAATCTATGGGCAATTCATTAGGTGGCAGGGATGCTGACCAGGCGGATCGCGCCTGGCCAGGAGAACTGGTCGACATCAGCTCAAGACGGCTGACGCAAGGAATGCCAATCAACCAGGGACTAAGATACGGTTATTGAGACACCTTAAACCACCCGATACTCAGCCAAAACGCCACTGCAGGTCCACGAAACGGTCACTCTGTCGAGGCAAGCAGGAACCAGGAACGTGTGGGTCATACGCGATAATGCCACGCATCTGCTCTCATCTGGCGAGGTTGTGCGATCCAACGAATGAAAACTTTGTTCTCATCTTTGTTTCAAAATAAAAACTTATGGCTGAGCTCATCTCGCAGTGACGGTCAAAGGCAACGCGACTAGCAATCATGCGACGAAACGACGCCGTAATGAGGACGATTGCATCACACTGGTATGAGGACAATAAAATGGTGACGAGTTATAACGACGAGTGCGCGACAAAGTTTCGTTGACCACGAAGGTATGAGGACAGTCGGATGACAAAGCTGTGGTTTCGGCGATAGAAGGATAAAGAAGGCATCACGACAAGGGCAGGACAATTATTATCTGAAATGTGTGAAGACAATGGCGGCCACGACGGTATGGCGACAATGGTTTGATAACGGATGCATGACAGTGGCTTTTATATATAATAGCGCAATGATTACGATGACATTACAAAGGCTGCATAATCATTAATAAATTACTGCAGTATTACTATGCTAGAATGACCTAGAAGGCATCATGTCGATGGACCGACGAAGGGAGTATGACGACGATGCCATGATGACAATGGCATGACGTTTCTATAGTGCTAAGAATAGTAAAATGACAGCGTGACAGCGACAGCATGATGACAATGGTATGACGACAAATTTGCGACGATCACTTTGTGATGGCGGTGACATGAGGACGACGGCTTAAAAAAATGGGTTGAGGAAGTCAGAATGATGATGACGGAACGCCCATAATGGCATCGCGACGACCATATGACAATGAGTACATGACGACTATATGTCAATGTGTCACAGAATGCATGCCCGCGCTCCTCTCAAGATGGCCGCCATTGCCGCAGCAGCAGCAACGCCGCTTGAACGGCGATGAGGGAGAGCGCTCCCCATTGTCCCCGAACCCGCCCGACGGGTTGATCACGTGTGTCGCCTGAGCGCGGCGGAGGGACGAGGCGGCTCGACGAGCGGCAGAGGAGCTTGGAGGACGAAGGAGCGGGGTCGTGCACCGGGGGACAGCTGAAGATGTGGTCGGTAGGCTGAGATCTCCAGGCCGAAGTCTTCGCAGGTCGAGCGACAGACGGTGCGAGTCCGTCAGGATCTTCGACAGCGAGGTTGCAGCAGCCCGACGCTCTTCAGATCGGGACCTCGGCAAGCACGCCCCAGATAAGCCTCGTGTTCCAGGCCGCTCTCAAACTTTCCGCCGGACTGTATTTTTTTCAATCGCGTTTAATCTTTCCTTTATTTAGCCATCGAGTGTTGATTTTTGTATGTTCTGTTAGTGTAGTGTTTGCCCTATTTGCTGTCGCGTGTATTTTTCATTTGTGTCACGTATTTTATTTATTTTTCGCGAGTGTAGGATTTCCCACGTGGTGGGCTTAGTGTCGCGCGAGTGGCGTCAGGGCGTGTGTTGTGTGACCCGCACGCCTTCCGCGAGCTAGGACCCACTACTGGTAGTTTGCATGTTGTGTCTTTCCAGTATGTCTCGCGCCTGATTTCATTGTATTAAATTGAACGTGTTGTGGTACGTCGCCTCCCGTCTCATGCCTCTGGTTCATGGTCGATCAGGCGTGGACCTTATCGCCAGTCAGCAGTCGAACCCTCACTAAACGCACGCGGGGTGGGTTTGTTGTCGCCCCATCCCCTCCGGTTCGGAGAGTGCGAATTCCCTCACCATCAATCCTTGACAACTGGCGTCCGCACGACAGGACTTGCTGACCATGATCTTCCGTGACCACGAGGCATAGCGGGCGGAACAGACGCGTATCGCCGAGAGCGGGAGAAGGCCGAGATATGGCTGATGGACTCCTCGAGGAATTGGAGCGCATCGTGGCCGTCGGGAGGCAGAGGGGCCTTGAGGGGCCAGCGCTCCGGGAGTTTGTGCGCGACATGCGCTCCAAAGAGGAGGCGGATCGTCGCGAGCGCGGGAAAGCGCGAGAGCTGCGACAACGCGAGGCGGAGGAGTGCGATGCGGCACGGTCTTCCCAGCGCGTCCTCGAGTTGGAGAGGGAAATTGCGCTGTTGCGCGCGAGGGAGGGCCGTGTCGTGAGCATTCGCAACACAGAGTGCCTGCCGGGCTCGACCGCCGCCGCTGACCAACCTCATCCCTCTGGAGTTAGCCGTGCTCAGGTTTGTGCCCAGTTTGAGTCCTGAATCGTGCCTCAGCCCTTTGGTGCCAGGGCCTTCGAAGAGAATGAGAGGCCGGTGCTCCGAGAATCAGGCGGTGTGGCGGGTAACGATGGTCAGAGGCCGGCCACGAAAAACGTCAGCCGCCGCGCAGGCAAATTGTGCCACCGCCGGCCGAGAGAGGCGGCGAAGTGTGTGGCGCGGCGGAGGCTGGCGGGTTACCGCACACCACTGAGGGACGAGGTACGGACCTCGGGCAGATTGCAGAGGGTGAGGAAGAGGCCGCGCAAGATGGCGCAGAGGTCACGGAGGCGTCGACAGAGCTCGGGGGCCGCGGAGCGTGGCTCTTCGCCGCGAAAGAGAGCGCGAGCGAGATATTCGCCGCGGCAGGTGCCGCTAAGCCGTGCACTTCGTGACACCCGGTTGGTCAGGCGCTGCGCGTGGGTGAGGACCCGGCAAGGTTCGGTGTACCCCAATCACCGAGCCAAAAGCAGGCAACCGGGGCGCGAGGTGACATATCGCTGTGGAGCGGGTAGCGCGTCTCGCCACCTCTGCGTCGGGAAAGCTCGGGGGACGGCAGGATTGCGACCCCAGCGAGTACGACTGAAAGAAGCGGGTATTGAGAAGGGAAGCCGGCACGGCATTATAATTTAGTTTTGTTAATAGTTCCACGCTACATTCTTTTTTATGTTTCACTGCGTTTGTTGTTTCATTTTCTGCCCTTCAATTCACCGATCTCTGTTATTTTTGTATGTTTTGTTTTGTGTGTGTGATACGTGTTGCGTGTAGAATGCGCGTACCGGCTCTGCCGTGGGTTGCGCCAGTCACAGGGCCCAAGGGGACAATACCGTATCGCATGTATTTCGAACCTGTGGATTCTCGGGACCATTATTTTATCGCTAGTTTTCTGTTCTTTTTTGCGTGTAGTTGTGTTGCGGAATGCACTGACTGGCTGAGAGAGAGGCGGCGATTTGCGCCGTGAAGTGCCTTGTGCGGAGGACTTCACGAGCCGTGACCCACACGACGACGTGATTGTGCGCGTGACCTTCGAGTGCGTGGGGAGTGCGGTCTCCTTAAGGTGCACGTGCACATGACTATGTGTTAGTTTGAATGTTATTAGAATAACATTCTTGTCGTCGGGGTGGTGTCACAGAATGCATGCCCGCGCTCCTCTCAAGATGGCCGCCATTGCCGCAGCAGCAGCAACGCCGCTTGAACGGCGATGAGGGAGAGCGCTCCCCATTGTCCCCGAACCCGCCCGACGGGTTGATCACGTGTGTCGCCTGAGCGCGGCGGAGGGACGAGGCGGCTCGACGAGCGGCAGAGGAGCTTGGAGGACGAAGGAGCGGGGTCGTGCACCGGGGGACAGCTGAAGATGTGGTCGGTAGGCTGAGATCTCCAGGCCGAAGTCTTCGCAGGTCGAGCGACAGACGGTGCGAGTCCGTCAGGATCTTCGACAGCGAGGTTGCAGCAGCCCGACGCTCTTCAGATCGGGACCTCGGCAAGCACGCCCCAGATAAGCCTCGTGTTCCAGGCCGCTCTCAAACTTTCCGCCGGACTGTATTTTTTTCAATCGCGTTTAATCTTTCCTTTATTTAGCCATCGAGTGTTGATTTTTGTATGTTCTGTTAGTGTAGTGTTTGCCCTATTTGCTGTCGCGTGTATTTTTCATTTGTGTCACGTATTTTATTTGTTTTTCGCGAGTGTAGGATTTCCCACGTGGTGGGCTTAGTGTCGCGCGAGTGGCGTCAGGGCGTGTGTTGTGTGACCCGCACGCCTTCCGCGAGCTAGGACCCACTACTGGTAGTTTGCATGTTGTGTCTTTCCAGTATGTCTCACGCCTGATTTCATTGTATTAAATTGAACGTGTGTGTGGTACGTCACCTCCCGTCTCATGCCTCTGGTTCATGGTCGATCAGGCGTGGACCTTATCGCCAGTCAGCAGTCGAACCCTCACTAAACGCACGCGGGGTGGGTTTGTTGTCGCCCCATCCCCTCCGGTTCGGAGAGTGCGAATTCCCTCACCATCAATCCTTGACACAATGACGCTGCTGTGACGACGATAACGTGGCAACGAATGCGTGAGGAAGATGGCGTGGGGAGAGCCGGATGAGCAGGCTGCAGTGACAACGATAGAATAAACAAAACGACATTACGATTGCAGTATGACAAAGAGTGTACGAAGACTGCATCAGAACAAATATGTTTTAGCCTGCCGCAAAGAAAATTAGGCATTGTTTCAAAATCAGGCTCTGAAAAATTACAGAGAACGTGGATGATTGAAAAGCAGTCATTGCTACTACCCGGATAATTTAGAAGAAGAGGAGGTATCGACAATTTATGAGGGCCCTTTGTCACCACACATTGTTGTTTCGTCCACCTAAAAACTTTCACGTTTTCAACTTTGTTTTTAATATGCAGGAAAAGCTTTCATTTCTCTGTGCTATTGAGAACGAAATGTTAATAGCTATTCGTGCCTGGAGTTTCTTCTTGTCTGTCATTTTTGATGTTTTTGTTAGGCCTACGGGTGATTTGCTTTTTGTTTTCCCTTGTATTGTTATTACTGAGCCCACTGCTGTCCTGTGTCACTTATTTTTTGTAGCGGCCGGGTGATATTTATCATGCGTGTACTTTCAGTGCAGGTCACTAGGGCTGCGCTAGGGGCTTTTGGCGCAATACATAAGCGTGGGCTTAATTTTTCAAATGCCTCGCTCTTCCTACCCGGTCCTGAACTGAAAGCCGCCTTAATGTTCAAGAGTTCGTAAGTACCATCTTAAAGTCTTAGACAAGCTATTACGGCACGTTTTTTTTCGTCATCCCCTAAGAACCTATGTGTTGTGCCGTAAACTACCTGAGCAGGTCACAGGAATATCTGGATAGACATCCAGAATTGACTGTCGCCGCGCAGACAGCGTTGCTTGAACATCAGTGGCACGCACTACAAACACTGTCGATTATTTAAAGTAAGACAAATTATCTTTTTTTCAACTCTGATGCTCATTTCCTCCATTAGAAAGAAGCTATTAGCCTGTGAGTGGTCGGAATTTTTCGGGTCCATCTGCGAACAAAGTTTGTCATCATCAGCAATGGCTCATACCCCTCTTACGAAGCAAAAGCGCAATAGTTCATCCCTCTGGAAATTTTGAGGCTACAACTAGGCAGCAGAAAATGGAAGCGAACAATGCATACGATCATTTAAGTCAGCCACGCGACGCACAGAACACCCCATACGCGATGTGAAGAGGGCAGCTAGAACTAGAGCTGCACTCCATTGATCCTCAGTGGCCTTTCTCACTCGCAAAATTTCTGGGCCCATGACCGTCGAAAATAGCAAAGTGAAAAGCATTGAACGCACTTCAACATTTCATGAAGAAACAGGTATCATTAAAAAGAGCTACATATTGCACTGAATAATCACACGATGTTACTCTAACATGCTTCTATTAATTGTAATATTGGTGCTTGTACATTATGTGTTCTACTTTTTTTGTATTCTGCGCGTGCAATATTTTAACTCTGCGTATTTCCTCATCTGTTTATATGCGCATCGCAGTCTACATCGTGGCTGCTTGTGTGTGTATGGGACATTGTTTACCAACTCCTTGTGCTGCAACTTGCATTTGACTTTTATATTGTTATGTTCATGGGTGTATAAGACTGTGTGCTGTGGATTTCTTACCCTACGACATGCTTTCCTTTCATTTTCTTACGTATTTTTTTATAATATTGTTTCCGCTATAAGAAAACAAGTAGCCGCCTCCATTATAAGGTGATGACGTCTCTTTCTTTTATTTCCATTTCAATAAAAAATATCTGTGTGGAGCGAGTGGCGCATGGCGTTGATTTGCGGAAACGCGCTTCTGTTCTATCCTCACCTAACTACGAGCCATCACATTCCCCAAGCTTCATAATTCGATCGTGTCCACAACAGTACATGCTGCTTGTTATGTGGGCGCCTTTCCTTCTGCCAACCATTCCGCTGCACTCAGTTATTGAATACTCCGCAATGTGTTCATCGTCCGTAGTTTTTGTTTTATCATGCATACAGACCTAGTATGCTGGTGGTGGTTAAAACTTTATATTGGTCCGGCAAGTTAACAGGGCGGGCTTCTCCTTGCCTGGGCGTCTGCCACGAGTCCTTGGACAGCGTCGTCGGCTCGCTGGACTGGCCACAGTTGATCTTCCGGGGCAGCACAGCACACCAACACACGCGGAGGCTTTCGCTGTAGGCGGTCTCCCGGTTGCTATTCGTCATCCCATTGCATTCCAAGAGCATATGCTCAAGAGCTGCTCTTGAGCCACATACATTCCTTTATCTTGCATATATATATAGATAAATGATATTCCACATTACTTGATTACAGTATGTCCTTGTTTGTAATTACC
Source organism: Dermacentor albipictus (assembly GCF_038994185.2). Taxonomy (NCBI): domain Eukaryota; kingdom Metazoa; phylum Arthropoda; class Arachnida; order Ixodida; family Ixodidae; genus Dermacentor; species Dermacentor albipictus. The sequence continues at coordinate 92,587,834 of NC_091823.1, forward strand.
GCCACTGAACAGACTGCGGCTTCTTTAGCTTTTGATGAAGTGGTGGATAAGTACACCTCTTTATTTTGCAATGTATTTGTATATCTTTGTATTTTTCCAATCTCTCTCTCCCCTCTCAATCTCAGTCCTCACCTTCATCGGCTATCCACGAGTTGAATGCACCAATGCTTCTCGCAACTCGGTCAGTTAGCCCTTGAGCTGTATTGTGTGTCGCCTCGTTGTTTCCGCCGTCCCCTAGTGAATTCAGGGTATGGGCAGGTGTCCATAGTAATTCAACGTTTTTGCCTTTTTTTTTTGCTCCTTTCAAGATATGTGTTGCCCCTTCGGGGAGATTTCGCCATTTGCGCAGTTGAGAATTGCTGCCTTTGTGTCACTCATTATTATATATGCTTTAGATTCTCTTATTGCTAGTGCTATCGCCGTTTCTGCTGCTGCTTCGGTATATTCTGTCTTTATTGTTATGCTTGTTACACATTCTTTTTTTTGTGTGATTGACTACGACTGCAGTGAATCCTTCCCTGCATTTGAGTCTAGCTGCGTCTTTAAAAGCTGCTGCTTTATCTCATCCAAATCTTTTCTGTGTCTCCTTGGCCCTACTTTGTCTTCGTCCTTCATGTTGTGTGGGATGCATGTTCTATGGCAGCGGGGGGGAGGGGGGAGGGAGACCATGATCATATTTCTGATTTCTCTTGGCATTTCCTTTTTTCTCCGTGTTGTGTGCGGTAGTTAATTCCCCATCTTTCTAATATACTTATTCCTGCCTTTGTCTTCGTCTTTCATACTGTTATATGCGTTGAGCTTCTATTAGCTCTGTCGATGTGTTATGTAATCCTAGTGCTAGTAGTCTTTGCTTGCTAGTGCTTATTGGCAGTCCGAATGCCTGCTTATATACTTTCCTTATTAAACATTGTAGTTTGTTCTTTCGAGTGGCATACCATATTAGGTATGGTGCCACGTATACTATTCTGCATAGGACAAATGCCTGTACATGACGTACTGTGTGTTTTTCTCTCCTTCCACTGTGTTTGCTATTTCTCCTTTTGATCAGTATTATTATCTGAGAGATGGTCCCCACAAATTTCCTTATTGTCTCCCCGTTGTTGTCTTGCCCTCTATTATTAGTCCTAAGATTTTTGTTTTATCCACTTTAGGTATGAGTGTTGGATCCGCAGTTTTAATTGTATTTTTATTTCTTCTGGCTAATTACCCTCTGTGCTATTGTTTGGTTTGCGTCCTCTTCATGTGGGACTGTATAGCAATAATTCTTACTTTTCTGCCGAGCAGGCCAGCCCGGTCCCTATTAAGTATCAGTCTGCTGTCTCTATCGCGTTCTGAAGTATTTCTTCTATTTGCGCATCACTGCCACTAATCGCCCACATGGTGATGTGATCTGCGTATATGGTGTGACTTAGGCCGTCTATTTCGCATAGTTTGGTTGCCAATCAGATTAGTGCTAAATCAAAGAGCACTGACGATATCACCGATCCTTGTGGTGTGCCTGCGCTACCTGTATTTATTTCTTCCGATTCCAAATTTATTGATTTTCGCTACTCAAAAAGTTAGCAAGCCTCGAACGTAGTTTTATGTTTCTTCTACTAAGTGTAGTATGTGCGGAGATATTTCTTTACTCGTCGAAACGATAGCGGATGGAGCAACTGCAGCAGTCTCTATGGTACTCTTTGTTTTCTTTTGTCGATTCCCTTTTTCGAACATGTTTGTTGCGTGTGTTCCTATACACCGAGTATTTTAGTTCTTCCAAACTATCGCACATCCTGTGCGCATTGTGTATTCCATCGATATCCCCACCGCCTTCCTAGCCCTTTTTCTCACATGTATATATATTTTTTTCATTTTTGTTTTTTTTTTCTTTTTCGCTTCATTCGGCTCGCAGAGATCCCACTATATTGTGTCGCAAAATTTCCAACCGATTCATGTGTTGAGTTTTCCTCGAAAGACGATCCTGCCGCATACATATAGGACTAAGAAGCAAGGAAAAAATTGCATCAGCGCAGCCGGCGAAGATTTCGCCATTCTTTCCTGCGCAGGGATCTTTCTTCAAAACAAGAAATTGAACTTCCGCATTCCCACACATATAACCACACTACAATGCTGAACAGGGCAGAGTGCACTGATCAGGAAAAGTCGAGGAATAAAACAAGAAAAACAGAAAAAAACATACACTGAGAGCCTCAGAACAAGGCGAATGGCCCGAAAAACCTAATGTTTGTAGCTTGCTTTCATTTTCGTATCAGTGTTCAACACTTCCATGGTACAGCGGTGGTTCTCTGGGATGCTCGCGATCCTCGTACAATACAAGCACATTTCTCACAACGCTCGCTTTCTGTGCCACATCTGTTTTCGGCACGTCCACACTTTATTTTTTTTGTCGCCTTATCATGTTCCCTTGTTCTTTCTTTTGAGCACTCGCTCAAAGCCAGACCATAAATGCAGAAGCGGGAACAGCGTGTGCTTCCGTGCCTACGTGCCCCCGTGTTACTAGTACGCAAAAAAATCGTTCTACGTGGTATTTCTAAATACATTTGCTGCATGAAGCAACCGCGACTCTCCGCGCAGGAGACATGATCGCGGAAGAGGTGGAGCTTGGAACAAAAGGCACTCCACAGGGCTCGGTGATCTCGCCCACTTTGTTTAACCTGACCATGATCGGCCTTTCCAGAACACTCTCACGAGTCGAGGGCATCCGGCATACCATCTATGCGGATGACATTACCATTTGGTGTGTTGGCGGAAGTGATGGACAGGTTGAGAGTGCGTTACAGGAGGCCATCGAGGTCACGGAGGGCTATCTTCGACCCACGGGATTAAACTGTTCGGCTAAGAAGTCAGAGCTTTTACTATACCGCCCTTTAAGAAGAGGTCGTAAGCCCATGGGCTGGAGACCACTGTCTGACAGCACCATTTGTCTTCGCACGGGCAAGGGAGACAAGATTCCTAGGGTCGACGCAATAAGAATACTGGGCATGGTAATCGAATCTACTGGCTCTAACGCGCAAACGATAATCAAGCTCACGACCAAGATAGACAACGCAGTACGTCTCATCCGAAGGGTGGCTAACCGCTATCATGGCCTTAAAGAAGATAATCTGTTACGGTTGATTAACGCCTTTGTGCTTTGCCACTTTGCCTACGTGGCGGCTATGCACAGATGGCAAAGAGCAGAGAGGAACAAACTCAACACGTTGCTCAGGAAAATAACTAAGCGAGCCCTGGGTATACCGATCGTCACCAACACCAATCGCCTCCTCCAGCTAGGTGTGCATAACACTCTGTAGGAGATTGCAGAGGCTCAGGAAAGAGCGCAACTTGCCAGACTCTCCACGACCGCCGCCGGCAGGAGGATATTACAAGAGCTCGGCTACCCACCATCTGCAGAAGCACCAAGAAAATGCCAGTTAGCACGGGACATACGAGATTTGATCTCCGTATCGCCGATACCAAGAAATGTACACCCTGAATATAATAAGGGTAGAAGGAAAGCAAGAGCTTCAACCATACTCAAACAGATCCAGACAGAGGGGCGTAGAGCCTGCTTTGTTGACGCGGCCGCATATCGGAAGGGGTGCTCCTTTTCTGCAGTAGTGGTGGATTCCAAACAGCGACTCACGAACTGCGCATCTGTCCGAACCGGAGATCCGGCGATAGCCGAGACGGTGGCCATTGCCTTGGCGATGCTTGATGACAGCAGCGACGTCATCTACAGTGACTCACGGTCAGCCATTAGGGCATTTCAGTGTGGAGTGATCTCCGAACAGGCTTTTGGGCTGCTTCGTAAGGCAGGTCCGGATAAAATCAAGCATCACTTGCTTACTTGGTTCCCAGCCCACGTTGGGCACATGGCGGGTGTCCCAACGAACCTCAATGAGACGGCCCACGCTGCCGCGCGCGCACTGACTGACCGCGCTGGCGCTGTAACGGCCGAAGAGAGGGTTACGCATGGTAGGGACGCGCCTGCCACTTATAATGAACTTCTTAAACACTTCTATCTCTCGCGGCGACAATACCCTCCTCCTCACCCCAAGCTCACTCGGCCTCAGGCACTGACATTCAGACTGTTGCAGACAGAAACTTATCCCAACCTGTCCACGTTACATGCGATATATCCGGAGATTTACACTGATGACGCGTGCCCTGCTTGCGGGGATAAATCAACACTTTCGCACATGCTCTGGGGATGTATCTCTATAGCAAGCCCTGACCTCAGCTCAGCTAGGTTTGAGGCGGCCCTCCGCAACCCACTCCTGGCTGAGCAACGTTGGGCTGTCCAGCAGGCCCACGATGCCGCTGGCAGGCTAGGCCTGTCGGTCCCGACGTGGGAGCGGCCCGCGACGTGCTAACACGCGTTCTGCAGGACTGTAAAATAAAAGTTACTCAATCAATCAATCAATGAAGCAACCGCAACTTGTATAAGAATGCCCATATAGTGGACTCCTACACACTTTCATTATAGATAATCCGTCTAAAAATAATACAATATGAATCTTCCGGCGTATTTTACATACTATTTCAGCTACGTTGTGTAGGAGAGAGGAAAAGTATAAATGAAAGGCTGGCAGGTTAACAAGGACTAAGCCCGGTTGCTACCCTGCACGGGGGAAAGGAAAAAGGGAACGATTAAGGGTAGAAGAGAAAGCGTCAAAATAACCAGAGGGTCCCAATGCAAAAAGCTTTTGTTATTGACAACTGCTTTCTGACATTGGCCGGCCACCTGGAAGTAACTCTTACGAAACGATTCTATCGAAATAATTTTTAAGGTATTGTTTTCTGTGCCTTGTCCCCGGAGCTTGGCATTTGTCGTTGTTTCCTTCCCGCGTATATATATGTACATAATTTAAGAAAACTTAGTATTTGCTCTGAATGCAAGTAATAGTGAACAGGCTTTATACAAATCATGTATGCAGACCAGCAAAATATTGTGAGTAGGCGCACCTTTCTATCGAGGATAATAATAATAAACAAATCCTGCTCAAGAATTGAGTATACATGATGTCCGATGAACATGAAGAACCTGAATACATTGGCATTTCTAAAGCACAGCAACTTCCGAGTGAAAGCTGCAGAACATATATTATGTTACTCAATTGGGTCACTAATTTTCAATGACCAAGCCTGTCAGTGCGTACCAGTGCGTATGTGCCTATACTTAAGTAATACAACAGGATGGTTATTTGCTATTGTGGCACAAGCAGTGTAGACGTCTGCGATGTACATACATGTTTGTGTCTATAGGATGAAAGGAATATAAAAGTTGTGAGCTTTGCGGTGCACAAGCGAACCATTTCATAAAATTTCACGTTGCATAGGACGAAACTAAATGCGATTTTAAACATCACCGTTATCCTTATTCGGTTTATTTAGTGGCTCGAATAACGCTTCGCTTTACGCAATATCCAACACGTGTGTTGAATCGGAGCATCATCTTTTTCTGGTAAATACGCGCCATGGTCTGCGCTCCCCGAGAATGCAATCTACTCACTAACGTTCACTTTCATATTTGTCCAAGCACTCACTTCACATTTATTAAGAGTTTGTATTACAGCCAACAGAGCTATTAGCCGATATTTAAAATAACAAATAATAATAATTACATAATACTAAATATTGCGTTATTGAATGAAGTTGTGCTGCCTATATTGAGAAATATCCAATTGATCTTGTTTTTATAAGGATCGTTTTACGCTGCATTCATTCTTTAGTTATGATAGGTGACTTTAATGCAATTAACGATCTCTGTTATGGCTTCTAGGTAATTAACGATAATATATTGTACGTATAGATGATTATGAAAGCTGATATATACCACATGACCACAGTGGGCGATAAAGATACGTAGACACATAAAGCAATTTCGGTGATGTTGCCAAAGAATGCTAATAGCATTAAATTACAAGAAATAGAAACGCTTGCGAAAACTAAAAGATGTCACCTGACCAGCCAATCGCCATGCCTGACAAATGTGCGATCTTATAGGTTTCGAACCCGAACATTGAATTATCGTTATCAAGTATCACAGGTTGCAAAAAAATAGTGCTGGTTGAAAGATTGCAGCCATTCGTCATCAAAGCTTCCTAGACCTAGGAAGCAATCTATCAACTGCAAAACACACACGGAACTTCAAAAGTTCCATGCACTGTTTAATGTTACATACTATCGCTCTATTTTGTTCTATCGCTTCAACACAAGCCGAGAACATTGTTTCCGCCTTTTCTTCATAGCCTAAGGTATGTTGATGCACTCTGTATGCGCGCTGCATCAATCACTCGTTGGTAGCATGTTCGAGGGCTCTAATGGATGCAGACAAGTTACTAGTCACGTGCGTCTTTCTATCTCTTCCTGACTGCTCTCTTTGCAAACTCTACGACAATGCAGAATGGCAAACCGTAAACTCACATGTGGTTAACCTTCTTGCTTTCCCTCTCGTTCTCTCCTGATTCTCCTGCCCCTTTTTTTTCATTTTGAGCCTCGAAAGTAAGAACCGAAGGGCATATCTTGATAAGAAAGATATCAACCAAATATTTCGCAATAAGCTGTAGAACTTCTCAGTTGAAGAAGTTGGGGTTAAAGGTATACTTAGAAAATTGGATTTTTTAGGGAGGGAGCCAGCTGGCAACTGTCTTTCAGAGGTACCCAACGCCTGCCTACTCTTCAGGAAGAAGTGAAGAGAAATAAGGCCTTCATGATGGGAGGACGGGAAGAACGCTAGTAAATAGGGGGGAAAAGCAAAATGATATGCCATGTAAAGCAACGGCGAAGAATGCAGAACTAGAAACAGAAAAGACTAGGAGGGAATAAAATAAATTACAGGTTGGACAAACTACAAAACGGCGTAAAACCTACAAAGCAGAATAGGAAATACATTTCTCGCCTGACAACAAGAAAACGCTCTATGGAGGGAAGCCAGCTCTGTTTCTTGTACAAATTTAACCAGGGTGCGAAGCATGTTGCCGCGTCAAGAAATGCGACCATCCGGATACAGGCAATCATCGAGCGTCGTACACTGCAGGCGTTGTGCGCTGCGAAAGCAGATCCAGAGTGCTGCACCATAAGATGTTCATTTTTTTTAGAGGAACCACCTGACGCACCCGATGAATTGTCACCCTCTCCTAGTCGGCATAAATGTTCAGGCACCAGGTTAGAGCCAACCCTTCACTTGAGTAATAGTGCTCTACGCCCGACGAGGTCAACCTCGGCCCACGTGCTGCAAGCTCGCGTTGGTGCTGGTTGATCAGGTAACAACTCATCAACAGATCAGCGTCGTCCAGCATATGTAAGCTTTCCGGGCAGTCACATTCGTTGTAAGCGCATCTGAAAGTGAGCTGAACAGGCTCTTAATTTACGGCGATACTGACGTGTGAAGGTATCCACTGGCCAACCAGGAATACCCCACGTGAGGCAGTCCCGCTGGCAGACGCGCTGATTCCACTGACAACTGGGTTAGCAGTTGTCTGTACTTCGCTAATGCCAGCGCGGAAGTTTGCAAGAATGACTATCTTCGATGTGTCTACCTCCTCTAGGACTTGAGAAAAACATCAATCGCTGCCGGCTCCTCAGATGTTGAGCGAGCTATTGAGAAGCTTTCGGATTTTACTCGAAGGGCTGAGCGAAGATTCAGATGCGTCCATAAATAATTTAAATCAATCTACAAGTTCTTCAAACAGGCGTGATTGGGACAATTGCAAGAGCGCCAGAAAAGGCAGTTCAAACTTTCTGATTATATAAGGAAACAGAGGCGAAACAAGTAATAGACATTCGTAGAATTCTCTGGTGTGCTGGCAGCATTAGGGGTCACTGCGTAATGTGCTTCACTAAGCGATGGAACTCGTGGTACCTTACGAGGCAGCGTTAGCATTACTAGTAGGGCAACTCGATCGTCTCGTTCTTGTTGGTGCATAAATGAGATTTGTCGAAGGAGACAATTTTTCTTGACTTAATAAAAGGCACCTTCTATACAACGTGTTCCTGCGCGACATTGTGAAAACAAACAAAGCAGGAATGTCCGTTCATCATTAATAGGAGATATGCGAAATATTCGTAGTCGGCTTTTTAACATTAAGTCATCTGCTTTCACTTTGTTTTCTCTTCTACGGTGACGCCTGGCATCTGGTGTAGCTCAAACTAGATACGGGGGAAAGTGAACTTCAAGAATATTGAATATCCCGATTTGACTTTAATTGAATAGACGAAACGGCGGAAAGTGCTGTCTTGTGTATGCAGTACTAAGACTGCTTTTGTTTTGAGTACTCTTCGCCTCCTATTCGATAGTTAAAAACAGAATGTCACTTTACTGTGGATTTGACAAGTTGCTAACAAAGTCCTTATCCATGTCATCATTTGTTGTTCTCAAAAAATTGATTTGTAAGTAATATATTAAGGCTATTTAAATTGTACATAAGGTACCTCAAGTTTATTTTTCGTCGAAGAACTTTCCTAATGATCTCGTCTTGCAACTTAGCTGGCTCGAGAGAGAAAGAAAAAACTATTTAAATTATTATGTTTTCTTCGGTATCGAAGTTTCAAATTCCCGAAATCATGACCATAGATCTCTTTCCAAACGGGAAGTGTTTCGAATGAACTTGCGCGTACCCTTAATTGTTTCAAATACAGCAATGATACGTGAAAAGGTGGCCGTAGATTATGTTCAACATAGCTTTTCTTGGTACTGTTTTGTGAGCATGATGGTTAACAATGGTGCATTATTTTATTTCACGATTTGCATTACACAATACACTGAGTACTGCTCTCAATTCTACTCGATGCCGTCAGGTGAAGACTACTGCTGGTGGCCGAGTTTTTCTTGATAAACGCCCAGATATAACCCCATATGTTGAATGAAGAAGAAAGCAGCACTATGAAAATGTCTACAGCAGGTTTCGTCAAGGCAACGCGATACGCAAATTTATCTTGTAATAGCCTAAGACAAATGAAAATATTCAAAGAAGTTTAAATTTGTATGTTTCTTTTTTCAAGGCAGCCTTTTTTGAGCACCTACTTGCGAAAACAAAACGCTCTGTATTTACGGCATTACGAGAAATGGTCTTTATGTAAAAGCAGACCAATTGAGAATGATTTTTATGTAAGCCATGATTATCCATCCAGTAGTAATTTAAATTGTTCTAATATTAGGCTCCTAGCGTGAAAAGGAAAGCTGTTATCAAAATACACATTTAGAAGATTATTTATAGCGATAGCGTTAGATAAATAAAGGAGTCAACCTCCGACCGGTGCCGGTATTTTGACGAGGGCGCATGTCATCTGGTTCTAAAACTCGACTTTAACAGAGGCGTTGTCATTCCTTATTCTAGCATATCCCCTATAGAATGCAACGCTCCACCAAAAATTGTTGAGACAAAGCAATATATATTCGCTATTTTGTTGCCGGCCGGATGTTGCATATACGTGTTTTGATGCAAAAGCATCAAATGGCCTATTGAGCGAAACAGCCGCCGTCTGTAACAACGAAGCAGAACCTAATTTCCCATTGGCTGACGCCACGCCACAAGCACGCCCCGTCACGAGCGCGCCTTGACAGAGTAGAGTGAGCGAAAGGGATCCCCTACTGTCGCTATAGCCTGTCAGGTGTTGCGTGAGGGGAAAGGGCAACGCCGCGACGCCACGTCACCCTCACTCTCGCTCTCTGAAGCCGGTGCATGGTCGCTATCTCTCCCGCTCTCTCTCACGCCCACAGGGCTTATCTGCTGCGTGCAACTGCCGGCCTTAGTGGCCGCTGCTGTTCCCTCGGTCTCTAGTCGTGCAGGACGTCGGTGGCATGTGGCGTCGACACAGCAGGCTGCTGATACTGCTTGATGTTTCGGGCAGCTCATGCCGCTATAGAGTCCGAAGCATCTACTTCGTCTCCGGCTGCAACTTCGGCAATGGTGAAACGTAGCCGTCCAAGCTAGAACACCACACACGAAGTGAGAGAGTGCAAGAACGCAGCAAAATGAGCGAAGCGGCAGCCACCGGACACGCTGAATGAGAATTAAGACATCGTGGCCATCCAAGAAGATTTCGTCAGCGTGACTCTCGCCATAGACATTAGCGAACGCACTGCGTGAAAAATGAATGCACTTGAATTTTCAGCATTATCATCCAAATGATTCAGGTATACAGCCAATATTCTAAGGAAATAAATGTATTAGAAAAACACCCGCACCAATTAAATCGCAAAACTCGCAAACAATGCCAGCAGCGCAGAACTCGAAGGACTGCTCAGCGGCGCTCAATTGGACATTAATGCTTCCGCGTTCACAACCGATATTAAGTGGTTAGATGCCCTGGGATTTTTTTCTTTAATTTAGAGTTCCTATCACGTCTTATCGGTGCCGCATAGCGCATTCGAGATTTTCTGAAGTAAAGAAACGTAAAAAAATACGAATTCTCCCGTGCCGCTTCCTGCTCTTTTCTCTCTCTTTCTTAACAGAAAGGTAATGGCAGTTTTGCTTGCTCTCGTGTTCTTTATGGTGCTTTACATCACGTTTTACGATCAAATCAGCTTAGTATTCGGTCTCTCTTTTCAATTGTTTTAACGAAAACTACAACAGCCGAAGAAGACCTTTCAAATTAAACTCCGCAGCAAAGGCCTTACTGAATTCCTTCGATCGACACTCGGTACAACACAACGGTTGAGAAGACCCGACATCCTGAGTGCTCATCGGGAAAGACGAAGGCACGATTCGAGAAGCCCCCCTCTTTGACCAACTTTTTTTTTCTTATAACTTTTTTAGCCGCTAGTTGTTTCGTTCGCGTCCAATTTATTCTGATTGTTTTCGCAGCGTTGTGATCAATCATGAATGTGGCCGCCTATATGCAATACAATAATGATTTTGTCACCTTTCTATTATTTTGACCGAGTGGGTGGGCTGTATTTTGTCACGATCATCTTTATTTTTTTCATCAATCACTCCGGCCGACATTGAAAGGAAAAAAAAGAAGTAACAAAATAATGCACCTGTTTCTTAAGAAATATCTCCAGGACGCCTTTCTATGCTGTTGTTAATTGCAGCTTCGAACTCTATTTAGCGTTATCATTATGTTATCGTTATTAGCGTTATGTTATCGGTTTGTCTTTGACTTGATGTTTTTTAAGGGGGCTACGAGATGTTTCGCGAGACGTTTGGCAAGGCAACTTACATCTTTTATTTCGCGTCCCCTAGACGTTCTTAACGACGCCTACAAGAAGCCTAAGGACATCCGACAAAATTGCGTCAAGATGGCTAGAGATTGCAAGTAAGTGCACATTCTTGGCCAATGCCCGAGAATGGATATGGCAAGCAGACGCAAATGGTGCGTATTCTTAGATACATTAAAGCGATGGCGCCCCATCCACGGCATACACCTGCACGTCTTGCGTGGCCACTTGATGGATTGCCATTGCAATAAAGTAGCAGCCACGATACTAATAATAGTGTAGGTTGTCAGGGGTTCCCTGCAACTGGGCTGCGGTGATTACAACGAGGAACATTAATTTTTCCATGGTACCGTTTGTCATTGTGGTACGCAGCTAGATTATCACTTTCTTTGCCGGCTGCTGCACCTAACGATATTGTGACTCATGGATTTCATGGGGATACTCAACACGTTACATTAAAAAGCATCTCTTTACCCCACGCTGGCAGAACATTTTAGCCGCGCTCTCAAACCGCAATAGCGCCTTCTAGCTATCCTTGGTTTTCCTTACGCAACACCTTACCTGTTCTGAACCGCACCGGCACTAAATTGAAAGTGTAATAATTTCTTCCACATGGAGGCTAGGGATTGCAAGGGACGCTGCAGTAGCTGGACTATGTAGCGAAAGACTATGGTTCTACTAGAATTGAAAATTGAGAATGGTGACGCAGGGACAAAAATCAAGAAAGGGTAACGCTTTTCCCCGCGTCTGCAACGAATTCCTGTGCAACCTGCAGCCACTGCGTGTACCTTAGTTAACAGGTGGGGCCCACTACAAACTCTTGAACTGTACGAACATTTGTGATTTACTGTTTCCTCAAGGAAAAGCTTTAGTTAGCGCAATATCCTTACAGAAGGAATTAATGCGACAAGACAGAACACTTCCTGCAGCCCTGTTTTATCTGCATGGAAAATATTTTTTTGGTATGTTGGCGTGTAAGCGCGTAAATAATGGAAACACATGCATCAATACCCGCGAAAATAAGCGTGAAAGAAGTACGCAGATTGCACAGGCAAAGCTGTGTATTGCACACCACTATCCTGCAGTGGAATCTCCGTTGGCGAAACAGGCCAATGCTTAAGTGACCGGTGGCGTGAACACAAGGACCTAATACCCGGGTCTGTTGGAAGTTACGTGGCAGTGCACTGCTCCACGTGCAAGTGCACACCTATTGTTTGAAAAGTGCCTCATTGCGATCAAATATAAGGGCTACAGTGCTAGAGAGATATGTTGGGCTTTCTATATAGAATTTGTTTCAGCCTCTACCTGCAAGGTTATTATATCGCAAGATTGCTTACTTATCATTGTAAATCAAGTGTCACGTTCGTCCAGCCGTGTCCCCTACCTTTCTTTTTCCGTAGTTCTGCGAGCATCACAGATGCAGATTTATGTTTCCCTCCTTCACCTCTTACTTCCGGTACGACAAAAAAAGAACTATGTTTATTAGCAGAGCGATATGGCGTCGGCTTTTATCCTCCCCTGTGAATTGTGCGTCAAATAAGGCTTTACCTCGACGAAACAATATTTGCCCAACGAGTCAAGGCAGCTACTCTGTTACTTCATGATTCCCGTTAGCACTTCTTGGCGATCCTATGTCACTAATACGCTCCAAGCTGTGCTACTACACATTAAAAAAAACAAGAGCAAATACCTTAAACATTATTAAAGCTTGTAACTAGTAGCTTGAGCAGTGTTCTAAGAAGTGGCAAAAATTGCGTATTTTCTATAAATAACGCGTCATGGACAGAGCAAGCTTAGCTGGAAGCGGAGCCCTAATGCGCGGGGTAACAAAGGCCTGGTTGGCTCCCCCGCACCTCTTCGTCCTAGGAGACAGAGAACTTGACTGATCCAACGAGAAACGTACATCTCCAGTAACTAGTGCGCCGTTCGACCAAAGCATTCGCTCCTTCTATAGGGTGCCGAAGATGCCCGGAAAAGTCTCGCTGCATTCGTTCATTCGATCTGAATCGCTAATAAGCCTCGCCGCCTGTTCAAGTGGCTTGGCACAAAGGGCCACCGACATTCACTGGATCGCTCGCATTGTTTGCTAACCAAGTTGGGTAAGATGCCACGGTAATATATCCGCTGCCAGACAAGTCTGAAAGGGCAAGCAAGCAGTTGGCGCAAATGTATGCAACGAGGAAGATAATATTGAAGCGAGCGAGCTGGCAGCTCGATATTTTCAGCTAGACTCAGTGCTCTCTAGAATATGCCACGAAGAAAGTACTCTTGCATGTATTTTTCCTAGCTTAGGCACTGCGTCGTTATCTAATGGATGGCGCATTACACGATCCTTTTAGTGGGATGTTCACATTAGATTTCCCGACCGGCCCACGTAGTTTCCTAGCGTAGTAATAGGTAAGTTGTGCAATGCATTGCGTTCTTAAAGCGAACCTTTCTTTGTGATCCCTCCCGGACTTTCCTGACCCGTAGCTGCTGGATGGGGTTGCTCGCTTTCCGAACCGCTCACACGCAGCACAGCACTATCATCTTTACTACCCTTACATGCGTCTTGGCTGCTTTTCTTGTTTCTAAGAAACTACGCAGCGATAAAACGAACGATGCCTAAATTTCCTCCTGGCAGCAAATGCCGGACATGAAGATCACATTTCTTTATTAAAGTAAACGTGTTTACGCCTATTTTTCAATGATTTGGCCTGGCTTACTTTATCCGCGTGGCCATGTTTTGCGGAGTAAAGTGCAGTTTACTATTGCATTATCTCCAAGATTGGCCGGCTTTTCTTGCCATGCCGGCCCTGGGTACACTGTAATAGCGAAGGGGGCCGATCCTGGCGACAGTGGAATGCATGGTCGCATGGGTGATGTGGTGGGGGCTTCCGAATCTCGCCACTTTCCCTGTCAGGCACGTAATCGATGTCGCGTAACAATCTGTGCAGACTACAACCAGTTGCGTGACAGTTCTATACCCGCGTAAAAAAAGCTTCTATTTCCACATTGAAACATTTAGTGTAGATCTGGATAAATTTCCTTCATTTTCTTTCTTTTGTTTTACACTCCTTATTGGCAATTGCTGATTTATTGTTTCCTATTCCTGTGGTGTGTCATTCATTACCTATTCTGTTTACTTCAATGTAATTTGCTGTGCTTTTTCTATTGTTATTGTTGTTATCTTCTTATTTTGCCACCCCCCTCCCCCTGCGAGGACCCAATTGGGTCTGCAGTATGTTGCATATAAATTAATAAAAAAATACTGAATGTTCCTCGGGCTGTGTATGTACGATTTGAGCCGGCCACGTGAGTGAATTTGGGCAGTCAATCAAAACTGCTCCAGTTTTGTAAACTACACAGGGTCTGCATGGGAATGCCTGAACTAGAATATATGCTCCGTGCGCCTAGGGCGTCCCTACTTCTATGTGCAGTCAGAGAGGGGCTCAGGTGTCCCGATATGTTCAGCTTATCCAGTGGCAGCTCTACAAGTGCCAGTGGCGACGTAACAGCGTACGCAGCTGTCGGCGCAATCAAAAGTGATATGTTCATGCACATGACAGCATAGTTACATGCATGACATCCACGTGGCCAATAATGAGAGAATGTGAACAACACACGCACATTTTCTCAGACTTTCCCTGCACTTTAGGTGCAAAATGGTCAACGTGCTTAAAGCATCATCTGTGCACGACTTTCTGCTCAGCAGACGAATCAAGACATTTGCGTTTCATTGAGTCTGAGTCAGAATAGGCAACGAAAAAGAGCTATCTCCAGTGCGGTGTACCGTACAAGAGGGCGAAGAGGTCGAACGTTTTTTCTGTCCACACAATACTTGTGAGCATGACGCCAAGTGTGCCCTTTCTTTGGTGCAAAAGAAATCATTTACAGTCAGACTGCCTGTGCAAGAAACACGCCGCTATAACCTTCAGTTGATTCAATGTGGTGTTGGCGAATCGATTTCAATACAGCAGATAAACAGGAAACACGTGAAAAGAATTTGAGGGACGCATGGCTCGCCTAGAGCGCAGGTCGTTTTAAATGGCGTTTCTCATTCGAATAAAAATGAATTTATTCTTTTTTTTCCTAAGGACAATACAAAAACTATAAGCGGAGATAGACGACAGATGTAGGCAGTATAAGGCAGGCATAGCAGCAAGATTTTTAAGGTAACCGTATTCAGGAGTCATAATATTGACGTCACCTAAACTTTATATACATATATGCACTGGAATTTGCGTTCTCCCTTTTGGTCCTTTTCTTCCTCCGAAACCATCGCTCAGTGAGCTTTCTACAGCGCTATATTAGGTGGAGCGTTCTTATACAAAATGAAGAGGTGTTCCATAAAAACTAAGAGCACCACCCGCACAATAAGAAAGAAATACGATACGGTGGCCCCAGTTTACGCCTGAACAGTGCCACGAGGGATTACCTGTTTATTGAGTTGACACAGAGAAAAGCTCAAAGTGCCGAGCCTCACTCACCTGCGCGTTCAGCAGCGCGAATAACGCAAGGAGACAGCGTAAAAGCGTAAAGCAGCATTGGTTCTGCGCATTATGTGCTGGGTCTCGTCCTCCTATTTCATTGGCTTTTTTGTTCTTCTTTAAGCGAAACGTGAGGCTTGAAGTAAGCGACACTCGCAAGCCGTCTCAAATAAAAAAAAAAGCGACGCTGCTGCGGGCATACGAGGAAAGGTTGTGATGCAAGAATGGAGATAGATGACCAAGCCTGGGCCTCAGAGAGGTCTTGAGGGAACACTCCAGTGAAAGCTGGGTGGAGGCCAGAAAAGTTTCACACACTCCACGGGATTTTCATATTCTTGCGCTTGCGCATAAAGCTCGCGAACTCTGGCGGCGTAAAGCTCCGGCTGAAGCCTACGGTGCGGAAGGCGGGATCGGCGGTCACTACGTCGTTGTACTTCAATCTTTGGCATAATACGGGCATCTAGTTTTGCCTCTCATAGAGGACAAAGTAAAATAGACGGGTGGAAGGTCTTTTCTAAAATGTCGTTTTCTCTCCATTTTGTCTTTACTACGCCAGTGATTGAATACGGTCGTCGTTCAGAGTGCTGAAGTTGCAGCGCGATAGAGATAAGCGAAACCTGATGAGAAACAAAGAACAATTGAGAACAATGTCTTTTGAAGAGAACTTAAGCTGCTCAATTGAAAGGTCTTTTCGGTCGTTGCTATGTCCTTTAGTTGGATTTTCTTTTTATTTGTCCTATACACTGTTCTGTCTTCCGCATTTAGCCTCGAGAGCGACAGTTGTCTTTACATTTTTATCGTGTCAAGTTTCTCCCGTCCACCTCCCTACCCCTCCCTCCAAGAAACTCCTTGAACGTCTTCTTTGATGCTAAATTAAGATTGAAAACTGAGCGAGCGCACTAGTAAAACAGAACTGTAACAGAACGAACGCTTGAGCTAGTTGAAGAAAAGTTCAGTGAAAGAAAGGGAACGGTGAACTATCGCGAATAAAAATTGACGCAGCACTCTGACTAAAGACTGAGAACACTTCTTAGGACACAGGTAAACTAATAATGTGATGAAGGAAGCTGGTTCGCGGGCTAATACATATAAATACACACCGGAGGCCTGCGGATCAAAATTTCACTGCACTCGCCAAGTAACCGATAGAGAAAAAGACAACTAAAGGTAGTTGACACCAAAAAATTGTGCTAAGAAATTGGGGGATACGCTAGACATCATTTCAGGAAAATGCAGAGGTGCCTTCACGTCTCTGTATGGTTGTTTTTCACATCACTTACAATGGCTTTACACAGAGAAGAAAACTAATTGTTTTTTTATAGCTAGTCATTTTATATCTTTATTCATTCACAAGATTACTGCTCCTTTAGAACCTCCAAGCAAATCGGAGTGTCGTTGATCTGCTATCCCTTGTAATGAACCAATGATAGTCAATACACTTTGAAAAACTAAGCGTCCTGTTGCTGTGAAGCGTATGGACGCTTCTGATAGGCTTCTAGCTTCCGCCTTACGCTTTTGCTAATATCTGACAATTATGGAACCAATTTCATGACGTTCACGTTTATATTTACGAAAAATATTAAACTCGATGACCGAGTATATTACTGGCTTTCATTAGACAACCAATTCATCTCATACGCTCGAATTGTCACATCCTACACCACTAGTGCAATTAATATGACCAACGATCGGTGTGTGGCACGCACGTTGCGGGGTTTGTCACGCCGATATAATTTATGTTATAACACACAGATGTCTGATGCTTCAGTGAGGGTTACACTTGAGCAACCATATTCAAGTGATGACTATAAGTTCGCATGCGTGCACATATCCTATCTGTTTACTAATAGAAGTGGAAAATATTAGCATGGTGAACTTCTTTATCGTACGCATAAGTAAGTTCCTTAAGCTTTTAAATTCAGGAATACATGTCAAATATGGAGACTACAGAAACAGGCTTCAATGTACAAAGCGATCCTTCGATACCTTGGAAGCCGTCTTATATTCTCAGACTTAGAAAAGGTGACACTGTTATAACTGTTTCTTAATTTACTTGAAGTTTTGAGACACACAGTATGGATACATAAGAACTGCAATGAAATACGGCTATAAAAGAGTTTTCCTGACTGGACCACCACACCATTAGAATTCACAATACACAGAATGCTGTGGATAACAGCGAGGTGTTATACAGTAAAAAAGAAAGTATGCATGCGCCCATAGAAGCTCGTCTACACATAACATCAAGTGACATTTTGTTTACAGTTATTCAACAGAATAACTGCACTATCGACTAATATTTATCTAGGGCACAGTTAAGCATCCAAACAACTACGCCAAGCTAATCAAGCCGTTGCAATGGCCACTGAAGGGCAAACCAAAACGCAAAAGACAACTGTGCGCGGCTTTTTCCATTTTTATTATTATAATTGGGTTTGTACGTATAAAAGTTATTACGGAGATTTGAAAGAAAACGAGTAATCTTGCAACTCCCAACAAAAGAGGCACCACGAATGCCTCCTTTAGAAAAAAAAATATACACAACAAGAAAGAGCGAGAATTAAAAAAAAAACAAACATTTAATATTAAAAGCCAAAGAGGCCGAATTGAGAAAAGTAGAAAAATGAGACATAAATACACGTCACGAACGTCACAGCACGGCATTTAACGTCCTTCAGGTAGCCTGAAAGTTAGTGCAACATCAAACTGCATCACCGGTCGAAGTTTGTACACTATAATCTGAAGTCTATGCGCGCCATCTTCACAAAGTCCAAACGGGAGTTCGATAGTGTTTATGGACACCCCAAAGGTGCGGCAATAACTGAACAACGCAAAATGACAACATGGACAAGAATTTGAATTAACGACGACGTCGACATTGCACGCGAAAGAAAGATTAACAGTGCACATTACTAGAAATATCTACAAATCAATCTGCGTGAATTCAATAGTCTGAGAGCCAATTTACAGAGCCAGCTTCGCTGGTTATCGCCATGCTTTCTCGGCCCAGCATATCTTTTTTTTCATAAACATACTAGCAGCCTTTCTTTTCGCCTAAAGCTTTGTCGCCCAATGGCTAGCTGCGTGCTCGTCTTCCACACATCTTTCATCAAGCATTCGTTCAGACTTTTTTTCCCGTGCCCGGCTGTTATTGAAAAGCTAAGAGCTGTATATAGCTGTAACGGCATCTTAAAGTGCCGCTTACTCCATACATTTCCTGTGTAAATTTGAAATACCTTTCCTCATCATTCCCCTTATCTGTGGAATGTTACAGGAAAGGCTACCTGCTGCGACACCCAACATATTATAAAACGGGCTTCTGTCTGTTCATATTAGGTCCACCTTTAACTTTATCTTTTCCACAAGACATGTCAGTGCCACATAGGTTTGTTGGGAATGGCATTGTGCTGCAGTTTCTAGCAATTTATATGTTTGCATATTGTAATTAACGTTCTTTTTTCAGTGTTGTTATTTATCATAGCAAAAATATTCCTTTGTCAGGCTCGGATGCGGATATTTTCACGTACCTGTTTTGGTATTCACAACGAGAAAGGCTATAAGAAAATTTCGTTCATTGAGTCCCTTATTTCATTACCAGCGAAGTTTTCATCAATACCTTTAGGTTCACAGAAAATATTCACTTTAGCTTGAGGAAATAATTTCTTTCTTGCTTTAGTAGAGCCCATTGGGTTCGTATAGTTAAGCCAAACAGGTGATATACTAGATAGGAAAAAGAGAAGAATAACCACACGCAATTTCTCCTCATCTGCAGAATTTGCAAATCTAGGAGGTACGCTTGACACGCAATGCTGTACGACATCAGATGTTGTAGGCTGGTCTGGTTCGAAAATTGCAGAACTTTCCGTTTGCTAATAAATGTACAAATATACACACACGCACACACACACACATATATATATATATATATATATATATATATATATATATATATATATATATATATATATATATATATATATATATATGCTATTTCCATACGTCCGGTGAACACTAACATGTTGACATCTAGGGATTTTTGTCGTTGTGGCCTTGCTTATAAAGACAAGGTAGGCGTGTGCTAACCGTGTACTCTTGCTAACGAGAGAATGCAAAAGTGGGAGAGGGCTGCGAGATTAAAGCGCAGGCTGTCTTAAACCTCAGAAGGAAATAGTGGAGACGTATTCACTTGTGACACACACGAAGCTTGGAACTAGATGAACATCCTCGGTCTGTCTTGAGTGTCGCAAGCGAAGAGCCCGTCGCATATGCTGACTCACAAATACACCGCCAGGTATGCGAAAAAAGGCGTCAAGGCAAGCTTCCACTGCTCCATACTTTTCACCCGCTGCCTCTCGTCCCCCGTGGTCTCGTCTAACCTTTTCTCTCTCGCGGGATACGGCACTGTATAATGCTTGTTAATGCGAGGATCTGGCGTTTTCTATACCGGTACAGGAGCCAAGCCCCCCCCCCCCCAAAAAAAAAAATATTAATACCACAACACAAAGAATCCAAGGCAACGTTCTGCCGGTGTGACGTACGCCACGACATGCTGCCGCCACCTTGATTTCCTGCGCTCCTAGATGTTTCTTTAGAGCTGGCATGCTTACTCACTGCTTATTCCATGGTGTCGTGCCTACTATAGTGTATCGTAAGCACATATT
This sequence comes from Dermacentor albipictus, assembly GCF_038994185.2. NCBI lineage: Eukaryota > Metazoa > Arthropoda > Arachnida > Ixodida > Ixodidae > Dermacentor > Dermacentor albipictus. The sequence continues at coordinate 92,608,110 of NC_091823.1, forward strand.
TTCTCTGCCCCCTTCAAGATGGTATTCTTTCTTATTTTGTTCTCGCCTTGTTGAAAACAGGGCGGAGTGAGGCGAGTCGGATCAACGTCGAGGGCTCTCGCGACAAGCACGAGAGTTCGTGTCGAGGGCCTTCTCAAAAGCCAAGGGTTGAGAGCTGGCAACCCGGCACACATCGAAACGCTACGTAGAAGAGTGAGAGAGAGACGAACCTTTGTGCTGCTCACATATACTTTATATCGACAATCTGACTGCACAAAGCTTTCCTACCAATGAATGTATGAAAGAACAAAAATAATTATGGATTCTAGTGGACAGTGGTACTCAAGCCCGGGATTGTTGCTTGCTGGTACAGTACCTGAACAACCGGAGTGAATTTTGAAGGAAAACACAGAAATGAGCATACTTGCAATATAGTTTTCACTTCAGTTCATTTGACTTGTGATCCAAGGGGCACACAAAATAAGGAAGGATATGGTAGCGCTACGCCGATCACTGGTGTCGTATTTGAGGTGAAGCAAAGCGCCATCGTTCAAAGTTGTCATTTTGTGACAAGACTCCACCCATAAGATAGACTACACTCGAGTGTGTGAGATCTAGTTGTTTCGGGAAAGTATAAATAATAAATGCTTCTAATGCCAATATAAAATGGGCCAGCAGTAATTCCTTTTCTAGCCGCCACTGCACTGAGCTGTCCTGGCGCAAAATGCCGATCAGTTTGCATGGATTCTCAGAAACAAGCAAGAAAAAGCACTGCAGAGATAAAACGTGCCCATAGTAATGCGCAGCTAGCGGCAACTTTGCCTAATCATGCCGAGTTTCTAACCTGCATTGCACGGCCTCATTTCCTGCTGCTCCTAAGGCTCGAGTTCCAGATTTACCTCGACTTCAGTATTATCCCGAAACAATGAATTTACTCGCAACTAGACTTACACTTGTGCCTAGAGAACACCAGACTACTATGTACCTTTATATTTTAATGATTTATCTCAGAGTGTCTTGCCCGCTCAAACTAAATACAAGTTTAAAAAGACACTCAAGCAAGTTGACAATTAGTCGCCTCAGGGATCTGCTCGTTTTATTTTTCCTTCAGTGCTTTACTTTCGCAAAAGTTTTTTATTCCTTTCCTTCTTTCTTTTTGTCCCCTCCTATGAACTATATTAAAATGTGAAAAGTATGTCATTTACAATTCCTAATCGTTTCTGCTGCCTGCCAGGCCCAGCAGCTCAAGGCCTATGCGGCTTTGGAAGGCCTGATTTTTACGCTCTTTGTTTTTGTAACTTTGTACAATAAAGTATATTATTATTATTATTATTATTATTATTATTATTATTATTATTATTATTATTATTATTATTATTATTATTATTATTATTATTATTATTATTATTATTATTATTATTATTATTATTATTATTATTATTATTATTATTATTTCAAATTCCAAAACAATGTAATGCAGAACTAAATATCACCTGTCCATCAAACCTTTCTGGCTTGACAATTTCTTGGGGCGCATTGTATATCGAAATAAGTAATTCTTTTTTTTTTCTTGAGAAAGAAACATTTTCTGAAAATTATCTAATCGTCATAATGGCCAGAGGGGCCAGGAAAGAGCGGCAGTGAAAGAACCGGTTCTGAATTTTTTTCTGCTTCATTGCGGAGATTTCGCCTCTCTTCTGCGCTTGGTCATGCATTGCTTCTACGGCGCCAGCGAATGGGACTATGTCGACGATCCACTTTACCGCCGTTCCCGCTGTTGAACCCTCTGGTCTAGCCACAGCCGTTTTGAAGCTGCCGTTTCACCTCTTGGACCTGCTGGTGCCATCATCGACCACAACACTCTTCGCTGATTTAGATGCCCGGCCGTCGTCCGGCCCCTACAGTGGCCAGAGAAGTGCGGCAGCCATGGGACCGGTTGTGAATTTTTTTTTTTTTTTGCTTCATGGTGCAGGTTGGTTACCATCCGTCCTTTTGCTCAAAGTGTTTCAGTATTATGTGTCAGGTGCTCTTCCCTGGCCCAAGTGTTATCCATTAAAATATTTCTGAGTGTAGTCCTGTCCTTAGGTTGTTGTTGTCCGGCGACGTGGAACTGAACCGAGGCCCGGCCGAGGTGCTAGCAGCTCTTTCCAGCCTTTCTGCTAAAGTTGACTCTCGTCACGTGGAGCTTCTTGGTGTACTGAACCAAGTTCAAACCAATGAAACTTTATTGGGGCAGAGAGCAATTTATCTTTCTACCAGGCTAGCCACAGTTCAGTCGATAGCAGAGTCATTGAATTCAGGCCAGCATGTTCGTCACCTTCAGCAAGTATTAAGGAAGGCCGTAAAAAGCGAGACGACTGCACTTAATTCCAGACTTAACGAGCTGGAAAACAGGTGGCGTCGAGATAATTTGATCTTCTACTGGATTGCCGATAGTGCTTCCGAAAAATAGGCACACAGTGCAACAAATTAATCAGAGACATTATATCTCAAAGGCTTCAAGTGAACCTATCAGATGAAGTACTACAACGCGCCAACAGGCTCGGCTCCTATGTTTCAAATGAGTATCGACCTACTATTGTTAAGTTTACATCGTCGAAGGTAGAATATAACATTTTTCTCTCAGAACAAGTTTCAGTATTCAAAGGTTTCCATTAGCGAAGACTTTTCGGGGGCAACTCGAAACTCCCGGGAAATGCTGCTTCAGTTTGGTAAAAAGTCTGGAGAGCCATTCTCGCTACGCGTAAACAAATTATATATTACCAAAATTGAGGCTGTGTATTGCCATGTTACCGTGTGTGCGAAATTGACACCCGCGAGGATCGCAACACCGGCAACATGGATAATGCTTCCGGCGTCCCTGCCTCAAGTGCCGGCAGCGGACCCGCAATATCAACGTAGCTAGCACGAAGGCACCCATCTAGTCAGCTGTCCCTTTTGCATTCCACTGTACGTAGTCTGTGTAACAAACGTGATGGTTGATTATCGATAGTTGAGACATGTTCCGCGAATGTTGCACTACTAAATGGAACGTGGCTTTCCTCGGCAATCGCCGACCATGAAATACCGGATTATGAATCGGAGTACAAATTTTATCGTACGTACCATACTGGTCATCCAAGCGGTGGTGTATGAATAGCTGTCCGGGTTTCCATTGTTTTCAGTCTTATTATAGTTGACAGTAATTTATTATTTCTTTTTTCATGTATATTTATAGGACATAGAAGGTTTATCCTCGGCGTATCTTACAGACCACCAATGTCTTCTACCACGTTTTGTCACGAATTACATGGTGTCTTAACTAAGCTATCTGGGCCATTTCCCAAGTGCCCGTTATTTACTTTCGGGTACAATAATTTACCTGCTATTAATTGGACTACTGACCCGCGAACTCTCACGGCAAACTCGATGTAGTGTTTGTCATATTTAAATAACTGACTGGATTGCAACCCTAGGCAACTTCGCCTACAGGCTACCCGTTGGTCACTTCGTTCTGCTAATCTACTGGATTCGCTGCTTACGACAATTCCAGAAATCGTTTTAAATTTAGTTTTTTTTGCTTGGCCTAAGCGATCATTGCTTTATTCACTGCACCGTTCAGGCCTGTACGCCTCACGAGAAACAGTCCAGATTTATTAAACATGATAAAAACGTGAATTTATCTGACTTAAATAACGAACTTGCAGAATTCATCACCGACATCATGCCTAGCTTTTACAATCAGGCCGTTCAAGAAAATTAGTCTCTCTTTAAGAAAAAAATTGCCTGCTTGATCACTCGCAACTTTCCTAAAAAATGCATTGTTTTTTTCTTCCAGTGCTCCTTGGTTTAACGCCCATCTGAAGTACTCGGTTAAGCAATAAGAAAAGGATATTCCGCAGAGTGAAAGTGGCGATGGCATCCGAACGATGGCAAGCATACAAGTGCGCTTAAGACGACTACAAAATACCATGGCGCAGGCAAAAGACGTGTTCCACAATTCTGCCCCGCCCACTCTGCTTAAAGATAACCCTCAGCAGTTTTTGAATGTTCTTCCTGGCAGCCAATCTAACACCATTCACTTGGTCGATAGCAATGGTGATGCTATTGCTAATAATGACTGCTGCAATGTGCTAAAGGATGTTCTTGTTTCTTGCTTTCCTCGCTTAACAGCCTTTTCTATGCCAACAATCGCCGAATGTGTTTTTTTTTTCACTGCATTTCATCTCTGTAGATTCAGCTGGGGTGTGCCATTTGATAGGAAATTTAAAAAGGTCAAGCTCTGCAGGTAATGACAATGAAATTCAAAGTTCTTAACGTATACAAAAGTTTACTGTTCCATTATACTTGCCTAACTCTGTTTGGAGTCTTTACAGACTTCCACTTTGCCATATGATGGGAAGGTGGGTAAGGTAGTTCCACTTCACAAATGAGGTAACACCCATTCTCTCTTAAACTACAGGCCGATATATTTAACCAGTGTACCCTGTAAACATCTCGAACACATCAGTTATTTATATTTTGTATTTTTCCTTTATTCAAATGAGTATTTTCGCCTTGTCAGCATCGTGTCAATAAGCAGTTCTATTGTAAAGCGCAATTACTTTCTTTTACTAACGGTCTTTTTGGAACTTTTGACATAAATATGATAACCGATTGCATCTTTTCAGATACGCGAAATCCTTCGACACTGTATGAAGCAAAGTCTTCCTCCTAAAAATGAGCGTGCGCAATATAGATACTACTCTCCTAGACGGGATTCAATGCTTTGTGACTAACCACTTACAATACGTTCACGCTAATGATTATGACTCTCTTACTGTTCTTGTTGCTTCAGGCGTACCACAACGATCGCTTTCGGGCCTATTACTATTTCTTAGTTATAACAATGACTTACCTTTCTGTATTAACTGTAGCGTTAAACTTTTTGCTAATGATTGTGTGCTTTGTCATGTAATTAATAACCAACAGGACATTTATATCTTGCAATCCGACATTGACGCTATTTCTAACTGGTGCGACAAGGGGCTTATGAAGCTAAATAATTAAGGATGTAAGGTCATGAGAGTAATGCGTCACAATAAAGTTAAGGACAACTATTCCTCTCATATAGTATACACGTTAAACATGTAATTAAAAATGCTGATCACATGCTTGGATTTTTAGGCCGACATTTTTCCTCCGTCACCTTGAATTGAAAGATTAACTTGTACGCAGCTCTAGTTACATCAAAATTAGAGTATGCTTGCTCTATTTGGGACGCGTCTAGCTCCGCATTAATCACCGCCCTTGACTCAGTTTAGAACCGCGCTGCCCTATATGTGCCCTCTAATGACTCTCGCTTCGCCAGTGTTTCTCCAATGACAGCTAATTGAGGTCTACCGACACTTCGGTGACGCCGCAAGTGCTTCCACTTAAACCTCTATCGCAAAATTTTTTAAACTAACCCAACACTTGAAAACGACCTTTTGCTCCCTTGAGATTACCTATCCTCACGGATCGATCATAAACACAAGGTTAAAACTCCTTTATTTCGCACTAACACTTTCCAGGCCTCTTTTTTGTCACAAACAAGCAGTGACTCGAACTACCTTCCCGCCTCTGCCACTGCAATCGAAGACCCAGCATCCTTTAAGCTTGAGATTAACAATATATTGTTCCAGAACTCCTATCTGTAATACCCTCTGCTCCTGAGAGTATGAAAATAAATAAATAAATAAATAAATAAATAAATAAATAAATAAATAAATAAATAAATAAATAAATAAATAAATGACTGTTTTTAATGTGATTTCAATGTGATCTCCATAATTGTTTGTATGATCGAAAGCAAAGCGATAAGCATGGCCTGAAAAAATGTTTTTCAAGAATCCTCTGAAGAATCCGCCTTCGCTGCAGTAAAGCACAATTACGACAGCTCATTAAAACTTTAACTCACTCACTCACTCACTCACTCACTCACTCACTCACTCACTCACTCACTCACTCACTCACTCACTCACTCACTCACTCACTCACTCACTCACTCACTCACTCACTCACTCACTCACTCACTCACTCACTCACTCACTCACTCACTCACTCACTCACTCACTCTCACTCACTCACTCACTCACTCACTCACTCACTCACTCACTCACTCACTCACTCACTCACTCACTATTCTAGGCATGCTTAAGGGGCGCTGTCTACTTGTCCCGACAACATTGCGCCGAGAACACTACACAGATCACAAGCCTTCAAACAGTTCATACCGCTTCCGCAACCTTCCTTGCACTGATACTTTATGCGTAAGCATAACAAAACGCTGTTCACCTATTTCTATTCACTTCTACAGAAATGTACCAAGCACTTTTTACGCCAGTGAATCACAGTCAATAGAAGGATAGAGCAGTGTTCTTGAAACGAAAGGTGGCAGGCAGATTCAATTAACAATGTCACTTTGCTTTTCTGAAGGTCTAGGAAAACATAGGCTTTCAGTCCTCCGGCGCTCGCATATCATGCACAGTTTTCTATTCCTTACCTTCCTCCTCGATATTTAGGTAACTAATGGTGCTCCAGACTGAAAGTGTGAGAGTTTATGGATGGGCAGACTTTGGCTTCTTGAGATCTGAATTTTATCAGGATGCCAGTCCAGTTTGCCCCCCGCGTGAATTGAAATACGTGCGGTTGAAGTTTCAGCTGTGGTTTCGGTAGTGATTATGTGGCTAGGATATTTCTTTATGTTTTATGTTCCTTGTTGTATATCAAGCGCTTCAGTCTGAAAGCCTAAAGGGAGCCAAGTAACCACAAAGGCTTCCTGAGATTTCAACGAAGTGCAAAATGTACGAAAATTGCACAAAACAACGAAGAAAAAAAACATTTAGGCAGAGAAAAAAACTCCCGACTCGACACTGTTTCAGTGGTATTGAAATAATGTAGTTAAATTTTGATTTGGTTCTCTCAGTTACATGCGATCTTTACTACAGCAGCGAGGGGAAATATGTTGTTCATGAATAGAAGACAAAACATTGGCGTAAGAGCCTCGCATTTATACAATTTTGAAGCGCGCGTTACCTAAAAGAACAAACTGTATACTGTAGTCATTGGCGTACTATTTTCTTTAATTTTGCTTCCGTAAATAGCCTGTCATCGAGTCTATTCAAGGCACACTTGGGAGCCTGGCCTCACAGTTCAGCAGCCCAGAAAGCAGTTCGAGCGCTTTTTGACTACCTGAAGGCAACGGACTTCAGTGCCCGACTATAGACATCCTACACCTAAGATCTCTCTCTCTCTCTCTCTCTTTAATTTTGGAACGCCCATTTATTACTACATATCGCTGTGAAAAAGTCATTTTCCTCTCCCTTCAATTTATCGCCGGCCAAACATGATGATATAATCGTCCGCTTAGGCATATTTGCTCTACTTGTTTCGCGGCTTAGACATCCGCTATGGCGTCGTTCTCATAGCAAAAGGAAACACTAAACCAGCAAATGTGAGCCTGGAAATTGCTTTATTTGTAAAACGAGAGCTTATAAGCGTTACTTCTAGCCATGGTCAGACAAATATGAGTAATAATCTCCCCGAGCTAAGCTTAGAAAAAAATCAAAAGTGCAGTCCTGCCAACCGTAGTCCAAGAAGCTTTTGCGAATTGAAATATATCTGAGAACGACAAATGCAGGGCCAATATAACATTATTTCTCGTCTGCGCAGAGTTTGTCGTTGGCGAGCTGCTTTCAATAATCGAATATTTGCGCCATCGATTAGTAGGCGCCCATTGTTACGAGCTGGTCAACTTGCGTGCGAACGTTCGTTTAACAAAGCCCTTGTTATGAGAAATTTTGTTTTCACGAATATTTTTCAACCTTAGAAAGCGTAGCTTTCTCGCTGAGTTTGCAGCACTTTTTCGGACTCATCTGGTCTTTAACGCCGAACACATTTAACGAGTTCGTGATGCCAACCAGGAACGGTGCAGCGATGAAGTAGTTTACCGTTTCCAGAATAGAGTTCCATGCAGTTGTCGTTCTTCTTCTTCTTATATTATTATTATTATTATTATTATTATTATTATTATTATTATTATTATTATTATTATTATTATTATTATTATTATTATTATTATTATTATTATTATTATTATTATTATTATTATTATTATTATTATTACTTGTTTCCACTCCTATCGGACAACAGCTGCTGTGGCCATGATGGGACCCAAGGCATCGTGCACACAAACGCAAAAGCCTTAACCACATAGCTACCAAGGCGTGCCGAGGTGGCAACTTACAGCAGCGAATGGATGTCACGAACAAATGAATCACAGCTCTAAACAAAGCTTGCAATGCCGTACGCGTTCGTCATAGATAAATACTATGGTGCTTGCGAGCAAAGAAGCGTGTCCAGAGCTGGCCGTGTGTGTGTGTGCTCCAGTGCATGCCTCTGATGGGAGGGGAAGATAGGGCGGAATAGTTGATCGAGAATGGGTGTGTTCGTGCGTACAAGCGTGCTAACGTGCTTAGAAAAATCAAATGTGCACTCGCGCGCCTATTTTTTTAAAATCCAGCGTGAATGTATGCTTGTTCCCCTAGTTCTCTTTTTCTCCTTGGCAGAATTTATCTACATGTCTGAAAACTGAAAAAAGGAAAAAAACAGTCACTGCAAACGTCACTTGCCGGTTGCGTCAAAGCGCTCTGTTAGGGAAGTTGTGCTCGGGAAAAACGACTTTGCTTCCGCCACAAGAAGGGTGTGAAAGGAAGTTGAGACGGATAGACTAGAAAGGGTTCATAGAATTGTAGGGATGTAGTAAGGTGAGCCGAACTTATCAGTGGAAGCCAAGGGGCACCATGGAGAGGTGACCTGGTACTGCAGCAGAGTCTAGGCAGATCATTTCCCGTCGGTACTGGAAAGCAACCGGAAGCTGCAGACAACCACTGAAGAGGAAATTATTGCAGCCAAAAGAAAGGAGAACAAATGCCAGCGAGATAAGCGGCGGGGCAAATGTTCCTTTTCCACACTAATGGTGGTAACGGTTGCAGAACTGAGCCCCGTTTGAAGAACAGCCTTCTGTAAATTAAGAAAAACACTCACTTTCATTTTTTTCAGCGTAAACTGTGGAGTGAGAGACAGTGACTGTTGTCTTATTCAAATGTGCCCCATTCATATAATTCTAAGCAACTGCAGAGGAATTACTGATGGAATCCTGGGTAGTCACCAATTTGAGGTAAAATATCGCATTTTAAAGCGGAGGGTCCTTCCCCTTCGCCGGCTTAAACGCGGTGAATGCGTGCATGCTCACGGACAGTGTCACGTAGCCAAACAAAGTTTACAGAATTCAGTACACCTTAAGATGCACGAAAGTGCTTGGCTGCCTTCGGGACCACCCGCCGTGGTTGCTCAGTGGCTATGGTGTTGGGCTGCTGAGCACGAGGTCGTGGGATCAAATCCCGGTCACGGCGGCTGCATCTCGATGGGGGCGAAATGCGAAAACACCCGTGTGCTTATGTTGAATTCCAATGGTAGATCGCGAGCGCTCGGCCGGATCACGAACGGAGCGCGTCGCTCCGACTGAGATCGCTCTCATCTGCTCACACCATATCTGCGATGGGAACGCGTGCGCTCCCGCTGGAGCACTTAGTACAGGAAAATCAAGTGAGAGGGCGCTAGAATAGTGAGCGGAACAAGCGCTTGGAAGCGCAACTCACCACCCCATTTCACTCTCCGTGTCAGAAGAATCATCACTCGACTTGGAAATTGTACTGTCTGAGTCGGAGCTGTCTAGGAGCGCGAACAAAATCGCACGGCGCGAAGCGGCGTCCTCTTTTTCCATGTCGTCCATAGCTACCTACGGCCGGAAACAGGCGACCGTGACAGGAAGCAGAGGCGGGTGAGGAAATACGTCACGAGGACTTCCGGTCAAATCTGCCGATTTTGGCGGAGCAAATATTTTTGCTCCACGGAGCAATCCGGGATCAGCGGCTGGTCCCAATCTGCCATTGGAACACACAGCTCACGCTCCCATTCTGCCATTGGAATAGGATTGCTCCATACAGAGCAGAAAAACTTGATCTGGATCTGCCATTGGAATTCAACATTAGATTTAGGTGCACGTTAAAGAACCCCAGGTGGTCGAAATTTCCGGAGTCCTCCACTACGGCGTGCCTCATAATCAGAAACTGGTTTTGGCACGTTAAACCCCATAATTTTTTTTTGCCTTCGGGACCAACCAGTCCTAAAGCAATATTGAATACCGTGTGTCCCCGCTAACGGCTTCCAAGCTGTACAACCAAAAATAAAGATTTAAAAATGTGGTGCAAGATACAATTCCGATCATCAGAGGTATCTTGCACCTACTTCAACTTTATTTTTCGTCGAACATATTGGCTGACGTTGGCTGAGCACCCTATATATATTCTTTCTTTCTTTCTTTCTTTCTTTATTGGTTTATTCAAGACAATGAACAGATTGTCTTAGGGGACACGGCTAAAGGCAATACATATGCCTGACTAGGCCGTGCCACCCGTACATTGGCAGCAACATGGCAGTGGCAGGCTTTCAGTCACACATGAAATTAAAGTAGTACACATTTTCAACACTTGAGTACACAATTCGCGTAAGAAGAAAGGAAAAAAAATGTTAAAGTTTATACAGTTTTCTAATCAATTGAAGCACGACAACGACAGAAAAAAAAAACAAGTATGTACGAAATTTTCCATAACGGTAGCTGAAAGGTTAAAGTTTACACAGTTTTCTAAAAACAACAACAAGAAACATGAACAAAATTTTCTATACCTGTAGTTCAACATTTCTATTAGTCTTCGGATAGTAACAATTCTTTTACCGTCTTCTTAAAGCTTTGCTTTGAAATTCCAGAATTTAGCAGGTCCAATACCAAGGGGTAGTCGTTTAGAAGGTTAGGAAGTTGAACTGCTAGTTTTTGATCTCCGTATTTCGTTCTGCAACGTGGTTTTCCTATCAGAGTTTTTCTGAGGTTATAGTTTGTCGTTCTGCCATGGTATTTACTTTGGAAGGAACATTTGTCTTCCCAGAATTGCCGTGAAATTTTGAGGAATAATTTGTAAGTGTGAAGTTTTGATGCTGTTAATATTTTGTATTTGTTATAGTATAGTTTAGTGGTATCAGTACGTTCTAAGTTACCTATCGCGCGTAGTGCGCGGTTTTGGAGTGTTTGAATTGATTTTAAGTTAGTTTGTGTAGTGGTTGACCAAACTAGCAAACAATACGTTAATCGAGAATGTATAAGCGCGTTGTAAATATTGCGCTTCACATTTATCGGTAGCAAATATCGCAACCTATTTAGCACACCGACAGCACGAGCGATATTTTTTCTAAGAACGTCTACGTGCGGTGACCAGGACATATTTTCATGGAATATAACTCCTAAAAATCTGGCTGTTGCTGCCTGTTCGAGGTTGACCTTCTGAAACTGGAGTGTTATCTGAGGGTGGATTATTGTTCCTTTTGACTTGAACACTAGATACTTGGTTTTAGTTATGTTTAATTGGAGTTTATTCGCATTTAGCCACAAGCTTAGTTGCTGTAACCAGATGTTAGCTTGCTCAAAAAGATTTCCTATTTCCCTTCCTGAGAAGAACACGTTAGTATCATCCGCGTATAATATAATATTGGAACAGCCTTGAATATTGACAATATCATTAATATAGAGTAAAAATAAAACAGGCCCCAAGACGGATCCTTGCGGCACGCCGTATTTAATGTGCTGGATTTCGGAACTAACTCCATTTATTGTTGTGTACTGTGTTCTAGAGGTCAGATAGCTTTTTATTAAGGATAATGCGACACCACGAATTCCACAAAGAGGTAGCTTTTTCAAAAGGACATCGTGTTGCACGCAATCGAAGGCCTTCCTAAAATCTAAAAAGATACCTAGACTTAACATTCGGTTTTCTATGTTGTCAAGGATTTGTTCCTTTATTTCAAGTAAAGCGGTTTCTGAAGATTTAGCCTTACAGAAACCATATTGCTCATGAGCTATTATGTTATACGTGTTTAGAAACTGACAAAGTCTTCTATTAATTACATGCTCAGCAATTTTCGCGAAGACAGAAAGAACGGATATTGGCCTGTAGTTATTCATGTCGTTAACTGGGCCACTCTTATGAATGACAGTCACTCGGGCTAGCTTCATCCTATCTGGAAACACACCGTTAGAAAGAATTAGGTTACAGATATGTGAAAGAGGCGTGCTTACAATTTCACTGACGGCTTTCAACGGCTTCACTTTTATATCATCTTCACCTGAAGCACAACTGTCTTTCAACGATAAAATTATTGTCTGTATCTCGTACTGCTCAGTAGGCGCCAAGAACAGCGTAGAAGAACATCGATTTAATATATATTCCGTGCAAGAGACTGGTGTATCATTTTGTGAGGACGCACCAGCATCAATAAAATGAGAATTAAAAGTATTTGCAACCTCAATATCTGACAATTCACTATGCTGAAATGCAACTTTTCTTGCGATAGCGCCTTTGTTAATTACTTCATTGATCGCTTTCCACATGAGATTTGAATTTCCCATGATAGCAAAAAACTTGTTCGCGTAATATTCTTGTTTAGAGCGTTTAATATCGGAATTCAATTTGTTACGCTCAGATTTGAAAGACCGAAAGTCATCTTCAAGTTGCATTCAAGTGCGTTGAAGAGTGACTGTCCTTGTTAACAAATAATCTGGAGAGAGCGGTACAATAACAATTGGATATTTGACTCTGACCCTCAGACATCACATGCAGCATGGTTAGATGCTGCAAATAACGTTTAATAGGTTTACATAAAGACAGCTACTAATCACAGACGACATAGAGGAGACTCCCCATAGATGCTGTCTGTGTGGACTTCGGGGTTGCAATGAGGCTGCCGTCTGGAACAGCTGTAGCGGCATGCATCTCCAAATGCCGGTTGGATGACTGATTCCCTATAATCAAGGTCGCATTGTCTGCTGCGAATGCCAGGATTGAATGTGACCTTACAAGGAAGAGCAGAGACGGCCGGCAGCTTCATCTGTTCTGTCTTCCCGACCGCCCAGTGTAGGAGAGCACGTGACCTGCTGAGTGATGGAGACAGCAGCGCAGCCTAAATGCAGAAGGAAGCGAATTCTGCTTGAGGAAGCAGAATCTCTCCATAATTCCGGCACTGCTCATCACTCCAGCTTTCTGACAGTATGTTCTCACCCCCGTCTAGTGAGTTTAGCTTATGCATATATTTCGGTGTGTTATAGAGGGTTTATTTAACTGGTAAGCGAATGGTTACTGCAAGTTACAATGATTGTTAGCGTTGACTTGAGAATCGCGCTAATACTTTGCTATCAGCGATTTGCGCTTCAGGGTGAACTGCGAAGTTTTCTGTGTGTCTCTTCTTCGCGCGCGGTATCTATATTATTTCCTTCATAACACACTATTATATCACGTAGCTCAGCCTCTTCATTTTAGCTGCACAACCACTTACATTGTAATTTGATCTTCGTATCTCGACACAGTCTTCCTTTCGGCGTTCTTAAGAAAAAGCTGCACACATGCACCTAGAGAAATGTTACAGAGCTGATAGCTTCACTCTTGTCAATGTGTTGCAGCGGCTTTGCAAAAATTATATAAATATGTCATGCAGTAAGCACCCTGTGTAAATCTGTATAATCGATGCTTTCTATGTAGCTTGCGTTGAGTAACAATAATCGGCGGTGATGTTGGCGTCGAACGTTGCAGTTCTTCACTGTTTAGTGTAATACGAGAACCGTCAGTTATTAAACGCTATCTTGTGTGCCCCACGACTACTACGTGTCGGGATTTCACACAGAACACATCGCGAGACTTCTTTGATTGAGACCCGTTATGGTGCTCCATTGTTCATAGCCTCCGAGAAGGTTAGCAATGTCATTTTCTCACACGGCAAATCAATCCGTGGCAGAAGTATTAAACTTCCTTTCAAGGTTTACGTGTGAAATGCGCGATCTGATTATAAAGTGCGCCAAAGTGCGCGACTCCTGCTTAATTTTTACCTACCGAGTTTCGTAAAGCAGCGCATCTAAATCTAAATAGATGAACGTTACTGCCCTGCTCTACATTCGGTTCCGTCTCCATCGAAATTTGGCAGCCGCTTGTCAGATTCACAACCGCGTCCTTGAGCAACGCTATAGACACACGGAACAGCGAGAAACACATAAGTGTCGACTTGCGGGGCCACTTACGTGGTGTTGTCTTGATGCTGCGGTGATTAATTGCGCCATTGCGTCGGCACGCCCTGCGTCAGTTGTACGCTGGATGAATTGGGTCGGTGTTCGCTTTTGAGACACAGCAGAAAAGTAGCGTATTCCATCTTACCGTATCTTGAATACACATTGATCTAGTTTTTTCGCAACAATAACCGTGTCTACTCGTAGCGTTTTCTTTACTCAAGAGCCCCCAAACAAGGTCATCTTTCGGAGGTTGCCTTTCTCCTCTACTGCGGGTCCCGCTCACCGTGTATGTAAGCTCCCATGAGCGAAGAGCGGCAAGGCTGTTATTCACTCATTTCGTGATTGCGTCGGCTCTGTTCATTCTCAGCCTCCTCTCTTTACCTCGTTTCTACCATTCTACCTACCTACCTTCTGGACTGTTGCGCTTGAGTACAAAGGCAAGCGCTGCACTTTCTGCAATGCTTCTGCACAAGTGACAGGGGTGCAGGGGGTGGGGGTGGAGGCTGCAACGTAACTATATTGTAGTCAAGAGGGTATTTTGGCGTAGCATTGGAAAGGTCTAATAGACGTCAAACAAGTTTTTGACATGTCCTTGCTCTTCTGCCGCGCTCGTACTGTTGTCTACTAACCCCCGACGCTGTGGAAAAGTTGAAAAAGTTCGAAAACCATTGCAAACGTTGAAGGAAGAGGCAAAGAAAGTTTAGCTTTATAACTTGCCGAAGAATTGGCAAAACATTAGTTCCCAAATCTAAATTTATCCAAGACTGCGAATACTTGGTGTTCTAGCGCAGTGGCTTCATTATTTGGCCTGGCCACAAGGCTAGCACATAGGGTTGCAAGGCAAAACTATCTGGCAATCCGAAAATCTAGAAGCATGAAACACTGAAATTTATAACTTTTCGCTGGATAGATCAGAATTATTTCTCGTGGAACAATGCTCTCATCACAGGTTAATAATTTCGGACTTATATTCTTAGCAGTTGAGTGATAGTGGCACGCACGCGCGTCGCGAGTTTTCCCACGGGTGTTCACTGCCATATTGGAAGTAGTCCTTTAATCACACAAGCGCCGGCACCATCCTTTCACTAGGCGCAGCTGTTGTAGGATTCCCATCGTAAGAACATCTTCTTAAACGTGGCAACGGCTGTCAAATAAAAAAAAATGTTGTGGTACAAACTTCTATTCGTCAGTAGAAGCTGGATGCCTTGTTAATACACTGGCATCTTTTGTAAGAAAGTGTTCTTAGGATGCTGTCATGGGCTTTCTCATTCTAGCAAATTTAAAGGAATCCTTATTGCACACGCTGCCTTGTTCTTGCTCGCATATCGCCACAAAACTGATTTTTTTTTGAAAATCTGCATCGTTCAATGTTTTACTTGATGTTTTTGTCGGCGAGCCACGTGCAGAAACAATAAAAGAAGTTAAAACGTCACTGTAAGTGCACCTCACCATCCAAGCAGCGACCTTCTGCGGAGTCGTTGACTTTCGCCACCGTTCGAGTACCAACCAGGCAAACAACGATTGCAGATGCTTGTATTCAATAATGTGGACCAAATATTTCTATTTTCGTGCGTAGTATCGGCGAAGAGTGTCCATCGGTGAGTGCATTTTCTTAAATTATTAGAAAAGAGACGCAGGACAGTCGGCAAACTGCAAACCACACGCCAATGAGCTCCGCATGCTTGCTGGCATTTCGTCTATAAGATTTTTTTTCTTTTTCTTTCTTCCTATAAACTGATTGCCGCTTTACATACAGAACTACTTAATAACTTTGTTTGCTTATACTCAAGATCAAGCAACAAAAAGCAAAAACAAAGCACCTTCCTGGCTTAGAATTTGGGATTCATTCTTCTCACCGTTAATTTTCGACCAGTAATTCCGATGACTTTGAGCATCTTGGTATTCTTAAAGCGTCCTGGCATGCAACACCTAAACAAACACAATTGACCATAAATGAAGCTGAACTCGCGCAATAAAAAAGAACACCTGATGTTTCGCTGGAATGACGATACCAAGTCAAGGAAATGAGAGACCAGCGCTGACGGAGACCACTGGGGCCACAATGCACTGCGACGGGCTGGCGCAGTGGTGGCGCAATCAATCTGCTTGTGATACCGATAGATCCATTGGTCGGCGCATTAGATTTTACAACGACATACGCTTGCATACGAGCAATTTATTCCAAGAAAAGTTCACCGCGAACTCGTATTTCTTATAAGCAACAATATAGTCACTGTACCCCTATATTATAGGAATACCAATTTGAAGTGTTGACGTTTGGCCTGATCAAGCAAAATGGCTTTTCATGAGCCAGTATTGAAGCAAAGCTCATTATGTAGCGTACCTGCAAGAAGACCAAACACTAGCGGAGCGTTTCAACGTCGACCATGCTTCATTGGCCAGGAAGCCTTGTGTACAAGCATGTTTCAAGACTATTTATTGCATCCCCGCAGCAGCAGGTAAGAATAAGCTTTGGACAACCACCGCTGCCATTTGTTTACTCTGTTTCACGGCCATCGAAAAGCATAATGTAGGAGTGCTCTCCGAACGTGTTCCCAGCAGCAGCCTTGACCTAAAAAAACAACAGTTCGCTGTAGGAAAACGTGTAGGAAGGTATAGGGTGAACACAAGATGAAGGCTTTTTCTTTACCAGTCACAGAGTAGAACATGGAAGAACGTAAAAAGGTAAATAGTGCAGGGGCATATATTACTCGAGAATCAGGCTGCATTCAGGAAACAAGTTGTTCTTATTCTTTTGAAAAGCATATCCACGGCGGTCACTTAGCGGTTTTTGCGTTGCGCTGCTAAGCACAAGGTCGCAGGATCAAATCCTGGCCTCGGCGGCCGCATTTGGATGGTCCCGAAGTTCAAACGGACAAGTGTCCCGTCCGTTGGGAAGAAGTTAAAAATACGATGGTGGTCAATATTATTCCAGAGACCCCGCCCCCTTACGCCATGCCTCATAATCAAATTGAGGTTTTGGCAGGACGAAAGGATTCAATTAAAAAGAATGAAACATACCTTATTGAAAAATTAGGTATACATATGCCATTCAATTAGGTGCTTGGGATTTTTTCTTGTATAAACTTTTAGAGCAAGTGGAAGTGTAGTATTTTATGTCTGCTAATATTAATTTTTATGAGAGAAGAATAGACAGACTGTGGATTATTGTAGGCGTAAAGTTAAATTAACGCCATCCTTTCTGCTTTATGATACGGCAAAAGGCCTTTCTGCACAATTACAGCTTTAGTGCGCAGAAATACATTTTGTGATATAGTTCTGGGCATTCAACATGGGTAAGTGCGGTACAGTCACTCTGTCATGAATGCGCTTTTATGAAATCTTGCCCTCCCGCCATGCAGGCGAGTTTCGATAATCAATAGGCGAGGTTCGTTTCTGCATTCTACTAGAGCTCTATTCTGGGAGCGCTCTCAGATGACCCTCCTTCAAAAGTCCAAGGGCATCAAGAAACAAGTGACCATCCGTGTACAAACACCAAGGCCTGCTTGTGAGGCCGTATGTCCACAAGTTCTTCGCGAAACTTAAAAAAGTAGTCGCAAATAAGTACAAAGTGCCAGTCCTTTCCCTGATGCAATGAAAACTGCCTGGGGTGTGTCAGAGAAAAAGCCGTATTGACAAAAAACACGGATGCCAAGAGAAGTACACCAGGTATTAAAATATGTGCGACTGGCGTGCTTTATTAAATACCGCTATCATGTGGTAAGGCCTATGCAGGTCGAATTGGATGCTGTGTGAATGACTGAGCACAGGAGTGTGACCTATCAATAAAGAACAAAGGTGACGCGCGCATGCCTGCGCATTGTTGTGCCTGCAAGTGTGAGCCACTTCTTCGCGGGATAAAGATACTGGGAAGAACTAGTGACATGTTGGTACAGGAATTGCTCAAGGCTTTCCACGTTACGAAAAAAAGCGTGAAATTCTTCAGGGGTACTTCTGTTTATCTTTTCCGAAACAAATAACAACAGTCTGAAACATTTGACATTTTAACGTGACTGCTGCACGCATGCGCATGGTTTATTCCTGTAACTTCGCTCGATACGAATAAGCAGTTGAAGTTTAGCGCCCCACTGTGTTTCTTTCTATTCTCTTCTGCTAAGCTATTTGTTCCCTCATCGGGCTGATACGCACTCCCTAAACTTCAAGCAACTTGCCCAGCAACATATTTAGCTCATGATAATCTCTGTACCTCATGCGATTCCTTTGAAACATTAACATCTACATGCGTTAAGTAGTAGCGGGCACATCCTCTAAGCACTGGCTAAACTATTCCACCTGTGTATACTTCGGACGTTTTCTTTAAAGATTCCTGCATAGTGCAACGTTTTCAATTACGCCTACCATGGTCGGACTCATTTGGTCTCTAAGTGAGATTCAGAACTCGATTGATTGTCACGGGCCACCTGTCTGCTTATATTAGAATGAAGGTCGACTAAGCGCACACATTTGACTGCCATAGAATTCGCTGTTATGTTCCGCGGCCTTGCAGTTCGGTAGCATAACGTAGCAGATATTCCAGGCAAAGAGCCGAGTTGATCAGCACTTTATAAGTAGCATTGTTACTCTTTTTACAAATCAATATAGTATTTAAATATTGAACACAATATTACGGCACATCAATACACATTTTGCCAGCTAGTTGCTTGAAGTCAGTTCTCAAAACTTTCGGTTTGCAAGAGCTGTTTGTCATTGGCCGGCTGAGATATTTAGTACGACTAACATCACAATCGGATAGTATTAGTACTTAAGAGACATTTTAGCCTAAGATGTTCTTGGAGAATATGGGAGCACGTTTCTCTATATGCATACTTTAACGATAGCAAACCTTCTGATTTCTTTTCTTTACTTCAGTACTCATTTCCTAAAGATCTCTAATCGCTACACGATCGCCTTTTCATGCTTCTTTTGTCAGGCTTGCATTTTCTTATTTTCGCAGTACTTACTCTTTTTCCACCGCAAAACGTTCATATATTGTACTGTTGCACACAGTTGCAAGAGAAAAGAAAAAAGGAAATAACAGTTTGAGAGAAACGAGATAGCTGCAGACACACAAGTCTCTGTGTGCCGGCTTGGAAACCGTGCATTCTGCAGATTTCTCTTTTTACCATGAGACATCTGGGTACATACTACGTGGGAGGAAGAATGCTGGCAAAGTAGCGTATCGTCCGAGATTCTTGTGTACCTGATTAAATTCGACCTGCGGTGAAACATACCTTTCCCCATATAAATTATTTCGCTTCGCTCTTGGTACAAAGAGAAATAAAGGTCTGTGTGTTGCAGGGATACTTTGTGATTCACGTTTATTCCTTTCTGTGTTTTCTCTCGCACATCCTAAACTCCCTAATTCGGACTCAGGTAATCGATACTGGTTTGAGGCATGGAGATTCAGACGAATACGAAAACGCGTCTGTACGCAAGCAGGGCTTGTGTATGGGCTAGTTGGTATTCTAATGCAAACTTCACTTACAGCGCGTACATAGACAAAGAGACCGAAAGAACGATGAACGCAGCGCTCGTCTTCGCTGTTCTTTCGATACCTTTGTCTATGCAGACGCTGTAAGTGAAGTTTGCTTCTATGCTCTCTGTAAGTCTGGGAAGGTTGCTCATATATGCGTGTACGGTGAAGAAATGAGGCTCCGAAGAATAGGTTGTGGCGTTTAAAGCTCAAGCATGTAATGACTCATTAACGTTTTTCTTTGACATTGTTTAATTTCACAGGAATTGTCAATAGTAGCAATAGTCAATGTCAAATAGCAATAGTCAATAGTCAAATAGCAATAGTCAGTGAGTTGATTGGTGGCTTTTTAAAACACTCCTCTAAATTTCCTATTTCCTAACGAAACGAACACGAAACAGTCTTTGTTCCTGTAAAACCAAGCTTGAGGACGGATCTATGCGTTTTAATGAATAGGTATACCGTACGCCGCCTCTAGAGATATCCTTGTTTAACTACTCTTGATCACTCCTATCACACACGCGAAACAATTACTCCTTTGCGATCACTCCTTTCTCAAGCACGCCAATTCGTGAAAAATATTCACGATGCTTTATTTCTTGA
Organism: Dermacentor albipictus; assembly: GCF_038994185.2. NCBI lineage: Eukaryota > Metazoa > Arthropoda > Arachnida > Ixodida > Ixodidae > Dermacentor > Dermacentor albipictus. Next base: position 92,628,329 of record NC_091823.1, read on the forward strand.
AGCAGTGAAACTCCGTGCTACATGCAAGAGAACGCAAAAAATTGTGCAGATCCCACATACGGTGGGAATCGAAGAGAAGCGAACCATTTTTCAGGTAACTAACTGTGGCATCGACCCTGCGAGGGGGCGCCTCGACCTGCTTCTTGACTCTCTCGATGGCTTCGAGGAACTTCTCTTAGCGGAAATCGGACCTGCCGATGGTCAATTATTGTGAACACGCTCCCCTTGCTATGTAACGAGTGGGAGCCCAGTACAATGAGTACCTCGAACTGCTCAATTTGTATTCTGAAGAACGCAATGTTCGATTAGACGCTCTTCTCGAGGAAGATGCGGTCTTCGAAGAATTTCTTTGTGAGCGTCAGGAGCTGGTTGGTGCGCATGGGGTGGGGAACTTGCTTTCGAATCACTGCCCCTACAGAGGCAACTTCCCAGTTGTTTCAATACTTGGCAGGAAAGACGTGGGGGATGTCAGTAGACGCAATGCTTAAACTCTACAGAGCTCTCTTTCTCGGTTTTCTAAGATATAGTCTGCCTGTACTGACCAACACCTGCAAGACAAATATTCGTGTTCTGCAGGCAGCACAAGCTCAAGCACTCAGAGTCTGCCTTGGTTTGCCCAGATGCACCTCAACAGAGGCAACTATTGCGATTGCTCGGGACCATCCAATGCGAACTCACATTACGGTGGAAGCCCTGAGAACGCACATCAGACATTTTGCACGTGCCACCTATCACCACCTTGCAGCACTACCTTCGGACAGGCACCAATCATCATTCGCTAAAACTATCATCAAATACAACGACAAACTGCCATCGGGCTTCACCGCTGCTTCTAAACCATCGATACCCCCTTGGTGTCTTATCAGCCCTACAGTCCATCTCAGTGTACCAGTAATCGGAAAAAAGTCTGAACTGTCGTCGCCTGTGCTCAAACAACTGTCTCTGCTTCTTCTGCACGAGAGGTACGCGGACAGGGAACACATTTATACCGATGGTTCCACAAACATCCAGTGTTCGTCCGGTGCTGTGGTTGTCCCAGCAAAAGCTATTACCATCAGCTTTAGGACTGACCACCCAACAACATCGACATCTGCTGAACTAGCTGCTCTTCGCGCTGCACTTCGTGTCGTCAATCGGGGGCCACCTCGGCAATGGTCAATCTTCAGCGATTCAAAGGCAGCCCTACAATCTGTACTATCAGCTCTGCATCGCGGGCCATTCGAACAGCTCGTATTCGATATTAGATGCCTACTCCATACATCACAGGAGAAAGGACACCATGTGACGTTTCAGTGGCTGCCAAGTCACTGCGGCGTCACTGGAAATGAAGACGCCGATAATGCCGCTCGGGCAGCTCTTGAAGACGCAGAAGAAGAGGCCATACCACTTTCACGATCCGACGCAGCTAGCAGACTTCGAGTGCTTGCACATGAGATCACGCTATCTCTATGGTGCACACGAAACAGCCAGACCACCCAGACCAACCGTCAATACCACCTGCCCTCTTTGATGCATCTCTATATGCCAACTGGACTGCGTCGAAGAGAGGCGACTCTGCTTTATCGCTTATGGCTGGGGGTGGCTTTCACCAGATCTTACTCCTTCCACATTGGAATGGCCGACAACGATCTCTGTAATGCCTGTCTTTGCGAGGAGACGCTGGAACATGTTCTGTGCGACTGTCCTGACTATAACGTTCAGCGACAGTCCCTGACATCTGTTCTAGCGCGCCTTGACAGTAGACCATTGTCGCTCGACACGATTTTCACATGCCGCCGACAGAAGATGTCGCAGGTGAAGGCGACAAAGGGACTACTTCGGTTTTTGAAAGAGACGGGATTGGACAAGCGGCTGTGAGAGTGACGTCGCGTACCATGCCAGAATGATGGACTCCAACGGATGATGTGTGTGTGCTGTGATATGTGCTCTCTCTCCCTCTCCCCCTTCCCCATCTTTAATCTCCCCCATCCCTCTCCCAGGTGTAGGGTAGCAAACCGGTTAAGCCACACTGGTTAACCTCCCTATCTTTCCTTCTGCACTTTTTCCTTCCTACAGAGGCAACCATCACTCTGTGTTCCGGAGCCGACATGCCACGTTTATTGTTACGCGCACCATCTGGCTCGGGGCGCACGCAGTACGCGAGAATCAGAGACGAGTGTCGGATGACGGATTGACGATGCCGCAACCCCGTCGCAAACGTGCACATGAGCACATGACCAGCGGTTCAAGTTAATAGGCAGCGCCCTTCCCACGACGGATGGACAAACAAACAAACAGACAGACAGACAGACAGACAGACAAACAGACAGACAGACAGACAGACAAACAGACAGACAGACAGACAGACAGACAGACAGACAGACAGACAGACAGACAGACAGACAGACAGACAGACAGACAGACAGACAGACAGACAGACAGACAGACAGACAGACAGACAGACAGACAGACAGACAGATGGACGGACAGATGGACGGACGGACGGACGAACGGACTTAGATAGATAGATAGATAGATAGATAGATAGATAGATAGATAGATAGATAGATAGATAGATAGATAGATAGATAGATAGATAGATAGATAGATAGATAGATAGATAGATAGATAGATAGATAGATAGATAGATAGATAGATAGATAGATAGATAGATAGATAGATAGATAGATAGATAGATAGATAGATAGATAGATAGATTGATAGATAGATAGATAGTGCCTGAAGTTTGAGAAGAATGCGTAGCTTTAAAAAAGATCTTTTCTGTTCTGAGTTTTCAATGAATGACATTCACTAACGCCCCAGCTGTCGTTGCGCGCAAATTTGCATCGACGTCTTTCTCAAGGAGGAACAACGGCTCTTGGTAAATGAGCGACATCTGGCAAACTTTGTTTCAGGAGCGGTAGTTTGAAACAAAGTAGCCCTTTGCCTGCGTCGTTTAAATTTGCAGTTACGATCAAGTAAAACCTAAGAGAACGTGGCAAGGGGGAGGTGGGGGGGGGGGAGGCTCAAATGCGCGATCAAATGCAAAACCACTGACCCGTGGCGTGTCGCAAAGGAAATCATACTTGTAGCATTCGCGACGTGCAAGGCAGCACGACATCACTCGAAGGTGAAAAATTTTCAGCGCTTGGAAAAGAATTCCCCGCGTACATTTCCCACTAAAATACAACTTTCGGCACACCAGCGACTTTTCCCGGTTGTGGATTTGTTGAATGCGTGCACTTGCGGTAGCGAAATGCATGGAACGGATCTCAGCTGTCGGAAACCGCCCCAAATTTCCTCTGATGTGGCGAGAGCCTAACGAGCTCGCTCGCACGTATTGAAGAATTTGCGCGCACTTCCGGCAGACTCTTTCTTTGAGCCCGCGTTGAGCAAACGTCTCGGCTTTAGGGTTCGCATGTGCCATTCGAATGAAGGAAGCTCTCTGCACCAGTCGTCGCTAATGAGCCGGCGTTGTCTTGGTGGTAGATGTGTCCCCGTCTTCACCCTTTTTCTTTTTCTATGCCATTTCACGATGTGCGCGCTAATTACGCCGCAAGTCGACGACAGTGACATGCTGCCTTGTGATTTCTTTGCCTACCCGACATTGTAAGCAGAAGGTTCTCACATTCTATATGTTTGGTTTTCTACTGGAATAACTACATATACCATTATTTCGAACCGCTCCCGGCCATCTGCCATAAGTGACGTAATCTTGGTAAATGAAAGTAGACCGATGTCTCCTTGGAGTACGCACTTCATGAGTCCTCTATTTATTCTGCTCAATCGTTTCGGACGCGGACTCGTCACAGTGGTGCGATATTTGATTCGTTTTAACCGAGGGAAATGCACGAAACACTGCGAGATTCAATGGGTAGAAGTGAGGGGCCAGATTCAAGTTCCGAAGTGGAGCGAACGCCGCAATGCCTGTTAATCTGCTGAGGGTAGCGTTTATACTGCGTTAGTAGTTTGACACGGGCGTGCGACTGAAGTCAGGCTGTGGACAATAGCTTCCCGAGGAAAGGGTTGTAGGCTTGCGTGTTAAAGATTAGAGTACGGTTATTTGTAAACGAGCCCGGGCGTTCCACAATTCACAATATGTAAGTGACAAGGAAGCACTATTCTAGGAGCGGCAATAACGGGGCCGAGGTGTATTTTCCAGGGATCTCATTTGAGTATTTTATTCTTTCCGTTACCCAGGTGTAGTTTTCCGTCAAGATTGGGTAAGAGGTCTTAAAGAAGGCTAATTCGAAATTTGTCGCACCCACAATGTAATCGCTTTGATTGCTGCAGAAGAATTTTGGGTAAGCAAATATACTTTGAATTACGTCTTGCTGAGCTCTTTCTAGGTATGGATGTAATGCTAGAAACATTCCATGAGCTAAATTAAGGGGCATGATAATCCAAACGAATTCCTGCGTAGCCACGCAATATATAGTATGATTGTAGCGTTCGAAGGTAAGACCCCAGAATTTATTATTCAATTAGAGCATGAGTTATTTGTGGACCAGTGGTGCGAATGGCACTCGACCAGCAATATCTCGGGAATTGGATACCCAATAAATATGGATGTTAAAAAAACAAAATATTTATTAGAAAAGAAAAAAAAACGTTATTTCAGAAATGCGTCGGTTTCAGTGCTCCAAAGGCTTGCGCACTTCAATCGGACGAATATAACTGGTTATTCTGTAGGGCTATTACGTGTATGCCTAAAGCTGCCTTACAAGATCAGTCAACTCAAGAATGGAAGATGACTATGTAATGTAGTTGTTTACTACTATCATGCAGTAGTGACCATGAAGAACACAGCGGTAAAAAAAAAGTTCACCGACAATTAAGATACTCCCTAATGCGGCATTCGAGCACAGCTCTATTGTGTTTCCTATTCGTGTACCAATATATTGCGTTATAATTATTAGGCACGTGGTATATATTAGGAATAGAACGCTGTGAGCAGCGCCTTTTTTTTCCACACAGACGACGCACGCTACTCTGGCACCATATCGTAGCCATGGTCACCGCACAGACCCTCTTGTGTGGCACTACGCTATTGTTCTCACGCTTTCGTTCCACCAACAACGAGAGTGGCCCTTCATCTGGAAATCATGCTACCAGTGTCAGCGGCGACCACACCCAAGGGAGTGTCAAGTTGAGAGTTACTCGTGGCCGCTCGCCATCGCCCCTTGCAGGAGCAGTAATCCGCATCACACACGCTGGTCTTGGGGACTGACCTCAGTAACTGACGGTATAGAGAAAGAAATTCAACAAGAGGGGACACTCGGCGAAACCTGGCAACAAAAAACCCGTCACGCCTGGTGTTCACACCATCCGTTAGCTGATGCGAACATCGGAAAAAAATTATTCAGGCGCTACGCACTGTGGGAATCGATGCAAGCGAAGCTTTCTGTGCCTCTTGCTTTGACTGACGACAATTAGTGGCGATGTTTACGGCGAAAGCTTAATTTCTTCAAGGTTTAGTCTAACGCGAAGATGGTGAGTTAATGTTACCTTGCACGCACCACAGCTGTGTGTTTGCGTAGTACACAGGGTGACGTGTTTACTTGAGGCGTTATTGTGCGCCTACCTTTTAACCTCTGGGAGGGTTGAACATTGTAATTGCCTCCCATGGAAAAGCCTCTTCACGTCATATTCCTATGGAGTCTAAACACCAAATCAGAAATTCTTGCAATTTCTTCAGCTGATGCCGTCCGGTGGAGCTTCGTACGGGAACTACTGCCGCTTACCTGGTGCCACAGCATTGGATAAAGGCACAAGAGGCCCGGAACGATCATTTCTATAGAGCAAAATAAACATTTCCTTATTTTCATTTCCTCATATGTCCCACGTCCATTTAATGAAATTGCACGTGGAACATATTTGATGGAGCGTTGTAAAGATCGTTCGCAATCATTTTTACTAAAAGCAAAACGATTCTGCACTAGGACCGCGTGCGTCTGAGCACCCGAAGGAAAAAAAGACAGAAACGCGCCGAATAGCACAGCCGGCGTAACGCGTGCTAGGCAGCGTTCAAAACGCACGCGCCCAAAACCGAAACCAGAAAGTGGTAATCGCATCCATTCGGCCGCTGGGCTCTAGGTCCGCTCTTGGATGTATTTGTCTATGCTAACAAGAGTGACGAGCGTAGCCTTCCCCACCTACGCCAGACTGCCTCCCCTCGCCTCCCACCGACTTAAAGGTGCAGATGAAATCACCCACGTGGTGGCAGATGTTGTGGCCCCCGGCAACTCAGCGCATGCGCATGCCGCTTTCCCTGCACTTTCCGCCTCATGCTTTCACCGCGGAGAAAGAAATTGAAAAAGAGGGGACACTCCGCCAAAACAGGTAACATGATAGACGTAACACCCAGTGTTCACCATATCCGTTAGTTGCCGCGAACGCACTCTTAAAATAGTTGCGCCGTTTCGAGTTTATATTTGTCCCACAACGATAATCGTCATCTGCCTTGCTTGCGTTTCCTTTCTTGTAAACGCTGCGCTCGCGTCTTTCCTGTCGAGAATGCTACGTCATCCTGATAACGCGTATGCCATTGGTGACATTGAAGTACCGGGCTCGCAGCGTTATACGAAGGAAATGCGGGCAAGACAGATGAGGATTATCGCTGTGGGACAAGATAAGCTCCAGTAGGTGCAAATTTTTAAAGAGTGCATCGGAAAAAATGAATGTAAAAAGAACTTACAATGTTTTGTTTCTTTTATTTTGTCCTGCTAAAACAAGAAAGCTTTGCGTCTAAATGAACTTATACTTTGACACTTATTTTGCTTGCGTCGCCTAGCAACAAGATAACGGCGCGCCAGACGAGCCAGATGCATGCGTCATGCGCCAGACACGCCGCAGAAGAGAGCGAGGCCGCGGCACATGAGAAGTTCGCCTGTTCGGCGACCCGTCTCTATTGAATGTAGCCTGTTTGTTGGGCTTCCAGCAAATTCTTTCATTCCTTCTTCATTTCGACGCGGCATCACTGCATTATTGGAATACGGCAAGGTGAGAAATTTTGTTTGAGTCTGCGGCGCATTTCAAGCAAATCAGGCTTTTACGGCACGGAACCCAGACTTGTGATTTGTGGAAAATGTGTTTTGTTCACTGTTTCTATTCGCAAACTATCGTTCAGCACGTAATTCGGTACACAATACAATAATGTAGAGCTGGGTATCTCATTAGGGAGCACAAAAGGGCGCATTCTGTACTGCGATCATACATACGAATAAAGCTTCTGCAGTTTCTCATGGACAGAAAAATGCCACAGTGGCCGCGTTTGATTGCTGTGCACAGCTCTATCAAATCAATTATTGTCGTAACAGTTTTTCCGATTTCCAAGATCAGCAGATCCCCGCTTTTCACCCCCCCCCCCGTACCAGTAACAAAAACGTTTCTTTTTGTCCATACAATGGGTATACTTGCTCGTACAAACAGCATGCTATACCTAGTCAATTTTCTGCATAGTTCTCCTTGTGCTAACGTGCCGATAAATATCCAGCAAAATATATAGAAAATATTTGTATTATTTTTTCATATGTAGTCTTGTTTTGCAATACAACATGTAAGACTACTAGAGCTTCATTCAGATCTGGAACATTGCGAAGGAGGTATCAACACGAAATTCTTCGTGAGCATACTGTACATGTTACTCAAAATTTGTAGTGCACTTTGTTTGTTCTATCATCACCTAGATATAGATGACACAGTTTCAAGACAATAACAAATAGTGCTAAGGTTTTTTTTTTTTTGTGGAGAAACAGTAAATGCAGAGGCATGTTTCAACCGGCGGTTGATTGTCAGTACATGTTGGGCCAGGACAGAGTGATGAACCAACGCCTGCTCTAACTATAGAGGACGCTGTATGAACAAATAAATTATTGAACGCGTAGCTTCGGGACATGAAGGCATATTTGAAAAGCAACACGAGTCGGCTGCATTCACTTCATCAGAGCAACTGCTCAGAACAACTCTCTTTTGAATGGTTTTCAAGGCCTTCCTCTAATACGATGAATGTACATTACGCACCTTCTTTTACAGGGTCTATAGGTTGTCTCAAGCGACTTGTTTGAAGCACAGGACAGGTGTTAGAGCTATGTTACGCGTTTCATAATTGGCAGAAGGTCATCCGTCATGAGAATTTCGGTGTCGACACGACAAGGACGCGAAAGCACTTCACCTTTACTAGAACAGTCGTTTCTGGCACGGAATGCTTTTTTTTTGCTTATTAAGATAATTCGTGACTTTGCCTAAAGTAGGCCTCCCATTTTTTCCATATTAATGAAACCACTGAAAACAAGAGTGGCCAGCAACTTTACCACTTGCACAACTTCATTGAAGTAAGCTTACGAAGATTCTATAGCATGCAAAGATCTGTGCATGGTAGCTATGTAATATTCTTTGGAAAGGAGGGTGCACGTGTGCGAGCAATGAGTGTGTGCAGGAAGAATACGTTACACAATGTTTATGCAAATATGCAAATTTGCCGAAACATATTTAACGATAGGCTTATCAGGAGACCGCCCTAAGGGCTATCGAAATTGCAAAAAATTAAATGTCGGTAAAAATTAATAATTTTCAAGTGTTTGGAACTTTCGTTTTTTAGCGGGTTTTCACTTACGCTGTTTTTGAGATCCAGATTGATGTCATTTATGTGCAGCATAAGCCATGCATAGCAGAACTACTGCAGAAGGTCTATGCGACACTTATTAGAGCAAAAGATTTCTTATAGTACACAGCTGTTTAGCTTATCTTTCAGTACAGTGGACACGCCAAACAACTGCACGACCACGCCAACGTGCTCCAGAAAACATTTGTCTATATCTTTGCTTTCCTCTTGCGATAAGGGAGCGTCACCTGGCACTGCAAAAGTTAGACCTCTGGGCTCACATGATACATCAACTGGCTATAGTGCTTCCCTCGTGGTAATCTTTCGGCAGGTCTTTAACTTCGCTGACTTGCGATACCTTTATGTATCATCTTTTAGTCGGTTGATGACGCCTGCGGTCTCTGGTGAGTATATTTTCTGCTTTTAGCCTCGTTGAAGCGATATGGAACCAGGAAAGACAGATACATCATCACGACACCTTCTCAGGTTAGATGGCAAATGTTCGTCGAAGTTGCACATTGTGTCAAGGAACACTGCACACAGGCACACAGGATGAGCGCAACCCCTACGCTTGAGTGTCATGTTCCACAGTAAAGTGAATTACATCGGCACCACATGCGTACTATATGACATCGCTTCATGTTTATGGAAACGCGACATGAAATGCCCCTTCAATATTAAATTTATAGTGCACGTAACACAAAACGGAACTGTTTTTGTAAAACAGCACATTTAATGCATGCAGGTTAGTTCTGATTGTATTTGGTCGCAGGATTTTACATAAAAATACGCCCCCAAAATTTAATAAGAAAAGTTTGAAGTTTCAGTGCTGCTATATGTTTATGTAACATGTTAAGCACTGCTTGGGTCTCAGTAGCTAACTCAGAATACTAGGCATCCGTTTTTAGGGCTGTTTTTCTTCATCAATGAAATTTTTTATTCATCTTGTTCAGGATTAGATATTTGAGCGTCTTATTTACTTTGGCTTGAGTTTTCTGCAAAATACCAGTAAGAGCAAAAGTTCCAATAGTTTAAAGCTGCTGGGAAACTGAGCATTGCACTGTTTTTACCCAGGGAGAATTTCTGCTATAAAGCGGCAAACAAAGTTTACGGAGAAGACGAGAGCGCGGGAAAGAACTGGCTTCGCCATGTCACATTCAGCAGCGCCAAGCGAGTGGCTACATTTTACGAACGCGAATTTGGTCATTGTCAGCTAAAACTGTTCGGCTTTTTACTTTAGACTATAATCGGGAATATCGCGCACCACAAACGAGCAAGCGATAAAGAGAAACAGATAAGCACGCGGTTTCTTGGCACGTACGCGGAGCGAATTTCGCTGCGTAACGTCACAGGGCGCCCGGCGACGTACCAGATGACGTGGCAAAGAAACCGTGCCATTCGCCGTGCCCTGTCAAGTGGTTTCTGTACGAAAATAATGACCTACAGAAGCACAGAGTGGCAAGCGCTAAAACTTCTTTTCCTTCATCGATCAGGGGCCGCTCTTCCACTCCGAAAGTCGGCACAACCGACCACGAAAGGATCGGCGTAGTCCCTTCCTCTGAAGTAATAATAATAATAATATATGGGGTTTCACGTGCCAAAACCACTTTCTGATTATGAGGCACGCCGTAGTGGGGGACTCCGTAAATTTTGACTACCTGGGGTTCTTTACCGTGCACCTAAATCTAAGTACACGGGTGTTTTCGCATTTCGCCCCCATCGAAATGCGGCCGCCGTGGCCGGGATTCGATCCCGCGACCTCGTGCTCAGCAGCCTAACACCATAGCCACTAAGCAACCGCGGCGGGTACCTCTGAAGTGTTCCGAGCAGAGGCCCTAGCCGTTATACATCTGCCCCCATGTCAGCCCCGGCAAGGCTCCCCTTTCAGCGCAATTTCACCATACATCATATGTGAAAAAGGGTCAAAATACGACAGGGCCATGAATATAAAGAACACTTAAAAGTGAAACCTAAGTTGAGAGTACGAAGAAGCGGCTGAAAAGTTTTGCATAGGCACAGGTTCAAATCGAAGCAACCTGTGTCGCCACATAGCTATTTCGAACTTCTTATAATTCAACACGCAAATAGTGACTGTTACATAATTGATTTTTTTTTACTTCTGCCTTGTTCATGACCACTCAAAGGCGGTAATGTAATAACGAAAAACAGGTCACTGGAAGGCTCTACAGCGTAACCAGTGTGTGCAGCAAGCATTCAAATACCTTCGGCAGAAATGGATTGCAAGTTTTCTACTCGTGGAAAGAATGAAGCGCAGCCGCTGGCATGTTCCGAAGCGAAATTTCTGTCTGCACGTAAGCTAGCATTAATGCGCCAATGCTCAACTGTCAAAAAGTAGCTTCAGTTTCTTGAGACACCGCAGAAACATGTGCCGCGCTAAGCCGTAAAACGTATTCGCTTGAAAACAAGCGCGAAAATTCTTTTGTTTCGTTCAATAGCTGTTTTGATAAGCACAGCGCTTGTTTCTTCACAACGGCCACACAAAAGTGTGCCTACCTGTAGACCGCTGGTAAACGGAAAACTTTCGCCCTTGTGTTGCTCCTCGAGATGCCACATCAGACAGCCGCGCATCAAGCCTTGTATTTATTCCTCAGTTTTTCAGGCATTGCCGCAACATTCGAAAGCAAAGAAATGAACTTTTAAACTGCAAGGCATGCGAAAAAAAAGGCCATGCGCATAGAAAGCAGCAGGAGCAGACGAAGCGAATGACAGCCGAAGCGATAAGAGCGAAAACGCCACCCGTTCGCGCAACAAATGAAGCGACCAAATAAAAATATAAGACGCCGAAAAATGATATAGCCAAAAGCACATTTTGTTTCTAGACAAAATTGCATAACTTCACTTTATTGTTATGGAGGTTGAAAAGATGGAGTCCCATATGCAAAAGTTATTGAATTTTCCTTTCCCTACCAGTGTCATGGCGACACTTTATTGCCAATACCGAAACTAGCCCCATTTTCCACCCACTGTTTCAATCGCTGGGTACTGTTCATTGGCTGCAAACCGCCAGCATAACTGTTTCTTTCGCAGTAGGGCGGACTGAATCGCCGATAAATTCAATGCCGATTTGGCTAGATGGGCGAATATGCACTTGTGTAAAAATTATTCGCGTATACCATTTTCACAGGGGTAAAGGGCCCACTCCTTTTCCCTATAACAAGAACAAAGCTACAAGAAGCGCAAATATTGCTATCATTCCCAGGCACCAAAGAAAATCGAATTCAACTGTCATATGTTAGACACGAAGCTCCTCTTAAGGCCATGAAATACCATTCACGTGGGGAAAGAAGGGGGCCAAAATACAATCAAACAAGCTCAATTGGAAGCGATAATAGCACGGTGTGCTTCACGCACTGTTCTACTGAGTGCGCTGTAGCCAAAGGCAAGGAAATAGGACAGGCATTTTACCTGATCTCTTGCGCTATCGTACTCATAATGAATCATTAACAAAGAGCTCGATTGTGTAAGTGTTTTGTGTAAGTTTTCTTGTCTGCAACATTCTTGCGAAACGGAAGACTGAAATGCCAAGATGACAGTAGTCTATGTGATATGGGCAATGTTATGTTGCTGCATTGGTCATACCGCGAGGCACCATCACGACAAGGCGTATTAGCAATAACCTTTTATTGCAAAGTTGCCGATGTGAAAGAACAAGTTGCCGATGTGAAACCCGCAGTACCTAGGTTTCTGGTGGCTCCTCCGCAAGAATCCTCCCTGTCGTTCCCCCGCTCCGTTACCGCCGTTGCTTTTGGTCGTACGTCCTTCCGACCATGCCGCATTAATTTGAATGGACCCCTTCTCATCACTCCTGCTGGCAACCGCTGGATCATTGTTGCCATCAATCACCGCACGGACTGCGCATAGACTTCGCGATTACCATCTGCATCGACTAGTGAAGTTGCCCTTTTCATATTGCACCACATCATTCTATGGCACGGTGGACCACGTGAGCTGCTTAGTGACCGAGGACAGGCATTTCTGTCAGACGCTGTCCAAGCAATTATAAAGGGATGCAACAGTGTGGACCGGACCACTGCGTACCATCTTCAAATGAATGGTATGACTGAACGATTTGACCGAACTTTGGGCGATTCCTGCAATTAACGTCACTTACGATGACTCAAACTGTGACTATGCTCTTCCCTTCGTGACGTGTGCCTATACTATTGCTACGCAGACGACCACTGGATTTTATCCTCACTTGATGGTTTATGGACAGGAGCCCTCCCGCATCTTATACCCCATACTTCCTAACCACCTTGATGTAACTGAGTCAAAGACAGTTTCCCAAGCGGCTAAACACGCTGAATAGTGTCGCCAGATTGCCCGCTCTTTCAGCACTGCTGATCAGCAGCGCCAAGAACACGATCCATACAGCTCGAAGACTTGTGTGGTTCTGTATTCCTCCAGCAAGCCCCGATGAGTACACGAAATTTCTTTCGAAGTACCACGTCCCATACCCTGTTATTACGCAAAATTCACCCATGAGCGACGTCATCGAGCCGCTTGAGCCCTCTTGCGATACATTGCATCGAGGCTGTGAGATTTTGCTTGTAGAGCGGGTCTAGCCTTATGATCCTGTAGTCATGTCCTGCGCCTAAGTCACCAAAATTGCTCTTTTCCGGAGAGTAAGTGAATGTACTCAAGACTGGCGCTACTTATATAAGCAGAGTGCGCTGCTCACGCGGATGGAATACGATTTTTAGACAGTGCAAGTCTTTCGATGGTTGCGTTATTCTCAGTTGCTGCGTATGCGTCTGCTTATAAAAAGTGCTGATACCAAACTCTGGATTATAAACTTGTTATGCCGTTGTCTGGACAAATTACGCAAAAATGGGTATCGTAAATGTGTTCACGAACCCGAGAATTGGAGCTTTGACTATGTAACGCCGCCATTTTTTTTCTCTCTTGGTTTGAAAAAAGGGCTCTTCGCTAGGAGCTCGGGCGACGAAGTACAAAAAAGGCATTTTCTATGATGCGGCGTATTTATTGAACGCTTGTTTTAGTAGGAAAAGGGCCCAATCCTGCTATAAGAATGTAGGCAAAGAACAACTGGCTCACGTACATGCTCCCTACACAATCTCCAAAATGAATTTTCGGCAAGTGTAAACTCCCAAACCTAATATCGACATTCGTACATGTACCTATTATCGGATTCGATATACTGCAGGTGTTTTGTGCCGCACTTTCTTGGAGAGGTGCGGTATTTCGCTGCTCTTATCATCTATTTTCCTTCCGAAGTGGTGGTTCAACGAGCTGAAGGGCTATATTATCAACCTATTGCCATCAATGCTCAGTGCTCGAAAGCTGGGTATCTTAAACGCGAACTTTTATGCTTCTTTCGTAAAGCTCCTCGATGCTCTCGTAATTTTCGCGCTCCTCTATAAAGAACACCGCACATGCCCTATGCTGATGGCCTGGAACTCTGCCTTGCGGCAACGTACGCAAAGCTTGCTGGGATTCTTCCGTTTGATCGCGAACGTGCGTTGCACTCATGTTCCCTATTTCTGGCATTCTGCCGCTGTCCTCGTTCTTTACCTTGACTAACTACAGTCTATGTGCTGTTACTTGTAATGAGTCAATCTTTTGTGTGCATGTGTGCCCATTCCATTTATGCCCGTTTATTCCGTACCGGTTATTTCATTACTAAACTGTAATATTTGAATAGAGAATTGTATGCTGCAAAATTATTCCCTTTCCTTGCTGATAGAATTTTGTAAGCAGTAGAGCCCCTGTGCATTGTTACATTGTTTTCAATGTAGCAGTGCATCTCAATATAAGAAAAAAAACCTTTGTATTTGTTTTTGCACTTGCATAATCAAATATGCATGCGGACTTTCGCCGCAGTAACTGACATGAAACGCCACGGAGCAATCAACATATTTCCACCTTTGTGTCTGCTTTGTGTCGGTCGTTATCTTGTCCTGAATATTCAGCTCGTTACTATACTCCGTTAGCCTGGGTCAAGGGCCATTCTCATTCCATTGCAGACTACATGCAAATAACAAACTACTGCCCCCTTGCAACTCCACCCTCCAATCACCCTACAATCCGTTCATTTCTCTCAGCTTCTTTGCTAGCTTAGTATTTTAGTTACCTCATGTTATCACAGTCAGTTCATTTTGCTTCTCATGTTTTTCTCTTCAATCATTCTCGCAGTGGAACAACAGAAAGTTTTGGAAAACTGCCTTAGGCTCATCCAATAAAGATGTTAATTGCCACAGTGCTTGTTGGATGTCGTCTTAAGAATCTGATTTACAGTTTCCGCATTGTTGTATTACCGAGCAAGCATAAAAATGGAAGCTCCGATAACTAAGAGCGATAGCAATAAAAAAAAAGGTTTTAGGAGATTCATAATACTGTACAAAAATGAACCTGGGTAACATATTCATGTCTGCAATGAGCTTCGTTATGGCTGCTACGAGGCAAGTTTTTTATGACAATGTGAATCGCATGGTCACAACTACCATGGTAAAATAAAGATAGGTTTATAATTGCGCGCGCCGCCATTTAGAAACGAGCATGGAGTTTTTCGGTATTTTGGACTGCAGCTGCACACTCTGAAGTATACTGCCTGAACTACCTTTGGTTATATTGCCACGTGCCCATTGCGGTGAAGAGCAAGACGCTTAACATGCATATTTATGAGTGAAAGTGTACACTACCGGTTAGCTAGAGAAAATGATAATATATCTTTCTGTGCTAAGTTGAACATTTTCACATAGTGTTTTACTCATGTTCCTTTGTCTTCGTATATTTTGGGGGGTAGCGAAAAGCATGATGGTCGTTTATCCGCGGCTGCTATAAACTTCTACATGACATCCAATATTCGGGCTTCCACACGAATATAAATATACTGTGCAAGCGCAAATGTGAGGAAATGGCCTTGGGCGCAGCTCGCCATCCTGTCAAAACAATTGACCCAGAAAACTTAGATGCGCTCGTTATATTTGAAATAGGCAAGTGCCGGTTCAGTTGTTAACGCACTTATCACTGAACTTCTACTAGTTGCAAAGCTATCGGCTTTTACTTTGAGAAGGAGGTTGCTTTCGCCGCAATGGCCACCGGCTTGTTCTCAGTGCACATGGGAACGTCATTGAAAGTACACAGAAACGGGCAGCACGAGTTCTTCTACCCTGGATTCATGGGTCCCACTAGCACGTTTTCTCACAACCCTTTTTGTACAGTGCTTAAGGGCGTGCTACGTGGACTATACTAGCAAGTGTTTAAACGGTCATCTGCGA
This sequence comes from Dermacentor albipictus, assembly GCF_038994185.2. Taxonomy (NCBI): domain Eukaryota; kingdom Metazoa; phylum Arthropoda; class Arachnida; order Ixodida; family Ixodidae; genus Dermacentor; species Dermacentor albipictus. The sequence goes on from NC_091823.1 coordinate 92,644,172, forward strand.
GAGCGTATCGAAACGTTAGGAACGGAATGGAAGATTTTGTAGCCCTGAATTGTAGCGCATGTGTCTTTGGCGTGACGTTTGTGGAGACAAAAGTAATTTTTGTGTATATGGACGAACGAACGCGCATCATTGTTGTAGCAGCTAGCATGGAACGTGAAGGATACCCATGCATAAGTAAGCCATACCTTGGCGTTATCGCAAAGGGTGTTAGCATTTCTAGAGGGCGTCGGCGCCAGCAGTGGGCTGTGATGGTGCCTCTGTCTTACGTCGCTTTATACCATCATTTTTTCTTGTGCTTTCCATATAAACTCCGGTATCGAACATTAAAATTTCGATTAATGTTCGATACCGGAGTTTATATGGAAAGCACAAGAAAAAATGATGATATAAAGCGACGTAAGACAGAGGCACCATCACAGCCCACTGCTGGCGCCGACGCCAGCAGTGGGCTAAAGACTTTCTTTGAAGACAGCGGCATTGCTGGACGCTATTAGTGCTTTCATTGTTCTGTTCATTTCAATGTGACTCTATATATCCATCTGTTTGGGAATTATGTTGACTGCTTTGTTGTGACTGTATGTGCTAATATATTTATTATTAGGCAAGTGTTATTAGGCAACAGTATCGTTTGTACTTTTGAGACTTTCGACTTTGTTGTGACTGTATGTGCTAATATATTTATTATTAGGCAAGTGTTATTAGGCAACAGTATCGTTTATACTTTTGAGACTTTCGACTACATAAGTGTGGAGACATTTGCCATGTATATTATATGTACCCGCTGACCCGCTGACTAGAAAATGTGTTATTAGGCGACAGTATCGTTTCTACTTTTGAGCCTTTCGACTACATAGGTGTGGAGACATTTGCCATAGTCTTTTTGTGGAAACATTGCTTTATAAGTCCTGGAGCTTGTGTGAAATGATTATTTGATATGTAACCGTGAACCCTGAACGATGTATGACGGAACCACCCAAGAGATAAGGAGTAGCCGGCGCCTTAAATTGCGCGCCAACATCTCCTTATATCATATCAATAAAAACAAAATTTCGATTGGGCGTAAGCGCTTGTCCTCGTACTTTCCGTGTGCCTCTGTCCTGCTCTGCGCTACACCTCTTAACATTATGGAAAACTAAGTAGCCGAAACCAGCACACTTCTAACTTGCTTCGAAGGTCGGACCTCAGAGGCGGAATCCCGCAAGTTGGTGCGACAACAAGCGGAGTTTGCTCAGCAGTACAACCCTTCTGGCTGGACGCGACGAGGTAATCGAATTCTCTTAGGGAAGGAATAAGGGAAAAAGAAGTGCTTATATAGGGCATGTGCGTGCTATCATGTGTGGTCAGACGCATAGTGAGTGCAGACATGTGCTCAGTCATGGAGTGTGCTACAATATCTGAAGCCAGTTCTCTAAATATGTAAATTAACTCTGTTTTTCTTTTCCTTCAACCTCCCGAACTCATCTCCTCAGCAAAAGGCAACGGATAGGGACAGATAGGGAGAGTGGTATGGCACCACCCAAGTAGCTGAGTGCGATGTTCCGGTATAGCACAGCCCAGCTACCGTGTTTTGGGAGCCCCGCCATGGTTGCTCAGTGGCTATGGTGTTGGGCTGCTGAGAACGAGGTCGCGGGATCGAATCCCGGCCACGGTGGTCGCTTTTAGATGGGGGCGAAATGCGAAAACATCCGTGTACTTAGATTTAGGTGCACGTTAAAGAACCCCAGGTGGTCGAAATTTCCGGAGTCCTCCACTACGGCGTGCCTCATAATCAGAAAGTGGTTTTGGCACGTAAAAACCCCAGAAATTTTTTTATGTTTTGGGAGCTCCGGAAACGTAGACAAGCGACCCTCATAGTGATGCCTGAGTCAGGATCATGAACTCCAGAATCAGATTACAACCGCATTTCCCTAAAAAAATTAACAATAGCCACGACTTGGGTCACATTGTAGGTACATGCAACCAGCTGGAGAAAAAGTTACGAAGCTTCAACAAAAGGTTGTCCAAAGAAATGAAATACATCACAATGGTTATTGTCTGTTTAGTTCAGTAAGGGCTTGATGTGGGCGAGTTGAGTTGGTGCGATGTACTTGAAGAAAAAGCAGCGCTAAAAAGACGCAGACTAAAAGAAGTGGATGGTCTTCTATAGATGGGGTCATTTATCTCGTGTTCGCGATCGAACACGAAGGAAGGAGGCACCGACTTGGAGCCCTTTTCCTAGATATAAAATGTGGCTATAACAATGTAATTCCCGAAGCCATTCTTGATGCCTTCATTGATTTGAGCACCAGTGGCCGTGTCTACATGCGGATTTTAAATTACCGGGACCGTCGCGCACTCATGTCCACGAATGTTGGCGAAACGAGAAGCCACTTTGTTGTCCGGGGTCTGCCTCAAGGAGGAGTGCTCAACCCGACCCGTTTTAATGTTGCCCTTATTAGTCTTGCGGATGTAATTCATCATACAGATCGCCTCACTACCTCCGCCGACGACATGCGCATATGGGCGCCCGAAATCAAGATTGCAGTGAGCTCTTTCTTTAGCGGCGCAGTGCTTTGTGGTGTAAAGGGCTGGAACTGGCCACAGATAAGTGCGCTGCCATAGCCTTCAAACGGAAGCTTATGTGTCGGTACCCCAGAATTATCCACAGCAATGTCATTTCATATGTGACCCACCACAGCGACCTGGGCGTTTATTCATGGTCGAAGCATGTGGGAATCTTAAGAAGAAATTAACTGGACTTGCTCAAGCTTTTCGCTTTCTGGCCAGCACGAAGCGGGGCCCATCTGAGCTTTCGCTACTCCCGCTGTACCAGGCTCTCTACGTCAGCTACATTCGTAATAACCTGCCAATTTTATCAACTATGAGCCAGTCATATTTGCGTGCGCTGGAGAGTGCACAGGCACATATGCTGAGAGCATGTCCAGGGGTTCCACGTTGCGCCTCGACTTACAGGTACAATTGAAGAACCTCGCGTCACCCCTATACCTTAGTGACACGTCCCGACATACGGCTGGACTCCACCTTTTCGAGAGCCATTAAATGCCCAGATCCGCCATGCCATCATACTTTGCGCCTGCCCGACCTTCCACCTATGCCCCCGTGGGTAATGTCTCAATACGGGTACGTCTCTCAATTCCTGGAATTTCAAATAAAAATATCGAATACATACCATTGGCCCACGACATCTATCACTTGAATGTACAGCGTGTTCTTTCTTTAGCTGCACAAAAATGTTTTAAGATAGCCTATAATAGATAGCACAATTAAAACACTTGATCTAAATTACTCGATGAGGCGACCATTACTTCTAAGAGAAATCAAATTGTTCATTTGAACAGTTATTGGTATTGCGCTAATTAAGGTTTAAGTTATTAACATTACGCCACATATTTTAATCTACGAACTATAGTAGCCGAGTTCGCATGGCGTATCCAATTGAAGCGAATTCTCTGGACAGCACCAGTTCCAATATAATAATCTTCAAAGTGTCCGTCGAGATACATTGGTGTTCCAGTTACTTTTCTGCTTCAACGCATACAACAGCAGTTTATTTAAAAAGTAGCTTGAACGCCAGTGCATTTCGTGGGACACTTTGAAGATTTATATCTCTGAACCGGTGCTGTCCTGAGAATTTGTTCCAAGTTGCGAACTCGGCGGCTATAATTCGTAGATTGAAATGTGCGACGTAAAGTAATTAATTAAAAACGTGAATTTGCGCAATTACTTTAATTATTGAATTGAACATTTTGATTTCTTATCGAAGTAATGGTCTCCTCACCGAGTAATCTAGATCAAGGGTGGGAGTTGTGCTATCTTCCATAGGCAATCTTTAAGCATTTTGGGTGCAGCTAGAAATAAAGACAGCCTGTACGTCCAAAGAAGATGAGTTCATGAGGGTGGGTTGTTTGACAAGTTATTACATGGTTATGCGAGGAGAATATCAAAAAACTGGAAGAAAGAAAATAATCAAAAGCCTCTTCATTTTTTTTCCCTTTTTATAGTTTTCTGGCATTATCCTAGCATATACAACGAATATGACTCATCGCTGAATGCATGTATAGGTGGATCGGTCTCGTCGTATGCGTCAGGTGCGGCTTTCGTCGTGCCTACGCAGTAAGTCAATCAATAGATTCGTCTGCGTAACAAGACCACGGCACCATCCAGCGAACTAGTGGTAATTAGGGAGGCAGTTCACTATATTTAGTGACAGCCTCCTCAATTATGGAAAGTCTTCAGTGACGCGAAATCAGCTGGGCAGCTACAAACAGTTTTAATAAAGGAAAGCTATTACGGAGTGTCCCCGCTTCAATTTTCCGAGCTATACACTCAAGCGAAAGAGGACGGCCACTACATTACATTGCAGTGGGTTCCCTGTTACTGTGGTGTGCATGAAAACGAACTGGCCGATGTCGAAGCGACAGCCGCACACGAGGAACCAAAGCCACTGCTTGCATTTCCTCTTTTCAAGACAGGACGCAAACTGCCTTCTCTCAAGTGTCATCCGAAAAGTGACAGAAAAGCACTGGGACAATATGGATACTCACCCCAGATCACTCCCAAGATTGGACCCTACCATGAAATTTAGGCTACCACCCAAAATTCGATGCATCTGTGCCAGCCTCCAACACAGACTTAGGCTGGGGGTAGCGTTTACGCGCAGGTACGTGCACCTCATGTGACACACCGAGTCTTCACACTGTGAATGAGGCTATAATTATTGGGCTGTGTGACTGCCCTCAGTACTTAGAAGAGTGTCAAAAGTTGAGCAATGACCGTACGCGCCTCGACAGCCCATCGCTGTTGGAGGACCGTATTTTAGGCCCTTGACGAAACGTTAAATCGTGTTTGAAGGCCATCGATGCCTTACTTGACTTCTTAAAAAGTACGGTCCTGGCCTGTGGGCGTTGAGCAGTCCAAACTGCTTGTCATATGTTTTACAACCCCCTCCTCTTCGTCATCGTCACCCATCATGTGCCTGTTTGTTCACTCTTTCTTTTCCATTTCCCCATCCCCCAGCGCAGAGTAGCTGGCTAGACGAATGTACTATAAGTGGACTTCTCTGAATTTCGTGTCATAAGATTTTCTATCTCTCTCATGTCACACACCTAACCTACGTGTTTTACTATCTGTGGAAGACTGCGAAAAGGCATGCATAGTTTAAGGCTTATTTGATACGGGACCGATGACATGTGGAGCAACTCGCCGTGTGAAGTCTTCAGATAGCAAGAAATTTATTTGTATCAAACGGAATCGGGGAGCACTTAGCTTACGAACATAGAGGTGTAGCATTTGGGCACCTCACAAGCTCGAGCGCCGGCAACACGCAATGCGTTGTTAGCACCGCTACTTCTGAACAGGCTCTCTTCATCTTTATTACACATGTCAACAATGAGCAGCACGAAAAAAACACACTGAAATAGGCACTGCCAATATTTTAATCTTTAAAATTCAGTTGGTTGGAAAACCGAATCATTGTGCACAACCGTTACCTTGCGCCGTAGCTTTACCCTAAAGGTATTAATTAGCTAGGCGTGTCTTTCGATGGTGGTGCCATGCGAAACACAAATTCAGGCAAGTCCTTCACATAGAATTCTGTCTTGGCAGCTAAAATACAGTTACCAAAAAACCAACGGTACCAGCTAGTTTGGAAAAAATCGTCCCACCGTAGCGAACATATCGTAGAAATAGACGATGTGTGGTGCGTGCCGTGATAGGCAACTGCAGCGCCGATAGTAAATCAGTAGCAGCGTGAAATCTTTATTGCTTAACCACAGCGGCTTTATCATGGACCATTGCCTAAGTAGCTAAACTACATTTACCAGCAAACGAATCGTACACGCTAGCTGGCGAAAAAAACCAAGTGCAGACCCAACCCAGCAGGAGCAGACGACAATTGGTGCGGGAGAAAAGACACGACTGCAACGCTGGTAGCTCGAGCGACAGCCACTGAGGCCACGCCGGCTAGTGGGACTGTATATGAGAGCTGTAAAACAAGCCTTTCTAAGAACCTTGTTCTTTCCTGCATGCTGCACGTTGGAAGGCTTCGAACATGCATTTAAGCCATTGACTATTAATGTTCTAGAGCAGCTCTAACCACCACGCACGTTCGTTATTTGATCTCAAAACTTTGCTCATTGTAAACTGTAGCGTGCAGCTAATCCACGGAAAGCACATTAGAGATACCTCAGAGAATTTTCAGTAGTTGTTACTTCTGGGTGATGTTTTGTTATATACAACTTAGAAAATATGTGCAACCCAATGATTTAGCGGTCTGAAAATGCACTGCATGCCATTGCCTAGTGCCAAAAATACGTCCGTGAGGCTAGTTTTTCTTCGTTGTACCTCCTACAAAAACAGAAGCACAACAAGGCTGTCATCCGCTTCTTATTCGAAGAAACATACAAACACGAACGCCTGTAACTTCTGTTAATTTACATTCCTGTTTCCTTCGGCCCGGCGGCTCGTCTGTAGTCGTGTTATACTCCCGCCGTTTATCTTTTACGTTCCAATTCTCCCTCCGGCAGCATGTGGAGTGGCAAACCGTCACTCCACAAAAACAAAAGCTGCACTGCTTGCTAAAACCTGAGAAGTGCGCTGTTCTGTTCCGATCACGTCCGTAAATGGTTTCCGCACACTCGTGGTGGCCGCTGTTGTAGTGCCGTGTGGAGCATCTCCACTGTGCTCCGTGCCGAGCATAAGTAAGCCAATGTTTTCGTTCTGAGCCTTTTGGGCTGTTTCTGGCGTTGCTCTTTCGCGCAACGAGCTGCTGCCCGGACATGAGCAAGCTTCTCCCTTGTTTCGAAGTTTGCATGCATTCTTACTGCGGTTTTCCTATTTATTTATTTATTGTCACCCGAAGAAAGAGCCGCGTGAACTGCTTTGCTCGCTGACGTGAAAAACAGGCATGACACCGGCACTCATACATGAAGACGGGATTGCACATTTCCGTATAAACGTTTCTTTGTTTACTTCTCTTGTTGCTTCTTTAATTGCCTAGTTTTTCTCCGAAATTGTTATGAAGTAATTATAAAATTTGATGTTTAATGTAACTTTGAAACTGCAATTTTACAGTGTGATGCTTTTTTGTAAAATTTTGTAAATTTTTCCGAGAATAAATTGTTCGCATGAAAGAACCTGATCTCGTATTGAAAGTCAAATGGTGATGTTAGGCGGAATGTTGCAAAATGTATATTATGGGGTCCAGAGTCAACAGACAGGATATGTAAGGCGCCAGAGGCGAGGGCTCAGGATACATTTCCACCACCTACAGTTCTTTATTGAGTGCAAAATATCCGGTTTATATTTGTGCTTGTTTTTCTCATCCCAGTCCTAACCAGTATACAATGGCCGGGACTAAAACTCGTGACCTTGATCTTCAAAGCAGTTATCCGCGCCTTAATTGGCTGTGTAAGTGGTTGCCCGAGACTATCTTTATTTGAGGAAAGCGATTAAAAGGGAACTGAATGCTACACATACATTATAAATATTACGCGAAGGCTGCCGCGTGAACAATGGAACTTAACCTACATGCAAGTGAAAACCCTACAATAATGACCTAAAACAACGGAATGCTACATGCGACCCTTCGCGCGCCACACAACGCGTAAACAGGATGTAACTTGCTTGTCTTGAACTTAATCATTTGTTGTATGGAGGTGCGATTCAGTAGACGAGCTTGAAAGACAAACGAAACAAACAAAAATTGACACTGAATAGCTTAGGCCACAACAAGAAACCGTATAAATGTTCTCCCATATTGGGCGTCAGAAAGTAAATTTTGGACCTCGCTAGAAATTTGTTTTCCTCGAAGTTGAGAGGTGAAGTCACATTTTTACTTTAACTCAATAGGAACAACTCTATAAAGTTTTTGCTGAACTTCCTTGGCAGCTTACATTATATAAGCCATCAGAGGCAAGTTCTCTAGTTCATACAGTTGTTTGTTTTCGCAGAGTATGAATGCCTCAGGGAAGCCGAGATAATGAGCAAAACGAGAACAAGGTGAAAGCAGGAGCCAACGTTTCGACAAGTGGACTTATCTTCTTCAAGGCGACAAATGCTTTCCCAGCCACAGTATATATAGGCGGGGTTCTTCTAAAGGGGAGAAGGTGTAAAGCGGGGTGTAAGGCTGGGTGTAAGGGAAGCCGAGTGGCACATGCTCATTTTTGTTGCGCAGAACAAGCATCAAAAGCATGCTTTGATGATATGTGGTGTTTTGTGGCACAAGGGCCAGGTTTCGCCAAAAAGCGCCATAAAAGCATGCTTTCGTCTAAATATTGGGGAGAAGTGAGAATACAGTTCTTGCATAGAATTTTAGTTGGAACCGGAGCAGGTGCGTGAAGCTTCCACATAACGCGGCTGTGTACAGGGCAACTTGTGCGACTCATTATTGTATATAACTTCTTCCTCTTTAGGAGATAAAAGTGATTTTCAGTAGAGTCCGCAGTCTGTGCGTTGAATCCATGTAAATCGGCGCAGCAAACACCCCAGGACCAACCCGTGATTTGATGCTTGATACTTGACTGGCACAGGTGGCGTGCATTTATGCCATTTTCAGCAGCAGTAGCCACTCAAAGGCCAGCCCATTTACCTCCACGCACACTTAGGTCGACAAAGCATTACATTCGCCGCACATGTACTACGCACATGTACCATTTTTCTCCCTACCTTGTCCTTAGTGTTACGAGTCTTTCGTTTTTTGTTAAAATGGCTAGGTAGCAACGCCCCTTCTTCACCATTTTTTTCTTAGTGAAGGACAAAAATGGAGAATCAGTTATTGAGTAGTTGGGGATTTTGAGGTAATAATTGTGGAGGACTGATGGAATTCATGGCGAAATGAGGTGTCAGGCGAGATTTGAACGAATTAAGGGAGAGATAAAAGCAGAAGGCAGGGAGGCTAACCAGAATAACGGCCTGTTGGCTACCCTACACTGGGGACTGGGAAAGGGGAAAGTAAAGGTGACAGGGAGAGAGAGGAAAGAAGTGTCAAGGAGAATCAATGGGGCAATGAAATACATGAATTAGTCCACTAGCGTCTGTAATCCATGTCGTAAATTAGTGAAGCCAGTACGCAACAATATGCATTATTTCAAACGAGAGATGAAGAACATAAATTACAGTGTGACTTTCCTAGCATTCAGAAGACGTTCTTGGCTGGTTCATCCTTCCTGCGTCTTTCTCTCGACGTCATCTTGGGACTAAGCACAACAACGTTACGACTATCAGCAGCAGGCGTTCGGGATGCTTACTCCTATTTTCATACATTATTTAGCATTGCCAGCCACTCTCGGAAGCTATGGTGCCTTATCTACAGGGACGAGCCACGCGCTCCTTTATTCGGCTAGAACCACGAATTTCAAATGAGTCGGAGACTGCAGGTACTGAGAATTCAATTACCCTGAGCGCCACGCGTGCTCCCGGCTACGAGGCTCGAGAAAGTTGGCCCAGAAATCTTGGTGCGACGGAGTGCATACATAATAAAGGTCCTTTTCGCATTCACTTTTAACCCATTACTATTTTTGAATGCATAGGCTTGTAAGAGAGACAAAATACTTGCATCATCGTATGTGCAACGTTCTGTGAACAGAACGCACATTCAAGATGGAGGAGGTTCATGAAAGCAATTCGTTGTAATTTCTCGCATTTCTTTTTGGAACCATGAACTGCAAAATTCAAGCACGACCATGGAAGGACATTAAGCATGCTCCACAATATTAACCTGTAGCCAAATTTTTCTATTTACCCATGCGGGCTCTGTATTGAGAATAAGTTTCAACGTTTGCCTTGATAAAATATTTTGTTAAGAACGCGTATTGAAAGGGATTTCCATTAGTCAGAAACGGTGTATTTTTTCTACAGCTGCATCGAAAATAGCTTACCTTGATTTTAGTGGTACCAAAGTATGTGTTTACATTTGTATCATTGCCATGCATTCCATATATTGTGTAAAAAAATAAATGACAAATATATTTAAAAGAACAATACCTAAGTACTACCTCAAATACTGATAGAGCTTTCCCGTCACGTCTTACACAATTTGCCATACCTATCAACTTTTGGAGCAAAATGGCCCGTGAGGAAATTGTATACGTAGTACTGCTCGCGTTCTGCACAATTTCATGCCCACAATTTATGTAATGCCAATCAAGAATCTTTTTTGAATAATGTGGTTGTGGCGGAGCTCAGCTAAGCCTGGATATGCAAAGCGAAAGCTTGGTTTAGCCTCGTTAAGTCTTGGTTTCACTTGGTTAACCTTTAATTTAGCTGTAATTATTATACTTAGGTACACAATCATCGTTAAACCAGATATGGTAGCTGTGCCTAGGTCAGTGATTAGACATGGCTGTGAAAAAGGCTTGGGTAGACCCGTATCGTTCGACAGTGCGGCGCCTGTTGTGCCATGGGGAAAGCGCAAGTGCTAGACATGCAAAGAAACGCCGCGAACATGCGCAGCGTCGAAGCACGGATGGACAGGGCGTGAACGCGGTCGCCACATTGATCTCTATGGTGCGATGGCTGTTGCATTCCGGACCCTCTCCAGTGAAGCAGCTCGGTGGGCGAGAGCCGCGGGGTGGACAGACGCCGCTGGGCAACGATGGCTCAAAGCCTCCCACTTCCGTGCAATGCTCAAAGAATACGGCCCGGCCGCGCTGTCATCCATGGCCAAGCTCGCACTGACTAGGAGTGCGGCGCTCCTCTGAGCCAAGCACGCGGCGAGTCACATGGCTAGGCGGTAACCCAGCTGTGGAGAGCGCATTAGCCAAGCCGGCGGAGCTCGGCGCGACGAGTATCGTGATGCGTCGCCAAGGCTACGGCGCAGCTGCCGTCAAATGAAGGTCAAATTGCTGGTGACTGCGAAACTCGGCTCGACGCGGTTAGTGAAGCTTTCGCTTTAAAACCATTAGAATTAACTCATGTGACGCATCGCTGAAGAGTTGAAAAGGGTGAGCGTTTTCGTTTTACATGAAATGACCCTACAACCACCTAAAAAAAGAAATATCTGGGAAAACCGCAAACTGAGGCACAGTGCGCTACTAGAAGAAGAAATAAAACGCAATGGGCTCAGTAAGCACGTTGAAAAAATATGCTGCAGAAATCGCACTTTAACAGTACGAATACACAAAATTGAGTTGAAATTTTTTTGTGGCGCATTGCGGAAATGACTTCTCTATAATGTTAACTTAATTGTATTCATGTGGAGAACTTGAGCCTATGGTTATATGTGGCATCCTACTCCGTTCCATACATAGCAGTCAACGCTGTGGAAGCTACGGACGATGTTGAGTCAAGTGATCCCTCCGCTCGGTCCGGCTACGCTTCCTAACGCGCCAACAGCGTTCGCACGCCCGAGCGTGCACGTGAGGCTCCTCGCGATGGGTTAGAAATGAAAAAGAAAACAAAATTAACAGCAAAAATAAATTATCGGAAACAATGTGTTAGCAGCCATGTACCACAATGTTTGTTTCTAAGGATTAAAACCTTTTCATTCAATAGTGCGCCCATATAAAAAACAGTTACGAACAACTGCGGCGAAAAAACGTCAAACCATATCTAAGCGTGAACGCAGCGACTGCGAGAAGTCTCTCCAGCCTCCACAGCGTTGACTGCTACGTATGGAACGGAGTATAGATCCCTTTTAATCATTCAGTTTTCCTAAACGTTCCTATGAAGGGAAGAAAAGCCATACGGCTAAGGTCAAAGGGCCATAGGGCACAAACAGTCAAAAGTCAAAAAGGCAGCTCATCATGAACATATAAACAGCAATATTCAGCCCGAAACACGGATAATTACTGAGTGAAACAAATTGCCGTGTCACTATGCAGGAGTAGTGTTCCCAAGCGACTCCGAAATCGCAGCCTCTAATTGACACATTCGTACTTGGTCCTTGCATTAGCACATCAGTCTTCGTTTGGAGTACGCGTGGTTGTCGTGGCAGCTGGGCGAAGGTTTAAATAAAAGCTGACTCTACCGTCAAATATGTTGTAGTGGACATGTTATACTACACCCGTCCGGGGCAAGATTATTGGCTTGGTCTTTTCCACGAAGAGAGGCCTTCAACAAGGAATGGTCATCGTTAAATGTGATCGTATTTCATTTATTGATAAACAGGCTCCAAACCAAACGTAGAGTGATTGGGAAGGAAGTACAACAAAGTTACATAAAGTATAATTAGGAACAAGGGAACGTTATTAGTTACTATGAAACTTCTATAATGCTGAACTCACAACTTTACAAAAAGTGACAATACAATTTCTTGCGGAAGGTTTCATGGTCATTGCTTTAAACAAGGCTGTCAGGAAGACCATTCCAGAGTTCAATGGCTTCACTGAAGAATTAAAATCTTTCGTTCTGGAAAATATTCGCGCGAGGCTGATATGATTATGAAGACGCCTAGAAATACGTAGTGGGGTTACAAGGGACAATTTCTGTGGCGCTGTGCGGTGAATGTGTTTGTGTATCAGACATAATAGAGCGTTTGTTTACGGGTACATATTATTTGAAGGGATAAATTTACTTTAATTCTAGTGACATTGGAATGCCAGTCATTGCATCAAATGAATATGGCGGCTGTTTTGCACCTTTGCTAACATTGAAATTAAGTAATCTTGGTGAGGCGGCCAGATTGTCGAGGCGAATTCAAGCTGCAGGCGGGCAAACAATAAATGAGCTAATTTGCATGTCCTAGCAGGTTAGTTACTTAGGTTTTGATGTAAATAACTTAGTGTTTGGAATGCCTTAGCGCATAAGCTCCTGATATGCGCTTTCCATGAAAGATTAGACGGGAGATTTAAGTTCAATTACTTATGACTGCGCCCGAGCCACTGGAAAGTCGTTTGCTGAGTAGGAGTAGTTAGACTTTGACTCTTTACGAGAAAATCAGACTGTTTTGCACTTTCGGGAGTTGAGGGGCGTTAGCCGATTATAACACAAGGAATATATAAGGATAAGGTCGTTTTGAACACAAATGTGGCCATCAGGGGCGCGATCGAAGATCTTTGTTCGACACGCGTTGTGTTCGGTTTCTGCAACGCCATAAAGTGTCAATATGCGAAATTTGTTGGGATGGGGCCAAGAGAGCAGCCATTGGGCAAGCAGTGAACTCCTCGGAAGTTTACTTCTCTCGTTTGTCATCTGCTTGCAGGCAGTATACTACAAAACCAAATGTTTCTCGTCTTTCAATCAATGAAATCTTTATCAAACATGTATTTTTTTTCTTCTCAAGCTTAAACACGCTTTCAAATAGTGATACATGTGACTGCTATAATTTATAACTATTAGTTTCTCTGCGTGGTCCCTTCGGCGTGTGGTGTACACCGAGGAAAAAGAAAAAAAAGAACCGACGGGAACAGTGGCGCATGTTTCAAGAACCAGCAACAACATTTCAGTGGCTCACTGACTCCCGATGATGGGGTGGAGTTCGCCGCACAACCAACGCACTATTTGTTTCGAGAAACGAAAGCGACGCTAGAATTCACTTTCTGCGATTTCTTCAGACGCGTTTCGCACCTCCACTGCTCTCGTTCCTCCTCAAGCAACGCCAATGCAACAACTGAAGTTCCCGTTGCAAGCGCCATTTTCTCGAATTAAACTGTGGATTGGAACCAAGCGTGCCATTCCGCAGACGTAACCGCCATTTCCATCCAATCCAATCCACCAGGTGCGCCATGCGAAGCCGGCCTCGTAACGAGCGTATGATCGCTCCAAACGTCCCATCTGCCATCGCGTTCGGCGCCTAGCAGAAAGTGCTCCGTTGCAAGAGGATTGACAGGGGCGTGTTGTCATTTTGACGTCACGAAAAACGTGGCTCCGCAGCGCGGCGGGCGACGTTGGCCAATCGCGCGCGCTGGTAACCGGACGAACGCGCCGAACAACGATCCCCCATCGCTCCCCAGGGCTTTTATTTATTTTTAGTCAAGTTCACAAGCAGATAATGTTGAAATAAGCCGAGAATGAAAGACGCAATCGAATGCTTTAGAGTAGTCTAGAAAGATACAATCAGTTTGAAGGTTATTATCCATGTTAAAATGCAGGTTGGATTTCAATTCAGATAGCTGTGTGTCACACGAAAATGATTTTGAAATATGTAATAAAAAAGCTGTTAGACTCGATATAATTAAAAATATTAGATTCCATTATATACTCTAGTAATTTGCAACTCGTGCAGTTCAGTGGTATTGGGCGGTAATTTTCAGACGAATTCTTGTTGCCACATTTGAACGCGTGAACTCTTTTTCGAACCTTCCATCCATTCGTAGCAGTCCTAATGATAACGGCTGCGTAAAATGATGCACAGGATTTGGCTAAAGATGCACAAGGTATTTTTTATTATTTTGGAATTTGTGTTATATGTGCCTGTCGAAGATGACACTTGTCATTGACATTTGTCGATATTTTTGCTTATAAGCAACGTAGCAAGAAGGAGCTTAGTAGGAAAAAAATCTAGACAATTTATTTACTCCAATAAAACACGGTAATCAAATAAATAATTAAACACCTAATTAAAGCGGTGTAGTAAACTTGTGTGCTTTGCAGTAGGTCTAAGACAATCAGCAGTTTCGAAATGTGCGTTCCCAAATTGTGCTAAAACGCTATCCGACGTTTTAGTTCACCTCGCTCTGAACAGCCTGAAGATGCTATTTGTTAATGGTAACTCCAATGTATGTCATAGTACATCTTCAGATAGTATATATCGAAAGTGGAGCTAGTATTCAGATTTCTCCTAAGCAAGCATTACTTGACTATTAAGGGGGTTCGATTCTTCCGTTACGGCCGTTGCACAAACGCTAATAATTAAATAGGTATTTAGCATATTTCCATACTTAGCGACATATTTGCTATACTTTTTCTTGCTGCTAATGTACGGCAGCCACATGGCCTCTAGCTAAAACGACTGAGGCCAAGATATGGGTTGTCCTTTCAGGATAAAACTTAAGGATAAGGACTCAGAGAGGGAGAGGGGGTAGAAACGTTAATAATGCGCTGGATATGTTATCCTGGCTGATCGGCTAACATGATACTCCAGGTGTTGGGTGACGGTTACGATATACATAGTGATGAAAACTTTTACAGCCCGTACAGTAGCCTTAGCACAACCACATTGAGAATATATATATATATATATATTAGGTACAAGTTAATATACCCTAATTTATTTACAAGTGCCCACCTTCACTCCCCTTTCTCTTTTCTTTCCTCGTGTCCCTTTTGTCTCTCCAGTCGCCATCTTCTTCGCCGAAACGTCACATATCCTCCCGGACTTCGGTTTTCACCCTTCCTGAGATGAAAGGGTACGACATTTGCTACTGTTGCTATACTGGTCTTTCACTACGGTCCCAAATAGTTTAGCAATTTAATAATGCCTTACTGTTTGATGGTCTTTATCACTGCGTGGGAATCAGAAAGTGTTGACTTTCATATATCTAAAGTTATTCTGACTAAAACTGTTCCCCCAGCCTCAGCGACAGGCATCTTGGGGCCATGTCACAGATCGTAGTGTCTCTTCATGGCTAATCTGTAGCGTATAAGCTCCTCTTCCGCTTTGCGCTTTCAAATAGATTCCCTTCGCCAGGCGATTCCAAAGTTGTTGATTACCGGTTGCCCAGTGGTTTCACCTGTGGTGGAAAAGCTAGGCATGTATCTAAATCCCATCGCATGAGCATGGTTATGGCGCCTGACTGCCGCTTCGAAGGCATACTTTCATTCGCCACGGAAATCATGGCATATTGCGGGGAATGTTTTCTCGTCCTGAATGATCCTCTGAGCTAGGCCGTTTCGTTCGGGGAGTTAGGGCGCTGCAAATATATGGGTAAGTCCTCTTTCATGGGCCGATCCCTGGAGTTTTTTACCGTGGAAAGCTGGCTCGTTGTCGGACGCCATCTACCTTAGCGCTCTTGAACATATTTCCATCCAGTAACGTCAGAAAAGAACTCATATCTTCCATTCCTCGTTTCGCAGCTGCCATGTGTGTCCATTCACCTTTGCCAACAAGGAATGCTTGAATATCATTGACTCGCTCGCCTCGCTTTTTGATTTCGGCAAAATATATATGAATTACTCCAAAAGGTACTTGGGAATTATCAGCAATAAGTATTTGACTCCCTCTTGGAAGATCTTCATTTCCTTCTGTAATGCCCTATGGGTTCTGACAGTATTCAAATAAATAAATGAATAAATAAATAAATGAATATGTGGTGTTGTTAATCTGTCATGGGTCGTAGATTTGCAAGTATTCCTTGATATCTTCTTTGATATTTTTTCACGTGAATCGGCCTTTTATCTTCCAATAAGTTTTCCAGAATTTGTCGTGCCCTCCTGAATCCGGACTGTCATGGCACAACTTTAATGCCTTTGGCGTCACGTTTTCTCGTACCCAGAACGCGCCATTATTGCGAGTCAAGCCTTTGGCACCTTCCAACAAGCTGTAAACGTGCCCGTGAGCAGATATGTTAACTTCTTTGATGTGGAGTCTGGAAATAGCAACTTGGTCAGGGAGCTTATCTGCGGGTCGATGGTTTACATGAAAAGTGAACATATCATAAGATGCCAACAAACACTGACACCAAGGACAACATAGGGGAAGTTACTTGTGCTTAATAAATGAAATAAAGAAACGATAAAGTAATGGAAATTAAAGTGGATGAAAAAACAACTTGCCGCAGGTGGGAACCGAACCCACAACCTTCGCATTTCGCGTGCGAAGTGAACAGTTACATTTGACTATTCAAACGCCCCACATTGCCCTGAGGTTGTGTTAGTACCAAGAGGTAGGTTAGCACTCGATCGTCAGTGAAAAGCCGAAAGTGCCGACTCTCAATGTAGCTTCCTAAATGCCAGAGTGCCATCACAACAGACAGTGCCTCCTTTTCTCTGGTCGTAGGATGTTCTTAAGTTTTTGGGAACGTAGAAGAATAATCCAAGTATTTTGACTAGCCGTCTTTGGTGCTCCTTTGCGTCTCATTGATATAAAACGGCGCCTGTACCATGTTGTGAAGCATCCATGCTCAGTTCAAAAGGCTTGCTGAAGACAAATCATAAGACGCCAACAAACACTGACACCGAGGACAACATAGGGGAATTTACTTGTTCTTAATAAATGAAACAAAGAAACCATAACTTAACGGAAATTAAAGTGGATAAAAAAAACTTGCCGCAGGTTGGAACCAACCCCACAACCTTCGCATTTAGCGAAGATTTCAAGGCGCGCATTACGCAAGCGTTCGGTCGCCCTGAGGTGCGGGAGCTCCGTGCCGAAGAGCACTTGCGCAGCAGTTCTCAGCAACCCGGTGAAAACTTCACCAAGTGCATAGAAGACGTTGTGGACCTTTGCAAGTGCATCGATCCATCGATGACCGATACCGACAAGATCTGTCACATAATCAAGAGCATCGAAGACGACGCATTCCAAATGCTCCTCTCGAAAAGCCCGCGGACCATGGTCGAAGTCGCTGAACTTTGTCAAAACTACGAAGAACTCGGGAGGCAACGTCTACTCACTCGACTCCCGATACTTCCATTGCACGTTTAGCCACTGTGACTAACAATGACCATCTGCTCGGCGAAATCAAGGAATATATACGGTAACAAGTCACCCGCCACCTATCCCTACTCACCGCCGTCCCAGGGCCACGCCGTCCTTGGCTCCTACGTTGCGTCAGATGCTCCAGGAACAAGTGTCCGAAGTTATTCAGTCCCCTCGTGCAGCGCCACCATTGCCTGTACCTCTAAGCTACAGCACGATCACCTACATCGACGTTTTCAGCACCACCGTTTGCTGCATCGCCACGTCCAATCTCTCCAGTGTACACACCCAGATCACCAGCTAGCACGGGACCGTGGCTTACACCCGACAATCGCCCCGTGTGCTTCTTCTGTGGAATCCGTGGTCACGTGGCACGGCACTGTCACCGTCGCTTATGGCTTGAAAGTAATGACCAACCTGTCCGTCCGCTCCTACGTTTTGCCAGCTTCGTCCTTCTCGCCGCCAAATGACTCGCACTTGCTGTCTACGAGCAACGTCATTCTTTCTGCCCGTGATCGTCGCTCACCATCCCCTCGTCGCCACTCACTTTGCCCCATGCGGCTGCGTCCGGTCCCATCGGAGCAGGAAAACTAGCTACCGCAGTTCAAAGGCGAGAACTGCGTTCCAGTCGAACCACACAAAACCCCGCTCTCTTCCGACGCATGTAATCGAAGTATCTGTAGAAGGAGTCGTCACACTGGCATTAGTCGACACAGGCGCCGCTGTTTAAGTAGTTACGGAAATCTTTACGGAAGAACTTTGCAGCAAGCTTCGAAAAGTAATGACGCCTTTATCTGCGCTGTCACTCCAGACAGCAAGTTCCCAGTGCATTACCCCTGTTGCCGCATGTACCGCCCGCATCGTCATTCAAGGATACACGTATACAGCAGAGCTCATCGTCCTCTCATCCTGTTCATGCGACGTCATCTTTGGGTGGGACTTCCTTTCCGATCGTCAGACCAGCATTGATTGTTGTCGCGCCGAAGTTGAATTTTCTCCGCTTCCCGATACTCATTTACATGACCATGACGCTTCTCGTTACAAACTGGCCGTTACGTACGACACCACGATCCTTCCGCACTCTTCTGTGATTGCGAATGCCTGTTCTACTTTCGCCACTGACACTACTGCCCTGTTTGTCCCAGCGGACATTTTACTCCGCCGACGATGCTCCCTTCCCTTCACTGTATTAACTGTCAGCGGTGGCTGAACCCGACTGCTCGTTTCCAACGCTATAAGGCCACGCCCTTCATCTTACGTCGTGGGAGTGCCTTGGACGTCTTCAGCCTGCCGACTCAGTAACCATCTTTGACGCACCTCTTGACAGCACCTGTTCAGACGTGAACTCGTTGACTTATAGCTTGCCTTGTTCCCAGCCTACGGAAGACGTCTTCCATAGCTCAGTAGGTGCCCTCCTGAGCCCTACGCAGCATTCGCAGCTTCTCACCCTTCTGCGGAAATGCCAATCTACGTTCGACTGTCCTCAAGCCCCACGAGGCCGCACATCGACTGTATGTCACGAGATCTACACCGGCACCACCGCACCGATGCGCCAGAGGCGCTATCGTGAACACCCGCGGAGCGCCGTGTTATTGAAAACCAAGTAAGCGAAACGCTTGAGCGTGGAGTAGTTCGAGCCTGACGCTCGACAGAGACGGTCGCGTTTCTGTTTATATATATATATATATATATATATATATATATATATATATATATATACCGCATATCGATGGGCGCGAAATGCGAAATCACCCGTGTGCTTAGATTTGGGTGCACGTTAAAGAACCCCAGGTGGTCAAAATTTCCGGAGTCCCCCACTACGGCGTGCCTCATAATCAGAAAGTGGTTTTGGCACGGAAAACCCCAAATATTATTATTATTATTATTATTATTATTATTATTATTATTATTATTATTATTATTATTATTATTATTATTATTATTATTATTATTATTATTATTATTATTATTATTATTATTATTATTATTATTATTATTATATATGGAGAGCGTGCCGGCTTCTGAGGGCGAGGCAGGGGCACCCAGACCAACCCCCCTCCCCCCTCCCCCCCCCCGCGGTGTCACGTCATCATATCTGCGCCATCGAGGCGCGCTAGTGACGTGGCGTCGTTGTGGTGCCCTCTGTCTTCACCGTTTCTCCTTTTCTGCTCTATCGAGGTGCGCTCCTCACGTGGCATTCCAGCCAATGGGAATTCAGGTGCCGTTTCACTGCCCAACACGCCCGCTCTTTCGCTGAGTGCGCCATTTGATGCTTTCGCATCAACAACAAACGAAGCTATGATTATCACGACCTAAACGAGCTGGCGCAGACGAGAGAAAATCGACCCATATATCACTTGCAAAGATCCGGCGAGGCGTGTAATTAAAACGTGTCTCGCGCTCAGTGCTTCCTTACTACCACACCATTCCATAGTAATTTTAGACGAACCGGCACCGCAGATGTCAGCAGCAAGAGTGTTCCGACTTCACCGTGTTTTCATACTTTAACGAAATCATTCGCACTCTAGACCGCAAGTTCTACGCATCCCGAGCTTCATACAAAAATTTTGCCCTTAGGCAGGTAACGAAAAGCAGGAAACACTAACCTATTACTGTAACCAGACAATGGCAACGAGAATCAAATATTTAAAGCAAGCATAAAAAACCAATTCTTCGAAACGTAGTGCTAAAAAGCATTATTTTACACTCTCCCTCTCCTTTTCTTTTACTGGTACATGATATGATTCATCGTAATATCTGTGAAAGCACTCTGACGCTTCGTGTTCTTCTTTGGGCTTCACCGTGAAAGTGGCTCTTTGTATCTGACAAGGCCAGCTTACGCGGGAAAAAATACGGAACGAGACTTCTTGAAGAGACTTCTGGATTTTTGGCGAGAATTATATGGTCTCACACAAACAAAAAACATCAACGAAAAATCTTTTCCCAGCTACTCAACGCAAATTGAATAATTTCTTCTTTCCCTCGTGTGAACGGTCACATTGTGGTTAAATATGCGATGTTCCTTGGAAATCTGTCCCTACGTTGGCGACGCAAGCAGCACAAGATTTAATTGTAGAGGTAATCACTCGTCGTAGACGTAGGTGTAATCAAGTGCGAAATCTAGGCAGGTGCCTATTAAGAAGCATGGACATGCGTCGCTTAGAAGCGCAAGTATTCGCTCCACCCGTCTGTGTTTTATGTTTTCTTTGTATGTTTCAATTTTCATCACTGTGTCGCTGCCTCCGGAGCAAAAACTCATTTCTCTCCATAGTAAAGCGAGATTTCGCTGTTCATGTCGCATCCGAAGGAAGAACGTCTATATTGCATAGTCAGCTGTGCCAGACTTCTAACGGTTAAACGTGATAGATTCTCGTAGGCCGCGGAGATATCAAAGAAATGTGAGCTCAGGAAACATTTCCTTATCAGTCACAGGAACAAATACTTTAAAATAATGTTGAGTTGGCATGCACTCCAGATGTCGTTTTTCTATATATATATATATATATATATATATATATATATATATATATATATATATATATATATATATTTCTATATTTTTTATATGTTTTTCTATATATATAAAGTTTCATTCATCGCTGTTATTTATCGTGATTGGCAGTTCGCTACCTGCGCCTGTAAAGAGCAACTCGATAGAGGCTGACAGCTGATCAAACCAAGTGCTTTTGCTGAAACAACAGGACTTCCTTTTTACTCACAGTTTTCAATGTGCCGAAGATCGAAAGATCCTGTAAGCAGACTTGTTAGCAATGATTTATTGAAATTGTGACAACGCCACTCAGACACATCGTGTTGCGCGGTTATTATTACAATAGTTGAGAAAGACGAGCGCTGCAGTGAGCCGTAGGCTACACCTGGAAATGAAGCAAGCTTGTCGTTTACGTAGTAATGATTTTTAAAACTGGACTCTAGAGCTGTGACGGTGAAAGTGACGATGGCGCCACGCTGTCGATCTTGAGGGTGAGAGATGTCGGTAGTGGTGGCCGATGCTGCTGTCACCGCATTTACGTACGCTACGAGAAACTCTTTTGGCCCAGTGGCCTGCGTTCGGACCTCGCCCGAACAGGACTGGTTTCACTGCTGCAGCGTCTTCAATAAATATGGTGGTGTCTCTAACTTCCCTGTTGGCTCAGCAACTGATATACCATTTGAAAGCGCTAATTATGCAACATCGTCTCTTTACCACGATGAGAAAAGACATAACATTCGTGGCAAGCTTAAAGTAATATTACTTTAAAGCTGCTGCTGCTGCTACGAAAAAAGGTCAGTGCTACGCGCCGCACCAGTCTAATATTTATCATTTGACGCTGCTGACCGAGAAGTGAGGGATGAATTCGCAGGGGAAGGGGGGGGGGGTTAGGGGGCCGCATTCCATCGGGACATAGTGACAAAAATTTACAAAACAGCGGATTATAACCACCTACCTATGTACAGTGAATTTTTTCATGCCCCTCTACAGTTCTTGCATTACGCGGACCTGCGCAATCAATACGTTGGAAAACGTCTCTTAGGGTCGCAACTGCACTAGGAAAGATCACTTGTGATCAGCGTCAACATGCAAGTGCTTCTTCTCAAGGGTTCTTTCTACACGCAAACGCTACAGCTGTTTTTCGCAATTTTCCTCGCCCCACGCCACCTGTCTGAGAAACCGACGCGAAATCTGGAAAAAGAAACAAAGAAGTTATGCCCATGTAAAGAAAAACTCCTCTTCCTGTCTTTATTACAAGCGACCCCAGTAAATTATGCAAATATATCAGCAAAAAAAAAAAGAAACACAGTATCCCAAATTTTCGTCGGCGAAACCAGCCTAAGGATCAGGAAGACATTGCCCAGCATTTTAACTAATATTTTCAAAGCGCGTTTACCACTTCCCATTCAAACTGCACATATGACACGGCAGTCTCTCCACGTGCACAAGCACACTTCATTTCTTATCCTGGTGTAGTATCCATGCTGTCAAACTTGAAAACCTAAAGCCCCTAGATCGGCTTTTGCCGAGTAACGACAAGTTCCTCCTCTCCTACCGCTCTTTCCTTTGCGGCTCACGTCGGCCGCCATGTTCTTCCTAACGCGCTCCGGCAACGCGGTTGTACGCGTCTTCTGCACATGAATGGTGTCCATCTGCGGTCACGGCTTTGCTGTGAGAGGCAGTAAAGAAACGCGGGAAATGAGTTAGGTACTGTCAACAAGGGAAACGCGACAGGATTACGTTCCAGATGTTATTTACGTACTGTTTTGCCGTAGACAGTGCAAGCGGTGAAAATGCGTAGTCGTAGTGCGGCTGCCTAGTTCGCGAGAGAACAGTGCACGCGCGCGTATTTGAATATGCAGAGTGTTATCGCACATGTTTCGATCAGTCGCTCGTACGCAGTACAATTCAGATCTGTTCCTGCAAATTTGTGTATGGAGTGTGTTATTGGAGATGTTTGTAACGGCCACTCGCCCGTGATACAATTCAGAACTGTGCCTGAACACTCACGTGCAAGCGGTGTAAACTTATTTTTGTACTTAGTTAACAGCGCGCGTAGCTCTTCGCTGTCCTTGTTCGCCATCCCCAGTCTCTTCCCTTGCCATATTCCCCACATCTCTTTTATTTCTGTCGGCCGCAGATTGTGTGCGCTAAACCTTAGATAGCAACTGCCATGGCCGGCAGCGTCATTTCCTTTCGTTTTGTTGTGCAATAAAACAACTACCAAATCTACTGCATGTTGCTGTTTAAATATTCAAGAATAGCTCAACTAAATGATCTTAAGTAGACCATCGCGCTGCACGGTTACGCGTCCATCACACTCATTAACGAACCTACGATCACAAAGCCCAATTTGCCGTTCGTAGCCGAATCTGGTTAGCGCTATTCAAACTGATGCTGGGGTTTTCTAAACGTGCATTGCGTCTGCAGTTGTGCTCTCTGTGCCTTTATTATGCGTAAATCATTGTCTTGAGGCGAACAATGAAGCACTGCAGCA
Organism: Dermacentor albipictus; assembly: GCF_038994185.2. Taxonomy (NCBI): domain Eukaryota; kingdom Metazoa; phylum Arthropoda; class Arachnida; order Ixodida; family Ixodidae; genus Dermacentor; species Dermacentor albipictus. The sequence continues at coordinate 92,667,674 of NC_091823.1, forward strand.
GCAGGCAGCAAGAAGCATCCGAAAAAGTACGCTGGCTTCCAGCAAACAGCGACAGATATACAGAACTGGAAAGCATATTTAGCGCCAGCGACCAAGGTCAGAAGGCAGACGACACCACAATGCGCATTGTGGTGTCATGCCCCTTCTGTCCTTGTTCACTGGCGCTAAATATGCTTCCCAAGTCGGTTTACCAACACGGCCAAGAAATGACAATGCTGAAAGATATGCAGAAGTTACCTTCGCTGAATATCTGTAGGCGACACAACTGCACAAGCAAGAAAACAAGCGTGCTAGCGCCGTCGAACTCCGAACCTGGACTGGCCCAGCAAGAACATGGCGGACGGAAGGAGCACTCAGCCAGAAGGGGGCGCTGTCCAATAAAGTGTATCCGTGGCACCGCAAATTTTTCGGTACTTAGCTTTTAGAGCGAAGCGCGTTCTTGAGGCTAAGCACCAAGATAAAACAGCACCTCAGCAGGGACTCACGCTGCTGCGTGATAAAGGAGTTTCAAGAGTGCCGCTCACACAACGGTAAATGTTTACCTCGGGGCGTCGCGTCTTGGCAATTGCATCGTAGACGCATCCGGCGGAAGCATTAGAAGGTAGAACCCATTTTGCACGTCGACGATACAGCAGCATGAAGTCCCCGGGGTTTCGATAGAATGCACCCACAGGACGCATTCAAAAGAGCCGTGTACGCGTTTGGCAACAGTTGCATCATAGCCCACCGTATGCCATGCAATTCCTGCCGTCGCTTGGGGTTGCCACTCGCGTTCCCTTATCCTGTCTACGTAGTGTGTGGGCGCGTGAGATTGATCTTTTTTCTGGTTTCATAGAGCCCATGAATGCTACATCAGGTGCGAATTCATGGTGGGACCTTCTTTTTAAAGAAACGTGTAGTAATGGGGCGTTGTGTAGGCGTGGTTATTTGCCGAAAAATTTCTGTTTCCGAAGAACGCACACTCAATATGTTGTTTGGAAAGCGACTAGGAATGTGAGATTAGCTGCTTGATATCGTGGGAAAGTGTCACTTCGTCGTCGTGCATGGCGAGAGAGTAGCTTCAGCTAAAAACATTTATACCGTTTTACATTTGAAGGGACATACGATCAATAAAGAGTAAGAGAAAAAAAAATCTAGGCTTTCTCGTAAGTATACAATATGAATGTAATAACTGCCTAGAAGCTGACACAATACTCTGACTGCGTGATTTGCTCGTGCTAGTAGAGTCCACAATAAATATACTTTATTGTTTTATTTCTTGTGATTTCAGCATTTCGTTTCTGCTATTATCTTTTTACAGCCTTTGATTGAAGACCAAACAACCGTGTCGTTGTGCATTCAATGAAGTTGAGGTATTTGTTTTCCACGTTTCGTATGAACTTAGGGGAGCACAGATAGTGGATCTTTCAGTACAGAAAGTCTAGTACTCAGGATTGCCTTCTCTGCTCGAACCGGAAGAATCCACCGCGCAATGCAGAGCATCGGCGTATCGAGAATCGTGCTAGCTCGAGGCTTAGGCGATGGTGCTATTCAGTGATAAAAATGTCGGTTCTCTAACGTTGGTCGCTTTTCTTCCTGGTCCTCGGATAAAAGAAATGAGACAAACTTCGCTCCTAGCAGCGACCTCTATCAAGGTTCCGCGCATCATCCTTTCTTTTTATTTTGTTTTTGTATTGTTGCCTGTTTGCAGCGTGGAGGTTAGCACTAAAGGAGCATTTGGCGGGATGCATTAGCGTACACATTAGTGCAGGGGTAATCTGCTCACCGACTCGATGGACTGTAAGAGAATGGTAAATGTGAAATATATTAATTGTGGCCAAAGAGCGATTTGAGGGAGAAAGAAGAAGCGCCAGATAAGCTGTAATAGCAAGCAGCGTTGTGTAGAGTATGAACACGGCTTTCGTGTCCTTAGGCAAGAAGGCAATCACATAGCCAAACTCGTATTCCTCGTATTTTAAGTGCAGGAACTCATGAAAACCTCGAAAAATATCCGAGGATACCTAAGCGCTTCTCACGAGTAGTAAATGCGGAAAGCAATAATGTCGCCGCTGAGCGCTCTCCTTCGAAATATAAACTCCTTGCGGGCAAGCGAGCCTGATGAGACGCTTGGTGGGTTTTGATTTGGCCTTACCGAGGCACAGTCTGGTACGCAAGTGATAGCTTGCGCGGACAAGGAACGCGTGATTAACGAACTCTTCCGAGAACGAGGGTGACGTGGCATCGCGGCGATGCCCTCTCCCTGGCGCGTCACAGCGGCAGCAGGCGTCTCCTTTCATTAGCTACGCTGCGTCGAGGGGCGTTCGTGATAGTGCGCCCCAGCTAAGGGGAATTTAGGTGCCGTTTCTCTGCTACAGAGTCGCGACGCGAGCTTTCTCGCGCAATGAGCCAGCCATCTGACACTTTCGTATCAATATAGCGTTCCACGCCGAGAGACGAGCCATACATCGCGGTAGCCGTGAGGCTGTTTGGCTTCAAGATGCGCTTTCAATAATGCGAACATGACCTCCATGACTTACTTAGACTAGGTTTTTTTTTATATTTTCAGTGCACTGCTAAGTAAGTTTAGCAAGTTGCCGAACAGGGTGATTTACGTGACTTCTTTAGGCAACCGCAGTCACGTTGAAGTTTGAAAGCTTCGCTTAGTAGTCGTAAGTATTGTTCTGTGCGGTGTGTTAACACACAGATGAAACGGCCCGGAATGCTTAAAAATTCTGCATATGTTCATGCCTCATGTCTCAAGGGCATACTAACAGCTCTAGTAGGTTAGGCATATAGCGTGCTTATTACAAAAAATTGCTGTGCTACCTTATTGTATAAGGCGCTTAGGAAGACGGGAAGTGTAGCATGGCGAGCACCACCAAAGCTTAAAAAGGAATGTCAACGTATATGCCTCAACTTGAATCCTTCTTTTAAAAGATAATCTCATCACTGAGTTCAAAAAGGAATACTCCTAAAATTTCTTCTAATATTACTTCTTTTTTGCCTTCATATTCCTTTTTTTTGCGTGTGTGCGCAACAACATGACTAAGCGAACAGGATAACTACTCGGTCTGCGATAGATCCAAAATAAATAAGGTACATACTTCTTCCTTTTCTTTTTTCTTTCGATGAGTCAATGCCATTGGTTTATTGCACACATTGGCATGACATAACCACTTTACTGCATTCGCACTCCATAAAGTATGTGCGTCTTATCCATAATACCAAAAAATATTTCTTTTGCCCTTTATTGATTTACATTTATGCATATTAAATGGAGGAGGTAGGGGAAAAGGACACACAATCGTGGCTCGAGGGACATTCGAGGTTATAAGTTGAGGCTCTCACAATATCAAATTGCTTTCTTTTAAAGATCACACATTTTAATGCAAACCATTGGCTTGCTTTGTAAAGCGTTGCTACATCTAGAACGAGATTCGTAAATGCGGCCATTTCCGGCAGCATTTTCATAAAATTACTATAGAGTATGATTTCCTCTCCCTAACCGTCTTCTCTGGTGCAATTTTTAGTGTGGGACAAAGAAGGTAATTTTATTTTATTTTTACGTTAATTGAACGGCATTGGTAATTACCTTGTAGTCCTTGCTAATCTCAATATATATTTTATTTACTTTTTACCGTCTATTTCATGTTTCTTTCCTTTTGATATAAAAACAACTAATTTCGTTTCATTTATTCCTCCTTAAAGGCCCGCAGGCTTTATTAAGGGAGGGCATAAAGACATGTGAAATTCAATGATTTAAAAAAAATTCAAAAATGCATGGAAAGCATATTAAGCGCCTGCGAACAATGACAGAAGGGGGAACACCCCACAACACATTGCGGTGTCGTCTCTCTTCTGTCCTTGTTCGCTGGCGCTAAATGTCCTTTCCAAGTCATTTTACCAACACGCCCAAAAAATGGCGATGCAAGATTACAGTATAAATATAGTCAGTGAAGTAAAAAATACAATTGTTAATGCATTCAAAATATAAAGGTAAACAGTAAAAAATATCACAGCAGGCAAATATTTACTAAGATGTGCTAGTGTAGGGAACAGTGGTCGTCTGCGACTACGTAGTGCATTCATAGTTTTTCGCGGTGTATGCCACTACGTGTTCCGGGAAATAATCCCACAACACTATCGCAATAGGAAAAAAAAGATTAGTTCATATATGCCGCGTGGCTGCTCACACGCACTGTTTCATTGGTATGGTTGAGTTGAGAGGACGCTTTATGTTGTGGTTTTGGCAGCATGTGATGTGATTTCGGGTGATAGAATAAAGGGTGGAGCAGGCAAAGGCGAGATATGACACAGCGTGAGGCGAGTTGCGGTAGACCAAGGGATTGCTCGAGTGACGAAACACTGACGTAAGACGAGCAATTTTAGGTGAGGAAGCGAGGGGGCCAGTTCTGGGGCCTTATAAGGTAAAACTATTCCAATGTGTTTTTATTCCAATTTGCTGACGTCAAATTTGCGTAACCGCCGACTCAAGCATCGGGCGGTCACCCGCAGGGTTGTCTGAACCGACCAATCAAACGCCCTTCTCCGTTATAGGAAGTCACTTTTGCTTGCTTTAAAAACAAATAACATTGCATACAGTGAGCGGCTTGCCTTATCAAAATGGCTGACAATAGGCAAGGAGCACACTCAAGGGAAGAGGAATTCGATGGGGCTGAACGAACCGGATGAAGAGAGTGGTGCCCGCGTCCGCGATTTGTCCGCTTTATCTTACTTGGCTTGAGGTGGCCAGTCGAAACTCGCGGTGGCATGCAACGGAACGTTATGAACGCCGCTAAAAGGGATCCTCAGCAAGGAAGAGTTGGCAGAGCGAGGCCGCAAACCTACCGAATGAGCTGAAAACGTTACATGGCCACGCAAAAAGTTTCATTCTGCGCAAATAAACCCTTGATCTCCGGCAGGTGCGAGCAGCCAGTCCCTGAACGATCGGCGGCAGCCATCTTTTATCCCTTTCGGAACGGGGCACCCTACGGCAATTCAGAAAAAAATTCAGTTTTGTTCGGCATATTAATGCATCTTTAACGCGTACACGTCACTTTGGCGCGGTGAGTTTTCGCGGTTTTGTGACGTCGCATGGCAGACAGGGGAAGTGGGCGCAGCACGGAAACTTTTGACCAATAGCCGAGGGCTAATGGCGAAAAGGCATCGAATCAGAAATAACTATTTTTGTTTCTTTTGTTCGGTCCAATAATGCATAATCAGTGTGTGTGCGTGATATCAGATGGGGAGCTATCACGCTTTTCGTGACGTCGCGTGACAGACAGGCGAAGTGAGGGTGGTTCAAAAAGTTTGTGAACAATCACGGAGGGCTGATTGCACAGTTGGAAAAGAAAAGTTTGGAATAGCTTTACGTTATAGCTTTACGTTACAGCCTCCCTGGATCTATTCCAAATGCGTGGTTAGATTGCTTGTAAGGGATGCCAAATGAACCATGCATGTTCTAGTTTTGTACGGAAGAACATCATGTATGCCAGTTTTTTAACCTCTTCTTATGCCGGGCTCAGATTACGACGTAAATAGTCCAGCGTTCATGCTGAATTGGAACAAATAATTTCTACATGGCTCTTCCATGATAGCGATGATGTCATTTGTATGACGAGGTATCTGTATGCTGATATGTGGCTTCAATAGAGAAATTACTCATCGTGTAGGTGTTGGTAATGAGGGTGTGCCTGCGAGTAAATGACATCGATTTGCACTTTGAGAGATTCAGTGGCATATGCCATTTGTTCCACCAGTCGTCAATGATATGTAAGTCAAGTTGTAATTGCAAGGAGTCTACATATGAGTTAATTGGATTGTAGATGACACAGTCATCAGGAAACATTCGTAGTTTTGTAGTAATGTTAGCTGGTAGGTCGTTAATATATATAAAAATAACAAAGAGGTAACCCAGTGCCCTGGGGTACTCCTGAAAGGACGTCGGCTAGCGGTGAGCAATTCTTATTAGCTGAAGTGAATTGATTGTGTCCGTTGAGAAATAAAAAGAAAAGAAATTAATCGATTCTAGGTGAGTCATTAAACTGGATGAATGTACTATTCGGACGTCCCGCAGGCCAGTACAATAAATTCGTGCGTTTTTGATACGCTTTCTGCTTATTTCTTGGGAAATCTACATGAATTTGTGTAAATTATTTGTAGTTTTCATAAGAATAACACAGAACACGCGCGGAATAATTGTAATGCATACGAAGCGTTTACACATGGTGATTATGTTTGCTTTTAGTGCTACTCTGTATCTGCAATCATGTAACTATTGGGGCTTAGACACCTTTACCTTAAGAACGCAGCTACGAGACAAAGAAATAAGTCTACGGCTCACCTTAAGCTCTCAGGTCACGTTTGCCTTTCGGCTTGGGGCGGCCAGTGGAAGGTCCCCTATCTCGAAGGCGACAGGCACGTTTTGCGCGTACGCGCACATGGTTGCTCACAGTGTTCTTGTTTTGCTGCCTTTTTTAGAGTCAACTTTTTATGTCGTATATAAAGTTTTATGTCATATATCGGCTTACATAACTTATACTTTACCTGCTGAATACGACTTTGTCCCGTTTGCATTCTTGACGATACGTCGTCTTGCTTACCTTATTTATCCGTAATCCCTCTTGACCACCTATGGCTATGTTTACCTTACGACTGAAGAAGCATTATAATCTTCCGCTTTATTTGAGTGATTTGAATTTGTTGACGTTTTTCCACTCTATTTTTCGTTCGTTACTTGTATTAAAGTGCTTCTATAGGCTCTGCGCTAATCACAAGTTGTATGTGTCTAAGCAACGTGGTGTGTAAAGTACTGTAAGCGCATGCCATGTCCCTCAGTGCCCACCATACCATACCTTCGTAGTGTTTTGCTTGTAAATAAATACCTATAGTATACTGCCCAACTCGCTCAATTTGTAACACCACTGAGAAGCAAATATTTTGCGGCGTCTAGCCGGCCTTTCTTTAACTGTGCACATATTCACTTAGACTATACACAGATTATTACGTTGTGGTTATTGTGCACCTGAATAAAAAACGCCCGTCATATTTTCTGTTATCTACCATTAAAGCCTGTATCGCAGCTTCGTGCCGATGAAAGTGTCGTTACCTGCTTTGCTCGAAACATTAATTGTGCCCACGGTGTGTTACCAGGTTCAACGACATATTCTAACGAATCCACGTGCTACGGAACATGTGCGGCCTCACGTCTTTATTCGCCAGACTGGCCTCACAACATTTCACCGAGCTAAGAACAACGTCGTTATCGAGCCGTATTATCCAACGAATCACCGGTAGAAAACACAAGAATTCAATTCCTTGAGAGCTCAACCAGCATCTCTTTGAAACATAACATCAAGGCACATTTTGCCTTGCTTCCTTTTTTAGAATATGTGTCTGCAAGCTAAATTAGGTTGCATTGTAGTGCAATGCGTATTCGCGGATTCTATCTGCTGTTGCTGATTCTATTACGAGGGGCCTCCGCATTCATGGATTCAGCATGTGCAAAACAAAGCCATTTATGTTAAGACCTGTAGTTCTTTCCGAACTCTTTCCTGTTGCTTATATCGCGGAATTAAAACACGTAAAGAGCTTGGCTCTAATTTCACATCAGGGAGTATCGTTATCATCGGTGAATGTTTTTAATATATACATGTAAACTTTCCTAAAGGCTCTAAACGCATTTTCTTACAATATTGTGCCTAAAATAGTTTATGCAACTATTACTATTTGACATATTTTTATTATTATACGAAAAACGCAAGTGGACCTCACTTCCTCAATGGCTTTCAGGATTCACGCACCCCTCCTACAACCTTTTCGTGTCGCTGGCCTGTTTTCTAACTTGAATTTCAAGGTCGTTTTCTGGCGGGTTGCATTGCGGGTTCCCATATTTCTTGTCTGGTAGTGCGTAAAATAAATAAAAAAGGGCATGGCCACATTTATGCGACCCATATTTCTGGATTTCTTATGGCTCACTTCACTAATTGTGGTGTTTTTATTTTTTTTCGAAAAAGTAAGACTAAACGCCGTGTAGCCTAACGCCTCAGTATTGTTCGTAACCGATTTAAGTAACTTTTCGGTGGAAAAAAAACATATGGTGATAAAAATCATGGACATACTAAGCGTTAGGTTAAACAAGTCAGTAAAACGTCGTCGCCATTCTACTCCCCTTTTCTACAATGACTTTGAGGCCGAGCTAGCCATCTTGCTCAATTGAAGATATATTAGAGCTGCAGAATCAAGCTGAATGCGAACGCTCAAGAGTCCACTTCGTCTCAACAAAATTATGCCTGTTCCCGAGTGAATCCATAGAAATCGAATTGTTCGGGCACATACAGATATCACGCGATCCACTAACACTAATTTCAATACTTGCCGCTGCCTATTAGTTTTTTCATATTCTGGGTTCTTTCTAATTCACAGTGTAGTCCATTACTGTTGCCACGATATGAGAAATTCCAGAGGCCTAGCAGCCCTTGCACTTTCCATGCAAATTTACATCAACTAGCTCCTGCTCTCCTAATGGTACGCAACTTTCTTTAACGACGACGCATTTCAAGCTCCTTTCACACTTTCACATTTCGCCACAATTTTATGTGGGAAATATGCGAAAACTTCAGTGTACCACCCATTGGGTGCAGGTTAAAGAATCGCAGCTGGTCAAAATAATCCGAAGTTCCGCCCACTCTTGTGCCATATAATGAAATTGCTGCTTCGACATGTAAAACATATTAGTTTATTTCTGTTTGAAACGTTATTTGTTAATCAATAAAACTGCAATGGAAAGGACGATTGCTCCTAATTATGGTAACATGTTCAAGGCGTTATTAAAATTTCTCTTTTTGGAAAACTATTTCACGAAAGCAGCGTTTTACAAGCGCTAATTCGACGATACATTTTTTGTTCGAGGTTGCACTGAACTCTTTTTTTTTTTGCTCGTAATACCTATTTTCACTTTTCTTCGTTCGTCAATTCACGCACACCTTCTCTCAAGGTAACTTTCACTTCGAATAGACGACACGGTGTGTCTGAGTGGAAGTTACGCCTCCAAGTCGCTATATGAAAAGCCGACATGTAGTTATCGGAGAGGGCTTCATTTCTATAGTAGACACCCCCACGACTGAAAAACGAACATCCCGTATTCCACAGCTCATATTATGAATAAGTCCCTCGGAACAAGCACAAATTTGGGGGCAAGTGGAGAAACCTAAACCATTGCCTGACTAACGCTGTAAACCAAATAGATACTCGTTCTTGTTTAATTGTTTTTTTGTGTGTTTTCGTTCAACAGTTCAACTATCCCCCTGCCCCCCCCCCCCCCCAGATAAAAAGAGCGGAAAAAAATGTAATCATGGCTGGTTCACTGTGTTTGTAGCTCCCCAAATTTTTTTGCTTTATCTTGTAGCTTCGCTCAAGTTTTTGTTATTTCAAATGTAGCCTGGTTATTGAACGTCAGCTATTTTTTTCTTTTATTCTGAGTTCTTACGTTCCAAAACAATGATATGAATATCAAGCACGCAGTAGGCGAGGACTTCCCAATAATTTTCACCTCCGAGGGATCTTTGACGGGCACCCAATACACGGTACATGGGCATCTTTGCCTTTCGCCCCCTTTGATGTGCCGAGGCTGCCACCGCCGAGATTTCACCGCATACCCTTTGTGCATAGCAGCGCAACGCTAACGACAGTACACCACTGTGACGGGTACTTCAAATTCGATGTGCTGCGTGTGTCTTCGGTTCACGTGCAATGGGTAGCATAAAATGTAAAATTTGTATTCGGAGATATGCCCATCCCATCAAACAAAAGTGAAAGTGGTACTGACCTCGCAATTGGAGCCATCCACTCATCATTCTGAATCTCTTTCATTTGTTGCTTTGGCTATCCTTCGGCAACAAGTTCCAGGAAACAGTCTAAGCCACTGAACCATCCAAATTACTGCAGCTGGTTTCTGTCACGCAAAAAGCATTACTAGTTTTACCAGCTTATCTCTCTTGCGAACGAACGCCGTTCTGTTCTAAAGAAAGAAAAGCTGGCGATCGCAATTTCTACGATACGTAGGTGAAGTTATTAAATGTTTTTCTTTCTTTACTTAAATGAATATTAGAAGAGGCTGGCGCCTTTATAGCGGCACCGGCTACTCCTTGTCACTTAGCAAAAAAAAAACAAGTTGGCGTATAAAATGAGAATAATGACACAAAATATGGCACTCAGCAGTACACCAGATTAATAAAAACTATAGTCTAACAGTACATGAATCGCAAGAGCTTTGTGCATGAGTTCAGTACACAATGGCATATATAAAGGTTTATATTTTGAATAGCGAAACCGATAACACATGTAATTACACTGTTAGCCCAGAACACAATCCCACACTGCGTAAAAATCATGATTACAACATAAATCAACGTTTAACCCAAAATAACACCCATATAACTCATTTAACTTATTAGGGTGAACTGAAGCTTAATATTTTCCCAAAATGTTGGTTTGCTTTAATAACTTTTTCAGAGCAAGAAGTGCTCTCTTCTGAAGGCGTGCTGGCCATGCAACAAGTATCTTTTTTAGAGTAAATGGTCTTCTGTCTAAAATCAAGAAATTCGCTTGCAGTACGCTTTGTTGTGCATCCTATTTAGTGCACTCGAGGAGGAGATGATACACATCTTCGTCTAGATGGCCACAATAATACTTCGGACCAGAGGCATGTTTTATCCTGTATAATAAGTGTCTCGTAAATGCAGTACCAAGCCGCAGGCGGTGCACCAATGTTTCAAAATTTCTGTTTTCTCTTAGATTTTCCAGAATGGATAGGATTATAAATGGGTCTATGAAGTATAACTCTGAGTTTTCAGATTGCTGATCAAACCAGGAAGTTTTGCTGAGACGACAGGAAATCTGTTTCAGGAGCAGTTAGACTTCACTAGGCAATATCGGAAGATTGCTTGTATCTGAATTATTGTGCGCCCGATTCGCAGCTGCGTCCGCTGCAGTATTGCCAGGAATATTGCAGAACCCAGGTATCCACTTAAATGCAATTACGTGGTTTATTGCGCTTGATTTTGTATGTTTTTTGAGCATCTCATGCAATAGCAAAGCGTTCAAAGAATTTTTCTTATTCCTTTGTAGTAATGTGAGAGTAGCTTGCGAATCGCTGAAAGTAACCCATTTTTGATGAAACGCAAAGCACACAGGTTGCAAACAGTTCTGCCATGGCGGAAGATGTCTCTCAGGATAATTTAAATGTTTTGCTCCTGCGCTAAATGAGGAATGACCAATGCTGAAGTCGGGGACTTTTAGGACACGAACCGTCTGTATACACGTGGATGTACTAAGTATATAATCAGTATATTTGGAAGAGTGCCAGTTGCTGTGCGGCTGCCATGAACATGTTTCTCTCAGATATAATCCCATCGACCGATAATTCTATTTTAGGACTTTTTAACACTCAAGGAGTGTAACTGACATCACTTTGCATAATTCAAATGTCGGTAATAATGCTTTATGTTTTTGAACAGTATCATTAATTTTGCTTTTGTTTTGTTCGCTAAGCGTTAGGTTTAATGGATGCTTCTCGTGTTGGGGTAGGATGCGATAAATATGTCGGCATATTTTAACCGTTAGTATGACTGAAAATGGACGGTGACGAGCTTCAGCAATTACTAGATAACTCGAGGTAGCCTGCGGAACCCCAAGACACACTCTCAGTCCTCTTGCCAGTAAACGTTCAAGACGTTCCTCAGAAGTTTGCAATAAAGCATCGAGAATAGGTGCCGAATAAGAAACTTCTTATTTTATAAGTGTGTTATGAACTTGTAATAGTGAAGAGACTGATCCCCCCCACGATGTGCCAGCGATTTGCCGAAGTACGTTATTGCAGCATTGGTCTGCTGCTCAATATCGCGGATGCGTGATGTGCATGTCAGGTGGTGGTCAAGAATAACTCCAAGATATTTACGCTCTTTCACGAACATCAAAGTTTGCCCAATAAGCGTAAGTTGAAAATTATTCAGCTGTCGCCTAATGAAAGCAAGTACGGCTCTATTTGCGCATGATATACTCATGCTTCTTTCTTTTTAAAAGGTGTCAGTACTATCAAGACTCTCTTGCAGTGTTGTTTGAATACCTTGTATATGGGATCCAGAGGTCCATATAGAGATGTCATCTGCATACAGAGAATACTGTTGCCCAGACGGTAGTTTTTGTGGTAAGGCCGCCATGGCACAGTTGAAGAAAAACGGACTGAGAACTTTGCCCTGCGGAACGACTTGCGTGATGCCTGTGATAATTACTCTCTCCGTCAAAGATTTCCATAAATATTTTTCTTTCTTTGAAAAAATTTGATATCCATCACAGTGTTCGACCGTGTAGGCCAAGGTCTAACATAAGAGCAAGGACTCCTATTATGACATTTACACAAATTCGTTCATGTTCAATGCATGTGAGAATGCCGAATACTGCATCCATTGTATACCGATTCTGTCGAAAACTGGTCATGTAGTTGAAAAACACATCTGTGTGTTCGCACCACCATTGCAGTCGACTGTCTACCATCTTCTCCATTAGTTTGCAAAAACAGCTTTGGGGACTGACGGGTAGGTAGGAATGAATACGAAGGAGAGTCTTTCCTGGTTTCATTACTGGAATTACTCGAGCTAATTTCCATGAATCTGGAATTGCCTCTCTTATCTAGATATCATTAAATATCTCCAAAAGAGCCATTCTTCCTGCTGGACCAAGGTCTTTTAACATCACAAACGTAACACCATCTGGCCTGTGGTTGTCTTTGTACGGCATGACGAGAGAGCAGATTTCAATTCATCTAAACTAAACTCACAATCAAGTTGAGGGTGTTGTGACATAAAGCCCGCAGGAACCTTGTGTCTTGATAGTGTTGTGGAAGTTGTAAATTCTAGCCAAGTAAACGTAATTCCTGGTCTGGATATAGGTTGTCAGAATTCGTCAGCGTATTCGATGTGCTTCGATCTACGGCTAGGGCTCGGAAAAGGTGGCTCTGGGTAACTGGACCACTAATAGATCGAACAACAGACCATATTCTGGGAACTACAATGAAAGGAGACAATCACGCGCAATATTCTTGCCATCTTCTCGTACCTAATTTTTGTAAGCGTCTGCGAGAATTTGACTGAACCATCTGTGCCATCTTATAGTCCAGTTTTCCGCTCTGGCGGTAAGCACGTCCTACACATTTTAATTGATCTTAGATATTCATATTCCCCGTCAACTGCAGCGCATTCGTTTGAAAGAATGACTTTCTTAGTGCAGGTCCTGTAATTTGATCTTATTTTGTGGTCTGAAGTCTTCAAACACATTCTCAAGAAGGTGCTTGAAAAGAAAAGCTTTACAGAAACCATCGCAAGCCTTTGTCGAATAAAGCGAATGGCTTTTAGGCATCGCGGAATTATCGATGCCTCTATAAGTCGTTTATCTGAAAGTTCATGGATTATATGAAATGATTACATGTGCCATGTAGTAGAATATGCAAATGTAAGTCATCGCACACACTTTACATAGGTTCTAGCTACCTGCTCCATGAAGTGTTAACTACAAAATTAGGTCTCTTTCTAAAGAATTAGACCTTCAATTGGGTAGGCTTACTTGCACTTTTGTTTCCTCATCATGAACGCCTGACTGTATCGCGAAGAGTACTTACGTGTCTTTTCCACGGACTGTCTTTGCTCGGCTAAGAATTCTTAAATGGTATGGCTTAGCGCAAGGCACGCCTATATGTATTGCAAGTGTCTTTAATGTTATCGATGGTTTAATCTCTATCCTATATTGTCGCCGAGCCCTATGTAATCAGACTCTGTACGTAGCGCAAACACTCGTGCACGTTTTAGGACTTACAAGAGCAGCAGCGGTTACGCTGGAAGCCAATAAGCCATGTAGTCGCCGATGTATCTTATCCGCAGATCAGAATTCGACAATCGACGATTGTGCTCACCGCGGTCATATTGCTGAGCGTTGCTTGTTTCGTTTGGCGCAGATTCAACCAATAAACAGTCAGTTTCTTGGCTTACGTTCGGCAGGTGCGATTGTTCTGTCACTACAGCGTGACAATATTATGGCACAGTTAGCGTTTTGCAAGTATCATGTAATAGTGGCACTTCTTATTTCACTGTATGAAAAGTCGCTGTCGAATGATTATTACGTTGTGAGGTAAGTAAGATGCTTTGTACTTGATATTGTGGGCTGTGGCAGATGCCTCTGGGCACAGCAAATCAAGTAACACTGAAAGCACAGGGACAGTGGTGAGCACAGTCGTCGATCATGGAAATCTAATATGCAGCACCTTTGATGGTGGCTAGAGTACTCGAGAATTGCCTGTCTGTTGGCGCACCCGGCCGAACGAAGCTGCAATGACACAGTGGCTTCTCATCATGCGCTCCTATGTGGATAGGGAATCGGCACTGACGGCCATATATTCATGCCCCTTTCACAGCTCCTCCCTTCTCATGGTTTGACCTGATGACGAAATGCACGATCGCGCTATTTTTCATTCCGTACTGAGTGGTTCCATTGTCATGCCGGGACGCGTGCTGATAATGAACCATACCTCCCGCATGGCATCTGTCCATGCTATCTGGCTTTCGTTGGGCAGAATCATCAAAAACGGGGGCTGCGCCATGCACATCGATACGACAGTGAGCCGAAGACCTGTCCACCTCACCTCGCATAAGCAGGAGTATCCTTGCTATACATAAGAAGGCGCCTACAGACCGGCGTCCACTAGCACCGTGTATGCTGGCACCACATCTACAGGAGTGTTATTGCTTAGGTACAAAATTAAAACGAAGAATATCTCCTGCAGTTTCGCAGAGCGCCCCGACCCAGCGACCTGAAATTCTACCGCCAGTCAAAGATCTGAAAGACGAAGCGAGCATGCCAGAGGGCCTCAGGTACACATGTGCGCCCTATTTGACGAGTCTACGGGAACTAACCTTGCTCGTCAGGAACGAGCACGTTTAAACCATCTTGTTCTTTTTTTCTCTCTCTTTCAAACTTTCCGCTTCTGTAACTCGGAGGATCACATGTCAGAGAAGGACCAGCTCCTATCTTCCGACATTTCTTTCCTTCTGTTGAAAAATACGTCAGAGGCTTCGAGTATATAGTACATCACGAACCGGTGCCTCCGACTTCTCGGTGAGAATCTTTCTCTGGGGCGGCTCAATCGAAGCCCATTTTTTTCGATGCCTAACGATGCCTAAAGCGATGCCTAACAGCCTAACCGCCTTGCTTTCTTATTTCAACTGCTGCATTTATTTTTTGTCTCTCTGGCTCCGCGTTTGAGTCACGTGGACAATAGCAGGATTTTCCATTTCGTAGCAGCCTCATTTTAGTTTCTCTCTCTGTTATTGAATTTCGCTTTTCGTGCTTTATCGCTTTACCCTGAGGTCCCGCAGTCTTAAAATACACGTAGGAGCGGCGCAGAAGCTGACTTCAACCACGTGTCAGGAGCCTGAGGACGTCCTTGATTGAGGCATTGAAGAGTCGCGCTGTCTTCTTTTTAGTCATTTTAGATACGAGCTTTACGACGTGCCGCGTTAAGATATGCGCTTTTCATATTCCTTTCTTTCTGTCGCTCGTGAAAACTAGTGAAACGTGCTTGACAAGGAAAGAGCGTGGTTGCGTTGTGCCATTTTGGTTCAACATATAGAGAATGGCAATGTGCGTTGCAACATTGCAGATTGTCTGTGGTTCCATACGCATAAATCTTTTTAAGGGCTCCGTCGCTGAAGCATCCTCTGAGCATTGAGCAATGTAAATAAACTGGTACCGCGAAAAATGGGGATTTGCATAATTGTATGAATACAGTAGCTCTGCTTCTTTAATGAATATGGCTCTTTCACCGTTCCGGCCATAATTTGTCTCTGCCTTTATACATATGTTCTCGGCATCACGAACAATCCGAACTTAGGGTTATCTTAGAAGCGGGAGCGAAATAGTGCAAGAAAATTTCTTCACCAAACTGTACACAATCTTGACAACCAATTGGTCACACACTTAAAAAAGTTACAACCGAAATTTCACAGCTTCACTAACTGACAGAGAATTGTGTGGCGCACTACCCTCCCACCCATTTCCTTGCTTCAGCCCCTAATTATGTTCAAGGTTTTAGCAGATTGGAATTATAATGGAGTTTTCATCACCACAAGAATGAACTCATTGGTCCTTTGCTTTGTGATCGATTTTATTAGTTCTCCTTAGCACTTCACCATTTACAGTGACTTGAACGTTTTCTCACACGTTGTTTGTTCATTTTGGGCCGGCTCATTGCTTTCTAGTTCGGAATTTCTTCTCCTCATCTAACTTCAGTCTATGCAATTTTGTTTGTGTGTGTGTGGCAACATCGTTTATTCTCTGATTATTCTCCACCTGGAGAGGGCCGCCCCTCGAGCATGTTACACAAAAGCAGCATGTGCGTTCGTTAAAGCATCCAGAAATCACGGGGCTTCTTTAACTAAAAGAAATTAGCGAGTGGCGGAAGCCTAATTTGTCCTTGTCCGCTTTCATAGCAATTCGCTGTCAACTCTTCAGAGGGGTTTATTTTTCGACTCATACCACGATTTTCATTTAATACACACACATACAAACACGATACACAGGCACATATACATACGCGCACATTATATGAAAAGCCGCATTATTGGAAATGCGGCTTGGCCCGGGCATGTCGAAGGGACACAAAGTAAAACTTACCACGAGAAGATACTTCGTAACTGACCAAATACGCAGTAATGAAAGCCTAGTGGCCACGCGACTTTGAAGTTCACTCGTACCAGCTTGCCTTCACGTCGTGAATATTTACAGCGTCTGCTAGGCCCCACTTACGCTTTTTAGTCGTTAAAGATTAACTGCGTTGTATTCCAAGGGAGACAAATACTAACTAAATTTCAAGAAGCTTTATTCGACCACGGCGGCGCCTATACGCGAAAACAAATTGAAATCCGTGACGTCACGCTGACGGCGTGGCTCTCGTGTTTCTGTGCAGGATTCGGGAAATGTAACTTTCAAATACATTTCCTCTTTTCAAAGTAAGGCTATTGCAGGGCAATTATCGAAGGTTGTGTTTTGAAAGACTACTTTATCTGTCTAGGCTGGCTTAGTGTTTCTGTATAGTGGCCCTTCAGGCGAATCAAGCTAGGTCTAGTTGGTAGCGATTAATTCTGCGAACGGCAGCGCATTGCAAATGAGGACCAAGAAAAATACTAACGCGGTGTTAACGCGTTCGGAGCATATAAAAACATTCTTGGGTTTAACGTGCCAGAACCATGATATGTATATGAGGCACGCAGTAGTGGAAGACTCCGGGCCAATTTTGACCATCTGGGGCCCCTTAACGTGCACAGAATGCAGAGTACACGGGGTTTTTTGCATTTCACCTCCATCGAAATGCGGTCACCGTGGCCGAGGTTTTATTCCTCAACCTCGAGCTTAGCAGCACTACGTAAAAGCCACTACGCCACCAAGGTGGGGCAGAGTATTTTAGTTGCTAAGGCTCGCAAAATATAGCCATTAGAAGAATTAGTTTATCTGATCATAGCTTTGGGTGCGTGCTATTGTACGTAATTTTCTTGTCCTTCCTATTGCTTACGAAACAATATCTTTGAGTAATCGAGCAGCTGCGTAGTAGTCCTAGCCGATAACTATCGCAATATATTTCGTTCAATGTCTTGTGACCTGCATCATCTCTCTTCAATTACATTACAGAGCGCACGTGGGCTTGCTACCCTATTCTTGGCCTCACTGCTTGACCTGCCTCGTTCGTCATCTGGTAACGTTTTTAGTTAAGGAAAATTTACTGCAGCTTTCGATAGCGTCGCTGAAACTTACCCCCTGTGTCTAGACAGTCGTATTCCGACTTTTTTCTTAGCTTTATTATCTATCTCTCTAGAATAGCAGCTTGGGCTTGTTGGTTTTCCATCCTGCTAGTAACAGCGCAAAATGTAGACAAGGGACGAGACAATGCTCTATGCTCTTTTTATTGCTTTGCGCGCGTTGTGAACTATCATGTTCGCAAGGCTACATAATGTGCGCATGCCGGCGTAGACAGCAGGCACTCTGGCGCGTATGTTTTATGTACAGAAATGTCGGGAGTGATTTTTCCGCATACTCTTTCTGTAATAGGGAAAGGACGGAAAAGCAAACTTTCTTTTTTTGTGCATATGTGTAGGTTCTCAGGGTTATGTGAATGGAATAGAATTATGAGGTTTTACGTGCCAAAACCATTTTCTGGTTATGAGGCACGCCGTAGTGGAGGACTACGGAAATTTCGACCACCTGGGGTTCTTTAACGCGCACCTAAATCTAAGTGCCTGGTTATGTGCTCTTGCGTGAATGTAATATTGTTTTCTCGGGCTCTGCAAGCACGCGTGAGAAAGTGGCTTCTATGCGAGAAATTACGGTTCGGAGCACAATTTATTGCTACAAAAATAAAAATAGCCAGAGGTCTGCACGTCGCGCGTTACACAGTCACAGCGTAACCTGTAGGAGAATCTTCATCAGAGACCGTCGTAATCTGATTGAACACGGTAGATGCAATTGGTGAGTATATTGCAAGTTGTATTTTCTTCGGTTACGTTTATTGAAACACACTCAGGTGTGCTTTATGCCGGAAAAGTATGTCGAGAAGGACATGCATCGCGAAAATAAGGTTACCCTGACGTTTTTAAACGCAAAGTTCAAACAAGAACCGGTGCTCGAACAGCTGCATTATGTATTTGACTGCGGGAACAGCTGCATTATATATTTGACTTAAATTACATGCCGAGGTCTTCTTGCACACACTGTACGAACCAGGTGTTGTGGAGATCCTTCGTGTTTAAGTTGACATCCACCGTAAGAATTAGGGACACATCGTGTTGAGGAACGAAGGTATGTGCCAAGAAGTCCGCAATCTTCCCATGTTGAGCACCTGGTGACACATACGCTAAAGCATCTTTGATACAAGATATACACCGATCCACAAATAACGTTAGCAGGTAAAAGTTCGCAATTATTTATGTATGATGCACTTGCTTTGTCCCTTGCATTCCAAGGGAATGTAAAAAGTTGTAGTTGCATAAATAAACACCATTTTTGCAATATTTTCTTTACAAGACACCGCACAGAATCAATTGTTTAAATACGAAAATATATTGAGCTTAATGGGACGCTTGCAGATTTCAAAATGAAGTAAAAAATGATTGAGGTAAATACACTAGTTGTGTAAAATTGCGTATGCTTAATATGAACCCTTTTCTGGTTCTATTATTGCTAGTAAGATGAACTTTCCTGATTCATTTAGTCGCCTCCCACAAAATAACAATTTTTGCTTTTTGTATACTTATTCACATTCCAATAAATTGCATCTTATTACAGAAGGTTTACATTGGCTAGCGAACAATACCACAATAACAGCGGAAAGGTAATATTTCCACAGGAAGTGTACCGAAATGGTGGTAATAAATGACGAACGCTATGGCAGTTGGAAAAAATAAACAGACGCTGAATGTTTACTTTTCCCAATTCTGCAACACATAGACCACGAACAAGTATTTAAAAACGAAAACAGACATATACTTTATTGCAGCAGAATATAGCAGTTGAATTTCATTTATTAAACAGAATCAAAACTTGTATTCAGCATTAATGCTGGATGTGGAGAATAGAGAGTGGTGTGCGTGGAGAGCATAAATTGATGAAGTATCTTGTGATTTCCAATTTTCAGAAAAAAAATATTGAATTTACGCTAACTAATGTAATTCCTTTATTTGTAAAGTTACTATATGTAGGTCAGAGACCAGAATTTGGTACATTCTGACAATTTCTTTAATTTATAATAAAATTTTAGCGGACGTGGGCTGAATTATACGTCTATTGTTTGCACCAGGAACCGCATGTGCATGGAATGAGTAATAGTGTGGGCCCATTTAAAAGGAATATAATCTACTATGCGACGTCACCATCATGAGATTTCCTATTTTATATGACAGCTAACTGTCCCATAACCTTCGCAATTTTGATTTGAGTGCAAAGCAAAGCTTTACCAATTGAGTGAGGAAAACAATTTATGTCACTGATTGCTCTAATTGTCAAAAGTTTCGCATTTCTTTGTCTTCGCTTATTTGGCCGAAAATTGTGCTGGGGCTCTTTGGAAACTGAAGCGAATTTCATACCTTGTAGAGGACAGATGGCATGAGTATGGGACTGCACATACCTAATGCCGTGCTTCGAGTATGGACATGTAAAGGCTATTAGGATGTGAAGCAGAAGAACATTGGCAAAGAAAGGATAAACTCTATAAGCCGAGAATATTGCCTCGACTCAACAACTGCTGGAAGAGTTATAACAGAGTGCATTTTTTCACATTCCTTCTAGAATTCATCGTGGTATACCAAGGTTACAGCACCGTAGCTCCGTTTGGAAATCGTTTTTCCAAGCAGTACTTGCCTAATTCATATACATGGCATGTAGTGAAAGTTTTTTCGCATCTATTATATATTCTTGAAACAAGAATTTTGATCCCTATCACCAATTGTACAGTGGAGTCCTCTATACAGGAAACAGTCAAATGTTTTTCCCAGTGAGATATGTCGTTAATTTGGCTTCTTCCGCATCGTTTTGCATAAGCGACAAAGCATCCTTTGCACGAACATTCACAAACCGGGTCACCATGCTGTATCTGGACGCTTATATGCTACATAGAGGGCTCTTAAACTTCGATCGTGTCACCAGTCAAGAAGTGCAATCAATTTTCTCTAAACATTTGACACGTTGTACATGACTTGCAATGTAAATGAAACACTGTAAACAAAGATGAAAACGATTTAAGTAAAAATCATATCTAGCATGCTCAGCAGGTGTCATGATATATTCACTTACGCCATACTTTATTGATCTTGATGCGTCCAGTACCGTAACCACGAAGTTGTCCTTCCAATATTGTGTTTAAGGCAGAAGCAGTGGACCTCTACCCGTATGCATTGTTCACTTTTAGGTCAGTAGAGCTCACGTCAAGAACTAGTATAATTGCCGGGCCGTGCACGTACCGGCTGCAAGCTGAATACTAAACACAGTTGTTATGGCTGAAGAGTGCAATTCTTCTATAAATAACCATATATACAATGAATTTCATATACAAAACCTGATTGCCATTTGTTGGGCGTGTTCGTAAACTGAAAGCATATTTAGCGCCAGCAAACAAGGACGGAAGGGAGACGACACCACAATGCGCTAACTTCTACAACTTGATTTTCAGGAATTACACCTATATAACCCATGCACAGTGGCGCCACCTTATCCAAAGCTTACTCATCCAGAAATGCCGTCTCTTTATCTAACAAGTCGACTGAAGGGGCACTAAGCTTAGCTAGCACCACCTGCTAGCTGGCAAAACCAGAGCTAGCACCACCTGCTGAGAGAACAATAGAATTGCATCCTAATTGTATAACTTAAGTTCCAAGGTCGGTTGCTCAATTTATTCTTCATTACGATTCATAATACTTCCAGTGATTATTTCGCTGCCCGTATGCATGTACCTGCTGAGTAGCAGTACAATGAGCCACCGAGCTACGACAGCGCAATTCGTGCGACGCTTTTTGTCTTTCCAAAGTGGTGTAATGATGGTACGTAATACGTGTATTATCGTTAGTATTTCAATGTGTGAGTTTGAAACTTGCACCTTGTGCCGATTCTTGCATCTTGTGAACATGAAATCAGATCGCCTTCTTTGCGCTCATCTATTAAATTCCGTTTTTTTTTTTGCACAGTGAAAGCAGTGTACGGAGGTGTTTTTTGGGCAGAGGTGGCTTAGAGCTCTGAAGGAAGGATTCGTTCAGCCTAAACCGGGATGTGTATTTGCTCTGCATGGTGAGCGAAATTTCTTCAATACTTTCTTGTCTTTTTGCTAGAGCATCTGAATGTTGTAATTATATGTGCCAATAGTGATCGCGGTGATTCGTTCAACAGAGGTTCAAAGATGAGAGGTAAGCAGTGTTGTGTGGCTATTTATTAGCCCCCTGGCAAAGCTAAAGGAGTACAGTAGCTACAGGATGCCTTACACTGTTACGAGTTCAGTGGCACAAACGTATTTAGCAAGAACAACTGAAACCAGCAAATTATAGACAAGAAATATTCTAACCTGACCATTACGCGTAGCCATGGTTGGGATAACCTTTATATTTTGTACTCCTAACTAGGCAGTGTCACCTTGAGCAAACTACAATATAGGCAGTGTCGCTTTGAGCAAACGTCAAAATTCATATCTCCAAAATATAGCTCTAATATGGTCCTAGAATTTCCGATCATTAATTTGTTTCGTCCTTTCACTCATTCTTTCATCTTCATTTCGATAGCACAATTGTACTAAACAGCTTTCTTCCCCTGTTTTCTTTCAGGTCGACGGCCGTACAACACGCTTTATTCTGTAGTCGAACTTCACCTCTCGAATAAAAAGGGGGGGGGGTCATTGAACCCCCATGTTCGTTTCATATTGAAACGAATGGCATCGTCAAGTAGCTCCCGTACTTTGTGCTTCTGTTACGGCCGCTCAACTCTTTCGCGCCTTATTATTTCTATTCTTGACAAGAGGCACATTTTTTGTGCATCTTTTTTGTGCATCTTTGTGTGCATCACGAAGACCTTGTCTTGTACGCTTCAAGTGCCCTTCTGATAGAGACTGCAGTTCAAAAAAGTTTGCACCGCTGTAAGAATATGCATGAGCTGCTTAGCCACTTAGACAAAGGACACAGAAAATAGTATATAGACGTGTGCGTATAGGCAGAATGTCAGTCGTTTTACATGACGCTGAAGTTTAGTACTTTGGTTTATCATAAAATGGTCGCAACTTTATTCGTTTCTGTTCGCATTTCTTGACAGAAGCGTTTCGTTCTTTTATCTATCATGTTGTTTTCGAATAAGAATTCAGTAGCGAGTAAACGCCTCACGTTGAACCTTCCAACACTCTTAGTCGCTTGTGTGCTGCAACTACATTACCCAAATTTCACGTATTTTGAAATTGAGAACTTTCATTTTATTTGTATATTTTATTTGCCTTTGCTAGTGCAAAATTTTCTTTATTT
This sequence comes from Dermacentor albipictus, assembly GCF_038994185.2. Classification (NCBI taxonomy): domain Eukaryota; kingdom Metazoa; phylum Arthropoda; class Arachnida; order Ixodida; family Ixodidae; genus Dermacentor; species Dermacentor albipictus. The sequence continues at coordinate 92,690,734 of NC_091823.1, forward strand.
CTTCTTTATGTACCGTCTTCCAACCAGACATTGTATTCTGAAGTCTCTTATAAACTTGTTAGACACGCGGTCCCTCACAGTTAAAAAAAAGCTTTGATGAATTCACTCGAGCTCCGCATTCTGTCTGCTTTTCCGCAAGTAGGAGTAGCACGTGATATTGAACTGTTAGTAGGATGGCGAACTCTCTTTCTCGAGAGGTCGAGGTGCGGTTCTAATTTCGGGACAGATGCCGCTGTCTTTTCGTGAGCGCCACGAAATCTATTCTTCGTCTTGTTCTGTTCCGTCAGATACGTGGGTGCCTGCCCTTGGCGCTGTCGGAACCACAACTTCCATGATTCCAGCATGTGGTTTCGTTTCCATGTTATCGTTTCTTTCCGTTAGATAAACATCGATCCACCGCAGCTTTCGTGCTGCACGTGATGGGAAGGACGAAAACAGAAATGAAGAGGTAAATCGATGGTGAGTAGAAAGGCCAGCTCGGCAAGACATTAGACATTTATCACCCACCTGGGAACCGGCACGTGCATGACGCAGATTTTCTCCTGCGCCCAACCGGAATGCTGGGCACGCGAGCACTTCATTCGATAGTGAACACCGGTGCTGTTCGTCTCGTTACATCTGCATCACTGAGGGCAGTTTCGCTTTCTCTCGGTGCAGCCTTTTGTAACGATGCAATTGAAGTCGACTGACAAATTATGCTTAGCTTCAGCAGGTTTTGCCAGGAAAATTTTAAGTGCCACCAGATAATAAACTGGTACACCCACTCAACCCTTTCCTTGAATGTGTAAACCCGCCATTAAGAGCGCACCAAACACAGGATCACCGAAGAAAAAAAACACATAATTTCTTTGCAACTGAGACACATGAGGTGAAGTTTACGAGCGTGGCTGTAAATTTCTCGAGGCCAAGTTTATGATGGAGTCTTAAATTTAAAGGTGGCATTCATAGGCAGAGAAGACAACAGTTGCAAACAGGGAATATCTGGACCATGGACTTTTGCTCAAAGAAGTGTAGCTCTGAATTATTCGTCAGCGCATTGTCTTTGGAGTTACTGCGATGAGATAGCGAAACAGAATATGCACTATTAGTCAATACCAGCTTCAAACAACACATATAGCGTGGAAAGCGAATCAAAATTTTGACGCTTATAAATGGCTCACTCCAAGCGGCCTACTGCACATGTGGCTCATTTAATGTGACTCTTGCCTATGCTGCCCGCACTGAAACAGCCTATTTGTTGCAGAGAAGGACCACTTGTAAAATGTCACGCACAAAGCCATATCATTAGGCAGTAATTCAGATCAAATCTGTCCGGCTTACTAAGCGGCTCAAATATTATGCGGCTTAAGATTATGCGGCCCAACAGATATTTTTTATGAAAAAATAATTTTATATGGACAGGTGCCGCCAAAAGTTGTTTCTCACGAGGTTTACATTATAGAAAATTGGTAACATTTGCCGGACACCCGTGCACGCCACGTGACAACCGTACACTGCAACCACAACACCACATCACTGTTTTTTTTTATTGCGGTTCTTGAACGTTACGTCTAAAATACAACTTGATACACATATCACTAATGCACCCTTACGAAAAAAAAGCACATCATAGGCTCCCGTCCGTATACACCAGCTCACTACGCTGACACGGAGGATTCGCATAGCTGTTTGTACATACATTTGTGCTTCCGAGGTTGCCGTTTTATGTCGATTGGTCACCATCGGCGATCATGTGTGGTATACATTTAGTTGGCGTAACTGTCACCGATGCTTATGTGATTGGTGATAGTCAAGATGTATTTTAACGAGTAGCAGTATGTGACTACCCCTTTCAACAGCTGTCATCTGCGGCAGAAAAGCTAAACGGTGTAAGATAACAGAGCATGACAGCTGCGCGAAAATGAAAAGTGCTTCTCCCTTGCGTATGTTGTTCTTCAATGTTTTGTTTTTATTCGTTATACTGCGGATTGTTCGCTGCCGTTGCTGTTTAATCGGGACCTTGGCTTTGTTTGAGAAACTTTCAACCTTATTCAACAAGTTCAGTCAAATATTATCCGCCATCAGCATGCAACCTGCAACTATAGGCAACTGCACTTACTTCGAACTTGCGCTGTCTCGACGGTACAACGGCAATCGGCTCCGTTATTTTCGGACGTCGAATAAGCGGGCGGGATTTCGCCGGCACGTCTGTAAGTTTGTTGAACCGACGCATATTTCTGTTGCCTTCTCCTGACCGCAACAAGGATGCCCCGTACGTAAGACTGACAGATATAGCTTTTGCGAGTAAGAGCAATATGCCCCCGAAACGTGCCATTTATGCTGCTCCATTGTAGTTATTGATACAGTAATTATTTTGAAGCCGCAAGGCACGTCATTACCTCCGTTCATGAGCCTACCTCAACTGTATTGCGAATATAGGAAGATTTCCCGCTTTGCACACGCTAGCTTGTTTTCACCTATTTACCTGCCGGGAGTGTGTGACGCTGCGGCTAGCTACCGTGGCCATACCTGCAGTGGCGTCGATGTTAAAAGAAAGAAGGGAGGAAAGAAATCAAGGCGTGGGGAAAGAATTTATATTGTGGGACTTAGCATCCCCAGACTGCTGTGGACGACGAGGGATACAGTAATGGAGAGCTGCCCAGTAATTGTGACCACCTGGGGTTAATTAACGCGTACCCAAAGGAAGACGCAAGCGTTTTTCCATTTCAGTCGAAGCTCTAGATCCACGAGGTTAGCGCGGTAACTGTCGTCAAAATAACGATTAAGCTATATGAATATATATAACGAGGCGCGATTTCACCTGCGTATCGAAGCTGGCAACGACTGCATTCGTAGCCTTTCTCTCGATGGTTCCGACACAAAATGAACCTGGAATACACGACATGTGCCAACTGTGATGTGTTTGATCAGCACCACCACAATGAGAACTTTCTGATCTGTGCAATGCAAGCAAATCTGCGTAGGGAAATTGAGCCATATACATGCAGAAACTATTATACATATATATATATATATATATATATATATATATATATATATATATATATATATATATATATATATATAACGCTAACTCTATTAAAATCGACGCACTGTATTAAGCGGCGACGATGCTATTGTGCTGTGTGTCATGCAAAGTAAGATGTTAAAGTGTTCCAAGCAGTGGTTGCAAGTAGGTGAGTGGGACTGTACGCTTGCATACCCACTTGTTTCTCTTTTTATCCTTCTTAACCCTTCCCCCTGCGCAGGGTAGCCAACCGGAACTACCTCTGGTTAACCTCCTTGCCTTTCTCTGCATTATTCTCTCTCTCTCTCTCTCTCTCTCTCTATCTCAAAGGAAAGATTGAATCAGGATTTAAGGTGTCATGTACAATAGTCGAGCAGCTGTGCCTTCATTATATTTGTTATATCAACTGCACCCACATACACAATTATTAACAGCATAAGTTTTTCTTTTACCACCTGAAGTATGCTTTAGTGTAATATCCACTTCGTCTGTGTGCGCAATCGGACAGCATGCTGTACATTCATGCTCACATGTTCATGCAGACTTAGACACAGAACATATTTTTCAAAGGAGAATGATCTTATTTACAGTACGACAAAGTGCGCAGCATAGTTTCACTGCAGGTTCTTAACACAGGATGAGAACTTCTATACCAAGCTCTGAAAGTAAAAAATTGAAAGACAAACTTCGAAGGAAATACAAAAGCAGATAGGCAGTGTTCGCACCCACATCTTTTAATATGTGAAGCAAGCATAACGCATGACCTTGCATGAACTTCATGCAGTTGTGACCAACAAAAGTTGGGCCTCTCTGTTTATCGCTTTCTCGTTGAGTAAAGAAATGTTAATTAGAAACAAAATTATGTAAAATAGCAGATTAGTACATCATGGACAGACCAAACCTACGTCCAGAACTCGATGTAAGGTCACGTTTTCTACTGATAGGTTATCTGATGAAGAACTTAGTGAAGTGCTCGCAGCTAATGAAAAGATAGCTATCGATGGGGGCGAAATGCGAAAACACCCGTGTACTTAGATTTAGGTGCACGTTAAAGAACCCCAGGTGGTCAAAATTTCCGGAGTCCTCCACTACGGCGTGCCTCATAATCAGAAAGTGGTTTTGGCACGTAAAACCCCAAATATTATTAAAAGATAGCTATCCGTGATTAGCATGAAGAAAGAAAGAAATAATGAAAGCGCAGCAAGAATATGTGCGTATTTAAACTGAAGAACTCTTGCGGGAGCCAAATCATCTCATTTGTTTTTTGTTTGTTTTTTGTCCTGCGGAGCACACTCCGTATATATGTCGCAGCGTTTGGGTGAAAGCAGGGAGATGTATAGATTGCCAATAAGCGAAGAAAGGAGCCTTTTCAAATATGTATTTCATATGGACATAACTTCTTCATAATCAGAAACACTTCACATCTCATTCGTATATGTTCAGAATTATTTGCCGGGTGACTCCTGGACCTCTAGTCAATCGTCTTACCTGGAAGGAAAAAGAAATCCTACCGAATGTTACACAATTGCAGAAATTTTCACCTTGTCCCTATTAGGGTTTTGTTTGGTCCAATGGTTGTTCGAGGCCAATATATTAGTTATCTTGCACTAAACAGGTCTAAATATTAACTATAAACTTCTGAGACTGTGAGTTGACGATCTGAGATCTCTTGTGTAACTACCCTCATTGTGGTGTGACTAGAAAACGAAACTCGACTGCACTTATTTGCACCTTGTTGGGGGAGAGAACCAATGTCCAGACTGTGCTCGACACCCTTGCGTTGCCCTGCTATTTAACATGGGGCTTTTGCTTGAGTGCACTGCATGGCATTGATGTGCGCATATTTTTTTTTCCTTTTTTTTAAATATCGGCTCTCCTGTTTTATTTCATTTAATTCCCTTTATACCCTTTCCCCTGCATAGAGTAGTTCACATGCATTTACGCTAGCTAACCTGCCTATTTTATCTTTCTTCCTCCTTCCTTCAAGAGCATATGTCAGCATTATAAGACTGATCTTATGCGAAAGGCACGAAGACGACGAACAATCTAGTCAAGCCAGTGTAATGAATCTAGTAAAACGCAACGTGGCTAACATGTGCCAGCTTAACGTTTTCAAGTACTGCTCACATCAAGCTGCAGAGAGTTTCCTAATGTAGATTGAACGACTAATGGAGGCAGGCAACCCAGAACTTGTGCCAGTTTCCGTAGCAGGAAAAATCCTGAAGAATTTCTGAACTAACCAACTAGCCTTGGAGCCACCTCGCAAAAAAGAGAAAGTAGCTGTCATGCCTTATATACACCGCATGTTGCATATTTTGAAGAAGATCGCCAAACGAGCTAGTACAAAAGCGGTGTTTTCTGCCCCATGCATGCTTTCAAAGATCTGCAGAATGAGCAACACTTTTTCGTAAGGCACCGGCCTGTGTCACAAATCAAGAAAATAAGTACATCGATTGTCAGGCAAGAATCGTTTGTGATATTCCTTGGTGATGTGGTAGAAGGTACTTGGGACAAACCCAGGAATGCGTGAATGATAGACCGAAGCAACATCAGAACAATGTTAGAAATGGGAGAGAGGGTACCTGGCAATTCATTGTAGAGATTGCAAATGTAAGCCAAATTTTCATGCCTGCCAAGAGCCGGGACAAATGCGTTAAATTATCAATTGAGGCCAAAAGGATAATTGAGGCAGGTGATAGGCGCATGAGTGTTGCATCAATCTCAATATCACAAAAAGAATTGCTTTAACTTAACGCGAATGTGCACAGATGAACTTTAAGAGTGCTCCTTGTATAAAATGGTGGGATTCTTACGTGGCTGAACATTGTTGGAAATAAATAAGGCGGCCCGCGAGTGCGTTTCTCTCTTTGTCATCTCTGTGCCTTTCACATCAGATCATGCGCGACGAAGAAGCCCAATTTTCCATCTTTACACTATAAAACAAGGTGGCGATGATTTACTACAGAAAGCAGAGAAATATGTATCATACACTTCAGATGAGCAAGGAAAACACGGGGAAGGCGGGAGAAGCAAGTTCAACATGATGAGCAAAACGAGAGCAAGGTAAAAGCGGGAGCCAACGTTTCGACAAGTGGACTTGTCTTTTTCAAGGCGTTGAAGAAGACAAGTCCACTAGTCGAAACGTTGCCTCCCGCTTTTACCTTGTTCTCGTTTTACTCGTCAACGTCACATATGTATACCTCATAAGGGCTTGTGAACCACATGCGAATGTGTCCCAGCTTTCGAGTTACAGCACTGTGTTTGAGAATTTCACTGGCATCATTAGCAACAAAATCCATCCCTACCTAATCTGAATACGATGAGTGCATGCATAGTCTAAACAAAGTATTCAAGCCATGGGACTACACGAACGCACGTAATGCTCTGGGCAGGCAACTAAAGCGAGAAAAATATGTTCAATGGCGTTCTTCACATTCTGCACGAACACAGTTCAGATATACTTGTCCTCTACAATATCAACTCATTCTGCTTGGGCTTCTGGTTTGTTTCACTGTCGTATTTCTTCACACTTGCAGGTAAAAAATAATTGGCCAACATTGTCAGGTGGCATTCAGGGATACTCATTTACGTCCCTTGGACTTACTGGCATTCAGCTGCAACTGCGTTCATTTACATTCGCCTAAACTGAATCAGTGACTTTCCACTCTTGCGAAATCAGCGGACATGACTGAGAGGGCTCGTGAATATATGTCCAGCTGTAGTGGTAGTGTCGCATATGCAAGTGCTTCAACGTCATCCGTATGCGACCAATATTGCAAACACTTGTCTCTATCTGAGCCCCTTCCCCCCCCCCCCCTCCTCAGGGTTTTCTGTTTGCAAAATATCAGGTTTTCCTTCGTGTGCTTCGTCATAAGCATATGATCTTTTCGCAGTGCAATGAACAGCCATTCTTGACCAGTTTTTTAGCTTAACCATGCTGTGGTTCACGGTAAAGGTAAACTGTAGAGTCGGGGGTTCTGCTTTCTTTGGTTGCGTTGTTATTAGTGTTACCATCTCCCACTTTAATCCCGTATAGAAAAAAAATCAATTAGGTCAGAATAAAAATAAATTGCAGAAATCTCATATTCTGAGAAACAAAAGCTCGTAAGAAAAGTCTTATTAAGGCCTGTTTTGGGGCTAGTGGGTGCCTCGTAGCTGAAAATCAACACTACATAGCAATCGTTAAACATAAACAAAATGTCCAACTTGTTGATATGTTTCCTTTTTTATTCTTTCATAGTTTTTAGCACTGCAGCGCTGCTTTCTGACAACATTATGAAACGACGAAAGTACAGAAATCTACAGATTTATCAGCCTGCAGTAAAACTTGAAACTGCTAGCTCGACGTGAGATATCCCGCCGTATAATTTTTTGCCAGTGGCATAGAACTTCGCCCTTTTTAAATTAATAACTGTACTGCTCCTCTCCAAGCGATATTGTGGCAAATTCTGCTTCTGGCGTAAACCGGTGCTTTTCTCTGCTCCTGCGTCGTCGGAGTTAAATAATTATTTTCGCGTCAAACTAGCTTCGAGCTAAATTGGGGCTTTGAATTCCAGTGAACACGACACATTGAACAGGAAAGCCAGAAAGCCACGCATATCCATACACTACACCGAGAAAAGTGCGTAAGACATCAGAAACTTAAACTACGAAATGCAATGAATTCATTTCGCAACGTTCACAAAGGGAATAAAAAAAAACTGACAATTTCATGGTTAGAAGACTACGTGCGATTGCTAGCGGCGCCATAAAACGCACGCCCTAGTGAAAATCGGTGAATGAAATTTCAACGAAAGGACACCTGGCTACGCAAGAAAGAAATATCGCCAGCAATAATGCAATTTGAGGAAAGCAAAACGAAACTACGCCTGCAGTCCCGTTTCACATGCCAAAGCTTCAATGCGCGTGTCCGCATTAGCACTTCACGTTCAGATGTTCATCGACCGAGACTCGTTATCTGCTGGCTCATAATAATGCAATTGCAGAAATCAAGCATTTAGTAGTATCGAATGCAACAATCAATGTACCAAATCGGTACTGATTTGCAGCTGTTCAGCCCACACTCCAGGGCCCGACGATCCAGCGCACATGGAGACTCACCGCTGCTGATTGTCGCCCTGTGGTTGCACTCCCACGAGTTCTCGAAGTTGCACTGGCTTCTTGCAATTTCCAGTAACATCGGCGGAATTGACCATCACTGAGATCACCGAGAGCGTTCATCGACGCGGCTAAATGACTTCCCAACGTGAACACAGCCGCATAACTTCACTTGCACAAAGAAATGACGATAATTGCCACCGACAAGAATTGCTTCGTCCGCCGGCTCACGCCACGTCTTTGCTCCTTTTGGCCGGTGCAGTCTTTCCTCCTCCTTCACTATCAAAGCTAAGCACACATCCGACGACTTCTTTCTTATTCTATTCATTCTCTCCTTTTGCCTTTCACTTTTCTTTCTCCCTCACAGCTTCTCCCTCATCGCTCCTTCTACCTTTCCCTTTGTAGAGCTCTATCAACGCTTCTGCGTGTTTGAGCGCCAACTTTGCAGGCCTGCATAATAACGTTGCGCTTGCTCATTGGCCGCATACAGCCGTGGGCAGTAGGTCGGCCGCGTTTTGTCACGCGAGCTCTCGCTTGAAAGTACGCTTATATGTAGTAGTCTGGAATGAACCGAGAACGTACCGCTTATTCGGAGGACGCTATGAGAGAGAGAGAGGGAGAAAGGCAAAGGAAAGACAAGGAGGTTAGCCAGATATTATCTCCGACTGGCTACCCTATAACAGGGGAGGGGCAAGGGGATGCGATAGGTGCGAGAGAGAAAAAAATAAAAAAATAAAAAAAGAACGTACACACAAGCGTACACACACGTACAGTGCGTGGGCACTGTCTCGCAGTCGGCAAAGGCATTCCTAGTGTTACGCAGTGTCACTGTACAATCCTACATCACACAGTGTGCAGTCACAATTTCTCACAAAGTTCCGTGTTTTTTAGCTACCGAAGCAGCGCCTTCATAGCGGCTCGCGCTGATGTTCTCCTAGGGGATTATCCAAGGAAGTTATTTTCCGTTATTGGGCGCCTATCCAGTTGGTCTAGGGTGGCTCAGAGGGTTGCTCTTTCCGTGTTGAAAGAATGGCACTCACGAAGAAGGTGTGCGATTGTTTCGCTGTACCCGCAGAAGTCACAAAGGGGGCTGTTGGCCATTCGGATAAGAAATGAGTACGTATTTCAATATGCTACTCCAAGCCATATATAGACGGACTAGAAAGGTGCAATCACGTCGTGTAAGGTCGGGCGGAATATGGAGCTGTGAACTATAGGGACTAGGGATTGAAGGCGTGCACTTGTGAACTTGTATTAATTCTATTGTACTAATGTTAGGTCACGCGCAAGTGCGGGAAGTTTTTTCGCTCTGTCGGCTCTCGAAAGAGGAGTGGCAACGCACTTGACACCGCCATGGGCAGATCGGGCAGCTGCGTCTGCTGGATCAATGCGACGGAGAACTAGGCTAAGAGTGTACTAAATATGTGCGGCATAGTACAAAATGTCTGCCTTGTTGCCTGAGCTTAGTTCGCGGGGGGAAATATTTTCAGCGTCTCGGTAAAGAGACGAAAACGAAGGCGTTTGCCACTTGGAGTGGTGACGCTTCACATGTTCTTATCCCGATGACAGCAAAACCCGGTACTATGACGCCATGCATACTAAATAATTTTACTTAGAATAATATACCTGGAACAGAGATTTTCACGTGGCTGCCTAGATCTATTGCACGGTGACTCTTTGAAATATACCAAATGCTTCAATTATGTTCAGATATCTGTTATGCTTTAAAACGCACTTTTTGTTCTTGCTGACTTCTTCGGTAGAGTGCGTTTATTCACGTGGTGTGGATAACAAAGTGGAATAGTATAGCTGGCTGGCAAGTGGGCACATCTTTACAGGATAGTGAAAAGCCCAAACGGCAAGGAACCGTAGAAGATGACGTCATGGGCTACAGTTCTTTGTTATTAGCTCTGTTTACATTCATTTGTAGAAAGTGTAAGCGCGCTTAGTTTCTCTTACATTCCCAGACCTTTGCATGCGCTGGCCGTAAGTTAACTTCAAGCTAGCCAACTGTGCTCGAGTATCTTAGCGATCACAGTTCGGTGGTGGTGCAGGAGTATGTGGCCGCATAACAACGTTAGTTGAGCTCCTCTATATCCGCCGAAAAGCATTGAAGATACGATTTGTCGGAAAGGGCCTAGATGCTGATACTACGGTACAGGTCATTTCTAACCTCAACTACAACGTACAGACTATTTGATAGTACACGAAGAAAAATGCAAGGAACTAATGGAGACAGTAAAATAAACGCTTCTAATAGCTTTACGGTCGAAAAAATCATCGTGACAAAATATTCTAAAATGGAAGAAGTAACGACAACATGCAACTAAGCTGGAAATCTTTGTATAGAAACTGAAAATGCTTTGTTTAGAATGTTTGTAAAATTTAACGTCTTCATTAAAGGGAAGCTGAAGAGTCTGTCGAATTCAATAAGACGCTCATATACGGATGCGGGAACCTTATAAACCATGTCGGTAAAATTTGGGTTTTTTTTTTTTCAATTAGGAGCGACGTAATCGTCGGTTGAAATTGCGCTGTAGCTCCGCCCCCCTTTGAGTGAGCGAGCGGAGCGGAGACCGGAAACCGCGGTGTTGTGACGTCAACTCTGCTTCGTTCCTTCGCAGCGTCCGCGACCGTGCCTGACCGCGCTTGTTTCTGCGTGCGTGCCATCGTGTATCTGCTTCGATCGACCCTGCATTCCTTTGTTGGTGCGTCTGCGTGTATGTAGAGTGGTAGTCAACGTGCGTGGTAGTCAACGTGAGTGGTAATCAACGTGAGTGGTAGTCAACGTGAGTGGTAGTCAACAGATGAAGGTCGCTACACGTACCGCATGAACCGGGAAGCTTTTCGCGCGTTTAAACCGTCTTTGTAGATTGCCGACAGCTTTGGACAGCGCACAAATGCCGACGATCGCATCCCCGCTTACGTTCCACGAGGAGGCATGCAGGAACACAACACTACAGTTGTTTGACCGGAAACTAGCTCACTAGATCACCGAAAGATCGCCGAGATCACTAGATCGCTTTGGAAAAAACACACTCACTAAAGAGCATTTCCAACACGAGGAGATCACAAGGCTTTGCTTTCGTTCGCGTCTAAAGCACTGCTCGCACCAGCATCGTTTGCTTCTTCGAGAGGCCGGCTCTTCGCAATCGGCTCGTACATGTAGGGAGTAACGCCGAACTCCTCAGAAAGACGCAGTCTCTCTAAATTTTCGATTACCGTCTCAGAAAACAGCACCAAACTACCTGGCACCGCGCTTCATGTGTAGCGGCAGCGGTCGGCAGCGGCAGAGTTGACGTCACGACGCAGAGTTGACGTCACAGGCGGAAACGAGACGCACGAGCTGGGCGTGTCCGCTGCTGCACTTTTCGTCAAAATAAAATATATTTGCGCTTTCTTTCGCTCAATTTGGATACGATATTCGAATTCGGAGGGTTGAAAACCATTATGTACAGATGTTCACTCATTTTTTCTGGAAAACCTTTCAGCTTCCCTTTAAGAAACTGCAGCGCACACAACGAGACACAAGGCAAAGGCGATCAAAATTATAAATAACCAATATTAAAGATATAAAAACATACAGAGCATGTACACACAGTAAGCAAAATTAGTCTGAATGTTCCTGCACAGGCTCACTTATATATATATATATATATATATATATATATATATATATATATATATATATATATATATAAGTGCTTTATTTATATATATATGTAAACTTTAAGTGCTTTTACAATTCTGATGTCATTTCTATAGATTGTTTCAGGCATCCTTGCCTTAAGCTCCTGTACGAGCACAGAAACAAGCACACGTGGAAGCCCACTCTCACCGCTTCGACCTGGCGGAGACGACAAATGCGACGAGCCGTACCAGTCGGGCAGACAGTGTTGCGAGCGCCAACGTGCGGTAGAAAACGAAAAGACGACACTGCGTGCGCCGTATCCTTCAAGCTGAGAGCAATAAAATAATGTTGAACTACCGAGCATGAACGCAGACGGAGTCGGTAAAACTTTCCCAGTACCACTTTATAAACTAAAGCACTTTAAGAAAAAGAAAAACGCGCAAGACACAACCAAAATATTCACGCTGTGTATTGCGGAAAAGCTGCGGCGTAAACTTCTGTTTCGAGTAGCGATTGCCACGTTACCCTCCTAACGTGAAGCATATGAATTAATCTCAATTCACCGAGCGTTAGGTTGAAGCATCAAGAATGTAGCCACCGCAACGCGGGAGGAGGAGAATACACGGGAAAAGCACGACAAACTGCAACACTTGCCGCGACCGTAACACGCCGCGTGCGATGTGGCCTCTGGGTCTAATATATTTCCTGGCCGCGCGCTTGCCGCCACAGTTCCAGATGCGAGCACTTATGGGCCGCGCTCACAACATTCCCAATGGCGGCTTTCGGTGCGAGATGTCGTAAGTACCGTAATATTTTCATACTAGGCGTGCGTATTGCACTACGTCAAAAAGGACTATTTTCAAGCTTCTACGGTGAATCCCGGAGGCGTAGTTTATTTCAATTTTTGTGACAAGCGTCGGGTACACTAAAGGAAAAAACACCGTTTTTCTAGTTTATTTCTTATTTCAATCTTTTTACTTTATTTCATTTTTTTGCTTCGGATGCGATTATCTCGTCCTCATATCGCTGGTTCGCCACAGGTGGCCTTATAGGAAACTCGAGGCACTTGAAGGTTTGGACCCACCCCGCACATAGAAAATGCAACTGACTAGGTTTTCCTCTCAAGCTGACAGACGGCTAACCTGTAAGTGTATCCTTATACGAAGGGCAGGCAGGCTTTACTGTGAGAGCAGTGTGGTGCTCGAAATCTGGTTTACCTTGTCTATCCGTCCCATCATGTACGCTCATCCGCAGACGACGACGGTTGTCCTTCGTCGACGTCACACAACGATGATTTAATTGCGATAGAAATTACGTGCACACTCCAGAAGAACTTTCCCCATCGGCCTCACCGTGAGGCTCCGCATATATGGCGGTACATATATACTATACTCGCATGCCTTGCCCTGCTAAATGTCATGGTGTATATGCGGGTTATATTTCCAAATTATTTTATCGCTAAGGTTGCTCATACCAGGTCTTACAGCTCCGACAAAACAATTCCTCATCATTTTGAGAATGAGAGCGCAGAAACAGTTGCCATGAAACATAGCACAGAGAGCGCATGCCTTTTACCTTAAATCTCAGGCTACTAAACAACGAAATTGCGAAGCAATGTCGAGAGTCACACATGGAACTAATGCAGGTATACTGGCGCGGTAGGCTGCAAAATTTCCGGGATTGACCCAAGAAAGAGATTTGAAAAATACCCGATACGATAAAGTGCTGGTAAAGTCGCTAAGAAAGAAGTTGTCTAATTAATACACATAAATGAAATTGTCCGACGGTAGGATTCAAACAGAGGACCTTTAGCACAACCGCTTGGTCCTCTAGCCATTATGTCATGGGCGCATTCCTCACTAAACGGAATATAACCACCTTAAGCATTTCCCGTGTGCAAGCCAGTGGTATGAGACGCTTGGCGTGTTTTAGGAACGCGCTGCGCGATTTTTCACCGTCAACGCAAACAGTGCAAACGCAAACGTTGACACCTGACAATACCTTACATCACGAGAAAAGCTGATCTATCATCAGCAGCCCTTAAAGAGCTCATGTTACTGCTATTGCGCGAGAACTACCGTGACTCTACGCATGGATCTGTGCTGCAAGGCAGCTCCGCTGTGGCAATAGTGATACTAGCGAAAGTTACAACCATCAAATTTAAGATGACTCACGCGACAACATTGACGGTACCAGAGCTCGCAGCGTTCTTTACTGTCCTTCATTACATTGGTGATGAACCGCCACCCAAGTGGACGATCTTCTGCGATTCAAAGATGGCACTGCAGTCTCTACTGTCGCCTTCACGACGCGGACTGCACAAACAGCTAGTGTTTCAGATTACAGAGACGATGCACCATCTAGGTGATGCAGGCCATGAAATAATTTTATAATGGCTTCCAAGTCACTGAGGGATTATCGGCAGTGAACGTGCCGATCAAGCTGCCCGTTATGCCCATACTGAGGACCACTACGTACCAATACCACTTTCTAGTACTGAAGCAGTATGGAAGCTCAGCCTGCTTGCTCGCCAGTGCACCACGTTGCAATGGAATGAGCCACATTTCAGGAATTCCTGACTATACTCCCTTGATCCCACATGAAGCCTTTGAGTTCCATCAAAGCTTCGCGGTGGAGACGCCACACTTTTGTGTCGACTGTAGTTGGGCGTTGCTTTAACCAAAGACTATGCGTTCCGTATAGAGATGGCCGGCATCGCAACCTGTGACCACTGCAGCCATGAAGAATTGATTGGCTATATCTTGTGCGACTGCCTGCGGTACAGTCCACACGGGGAATCCCTTCGCCACGAACTCAACAGCTTGACATCCGACCATAATCGCAAGGAGCAACTCTACACCATCGACAAGAGCTAACGTCATGGAAGAACGCCTTGCAAGCACTACGACGCTTCTTACGGTTATATATATATATATATATATATATATATATATATATATATATATATATATATATATATATATATATATATATATATATATATATATATATATATATATATATATATATATATATATATATATATATTAGGGGTGTGCGAATATTGAAATTTTCGAATACGAATCGAATACGAATAAGGCGCAAAACTGTCTTCGAATGTCGAATCGAATATCGAATATATGTGTAGTATGAAAAATTGCAAAACGAGGTAACAATAGCTTTATCATTCTTTTAAAAATAATATTACATTTTACGAGGCTGCTTCAGGTTAAAGAGGCACTCATTATAGGTAATGCACTCAGGTAATGTCAGGTAAAGCTCTGTCAGGTGAACGCCTGTTACAGATGATCGCGAAGGAAAATTGACTGCTCAACATGTTCAGAAAGTAAGGGCTCTCTATGGAATGTGACAACATTAGTCCAGGTAACATTTTCTAGGTGCATATATTATTGCGCATACTTACAAAGCCCGAAAGTACATCATATATTGTTATGAAAGAGCCCTGGAATAAAGCTTGGTAAAAAAAATTGAAACTGATCATGTCTGACGGGCCTGATGCAGATAGACTGGAACAGAGCGTACACATTCATTGTAAGGTTCGTTACAGATCACAGTGCTGTAACGCTGTGTCGTCGTTTGATACCTTCTTTTGTCCATGTTTTGTGTTTCGCTGTAACGAACCTTACTATGAATCCCAACAAACTGGCCCAACTTGCCATCTTGATGCAGAGCATACAGATAATGAGCGGATCATGTGAAGCATTCAATGAATAAACATGTTTTTAGGAGAATGTGGAGCAAGCATATAATTCGTTAATTGCTCAATTATTCACAGTCTGTCCGAATATTCGCCGTTTTGACCATTATTCGGCCGTCCTCGAATATTCGGGAATTTACGAATATGCATTTCTCGAATCGAATACGCTTCGAATAAGGAAAATATTCGATTATATATATATATATATATATATATATATATATATATATATATATATATATATATATATATATATATATATATATGTATATATATATATATATATATATATATATATATATATATATATATATATATATATATATATATATATATATATATATATATATATATATATATATATATATGGATGTAGCTGCCGGGAAACGTGAGAAGCAGTCAGAGATATTTTCATGCTATCACTTTCCACTCTGAAAAGCGAAGCTTGTAGTGACACTAAAGCGAAACAACAATAAATCAGTTTAGACTAATGAAGCATTGTTTGAGAACTCTGCAGGCAGACATTTCAAAAAAAAATTGTTTGATTATTAGATGAAAAAATGAAGGTCCAAGTATCAGTTTTTGAATTTTGCGCCGAAACCCCAGTGACGGTGCGTCAGCGGGACGTCAGGGATTCCAAAATATGTTTACGCATATGGGCCACGTTGGCTGACTAAAGGTTCCCGAAACTTGCCATGTTTAATATTTGGTTCCTTTGGAACAAAATGTAGTCAATCTGTACCGCTATATATAATTAGTAGGCCCTAGAAGATGTTTTTAAAATCCAAGACGTCACAGCCCCCAGGTGCGGGAACTTAAGTAGGCGTCGCCACCCCTATTTAGTTCTTGCGCTTTTTCTGGCTCACCAAACATCTTATCGTTGTAAAAGTTGTGTTTTTGGTGTTCTAGAACGGTAATTTACTGATGCAGAAGAAATAATTTCTCACTTTAGTGTGTATTTAAGCGTCCTCCAAATTTTTTTGAACAATTGTGTTCCTTGACTACAGGGAACAAGGCAATGACACAGAGGTTATGGAGCTGTGTATAGAGGAAGCGATGCGATCGGATAAAGAAAAATGAATATTTATTAATATATTTATTATTACATTGAAATGTGTGATAGTACAGACAAAGTACTGTGAAATAAGAAAATGAGTTCCATCTTTCCATTTCTGGTCAACACATCTTCCCTTCTGTAGGACATACCAACGCATGTTGTGGAATTCTAACTGCGTACAGAGAAGCCCAGTAGTACTTCCAGACTCCCCCTATATAAGTCGGCTAGAGTTGTTTAGGCTTAAAGGGAAGCTGAAGAGTCTGTCGAATTCAATAAGACGCTCATATATGGATGCGGGAACCTTATAAACCATGTAGGTAAAGTTTGGGTTTTTTTTTTTCAATTAGGAACGACGTACTCGTCGGTTGAAATTGCGCTGTAGCTCCGCCCCCCGTCGAATGCCGCGCGCTGCTGCTGACGGTGATGATGCGAGCGAAGACCCGAAACCGCGGTGTTGTGACGTCAACTCTAGTGTTTCGTTCCTTCGCAGCGTCCGCGACCGTGCCTGACCACGCTTGTTTCTGCGTGCGTGCCATCGTAACCTGCTTCGATCGACCCTGCATTCCTTCTTTGGAGCGTCTACGTGTATGTAGAGTGGTAGTCAACGTGTGTTGTAGTCAACGTGAGTGGTAATCAACGTGAGTGGTAGTCAACGTGGAAGTCAACAGCTGAAGGTCACTACACGTACTGCATGAACCAGGAAGCGTTTCACTGCCTTTAAACCGTCTTTGTAGATTGCCGACAGCTTTGGACAGCGCACAACTGCCGACGATCACACCCCCACTTACGTTCCACGAGGAGGCATGCAGGAACACAACACTACAGTTGTTTGACCGGAAACGAGCTCACTAGATCGGCGAAAGATCGCCGAGATCACTAGATCACTTTGCAAAAAAACATACTCACCAAAGAGCATTTCCAACACGAGGAGCTCCTAAGACTTCGCTTTCGTTCGCATCGAAAGCACTGCTCACACCAGCATCGTTTGCTTCTTCGAGAGGCCGGTTCTTCGCAATCGGCTCGTACATGTAGGCAGTAACACCGAACTCCTCAGAAAAACGCAGTCTCTCTAAATTTTCCATTACCGTCTCAGAAAAACAGCACCCAACTACCTGGCACCGCGCTTCATGTGTAGCGGCAGCGGTTGGTTACTAGGGTTGACGTCACGAGGCGCCCGACCAATCACCGGCGGAAACGAGACGCGCGAGCTGGGCGTGTCCGCTGCTGCACTTTTCGTCGAAATAAAATATATTTGCGCTTTCTTTCGCTCAATTTCGATATGATATTCGAATTTGGAGGGTTGAAAACCATTATGTACAGATATTCACACATTTTTTCTGGAAAACCTTTCAGCTTCCCTTTAAGGCGTTTCTTTGTAAAATGTTTCATTCGCAGCTGTCTGGTAAAACGCTTGTATTGATATTTTCTGTCATTTGAGGCCATTCAAAATTTTCTATTTAAGTATATTTGATAGAAGTTATATTGGTTCATCAAGCTTATATTCGGTTGGCTCATGTATATATATATATATATATATATATATATATATATATATATATATATATATATATATATATATATATATATATATATATATATATATATATATATGTATATATATATATATTTATATATATATATATATATATATATATATATATATATATATATATATATATATATATATATATATATATATATATATATATATATATATATATTTATTTATTTATATATATACACAACGGGGAACATGAGAAGCACTCAGGGATATTTTCATGCTATGGCTTTCCACTCTGAAAAGCGAAGCCGAAACGGACACTGAAGCGAACCAATAAATCAGTTTAGATTAGAATACTTATATATATATATATATATGTCTATAGTTATGGCTGCGGAGATCACGCTGGCCCCGGTAGTAAAATGAAGGAGTACGACGTACGCTCAACAAGCGCAGTATATGTGACTGACGTTTCGGCTGGTGGACCACCCTTTGTCAAATATTGACTTTGACAAAGGCGGGCCCACCAGCCGAAACGTACGTCAAATATACTGTGCTTATTTGCTTGTTGAACGTACGTCGTACCCTTCTTCTTCATATATATATATATATATATATATATATATATATATATATATATATATATATATATATATATATATATATATATATATATATATATATATATATATATATATAGATTTAGAAACGAAGGTGCACACTTACGAAAATTGCATCTTTAATGTTTGTAACGTTTCGGCCGTGGCACGGCCTTCGTCAGAATATATATATATATATATATATATATATATATATATATATATATATATATATATATATATATATATCTGCACGAAGGTGCGCTTTCTCGTAGAAACGCGGCCTAATGCATGGGCCGATCTGCTGTAATTGTTTCGCACTTTTAGTATTTCAGTCAGAGAAGACCGAACATAAAAGACATGTGCAGTCGGTGTTTTTTTTTCTTTCTCATGAACTTGATTGGGCACTGTCAACTGTCATTCTCAAAGTTTCTATGAGTAACTATGTTAAGAACAAAACAGAAGGTATCAGCAACTTTTTTGATAAAAGAGTGATTGGGCATGTGTGGTTTTGAATGATTTTTCGCGAAAGCTGGATGCGAGACGCAAACGCCAGATTTTCTGACACAAGGGGCATATAACGCCTTCGCATTAAAAGAAGCAGGCGACCGAAAATGATATCCTGGCCTTGTCTATGGAAGAATGCTGTTCTAGCAGTTAGTATCATGTTCTAGCAGTTAATAAAATTCGCTCAAGTCTGTTTTAACGAACGTGACAACAAATAATTGCACGCAACACACCACCGTCATATCAAGAGCAATCTGTATAAGACGCACATATTGTAATGCTCGTCCACTGCAGTATTGCTCCTTCTGGCATTCCATTTACATGCACAGATGCCACTGCACTCAGACATCAGTGCATTAGTTCATCCGTGTGAAACGCAACGTCTTTCACTGATTTTCTAGCGTTGTTGTTCGGCGATAGCTAAATGGTTAGCGCGCTCGATGGCCCAGCAGACATTGCTTCCTTGGCATAGGTTACTATAATAGAAGAGGCGGTTGTGGAAAAGTTTCATTATCTTCTTCAAGCTGCGAAAAGGGCGAAGCGGGGGATGACTAGTCGGCCTGAGGAGGAGAAACATCATCAGTTGTGTGCAGAGGATGAGGACAACGGCCATCCGCACAACCAAAAAAATGGTGGGACATTGGGCTGCATACACAAGACAAGCACATTTTTCTGCACTTAGCTATTTAAGGAGTAAAATTTCTCTCATATGAGAATGAGTTTATTTTTGTGTGTCAGCTGTTTTTTGTTTCAGCATTTTATTTTTCCACCCTTAATTGAGCGTCTTGGTAGCAGCAGCACGCAGCGACTTTCTCACTCTGGTTTTCTCAACTCGATTTTGTTTCTGAAAGAAAACACAGTTATAAATTTGCAAGGCAGCTCGTTCTTACGCTAGAGATAATAACGTGCACAGTAGAAAATAACAGGCAGAAAGGTATATTATTCAAAACACATATATTTTCTTTGTTTTGAATGTCGCAAGTGCAATATACAGCCCATTCATCGTGACGTTCCACTCGGAAGTCTTCGTATTTCATGCATAAATTGTGGTCTGCGCTATTCTCATCAGAATCTATGGGCGCGCCCATCTTTGTGATAATTACGCAGTGTAGTGTGTAAATGCACGTTCTTGCAATGAAAATTATGAGTTATAAAAATGTGCGCAACCATTCAACAACGACACGACAAGTGTAGAGAGAAAAGTGAAAAGCAAGGATTTTTAAAATACGAACTGTGGGTTTTCTTGCGCTTTGGATTTGCTGCCAATTTCTCTTAATATGCACTCCTGTACATTTCCCTTTTATATTTACTTGTCGCTTCTATCACTTAATGCCCTTGGGGAAATTTTTCGAGCGAGCGGAAAAAGAAGGAAAGAAGGTTGACTGCAGTGCATGTCAGTTCATTAGCAGAGTAACTATGTGAAGCCGGAGCGCCGGTATAGCTTGCTAGAAGTTTGCTAGCAAATAAAAAAAGGCGGAAATATTCAGGTGGATAAGTAGATCACGACACGTTTTATTTTTCTCACTTCAAGGTTTGGCTTTACCTTCCTTTCCAGGCTGTCAATGTTTATCATTTTCTCTCCTGCTGGCGTCTTCGCAGTTCGTTCTGTCTTTTTTTCCGTTTATTTCGTTATATACTGATTGCCTTTGGGCATGCAGCGAGGCAAGCTTTGATGTCCTGGTAGTATTTTCAACGGTCTTGGTACCCTGAAGCACGCAATCTTATATTAATATACAAAGAAATCGTAACTTCGCAAGCAATACGACCGTGATTTAAAAAAAGAAACATTTTACAATTCAGACATTCTATATTTTCTTACCTGTTTTCTACAGTAGGGTGGCGACGTCAGTTGCAAGAGTCAAGATAGTCAATATCAATGCCAAATTGGCGCTTATCATTTGTGTACTTGGCAGAGAATTTCAACAAGTGGGCTTTTCTCTCGCCGCATGACCCAATATTTCGATCTTTCGTTTTAACTGTTGCTTGCAGAGGTGACAGCGAGAGCACTGTAAGGCTGAATATCAACCATAGCGACATAAAACCTGCTAATAGACTTTTTCATAACAAAAGATCCGACCGTGTTCCCCCCAAGCAGAACTCAAACTTCAAGAAGAACTGGAGCGTTTAGAGATCTTGCTCTCTGTGTAGATAGGCTTCTTACACAAAAACCTTCAATCGCTTGTGTGAGCCCTTTTGCTCAAATGTTGCTTATAACCGGAAAAAAGGCGAGGACGAATTTGATAGTTTTTGTTCTTGTCCTTCTCATAGCACCATTTTCCTTTCCCCTTTGGTAAATTTTAGAGAAATCGTATACAACAGAGTCAGTATTACTCCTGATAGTAATCCTTTAGAGTGGATCTGACATGGCAGTTACAGTCAATTTAAATCTTGTTGTGATTACCTTGTAGCTTATACACAACTGGACGTGCAGTTAACGTAACATGTAAAATGTTAACAGGCAATCCAAGCTGATATTCGCTTCTCTGTTAGAGTAACATAATGGATTTCAAGAGAAAAAGGAACCCTAGTCGAAGATGGAGTGGATGAAGTAAGAGATCAAAAATTTGGCACGCATACCGTGGCTTTGGATGAAAGGGCATTCTCACCTTAAAGTGACCGTGAAGTATTCTGCCACCCTTGCTTATCCTGTCGGACATTACTAGGCTTTAACGCTTCGTCTGCGACACACATATTCTACAACATGTGCGATTTCAAACAAACTACAATAACGCTAACAAACCTTAAATAGCTATAGGCGTGACAGCGCGCGGATAGCTCGGCTAGAATTCAGGAAAACTATTTTCTGTATTATACAACGTAAACCACAGAAAGCTAAAAATTTAGATGTGCCACACATCCAAGCAAAATAAATCTTGATATTTATCTTGCCCTCTATATTGAATGACTCCTTTCTTTGCTGAAAGATTCACCAGATTTCTTTGTTATCATTCCAAATTACAGCTTATTAAACTTCTTAATTTCACAAAAGTCATTAGGCTTGTATTGCGAAAGTGGCAAATTTTTGTTGACGCTTGCGTTTGCACTAACAATTGTCAATGTTTTAGACCTTCCTGTATTTCATGCGTAGAACTATGTGCTTCTAGCCTCATTACTGAGCTCATTTGCTTTTGATACTCTAATGTAATCGCCACTTATTGGTGCCTAATAAATTCAATATATTTGTATCTGCTGGGCTGGACAATATGGTATTTGTTCCTGTGCCAATTGCCTAATGTGTCCGCATGCATGCCTGCAACTTACTGAATTCAAGGGTAGAAATTCAGCCAAGTTTGTAGCAAAAGTGATATTGAAGCACAAAAAGCCAGAACGGAAAGAAAGTACGACACATGTGCTAGGGTAATCTGAGCTTTTTCCCTGATATAAAGCACTTTTAAGCACTTTTATGCGGCACGGATCCAGTACAGGCTGGCAATGGTCCTTGTGTCACCTCTAAAGAGCCTGTGATGTTTGAATAACGATTTCATTTGATTTGATTAATAGAGATGTCCTAAACTAAACTAAAGTAATGATCAACAGTCTCGGAAGAGAACAGCAATTTACAATAGGCAACGAGGCACTTGAAGTCGTAAGGGAATACATCTACTTAGGGCAGGTAGTGACGGCGGATCCGGATCATGAGACGGAAATAATCAGAAGAATAAGAATGGGCTGGGGTGCATTTGGCAGGCATTCTCAGATCATGAACAGCAGGTTGCCATTATCCCTCAAGAGAAAAGTATATAGTAGCTGTGTCTTACCAGTACTCACCTACGGGGCAGAAACGTGGAGGCTTACGAAAAGGGCTCTACTCAAATTGAGGACGACGCAGCGAGCTTTGGAAAGAAGAATGATAGGTGTAACGTTAAGGGATAAGAAAAGAGCAGATTGGGTGAGGGAACAAACGCGAGTTAATGACATCTTAGTTGAAATCAAGAAAAAGAAATGGGCATGGGCAGTACATGTAATGAGGAGGGAAGATAACCGATGGTCATTAAGGGTTACGGACTGGATCCCAAGGGAAGGGAAGCGTAGCAGGGGGCGGCAGAAAGTTAGGTGGGCGGATGAGATTAAGAAGTTTGCAGGCACGGCATGGCCACAATTAGTACATGAGCGGTGTTGTTGGAGAAGTATGGGAGAGGCCTTTGCCCTGCAGTGGGCGTAACCAGGCTGATGATGATGCTGATGATGCTGATGAGTCGTTACGGGCTACATTTTTTTATTCTCGTCACCATCACGACTAGTGGACGTCAGCACCTGCAGAAAGCTTTTAATGTGGCATAAGATAAGCCTATAACGTGAAGTTATGAAACTGAAACACACTGAAAATCACAAGACATTATTCGATCACTCAACGTTTTCAGGCCTTCTCTCCTGATCTGCATGTTGGCACCACAGCCAAATGTGAGGTCTTCGACACCAATTTACAGCTGTACAAGACATGAATGAACATTAAACTGTAAACAGAAAAAGGAAACTTCTGAGTTTTATTCATTGCTGACTGCGGCGGCTACGAGACTCTGTGTTCAATTCTCAGTCACATCAGTTGAATTCCAATTAAATCTAATGCACAAGTGCTGATCTGCTTTGCGTCGCATACACAGTAAATTTGCAACTCATCTTTATTTAACAGCTCCACAAAGCGGCGTTTTCAACGACTTACTGTCATGTTTTCAAAGGTTAGGCCCCAAAATTGTTGTTTTATTTCACTAAAATAAAAAAGGTACGCCTACTACATGACATTACGCGACAAAGGAAGAAAACTAATATAAACATGCGTTGCGTTCAACGACATAAAAGTGTCATATGCAGTAATGTTGTAGCTTTTCTTTAAGGATGATGTTGACTTAAAGGCACATTGTGGCGTGTTAATCGAGTGACAGTAACAAATGTCGATTATACTGGAAACGCAATACCGCAGCGTCGTTGCTTCGGATTTGTTCATGTATATGAATTTACGCTTATAATACATTTTAGAAGTCATGACGTTGCTATAATGAAAGAGCAACCTTAAGTTAGTGATGACGGCGATGTAGTCCTGCAAAACGCTTGTCATTTTTCTGACGGGAATGTGCAAACGGCGAGAAACGTTAACATCTTAATTACGCTTCTGTAATAGCTACATGAGATACAAAATATGAAAAGGAGACACCAAGATACAAAAAAAAAACTCTGGCGGCACGTAATCAATTCTTATGCTGTGTAAATGCGAGAACAGTACTTGTCGCTGAATTTGTCGATGAGCTATGTCGCTGAGTTTAGCGTTGGGGTTACGTTATGTTAAGTGCTGCGTTATGATTCCAAGTGTAATACTGATGCTTATGAGGTTGCAATAACGCAAGGCGACAAACCAGCCATATTGCGATCTCTGAGCTCGGCTTCATTTGCGGAGTTCTGGATAGTGCTTCAGCCACGTCACATTGAGTGTTCTTTATCGATGACCCTAGTTTTCAGCACGATGCCGATCAAACCGAGTGGCTCCATCTTGTTGACACTATATTTCTGCATCGGGGTCGTAGGCAAACTCCACCTTATGCTCGGGGGGGATCTCGCAATCCTCTTCCGATTGGTACCTGAAGCGCGTTGAATCTTATTCGCCGTCCATGGGCTACGGCGCCGGCGTCTGCAGGCCCCTGACAACGCGAAAACAGAGTTCCATCAATCAATAAATCAAGGAAGTTTCTTTTTCGCCAAAAAAAGGTGGTTGGAGAAAAAAGCCGCACTTTTGCTGCTTGACAAAGCTCCAGACAGCCGTACACAGTAGTGGTAACAGTAGTGGTACACAGTAGTACACAGCCGTACACAGTAGTTTAAACAGTAGTGGTAGCGTGCGGAGAAGACAAAAGAGAGAAGAAAAAAATACTTATACAACGTAGAGGAGTCGTAGAAAAATACAGTAAAAATCTAAGTAAGCCTACAATATATTCTAATGGCAATAGTTAATTATAAGCACTGATTTGAGCATATCGAAAAATAAGTGCAGGAGGCTTGCGCTTCGCCATTGTAACAATAAAAGGGTAAAAGAAGAAATACAGCAATTGCCGAAACTCAAACAAAAGGGATGCCAGAATACATGACACAAGGCTCCGATCACTCCGTTGAAATAAACAAACGCATAAGCAAACAAACTTGAATCGCAGGAACAAGCTAGAAACATAAACAATGTTTTTACAAGCGAGTACAGGGAAACGTTTTAAGTATTATACAGAAGGAAATTTTTTTTCAAAAGTCACATAAGTGCGCACGTTGTGAAAAAAGAAAAGTTGACTTCGTACGGATCAAGTTGATCACATGAATAATTAAAAAATGTTTTTACGCGATAGGGTTAAAACGTCGGTGTATCTTTGATCCATGTAATTTAGTGTTGAAGGTAATGTGTGCCGAATTCGTTCTTTTCCGTGGGTTGTCCGCGAGAAAGGTATGTGCCACGGCGATCTGTAGTGGCGAGGATAATCATTGTGAGGTTCTATAAGAGTAGCGTGTTCTAGAAACGTAAAAACCTTCCCTGGATGGCGCTTTTGTAACTGCACAAAAGTCTGTATATTTACACATTTTCAGCCTTCGTTATCGCGTGTTCTTGAAAGAGTGGTGCTGTGTGTTGTAGATAAGGCGCGTTTTCTATGGCACGAATTGCTCTCTTCTGAAGTAATTTCTTTCGGTTTAGGTTTGTTGCCGTGCTGTTCTCCCACACTAGGGCGCAGTAACAAAGCCGCGAGTAAAAGAGCGCATTATACAGAACCTTTCTTTATCTTATATGGTAGCAAGTGCCGGTTGCGGTTTAGAATGCCGACCGTTTTGCTGAGATTTGTAGATAATTGCCGAACATGGTCATTCCACAACATGCCTTCGGCAAAGTTAACGCCAAAGGTATTAACGGATTTTTCGATCGCGATACTGTAGGGTCATAGAATAATGCGGTCTGCAGGTGCTATATTTTTTATTTTGGGTCCGACAGAACATGCATTATGCTTTTGATTCGTTTAATGTGAGGCTGTTTTTTCGGCACCAGTCTTATAACTGGTGGCAGAAATTTTCCACACTACTTGTTATTGTTTCGATGTCCTTACCATTAGAAAACACAGCGCAGTCATCCGCGTACAGAGCGATTGCGTAAGTTGTATCAATCGCGGCAAAATCATTTATTTAAGAAAGAAAAAGGATCCGTCCGAGAATGCTTCTCTGAGGAACGCCCGGTGGAATGAGTCGCATCGGTGATTTGTATTTGTTTATTTCCACAACTTGGTGATGGTTGGAGAGGTAAGATTTCATAAGTTTTTTAACTATTTCGCGAAAACCATGGTGTTCTAACTTGGTAATTAGAGTTAAATTGTCGACACGATCAAACACTTTGCAAAAATCGAGGTACAACCCTATTTCAAAAGTTTATTTTCAATATTTTCTAATAATATTTATTTTTGGGCTAAAAGAGCGCTTTCTGAGGAGGGACCATTCCTGAAGCGAATTGATGATCTTTAGCGAGTTTATGATCACTTAAAAAGCTGTCGATGCGGACATGAATTATCTTTTCTAAACACATTGAGAAAACTGGTAATATGGAAGCTGGGTGGTAGTTTCTCACAGTGTTTCTGTCGCCACCTTTATGAATATTACAATACTCGTAGTCTTCATTTTGCCTGGAAAGATCCCTGTTAGAAGTTCCGTGTTAAATATATGGGTTAGTACGGGGGCGATCATGTCAAGCGCATGCTCAATTCGTATAATTTCCAGATCATCAGCGTAACAGCAGTAGCTGTTCTTTTGGAACAGCCTCTGTTGGTTTGGAAGACCGCTATAATTTCAGAGGGGTTGGTAGGGAAAAAAAACACTTTGGCTTAAGCTTGGAATGTGAGCTGCGGCTTCAGGCGTGTGCACGCTTTTCTCTATTTCAGGGAAAAAGTCATTAAAACAATTTGCAAGCTCTGTGCCACTAACCTCTTTGTTCCCGGTAGTGGGGCTATTGACTGGATCATTGCCTTTGTTTGGGTGTAATATGTTGTTTAGTTTTTTTCATACAACTTCAGAATTATTAAGGCAATGGGTATGAAAGATGCGATTGTAGTATTCGGTTTTTGCCGTGTTCTAACATTCTATTTAACTTCTTTCGAAACGTCCCAAATGTCACCAATTTAGCTGTGTCCCCTGATTTGATGAAAGATCGATAAAGCTTAATTTTGTTTGTTTATTAGGCAGAGGTGTTCGCGCGTGACCCAGGGCTTGCGGGATTTCTTGTTTTCGCGGATAGTTTTCGGAAAGGAAGTTGAGGAACTGATTTTAAACAATTCAATGAGTTTTTCATAGGCCGGATTTGCGTCATTTAGGGCTGTTATGTCCTGTCAGTCAATCTGAGCAGTCTTGACCCCGAAATATTGCAAAGTGACCGGAGATATTTCGAGGAAACTGGTTTCGCTTGTTTCTGGTTTCTAGTTAGCAGCTGCAGCTTGCCATGCGCGCTCCGCAGTCATTCACTCTGCCATCTAGTGAATCACCCGTCTGGTAGAACCTAATAATGTGCACGGGCTCAGATATGCATCGCTGTCGCCTGTTGCAACAGTGGTGCAATGCAACAGTGGCGCAGTGATTTGCGCGCTCGCCTATACGAACCCTTCGCAGGCAGAGGACCTAATGCTCACCGTGGCCACTTCGTTTCTATAGTTAGATGAAGATGAAGTAATGTGTGTGCTGTTTTTCTGCCACGGCTTTCTGATGAAGAACGGATCTAACAATGAGCCAATCAATGCTTTAGCATTAAAAAGCACAGGTGATAAGACCCGATACCGTATCTTTGTTTCTACGCGCTTCTGCAGTCATCGAAATACAACAGCTTGACCAGACCTCAATCTTCTTTTTGACCTTCGTGCCAATGTCTCAGTAACATTGCGTCTTCGTGACATTGAAGATTGGAAAGATTTTGTCGAATTATTATTTTATACCTGAGATTGTTTGGAGTCACTAACGTTCACGAAACTTCCAACGCTGAGTCATTTGCTTCTTTAGATTGCAATGGCTTTGAATGCCGATGAACAATTAGCAAGACTCGAGCAGATGCTTTTAAAATACAAAATGCCGCAGCCAACAGCCCGTACTTTTTATTTTGCCATCATAATCATCATCATCAGCCTGGTTACGCCCACTGCAGGGCATAGGCCTCTCCCATACTTCTCCAACAACCCCGGTGATGTACTAATTGTGGCCATGTCGCCCCTGCAAACTTCTTAATGTCATCCGCCCACCTAAATTTCTGCCGCCCCCTGCTACACTTCCCTTTCTTTGGAATCCAGTCCGTAACCCTTAATGACCATCGGTTATCTTCCCTCCTCATTACATGTCCTGCCCATGCCCATTTCTTTTTCTTGATTTCAACTAAGATGTCACTAACTCGCGTTTGTTCCCTCACCCAATCTGATCGTTTCTTATCCCTTAACGTTACACCCATCTTTCCATAGCTCGTTGCGTCGTCCTCAGTTTAAGTGGAACCCTTTTCGTAAGCCTCCAGGTTTCTGCCCCGTAGGTGAGCACTGGTAAGACACAGCTATTATACACTTTTCTCTTGAGGGATAATGGCAACCTGCTGTTCATGATCTGAGAATGCCTGCCAAACGCACCCCAGTCCATTCTTATTCTTCTGATTATTTCCGGCTCATGATCCGGATCCGCAGTCACTACCTGCCCTAAGTAGATGTATTCCCTTACCACTTCCGGTGCCTCGCTACCTATTGTAAATTGCTGTTCTCTTCCGAGACTGTTAAACATCACTTTAGTTTTCTGCAGATTAATTTTTAGACCCACTCTTCTGCTTTGCCTCTCCAGGTCAGTGAGCATGCATTGCAATTGGTCCCTTGAGTTACTAAGCAAGGCAATATCGTCAGCGAATCGCAAGTTACTAAGGTATTATCCATTAATTTTTATCCCCAATTCTTCCCAATCCAGGTCTCTGAATACCTCCTGTAAACACGCTGTGAATAGCATTGGAGAGATCGTATCTCCCTGCCTGACGCCTTTCTTTATTGGGATTTTGTTGCTTTCATTATGGAGGACTACGGTGGCTGTGGAGCCGCTATAACTGTTTTGCCATAACTTATATTTAAATTATTACCGCTATTAAGTAGAATACTTCCTAATTGTGCCATCGACTGGTATAAGCTTACGGCTAGTTGCAGGTCAAAGAAAGGTAATCCGTCTTCTTGCTTTGTCCCGCCATTCTGCGCTGACTTGACGTTCATGTGTACGAGCTATAGCCAGAATGAGCACTCTCATGCAAGAATATATTGGAATTTATTGAATGGACTTTATCGAGAATATGGACTTTATGCGCAAAGTTGCCAAAATGGTGAAATTAAGGAGAGAGAAGAGGTAATAGTAATACCTTAATAATATCACACGCATGTCAGAACGACTCGTCGAAGGCCTTTCTTAACAGCGGAAGTTGAAATTTTCCAAATGCACTGCAGGCTGAACAAAAAAAAAAGAGCGCTGTTGCAGCTTTGACTTTGATCAAACTTGAGCGCACTTAGTATTCGCTATTTTCAGATAAATGACAATGGTAACGATGTTGTTCGACTGTATGCTGTCGACAATCAAGCACCACAATCACCTACGGATAAAAAGTAGGAGACGTAACAACTAGATTAAAGGAATCAGAAGATATCGTTGCTTCCGTCAATCAATCTGAGTATACAATGAACGCTGGTACAAAGCACATCTGGCATAAGGAATTGCGTATACGGAAGGAAGCACGAGATTACTAAATGTGTTGTTAATAAAACCGAGTACTTGTTCAGGCATTTGTATCGTGAATCTAAGCCTATCGTGCCTGCTGACTAGTTTCTCTTGAAGATTTCGCGCTGTATGTGTAAAAGAACGTGCTTAACGTCATTTCGCTTTGAACAAGTGTTACTTCTTATTAGATTAAAATGGATGACCATGCATTGTGCAGAGAGAGATTGTTCCCATTGAATTTGCAAAGATTTGTCTGGCCGCATGCGTAGTTAGCGCGCCACTCCTGGTGGGCATAACGAAAAATGAAATGACCTTCACTGCAGTCGTGGTTATCCGTCAACAAAGCTTGTCAACAAATCAATTATATTACAGATAAAGACAACTGTGAAACTGGCCACTGAGGTGTAAAAAATAGATTTGGGTTGAGGTATGCGTACGCTCATTGGTAAAACAAATAAAAAAAAAACAACGACCAGCACCGAGATGGCACAGAAAGATAACCAATAAAGAATATAATCAGAATTGAAACACGCTTTCTATTCCACTGGACCAAAATTCAGGCCCTGGATTTGAATGAACAGCAACCTGCCGAAAAGGACGGAGTGTTCATTTCGCAGGACAAAGCTCTCTAAAACAAACGGACGAGCACCGATGCACTGATGGAAGAGCCTCGGCCGCATCGTTTCTGAAGCAGTTCTCGCTGCTAGCTGCTTGACGAGTCAGCGCAAAAATTGAAGGGCCATGGCATTTTGTCAAACTTCATGGATGCACACCACACGTCCAACTGTTTTGCGTCTGTGTTATTACTCACCACATTTAAAGAAAACATCCAGAATGTCACAATTCACCTTCTACCAATACACTGTTCCAGAGCTTGTTCTTTCTTTGAATACTACAGGCTCACTCACAAACTACAGCGGGCTCTGCTGACGGACGTGTGGGAAACATTGAAAACACATAGAAATCTTCAAAAGTAATGGCAAGAATTATGGTGTGGTCTTCCACTCAGCTGTCGGCAGCCGTTGGGTTGCTCCCCATATTTGGTGCCAGCCGAAGGCTCATTCGCTTTCCGCTAGACAAGTTTCCCCGAGAACTGCAACTGGGGACGCTGATCTTACGCCTTCCACGTGGCGTAGCAAGTTCATTTTTCACTCGCATTGCCAATACAATGTTCTCTTGTTGAAAACACTTTGCTCTCAAAAACGATTAAGTATAACATAATAGCAAGAGCTAAAGAAATAATACCTCCCCTTGGAACGAAGGGGAAATAATTCGCCTTGGAACGAAGCATCGTTCCGAGGGGAATTATGCCCAGGGGAGCTTACTCACTTTGCCTGATTTATTTAGCTGGAAGTAGGGAAAGAAGTGGACGCTTTCTTTTTACATTTTTAAGAGACTACTTTCTCGACTAGAAAATTAACAAAATGAAATATTCCACAACAACACACATGTTGGAATATATGGGAAGCGCAGCTTAAGTAAAATGGTCGATTACCACTTTAGGACTAACGGTAACGCGGGTATCTTTTTACATTCATCTAATGCAATGAAGGATCTCCTGTAAATATGTTTCATCACAATGACCACAACATTTATTGATATGATCATTGTTTGAAAACTGCACGCTCATTTAGGAGAGCGTCTATGTCTCTACCCATTGTACCACTAACTTGGGTCCCTACGTATACATATAGACCAAGATTGAGTGGCTATAGCATCGGGTGGTGGTAACAAAGGAGCAAGGTTGAAACCCAAACGTCCAACCAACTTGCTTCTTTGGGTTTGTACTACTGGGTATGTGTTGCTCTTCAGTGAACCTCTTTGGTGCCAACTTGGGTCATTTGGTATGTACCACTGGGTGTCTATTGCATATTGGAATGTACGACACCTCTATTTGTGATTCGTGCAAATGCGAAGAGACAAACGAGCACCTGTGGTGTTTTTGTAAACTGTCTGAGATCTAACGGGACGTTCTTCGAAGAGTGTTAAACCCATGAAATAGTAGATAATTTTTAGAGACTAAGATTCCCGGACCGTGGCCCCACACGTCGCCGGCTGAGAAAGTGGCGTGGGCACTGCCACGTTTCACGAAATCAACTTGCCTCAGCGACTGCTTAAGGCGTGCGGTCATCGACAACCGCACGCATTCACACTGATAGCACTCCTTTCTGTATTTCCCTTAAATCCTTTCGCTGGTGTAGGGGTAGAAAACTAGACGTGCGTATGGTTGACCTCCCTAACTTTCCCTCGTCCTTTTCCTTCTCTTCTTCCTCCTCCTCCTCTTTGTACAAACTTGGGTCACTGGGTGTGTCCCACTTGGTATGTGCCGTTGATGAATGCGTTTGGTTTACTCCAACTTGGGTCACTGAACATGTACCACTGGATATGTGCCACCCTTCAATGAACATATTTGGGGCCAGCTTGGGATGCTGAATTTATGAGTTGGCGCACGGGGCGCTCTTCCATGACAAAAAATTACTTTAAGATTTCCGCGGAGCTTGGCGCAATTAAACCTGCGACGTATGCATATTGTTAGGAGCGACTTATCTTGCGGACGAAAGAAGACGTTTCGTTTCGTTTGCGTACGCAGGCGCATACCAACTAAGGCGTTACACAGCAGAGGAGAAATAGGACCTTTGCCCCGGCCCACGATTTTGTTGTTGTGGTGCCACTCGCTGCCATTGTGCAAATACAGTACATTAATCCTATTTCACATCTTCCAGCAACAGTATTGAGGCAATCTAGTCTTAATACACATTCACCCATGCGCCGTTAGAAATCGTGCTCACGCGGTGCATCGAGGAGAACGAATTGAAGATTGGCTCGCGACCAGCAGAATGCTGATGTTAGGCTTGGAACGTAGCGTTCGCCATGTTCAGACGGCTTACTGCTCTGCGGTGATTAACCCTGCAGAAGTGTACTTTCCTACAACGTAATTTTGGTGCTGAAACCAGGGAATTCTGAGGTACCACTAGAAGTGCAGCTTGTCCAGTGGGAAACGCGAAAGGTGAAGGCGGCTGCAAACGCGCCTCATACAGGAAGCGTCTCGTGTGGTGGCAGTATGGGGTGTCGCTACATTGATTCAATGCTGGTCGCCATATATTATAACGTCGGCATTTATCGTGATAGTATTCTCGCGAAATTTATTGGTTATATAATATATTTTCTGTTTTGCACTTCATTATTCCCAAGCTAAGGCGAAGAGCTAGCAAACTCCAATTATGCTAGTCTCTAACCATGTTGCCGCCAATGTAGGCCAATTGGATGCTTAGGGAACTAGGTTGCTGTACTGAAGCATCCGCGTGTGAAAGCAATCATTGGAACAACTTGGGTTCCTGAGTGTATGCGTGACAGTGTACGTGCCTCTCTTCGATTGCCATCTTTCACGCCAACTTGAGTTACCGGGCACGTGTAGTCCTTAAATCACAAAAACAATGCTTTAAAATTTTCTCGGTGATGGGTGGAATCGAATCCGCGTCACACGTATCCAGGGAGTCCTATGTTAGTAAATATTTCGCCAGAACCCATCTCATCATGACTGTCGACGGTAAGGCGGTTAATATTCAGTCAGTGCAATAAATTCAGGCACGCATCACGCCCGGACTCGAGCAAGACACCTCTTAATGGCTACAACACTGTATGTCCCTATGTTGATTGAACGTTCATGGCATTTGTCTGCATTCATTGTGAGATGAGTACTGCCAGATTTGTGTGTGTGTGTGTCACGAATTCAAAAAGCATTGGGAAAGCTCGTTGGTTTCCTTTCATTTATGTCAAAGGGACTGGTTTTTACTGCTTGATAATACTGTTTGCTGTTGGAGACGAAACTTCTTGCAAATCACAAAGCAATCAGCTAGCCTCTCAAGTGGTGGTATACTGATATGTTAGTGTCTTCTTCATAGAGAGCGGCGCGGGAAAAAAAGAAGAAACAGAAAGCTGCAGCGAAGATAATTCGCGGAAAAGGGGAAGTGAAGGTTGCAAGGACTCGTTTTTAGGATCCCGCCTTCCTAAGTTGCACAGTGAACACAAATCTACCAGTGCCTCTTATTAATCGGAGGCGGCAATGTCTCGTATACAGCGCCTGCATTTCCTTTCAATGCGCTTTTCAACAGTATCTTTTTTGTAAGCAAGCACACAATACTGCAAGGCCACACACAAGTTTTCGTGTCGCACTCATTTCAGCTCGCTGACTTCGAGTCTCCTGACGATTCAAGCCTGTTTGGTAGGAGAAAAACCTTCTAAATAATGATGCTCTGGGGGTTTTACGCCCAAAAATCTCTATTTAAGTGTGAGGCGTGCCATACTGCGGTACTGCAGATCAATATTAACCACCCAGGACACTTGAACCTGCACTCTGTGCACTGTACACGGCTGCATTCTCATTTCGCCCACATCGAAATGTTTCAGTCGTGGCCGGGATTTCACACCGCGATGTCGTGCTTACTAGCCCAACGCCATAGCCATTACGCCATCGGTTCGAGTAGGGAAAACTTTTCAAAATATTTCTAAACAATCTAAATACGGGTGGCCACTTTCACCGGTGCTTCTAATTTATTTATTTATTTATTTATTTATTTATTTATTTATTTATTTATTTATTTATTTATTTATTTATTTATTTATTTAGTTTTGGTACCTAAACTGCCTTACAGGCCTCAGGGGAGGCATTAAAGATAGGCGGTACATAAAGGGTGGCTAACAAACATGAAATGCCGGACATACGTCGAAAAGAAGCAACTGCATCAAAAATTTATATACAAAAGAACTGATAAGTACATACAACACTGGCAAACATGGAACATTTAAACAGATAAGTCCTGTCACTAGCTCTGAATATATTTTTTCTACATGCCGTAGTAAAGAAAACTAGAATATTGTACAATGTTATAGTTGTAGCAAAGAAGAGGAAGAAAATGTTAAAGAAAAAACAAGAAAGCCAAAGAAACACTGCATACGTAATAAATGAGAGAGAAATGACCTGATTATGCAATAGAGCGACCTTAGTATTTTAGTATGGTGTCTTCTTGCTTTATCAGCAAGATAACTGGCTAAGGAGGCGCGCAAGTTCGACTGACATGCGATGCTCTCCAGGAAAGAATTCCATAACAAGACAGCGCACGTGGAAGGGCAGAGTAATCGAATGCACGTGCTGATCCGTAAATGCGGGCATAGCTGAAATTATTGTGAAGCCTGTGCTGCGTGGAGCAGGTTTGTTTCAGGAACATCTTGAAGGGGCAGCGCAATAAGACGATGACAGAAGGCAGGAAACACACAGGACAGCGCTGAACTCACAACTAACTTTATTCGAAGGCATACACACACTTAAGTACACAACCCATCGCCACGTGCTCTCCCGTCCTTCGAATAAAGTTAGTTGTGAGTTCAGCGCTGTCCTGTGTGTTTCCTGCCTTCTGTCATCGTCTTATTGCGCTGCCCCTTCAAGATGTTCAACCAGTACCAACTCGCCCAAATGTCGATCCTTCTATTGTTTCAGGAATGATAGTGTTGTTTGATTGGAATTAATGAATTTCTGGACACTGATAACCGGGAAACGTCACAGTGAGTGTCCAAAGACTGCAATGAAAGTTTCAGTTCGATACTGTACTAATACCTGCAGTTAGAAATGAAGCAGCCTGCCCTATCTTGAATCTGTTGTAGCATTTGAATATAGTATATTTTGGCGAGGGGACCAAATAAAGGAAGCGTACTCAAACTGAAGACGAATGAGACTTTGGTGAACCAGCTTCCGAACATTGGAAGCGTCATATTTTTTTTAAGTTGCATCGCAAGTGTCTTAGTGATTGGGATCCATTGCCTTATATGGAAATGATGTGATCGGGCCAAGAAAGATTGGGTGTGAAGAAAACGCATAGGTGCTTATATTTTGTGGCCACTGAGACGGTGTAAATGTTGCCACGTGCACTTATTTATCCTTTCCTCGGGGACTGCATATCAACCACTAATAACTTATGTATCTCTCAGCGCAGGGCTAGCCTGCATGATCGGAACTTACTGGAATGTTATCGATGGTTCTATGAGTTGTCTGTTGTCACCGAAGCTTCTGTAATCTCATTTCATACACGACGAGAATTGTGTAGTAATTTCTGGAAGTCACGCGGGCAACAGTGATTGCTCGGGAAAGTTCAGTGACTCATCTATAAAAGCCACGTGCTTGACCGGAAGTTCAGATTTTCGACAATCGCCGACTGTGTTCACAGATATCGTTTTTTGAATGCAGCTTGTTTTTGAGGGCACAGATTCCCCCAATAAAACACTAGTTTCGTCATTCACAGCATTGCTGCTTTTGCCGCCGTCACTACTATGTAGAAGATATTCATGCAAAAATAATTCTTCGATTAAGTTGGTTTTCGCGTAAACGACTTTAGATTTAAAAATCTTTATATTAATTAGCCATTTACTGCTCCAACTAATGACATATTACCAGCCTCATTGCAGCGCCAGATAATAACCGTGCCTATAAAAGAGTGATATATTTTGCAGTCGTCGGCCAATATTAATATGGTGGAAAGTACCTTGTCTGGCAGGTTGTTAATAATGCCTAAAAGAATGGGGGCCCGAGGATGCTTCCCCGTGAAACGCCCGATGATACGTGACTAAGGATGAAGAGACGTCATTGACGACGGTGAACTACTGACGATTGGAAAGAAAGTTGAGATGCCATGACACGGTAAGACATTCCTAATTAAGAGCCGGGAGTTTTGATGTTATGCGACAGTGTGCAAAGCAGCCAAACGCCCTGGAAAAGCAAAAGAAAGAGTAGTAAGTTTGTAGGTTATTCTTCCCGTTAGCGCGCTGATCTTTCGTAAATTTTAATAACTGAGATTTGCAGCAAAAGCCCTTCCAAGAACCATGCTGATCATGAAAAAAGAATGTGCTAGTCTCAATGTGTCTGTAAATCTGAGAAGCAATATTATGCTCCAAGATCTTGCAGCAAATGCATGAAAAGGAGATGGGACGATTCAGCTCGCATGAGGTTTTGCTGTTTTTTAATACCGGTATTAATTTTCCAAGCATCCACTACGTGAGAACAAGATCAGTTGCCAGTGACTGCCTGAAGATACCAAGTAGAATTTTTCTTGATACCGTTAGAGTATTCTTTAAAACCTTTAAATGAATTTCATCCACGCCACATGTAGAAAACAGATTAGGGCTCTTTATGAGAGAAGCAACGCCTCTTAATGTGATTTCAATAGCTTCTGTGTACTGATTGCTGAGCTCTCAGACACAAGTTATGCTTGAATTGTCCTCTGGTGGGAATGCACAGCTCAAAATGAATTAAGAGGCGAAGAACAGTCGCTATCTCAATGATGACATGGCTGCAGTGGTGTAACGAGGTGTGCTTAGAGGCGGTACGAGACCTTATTAATTTCCAAATCTTGACTGAGATGTTTTCCAGCAGTTCAGGAAGATTATTAGAAAAATATTTCTCCTTAACTTCGCCTAAATGAAAGCAAAAAAGCTTTAAGGTAAGCTTTGCCACTCAGTAATGAATACCTTGGGTGAATTCGCTTATCTGTACTGTACAGGCACTATTTCCTTTTCGTCATGCACTTGAGCGTTTTTGCTAACCAAGTGTTTAACTTATCGTTCGTTATTGTAACGAGTGAAACATACATGATAAATAATACGTGCAATGCCTTTTTTTTAAACAATGACCACTCCTCATCAACAGTTCCACGGGGTGTTTCACTTAACTTGAGCAGAACTTTTAAAAGATACAAGTGCTACGTAGCTCGAGATAACTAATCCAGTGTTATTTGCCACCGCTTCGAGATACTCAGATTATTTTTGGAATTCCGGCTTATTAAAAAATTAACCTTAATTAATTAATAAACTCATGCAGTATTATAATTGTATCACAAGTGTCAGTGAAAACATTGTCGAGCAACAGGAAAAACTCCCGGCAGAGCTTCCTGTTGCTGAATTTGTGCTACATAAAAGTGTTTTTTCGAAGCTGAAAGAAACCCGCGAAGACACGCAAAGTGCCTCGAGTGGTCAGTCGTGCTTTACAGATAACAAAGAGAATAATCCTGCAGCAGGCATCAAATGTACTCTTTTAAAGGATGACAGTGATGAAGTACTAATGTTTCGGAACAAATGGAGGCGGTTAACGTTGAATACTCAAGCGCTCACTTTCCTGTTTGTGAGAATATTTTGCACAGAAACAAATAGCATAATAAAGAAGGTGGCGCGAAGATATCGCTGCCAAATATTAGTCATTTATATTCTGTTGTGTGCAATCGATGCTTTTGTTGTGTGCTGTCATATACAGTGCGTCCTACATTTTTATGAGAATGTTTTACAGCATTTAAACAATGTTGGACTAAATTAAGCAGACCATGTGAACAGATCCCAATGAAGCTACTGGGATACCTCTTAAGAAATATCGGTTTCATCATTTCTTTTGATTGAACAAGCTTCTGGCCTGAAGACCTTATCATTAGAATTCATGATGTTATAAGCGGCTAACGTGCCATTCTCACAAAGTCCCGATGCTACAAAGAGTGTTCTTAAACTGAACAACAAAATTTTTGAAACACCATGAAAATTTCAATGTTCGACGTCAACATTACCAGCTTAGGAAAAAGAAAACATGTATTACCACTGGTACTAAGACGAGCCTCCAGCTACATAAGGAAAAAAAATAATTGCATAAAAGTATCATGGACGAGTGTTTTAACCTAGAATATCCAATAGTACGCGACACACATTCCTAGTATATAATGATGTCGTGCTGGCAACATAACTGCATTCATTTAGTGTGCGTGCGAGGAGCTTTCGCAAGGAGTGGCAGTGAGGCACACTTATGTGTGAGTGGGGTTCTCTCTGATAATGACCTGAAAACGCCAGTGGCACGGCATACATACATTCTTTTAAAACAGTCAGTAAAAAAATAAGGATTAGTGTGCTGTGATACACGCGGTGTTAATTTAATATTAATGTTCGAGTGTCCGTCTGAGAACTCCGCCTGGTATAGTTCCTGAAAGTGAAAGCAAATCGAATTCTTGTACAAAATGTTCAAGTCTGTAAATATGATCTTCCGTTGCAACGGCCCCATTGTTGGCGTTACTCCAGTTACTTCGAGCACAGAGCGTCCACATTGTGAAATATTTATTCGCCTGTCATTACCGCTGCTTAAGCATTCGCGGTCCTCACAAAAAAATTATTAGTAAACCTAGATGCTGCCCAAATTGTTAACGGCCTTGCACTGAAAAGAACTACATGCTGTCGAATACAGTCATCACTTGCGCGCACATTTTCCTGCAGCCTCCACGAGTTATCGCTCCTGCCTCAAGAGTACCGTATTTGCAGGATCCCACCGCGCCCCCGATTTTAACACGCAGGTAATCTACAGCTACCAAAAATATCCCCCCACCCCAGAAAAGAACATAACTTCGCGCCGATGCTACCGCGCACATCAAGTAAGGAAACGTGAGTCGACACGTAACGTGTTGCAGCGATCTTATGGAACATACAAAAGCCCAAAGACATGCACACAGCATAATCTTAGCTGCTAGTCGCTGTAGAAGCCCGATGACATCTCCTTTTCCTTCTCTGCCAACCACAGAAGGTCGCCTTCAGTTATGTATAATGCATTGCAGGTTCATTTGTCGCTGTCCATTGCCGAAGCATGTCTCGGGAACGCTTAACCCACGCGACCTTGCCCGGTAGCCCTGTTCTTCTGCCGGAAGGATCGCCTTACGTTTGAAGGATACGTAGTAATGAAAACGTCTGTGGCACTTTCATGGGGGAGAAATGCAAAAACACCCGTGTGCTTAGATTTAGGTGCACGTTAAAGAACCCCAGGTGATCCACATCATTCCGGATTCTCCACTACGGCATGCCTCATAATCAGATCGTAGTTGTGGCACGTAAGACCCCATAATAAATTTTCTTAAAACGAATTTTTTTTTCAATCCTGCCACTTGACTATCTCCAGAAAGGGCGGTTGAGCAGAAGCGCTACGATAGGCGTACACCAAACTGGAAATTGGCGACCGCAAACCAAGGCGTAAAGCAACGTCTGTTCGATGGCAGTATGGCTTGCTACGTTAGAATAAGCTTTTTTGTTCAATGAGCATTGGTATTCTTATTCATTTTGAGTAGACGCAGTTACGATTGTAACGCGGACGTGAATTTTCACGCACTTCCTATCCATGCAAATATGGTGCGTCCTTATACGGTACGTCCTTGTAATGTTTCCAGCGTTATCAGGAAGCAAACAGTTTAATCGAGTTGTCTGTTTACCATCCCCACGGAGGAGACACGTGGCGAGAGTAATCAGGATTGAATGGCAAGAAATATATATTAGAACAAAACGAAAACGCGCTCAATATGAAACACGAGGAGCTGGAGGCTAGGTTAGGGTGCCGCCGGAAGCAAAAAAAGAAAGTGAAGGATTTATTAGTATGGAGCTGAAACATGATGTGGGTCGTACAACAAGGCATGAGAGACGCAGAGTCCTGACGGAAAAACAGAATGGAAAGACATAGAGGGCGCAGCTATGCAAAGGAATGTTTGTGTACATTGTGTTTGTCGCTTACCCTTCGATAATTCACCTTTGACTCTTCAAGGCCAGGAAAGGCACGCAGAGGACAGGAGCAAAAAATTGGAGGTATTTGTAATTGAATTTCTGGCCGGAAGGATTCAGCCATCAAGCATTGGTTCATGGAAGACAAATTTGAAGACACGCTCTGTCGTTTATCTGCAATCCTGTTAGAAGTCTGTAGGTACATTACGTTGCCAAAGGCGCCCCGATATGATAATGTGGAAAGGATGGTTTCCAGTGCTGCCGCACGCGGTACTATAGTTCGGGATTCTCCTCTCAGACGACCGCTACAGCGTGCGAGATTAGCCTGATGAATGGCGCTGACAGCATGTTTTTACGTTTCTTTTTAATAGAACCTCGCTGCTATTCGGGTGCATCAATGAACATTCATCACGGTGTTTCGTACCCCAGCTACTTCACCCAAGCACCGCTGTGCTATTCTGCGACCGTGTATCGCTGGTGGCTGCTGCATCGTGAAGTACTTGTTCAAATCCAACAAATGCCTCGTCGGAAGCAAAGCGATAGCGGTTGCAGACGCAGCTCATGTCGGGGAAGACACCGGTGATGTTTTTAGGTGACCAAAGAGTGTCGAGTCACTTGTTGAGCCAGTATGCCTCGGGTGCCGAGATAACCTGAGGTTGGCATTCAGTCGAAGCTCTGAATGACACGCGATTCTTCACAGCACCAGGATCGGATCGTTTCTACATCTAATTTAAGTGAAGAGGTGCCGAGCTATCTCCTGGTACTAGCCACGCTGTGCATAAGCAAAACCGCTGCAATAAAATAGCCGGGACTGTTTTGAAGTCAACTGTTTACAGAAAAAAACTCACACGTAGCCTTGACGCATTGGACAGAATAAGAAATTTATTGCGCTTGTTTGGCAGAGATCTATAAACCTTTGCTGCACCAAAACCAAACTTTAGTTTAACTTTTTTATGTTTGGACTCTTGAAATGCTAATCCAATGACGTCATGGCTTGATGTCAGAGTGTCCAGGCGTACTACTAATAATTAGAACTTCTTTATTTGGAGCTTTTCAAACCTAGAAGGTTAAATTTTGTTACGACAGCTGTTAGGCAATGTGTTTTTTTTGTTTAACTTTTGATGGCACCCAAGCTCAGGCTTCTTCATAGTGTTGTCTCAGTACAAAAAAGGGGCGTCAAAAACACTTCACTTGTTCATGTAGCACAATATGTGACCCAGATCCTGTGAGATATATGCAGTCGTATAGCAGTATCTCGCCGTTGTTTTTGTTGGGATCGCCATGGTGGCATTGTCGCTATAGCTTTCGCCAGTCTCTGCAGTTAGGGCTGTTGTTGGTTTCCTGAAAGAACTCTGAAATCTCTTCTATACCATTTCTCTAAATAGCCCTTACTTTTAGCTCAACATTACATTTAGGCAAGTATGTTTGACAGAAGGAGGTGAAAGTTTGCGATGTGGTAAAGCGTGTTATGGTTGTTGTGAAAAGATGTATACAAGGGGCCCTATAACGTAAAACTATTCCAATATGTTTTTATTCCAATCTCCTGGCGTAAAATTTGCGTAACCGCCGACGCAAGCATCGGGCGGTCACCCGCATGGTTGTCTCTACTCACGAATCAAACGCTCTTCTCGTTCATAGGAGGTCACTTTTGTTTGCTTGAGAAACGGATAACATTGCCTACACTGAGCGGCTTGTCTTATCAAATTGGCTCACAAGAGGCGAAGAGCATGCTCAAGTGGAGAGGGATTCGATGGGGCCAAGCTACTGCACTGAAATTCGATAACCGGATAAAGAGGGTGCTGACAGCGTCTGTGATTGGTCCGCTTACCCTTACTTAGCTTACGGTGGCTCGTCGACAATCGCGGCGGCATGCAACGGACACATAAGAATGACGCTAAAACAGATCCTCAGCAAAGAAGAGTTGGCAGAACGAGGTCATAAACGTGCCGAAAGTGCTCGAAAACGTTACACGGCCTAGTAAAAAGCTTTATTACACGCAAATAAACCGATGCTCTCCGGCAGGTGCGAGTAGCCAATGCCTGAGCGATCGTCGGCAGCCATATTTTATTCCTTTCTGAACGGGGCTGCCTGCGGCTATTCAGAAGAAAATTCAGTTTTGTTCCGCATATTAATACATCTTTAATGCGTACACGTCCCTTTGACGCGGTCAGTTTTTGTGGTTTTGTGACGTCGCGTGACATGCAGTTGAAGTGGGTGCAGCCCGAAAACTTTTGACCAATAGCCGAGGGCTAATGGCGAAAAGGCGTCGAATCAGAAATAAATATTTTTCTTTTGTTCGGTCAAATCATGCATAATCATATGTACACGTCATATCATATGGGGAGCTATCGCGGTTTTGGTGAAGTCGCGTGACAAAAAGGTGAAGTTGGGGTGGTCAAAAACAGTTTTCCACCAGTCGCAGAAGGCTGATTGCAGAATTGGAATAGAAAAGTTTGGAATTGCTTTACGTTATAGCGCCCAAGCTACCTTCGACGAATGCGCGCTTCATTCTAACTTGCTTAGAAATTGAAAACAGTGAAGAGCTGCACGTACACTACGCGGTGGCAATCATGCCTCCAATCCACAAAACAGTCACAGGTCTAAAACAGTTGACATTTTAAACAGAGGCCCACCTGCCCTTCCATTAAAGGGAGCTCCGCTTCACGCCAGCGAGTTTATGTTACACATACAAATATCTCTACGAAAGACGCACTGCCTCCAACATCACGAGTTAGCGTACGTGATTCCTTTAATTCCCAGAATTGAGTACGCGAAGCACCGCCGCTGGTACTGCGCAAGGGCAGCAATAAGAGGAAGACAAGAAAAAGAAGACGAGACGGGCCTCAATTCAAATGGAATGTTGACCCTGTGAGAAGAGAAGCCGCGTGCTGACGCTAGTCGAGTCAAGAGGAGAGAATGTCTACGTTGTCAGGGTTAAGGCCGACTCCTGGCTGCGTGGCCGCACGATATTTGAATTTATCCTGCCCCATATAGTAATTTATTATTCAGAAAGATTAATGCGGTTAACTGATCTTTAGACGCAGCCCTACAACTTCCCATATGTTACTAAAACTTACAACGGGGCCTGTTGAGGATCATCTAAGCAGATATTTTACACCGTATTAAATATGGACGTCCTGTCGCTGCTATACGGCATATTTGTGAAGTGACCTAAAGTGACTTGAAATGATTACTTGAGATCGGTTTCCAACTATCCACGTATCTGCTACGAGAGACAGTCCACTTAATGGTACTTAATGAATGAAGTACTTAATGGAATGAGTACTTAATGGAATGAAGAAAATAATGCTGAAAGGGAAATATCAAAAAGCAAGGATTATTACTAATTGAGATGGCAGATTGTGCACATAAGAAGATTTAATACATGGGAGATAGATCAGCATATAATAAATTGCATTGTAATGAGGCTGAAATAGAAAGTAACATTGAAGGAGTAATACTCGAAATCGTCGACGCCAGATGCTACCTACACCTGATGGAATGTTTTAGTAATTTTTACGTTCACAATTGTGTAAGTGACTGAGCATGGACAAAGCTTTCGTAGATACGACCACCTTTAGCCAGTGTAATATTGTTCTGTAAATGTGTTTCGTCTAAGTGAACAATAATTGTACATAATAAATAAAATTGTTGAAAGAAAGACGTATCACTGTGGGTATACTATGAAATACTTTATTTTTACCGTTTTGCCATAATCGGGTAAACGACTTGCTACTTCTGTATCATTGTACGGTGCCTTTCTTTGATTTTGTTACCTATGCAGTAAATACAATTGACTGTGTGCATTAGCAAGTAAACATGGCAAACTAAGCTGGAAAACTCTAAAGTCTCTAAACGGTGCCTACCTTTCTATTAAGGAAGAAGGATGTCTTATAACGGGAGTAGAAATGGTGCCTATAAACAGAAATGGTGCTGTGGATAAGCAACTAGCTTACGCAAAGCATGGAAGCAAAGAGCAAATGGAACACAACCGATATAGGGCACCTCTTCATGCATAGAGATGTGCAATACGCCACCGTATTACGCAGGGTTTTGCTCTTCTCCTTCGCCTGGCAAACAGGATGATGTCAAGGA
Organism: Dermacentor albipictus; assembly: GCF_038994185.2. Lineage (NCBI taxonomy): Eukaryota > Metazoa > Arthropoda > Arachnida > Ixodida > Ixodidae > Dermacentor > Dermacentor albipictus. The sequence continues at coordinate 92,735,210 of NC_091823.1, forward strand.
CCACTACAGGCGGCTGCAGGCAATACGAGCATTCGTGAGAGCTACTCAGTGAGCGTGCTAGGCAGCCCGTCGGAAACGATTCTCTTGGCTCACTGTTTCCGAGTGACGTAAGTACCCTGTGAGATGCTTTCGCAATAGGCGGCCAGTCTCTGGAAGGCTGAAAGACTACAGTGATGGGTAGGCGGAGGCATTCTAACTCCGGTCATTGCAAAATGTTGTCGGTTCTAGAAAGAAATGAGTTTGAATTACGAGGGAAAATAACACAGCAGTGGTACAACTTTCGCATGACATAGTAAATGTCAAAAATGCGATGGTACTGAATAGTTGTGTGGTATTTCAGGACCACGTTAAGAAGGGAAATGGGAGTGGTCTAAAAAAACGGGAAACCACAAACACGGCTGACATGACGTAGCGGGGACAGAAATGTCCCAGCGGTGCCATGTGATGACAGCAAGAAAGGTTGCTGCCATGGATGACAACGTCCGTTATCGGTAATTGACAACCTGCCGCCGCTTTGCTCTCATGGCCCTCTTCATCGCTAATATATACAGCCTAATTTCATCAAGACCGTGCTCAAGTCGTGATGACGCGTTATTAAGCGCAAGCTCATGTACGTTCAAACCCATGTGTACGCAGTTATGAAGAGATATTTCTTATTCACCATCGCAGAAGTCGAATCCGCCGTCGGAGCGCAGCATTGCATCAGCCTTCCGCAAATGCAACGCCATGCCACTTTCCATTCCATCCTGCTGCGTATGAAATGGCTATTTTAATGCGTTAGCAACTATATGTACACTCCAGACGCATTTCCGTTGCCATCGTCGCCGTCGGCGTCGCCGTGATATTCTTTGTAAAGTCCAAGTGCAATGTGTTCGAGTAAAAGCCTGCAAAGGGTGTTCGAGTAAAAGCCTGCAAAGCTGAGCCGAGGATGGTGGCTCAACCTTGCTGCGCAAGGGGGGAAGGCGGCTTTGGCACAAGGAAGAACCTCAGTAAGACGCGAGTCAGTCTACCGTTGTCTGGTTCGCCTTATCCTAAACCCTAATCTGCTCCCCGGTTAAATATTGGGGTGGGGGTTTTTACAGCAAAGTTGCTTATTGCAACCGATTCATCCTTCCGTCTGTCTGTCCACTGCGTGGACAGACGGACGGAAGGATGAATCGCGTGCGCATGTGCGAAAGAAAGAGAGAGAGGCGCGCGATTGACTGCGTCTGTAGTGACATCGTTGCTCTCCGTTACAGCCGAACGCGCACGCGCAGCAGTTGCTCTCCGGCTCCAAAGTGGGTTGGCCACGCGTCATGCGTACTCCTGAGGAGCAGGCCGCTTTTGGTCAGCAACGACGCGGGCAGAACCGAGAACGATTTCGTCTTGGCTGTGCCGATGCTGCAGCCGGGCATAAGAACAGGCTGGTGCAGGAGAGCGCGAGCAGCAACTGCGTACCGAGGATACGGCAGCCTACCAAGATGTTGTTAAGTGAAGCATCGGGATTAACCCAGTGATAAACACCGGGGCCGCACATCACAGCTCCGCTGGTTAACCATCTGTATGGAGTCCTTGGGCGGTGGTTTTTATGTTTATCAACATATTTATGCAGGAGAAACGGTTAGTGATAATAGGTCAAACATCAACCTACTTTTATTTCCTCGACGACACATTACAGAATATGATCTGAGCTGGAATTCGTAAGGCACCAAAAGCGCTAGCCTTCACTCAATCTTATTGAAAATTCCCATTGTGTCTCTGTGGGCGTAGTGTCCTGACGAACCCGAGGTGGCGAGTTCGCTCCAATGATCACGGCAGCTGCATTCCGTTGGACGAGGAATCTAAAAATGCTCATGTATTGTGCCTTGGGTGCATAATAACTCCAGGCGGTCCAAATTATTCCGGAGACACACGCAGCCACGATATTATTTATGCCCTCATATGCAGTCCTGACTATGGGGCAGAGGTTCGGAGATGGTCAAAGCTTGAGATCAAATTAAGGAGCGCGCGAAGAGCGATGGAACGAAGAATGCTAGGCATATTCTAATTGACATTAAGAGGAAAGAATGTAGCTTGGCAGGTAATGTAATGCGCAGATTAGATAACCGTTGGACCATTAGAGTTGCAGAATGGGTACCAAAAGAAGAAAAACGTAGTTGAAGACGGTAGAAGGCTAGATAGAGCGATGAAATTAGGAAATTTGCGTGCGCTAGTTGGAATCGGTTGGCGCAGGACAGGGGTAATTGGAGATCGCAGGGAGAGGCCTTCGGGCTACAATGAACATAAAATAGGCTGCTGCTGCTGATGATGATGCAGTTTCACGACCTTAAACCCCACAATAAAGGTTGTGTTCTACTGCCTACTACCAAATATTCGAGAACGCTACGTGTTCATTATACAGATCAAGTTGTTAAGACTGCGAATTTTAGAGTAAATATCACAGCTTTGATGCCTTCGTGACCGAGGAGATATAACCGTTTGCTCCATCCCAATGCTTATTTCCTCTTTCTTCATATAACAAAACGCAGTTTTATTCTTCTTCTTGCCAGTCAGAAAATGTGCCTGACCCTTTTCGCAGTGAGCGTGGCAAGCAAGTAGAGAGAAAGCAAGGACAGGAAAGGTAGGGAGGTCAACCAGAAGAGTATCCGGTTTGCTACCCTACACTGGGGGTGGGGAAAGGCGAATAGAAAGAAGAAGAAAGGGAGAGAGTAAGCACAGAGTACGTGAGGGAGGGACACTATGCACAGGGACACTATAAACGGTCTCTTAAACCGGTGTACCTCAAGTATTGCAGTAATGCACGATTCACTTTTCGTGCCAGTGACGGGTGTGGCCACGGTCCGAGTATCTTTGACTCGGTGAAAGGTCGTAAGTCTAGTCGGTGTACCTTATGACTAACTCTAGGCGACGGCAAAACGCTCTTTTGAAATTTACCCGAGCATATGACAAACGAATGAGACTGCGATAAAATTGAAATGCATATCCTCCGCTAACTCTTACAAATAATGAAGGTCACATAGATTTTCAGTGCAGCGACAAATGCTTAACGTGTGATGCCTGATATACACGCTTGACCCTCGCGCTGGGCGCTTTCAAGTTCAATTTCATTGTCTACTTAGCACGTTGACCTCTTAATGATCAGCTCCCTCTCAGACAACCATACTAGGGCCCTTACCGTGGATATCACAGGGCACTTTCTTTTAAAAAGCTTCTGTTTACTGTTCGGCTTAACCTCAGTTGCACGGACGTACAAATAAAACCTGGACAAACACCGGCCTCAGAAAATTAACAGGAATTATTCGGCGTTCACCCGCTTCCCAGTCGGTATCCTGCCCCCTCGCTCCCATGCGTCCTATCTGTCAGTGTTTCGCCCATTGTCCTGCGTGAAAAAAAAAAAAACATATCACACCACTTTGACGGTTCTCCTTGAAACGCACTCGAGCAGGTTCAAGAGGGCAAAGGGCCTAGCCTCTCGAACAGCACATTCCAAGGCGGTATTGACTCGCCGGCTTTCATCAAATTTTCCTCACTCCTCGCAGATGCTTCCGAGCTAATTCAAACAAAAGCCAGATGGGTACGCAATAGAAGCTAAAACAAATAGACTGTTGAAGCTTACTTAGCCCTTTCGCGCTGATAGACAAGCCAAGCAGGCTACGCTGTCACTGACTGTTGGCCTAATTAGTGCGCACGTAGCGCGAAAGGTTAGAAAACGAAAAGGTAGGAACACGAACATGGCGACGGCGGGGGCGACAACGGCTCATTAGCGACGTCAGGAACAGAGAGCTCACCCTGTGCGACTGACAGGTCTAAATGGTGCGGGCGAGATGTTTGCACGAGTTGGGGTGAAATAAAGAATCTGTCGAAAATGCGTACACCGTGTCTTGAACGGTAAGTAACTCTTTAGCCTATCGTCACTTTGCACAAACTTTCTCGCGATTTCCGCAGCCGTGACGCGTTTTGTACGTTTCGCAACCACTTGATTATGTTGCCAACAAACCCATCACTGGGAAAAGCCAATGGTGTGGCATGCTGAAGCAGGCAAGGCTTGCATGTCGTTGGACCTTTTTGCGTGTGGTGAACTATCGCTCACTCATTCACGTCAGGGCGTCTTCCGAGACGTGAATTCACAGTTAGTCATCGCTTCATTTTTAATAAGGCATTTGCACCGGATGTGCACGGGTTCTCTTGAATGTGGTGTACATGAGAATTTTAATGGCACCCTACACAGGCTACTTGGTTTCAAACTTGTGATTCCGAAACAAAGTTTCACTCTATACTGTTCCTATGCGAAACAGTCACGTTAAGAGTATATGCAATTATGTTTATTTGAAGCTGGCACGACAGAAAATTAAAATACATTCGACTTGCAAAGGCACAAAGTGTACAATTGAGTCTGCCATACGCTCCGGTTGCAGTGGTAGTAAGAAGACATTAAATGCAAATCTTTGACTTTCTCTAAATCTAAGTCGTAAAGCTCTTCTAGTTAACCCTTCCTGCTTTCACACTTTTATTATCTTAAACAAAAAATGTAATTCATAAATTGGCAGCTATACTTTTTGCTCGAATAAGCACGTTTCACGGAAGATACCTGGCTGGTACCGCAAAAGGAAGAAAGAAAAGGAAGAAGCAAACGAAAAAAAAAAAATTGAACAACGCGTCCCTCTAAAGAAGACAAGGTAAACGTTCATGGTAGATCACACAATTCTATGATCAAATGTTCAATATGCCTACCTAGTGTGTCACCTTTGGTCCCTCTTTCAATTTCATTGTTCACTAATATTCTGCGAACGTTTTTGCCGTTTTTGAATAATAATTATACACTGCAGTCCGAGGACCAAAGAGGTGGGCGTATCTAATATAGAGCGTTTTTCGCGCCCAGCAACGTCAACCTTGCCTTCTCTGGCACCCACGCAGAGTTGGCGCTTTCGTTTTTGACCAAGAACCTAAGCGGGCTGATGCCCACAGGAGTGGTCCTTGGTGCAGTGTGGCTACTTTTCAACTGTATTGACGCTACTTAGGCCCGAAGTGTTATTTTTCCCACTCTACTTCTAATGCTAGCTTCTTGTTACCACCGATTAATTGACCTTCCAGACCCCATTGCGTCCCGCGAGCCTTGCTTAGTCCAAGAAAACTCACTCTATTTTCTAAACGTGTGCCTTACGGCGGCTTTGCCACCACATGCTTACATCTATGGTGGTGCACCCTTTACAGGCTATAGTGCAATGTGGTTAATATTTGACTATATTGGCCCTAATTATGTCCGCACCAGTAACGTAACTTACTCTGCGACAAACTCTGTTTTTATGAATCATTGCAACCTACATTTAAATGCTATACGTGACTCGCTACGAGACTTTGAAGGCGCGATAGGGTCACTTTTTAACGAAATACTTCACTTCACTTCAATTTATTTCCTTAAAGACCCTCATGTGAGGGTATTACATAAGGGGTGGGACACATATAGGTTAACAGTAAACAGAAAAATGTTGAACGAGTTATACAAACAAAAATGATTATTGTGATGCAAGCGCACGCGTAATTTGGGTAAGGAACATAGATGGGCATGTGATGGCAGCAAGTTCTTGGGGAAGGTCGTTCCAGTCGCAAGCAGTCCGGGGGAAGAATGACAAAGCAAAAGTTTTTGTGTGTGCTCGTGGTCGAGACACCTGCTGCGGATGTCCGGTGCGAAGAGAGAAACGTGGTGGGGGAGGGCAGATGTAGGGTTCCCGTGATAGCTCGGAATAAAAGAATTTATGAAATAAGCTCAAACTAGAAATGTGGCGACGAAGTGCAAGAGTAGGTAGGTTGGACTGCGATTTCAGAGATGATATGCTGATATCAAAAGAGTACGAGGAATGAATGAATCTAGTTGCCCTGTTTTGAACTGATTCAAGTGAATTAGCAAGGTATACTTGTTTCGGGGACCAGATGGGCGATGCGTATTCCAATTTTGATCGAACTAGTGATTTGTATGCGAGTAGCTTAACATGCAGCGGGGCAGAGTGGAGATGACGCTTTAGGAAGCCAAGCGTTTTGTTAGCAGATGAAATAATATTCGCGATATGGCTATTCCACGCAAGATCATGGCTAAGGTGAACACCGAGATATTTATATGATTGGACAGGGTCGATAGGAACGTTAGAGATAGTGTAGCGAAACAGGAGAGGATTTCTGTGACGGTGGAAAGATATATATTTGCATTTGTTTATATTAAGCGAAATACCTAGCTGAACATTCCGCCAAATTCCTTTGAAGTCAGCTCAGACGTTGTCTTCAAAATTTGATATAACAGTAACGCATGGCATGCTGTCTGACCTTCTGATGCATTGTCCTGATAATGATTGTGACCCTCAATTTAAATATAGAGGCACAGAAATGAAAACATGCGTCTTGTGGTCGCAGAATGGCCAATAAATTGAGCAGTAGAATGTGTCTACGTCACGCCTCGATTATGTCGCCTTAATAGAAATTCCTATGTCTAAGCTAATGTCTGTCGAGAGTGTAGACTGCTGTCAATAATGGAGGTATTGGCAGTTCTCTTCTATTGGCATATATGGATAGATTTTGTACCTTCGTTGATTCACTGCGCAGCCTTTCAGTTCATAAACAGCGACTGTGTTCTCTTCATTCCTCTTTCATTTCTGTTTCCCTGAAATTTAATGATAGGAATGCATTTGTGGCCAGTAGAGCAATATGTTTATAAAAAGATATTTATTACCTCTCTCAATAACTTCTGGTTTATTTCTTTTTAAAAAGGCTTTCTTAGCTAGTTGTCACCACTTTTCTGTATAGGGCATACTTCTACTCACTTATCGTGGACCAATCCCGAAAAAACTGCAGCCTAGATATGGGGGCTCATGGGAACTGCAACCAATGGTCACCGTGATGTTTCAATTCATAGATATATATATATATATATATATATATATATATATATATATATATATATATATATATATATATAGGAAAAGCTAGCTACTGCATATTGTTGACAGCACAGTGGTGGAGTAGTGGCCAGTAATTGTTTCGTTACGGTGATTTAATTAGGTATTTGCAGTTAGTTATCTAACTCGAGCTCTTTTGTCTTAATACTCAAAGTGTCAATGGGGCACTTGCATGCACTCCCAAATGAAATCTAACTGTGGTATTGTGAGCAACGTGCTAACTGCGTACTAATTTTGTCCGACTGAGGAAGAAACACCACGAAATATCAAAAATACCTCGTGACTGCGCACCAATCCGCATCAGAATGCAGCGCCCTCGAATGAACCAATTTAAAGCAACTGTTTTGCCAGTCGCAAACCAGAAAAAACATGCTGCGCATTATCTCGATAATTGTACGGAAAAAACACCAACAGAGGGTTTCGTGGTTTCGGGGCGATTGCATCCCCTCATTTCTACGTCACACTTCCTACCCTTCTCTGAAGGCCGACTGATCACAGTGATAATAAAATCCCCTTCATAACGCTGTCGAAGCGCCGTTCTGACAATGGACGAAACGTGAAAAGCAATGTAATGTATTCCATTGCTATAGGCATCGAACGTTTCGAAATCCAGGCTCTGTTTGCCCCGCATCGAAAGAGTACGCGCGCAGCTATACTTCATGCCTGAAACTTCCCTCGGACCAAAGACAAATTAAAGTGACGATGTTATTTTGTAAGAGAGTGCGTACGCGCTGCAGAAACAGGTTAGTGGCAAAAAATAAAAATAAAAGTGAAAGAAACAGGCCGGGAAGCGACCCGCCTGTAGAGAAAAGCAAACCGATGCATTCAACAAAGTAAATTTACCACTTCCAAATGCGCCAAATTCGCATTGGGGATGTCTGCACACACAAACAAAAAGTTAGAAAGAAAAAATCACCGCCCCTTCCAGTCCGCGAACATGTTCAAACAGCGAAGCTATGATAGTTAAACCGAGTGTTGTCCCATGCAAGTCAAACTTAGCAAGCAGTCTGTACATGTTGCAAGTCCTTTATTTCCCCGTTCTCTCCCCTCATTTTCGCTTTTGCGAGCTTCGCGTAGTCAGCATTCTTTAGAAGTGCTTTTTTTGCGGTTCTCTCAGTGCTTTTTCTTTTTTGCGCGTAAGGTTTCTGTTTGTGCTGTACTGTGCCTTTTTTTTCATGTGCAAGTTGCTCCACCCCTTTTTAGCACACCAGTAATGAGAGCAAGGTTCGACGTGCTGGCCAGCCCTTCTTGCTGGCGCAAGAATTGCAAACAGCCACGCGGTCATAATATTGCGTTTCTCTCATTGGAAACGATTGGTTGGTCGCAAACCGCCAGCATTACATTCGTTTCTTTCATGGCAGGGTGGAATCAATTGTCGACACATTCGATGACGATCTGGCTTGATCGCCGAAAATGCACCATGCGACAGCAGTATGAAATAGCATTCTCACATGGGGAAAGGGGTCACTCTAACCCGTTTCCCCCTGTTGAACTCTTCTTTCCCTCTCTCGCTAGGTCACGTGGCCCCATTTTAGAGTGCGACAACGATGACACAGCGTCCACATAAACAGCTTCGCTGTAAGAAGTCTTCTGGTATCAGTGTGCTGTTATTATCGGTACAATCGTAAGCACTGTTGAACACCAGCTGTCACCTAGAAAACGTGTTCGGACACGTATCCTTCTTCAGCTATGCAGTACTGAGTCCGCTTTATTACTTCCTCAGTGACTTTCTTTATGACCGGCGCTCGAATTCTGCGGCAAATATCAATTATCCTTGAATTGAGCTCATCCGATGTCACCTTCATCATGTAAACACGATCTTTCACATAAGCCCAAAGAAATCAATCGAGTGGAGGAAGGTTAGGTGACATAGCCGCCAAATTTACAGGCCCATGCCTTTTAAGCTATTGAGCATGAAAAGTCGCTTCGAGCCAGTTTCGTGCTCGGCTACTGCTGTGTGCTGGCGCCCCATCTTGCTTATGCCACAGAATTGGAAGACGTGACAGCGGGACTTGACTGAGAAACTGATCCACAACTCCTCCAATGATTTCGTCCATGTAACACTGTCCAGTTAATCTTTGGTCAAAGGAAATGAGAGCAATTATAGCACCAGCCCAAATTAGGCACCACATATTGAAGGAGCACTAGTAGTGTTGCCAAATGTGCTTTACCCATTGTTCATTGGAGTCACTCCAACAATGCGCATTGTGTAGATTTACGGGGCCGTTTCTGCAAAAATAGGCTTCATCTGTCCACATGATGTTGCTGAAAACTTTTGGTGACTCATGGGCTTTTGTGAGAACCCAGTTCAAAAAATCTAGACTACTCTGCAGTCACTGCCTTCAAGTATTGGTGCAGGTTCACGCGGTACGGGTTAAAGACCGAGTAATTTAGAATAATCCAAACGTATGACATAAATTGGTACCTGCGCGGCCACTTCCCGTATGCTAACATGAGAGTTGGAAGCCATAAATCATAGAACATCCGTGAGTAGGCTTGTACTCAAAGGTGGAGTCCTGCGCCGCTGTTTTGTGAAGCTACCGGCTTATCTCAGATTTTCGTAATTTCTTATGATCGTCGGTGCGTTTGGTCTTGCGCCACACTTCCACGACATATGCCTTTATGTGGCCTTCACCTTACTGCCATTTGCAGCTCCCAAGGCTAAGATCATGTTTGGCTTCTTATTAGAGAAAGACATGGCGAGTGGGACATAACAAAACTAACCTCTAAACCTTTGCAGTGACGTTGTCAATTCACTTTCGTGGTGACAAGTTTTGTGATAAAAAAAAATATCCTTGCACTTTATTTATGCCAAGGCAGCAACTATCACAGCTTGTTTCCAACTAACACCAGACGCGAAGTGTTGCTTCGGCCGGGGCGCAGCAAATAAGGCACTAGCTCGACCAGAATGTTTTTAATTATTTCCTTTATTTTGTTCTGGCTAACTCAGAGAAAGCCTGTTCGAGAACGCTGCTATATGGTGCGGGTGGAAGCGCAGTCACGTGGTATCTTTAGTGGCACGCGCAGCAAGCCACACTCTCGTTTCTTGCGCAGCACTTCCCGTTCATCTTTTGAGACACCAGAGATGAAATTCCAAATAAATCCGAAAAAATAGAAAAGAAATAGTACGGTACAAAATTCATGTTTCATCATATATATGACATCAAAGCATAAGTTTAATTACAAGTGGAATTACTGAAGTGTCTGTAATAATTAGAATTAATTAGAAATCACTGAGATTACCGTGGACGAAATTCAAAATAAATCATTAAAAATAGAAAAAATAGCACAGTACCAAATTTAGGCATTTCATTATAGATGTGATATCAGCGCCTAAGTTTAGTTACATGTTAGGTTACAGAAGCGCCTGGAATAAATTAATTTGAAATCACTGATTACCGCACACACAAGCACAGAATTGTAGACTTTAGAGACCCTCCACGTTAACACGACTTTGGCTAAAATGCTTTAAACCTGGAAGTAGAAAGCGGAAGCAATGGCGTCACTAATGACGTCACACACCAGAAGGTGGCGTGATATTTACCCAGCTAATTAACCGATAACAGTGGCCTCCGAGTTTCATTTGTGCGTTGCGTTCGCCTAAAGTTAACCTTAAGAACACTAACGACGACGCGCGAGTGTCACTAAAAAGTACTTGAGTCAAATATTATGGTGGCCTACCATATTTTTTATTACTTAGTGGGGTGTATTTATCAGTCGGAAAAGAATTAGTACTCAAATAGTACGTCGGTGAAGATGCCCCAATTACACGTCCCTTGGCTGTGCCTACAAATACCTCATTGAAACTTTGATAATTACTACAGTGTTTCTTGAGTGAGATAATTAATTACAATTACCTAGTAAATCTCAGTAACAAAAAAATTGCTGGCGGCTGCTCCATTGTACTGGAAACAATATGCACTAGGTGTTTTTTTTTTTCTAGTAAGGGAATTGCTCTGTTTTTTTCAATCTATATGTGTGATAATTGGGACGCACCATTTCTTAAATAATAAACAAAACTTTTGATGGCAGGCTTCGAAAAAAAGACCTATCATAGCAGGTCCATGCTATAACCATTCACTGTGGACGAATGCTCAGCACGGGGAATAAAACAGCTTAAACATTTCCCGCGTGCAACCCAGCGTGTTGAGGCACTCGACGAATTTATTCCAATATCCAATTACATGAACCCTTAATGCGCTCTTTCGCCGCCATCGATAATTACACATAGAAGTACTTATTTATTTAGGTTTATTACCTTTCCTGAAGAATTTTATTGACACTAACTGTACGCTTTTTTTCTTGCAGGAATTTGTGCTTCAGGTGGCGAACCATCTCTAGGTGCGCTTGTTTTCCAATAGCACATACTGCTTTGCCGAAGCTACTGTTTTATAAGACCTCAGCGTAGACAGCTTTGCATGCTCAAACGAGTTGCAACATGCTTATGCAGAGCCTGCCAGCTTGCGTGCTTTCCCACACGTATAGTAGCTGTGGTAGTACCTGTCACAGCGGTGTTTCCGCAGCAATGGACCGTGCTCCTCACATAGCGAAAACATGCCTCCGCATGTGAATTGTTAGAATGGCAGCCCAGAAGGTCCTGTGAAATACGATACGCACTAAAGCAAGGAGAGCCCACATACGCGCCAAGCTCACTCCGTGATCAGGACGCACGGTCAACGTGCTGCTGCTTGTATGTCTCACACTACAGCTTAACGCCGGGAGCGCCAAACGCGGCGCTCTGAGAAAAGAGGGGCTAGACGCTAAGCGATGACACCGATAAAACCCTGCAGTTCAAACCCGCGAAGCGGACGCACATCATGACAACCATGAGCATGCCGGGGTGCACGAATGCGGGGCCCCACGCGAAGCGCGAACGCCGACAAGACCCTGTAGTTCTCTGCTGCTCGTCGTCATCGAGTTCTTTCTGCACATGTGTGTCTACGCACGTCACGCAATGCCTGTTATCCAGCTTCGCTTACTGCACACCATGGTGCCACTAAAACTATGAGTGTTACTTGATGTAATATTGTATACCACGTTGCTATCGCATTGGTTGTTTCAGCCTTGCGGCGAAATTCTGCATTTTTTATTTAAAGCAGTTAATAAAATTGTCCAAGGGCTAGACTCGAACGGAGGACATCTGGCACAGACGCCTCATGTTGTAACCATTACGTCACGGACGCTTCTCCCCCATAATGATGTTTTTCGGACTCAAGGACTCTTCGGACTAAAGAATAATTTTCCGAAGTTGCTCCCACTCCCCTCACGCGAGCCGAGCGACGCGATAAAGTATGGTGCGCAGTGACGCAGTGGCTGTGCCCTCATCTCACCGCCGACTTGCTGAGGAAGGTTTTCTTTTATCGCCTTCAACTGGATGTGAATCGCCAGCCAACTTTCTTTTACAACGAAGCTGTTGAGGATTAGTTCCCCAGAATCATGTCCATGTGTAGACACAAAACTCCCCATACGTGCGCCGATCTCGAAGACAACGCAATGCCAAGCTGACGCATGGCGGAGGTGCAGTTCGCCATTAAAGAGCCGACATACACAGCTACGCTGTTCATCCTGCTTCACAGAGTGAAATGACACTCAGTTTTTTCTAATTTATTCATTGTAATGAAGCATTCTGTAACGGTAATATACAGAGCATTCTGTCCCCAGTGAAGAACGAATTAGATCTTCCAATATAAGGAGCACCCAAAACTAACGGGCGGCACATTTCTGCTTGGATTCACCTTCATTTACACCTTCATTGTAACTATACAAGTTCACATTTCAATAATTATCACCGCGAACTTCTTGGCAATAATATTTTACTATGGCGTAATCACTACATTAAAAAATAAACTTTGGTTTGTGACGTGCCAGAATCTCGATGTGATTAAGAGGCATGCCGTAGTGGGGGACTCCGGAGTAATTTTGGCGACCTGGGGTCCTTTAGCCTGCACGCAATGCGTGATACACGAGCGTTTCTGCATTTCGCCCATGTTGAAATACCGCGGCCAAGGCCGCTATTTGATTCCACGTGCTAGTGCTTAGAAACTGAACACCATAACCGCTAAGCAATCACGTTGGGCAGATTTATTCATACGCTTCAATGTTCCTAGTTTAAACAAAATTATGGCCAATGCAAGAGTACTAAGCAGCATCATAACTAGAAAACAAAATGAATATTTATAAATCAGCTCTCACCTTTCAGGCCGCCCTTTACGAATATATCTTAACAAAAATAAGAGCTGAAGAGGTTCTTAAAGACACTGCTCGAGAATAATTACATTTTTCGTAGATAAAACCAGTACAAAAGCCAAGTGACCATAGTCCTTTACAATTACCGTTTCTTATACTGGCGAACCAGGAAAGCCCGAAAAGCTGGCTGAGTATACGGTGCCGCTTTAGAAAAATGGGCAAGCTTGATTACTGATTCGGCGCGGGCCTTGATGAAAACCAGTTTGTTTTAACGAGCGCTCGTCGAAGGCGTAGTATGCGCCATGTGCTGGGAAGCACGCAAAGCGAACAGGGTACAGTGTAAGAAATATGCCCTAGAATAAATTAACTGTATATGAATGGCAGAAAGGCGAACCTAATAATCTGACACAGCGGCCATCTCAAAAATTGACAAGCTATATAGATTCTAATTGCTTCCACATACTTTCATTATAAGTTACCTCACCTTCCCGTTACCTTCCATATAACATTCGCAATGGTAGAACAATACGCAAGAGCAGTGTAACTAATAGTGCGATACCAAGTCGCGTGAGCCAATCTCGAAATTTCTGGAATTTGAATAGGAAAGTAGTAGCCATCACTCTTGCTCGTTTTGATTAATCCTTAAAATAGACGATTACAAACCAATCTCAATATCCTGAGCGCTTGAGCACATCTACTACTTTATTTTACGAGGGCGAATCAGAAAGTCTTTGCACCTGAATTTTATTATTCAAAATTGGGTACGTACAGGTAACTACAAGTATGCGTACCATTCTACGTGCCCTGCACTATTTTTCACTTAGTCCCACACCGGTTCAGACATTTGTCCCATCGCAGCACTAAAGTTCACATGCCCTTGCGGTAGAATTCGTCCGGCTGACTGTGGAAGCACCATTCTGCTGCTGTGCTGGCTTCAATGGTGCACGTGAATCACTCTTGCCAGGAACTTCTTCAGTGGACCGGAAACGTCGAAATCGCTGGGCGCGAGGTCCGGACTTTGACGGTGAAATGACTGGAGTTTGTTGGTGGTTCTGATTGCCACGTGTTGCCTCACATTGCCGTGCATGATAACCGTGTTGTTCAAAAAAAGAGTCCCTTGGCGTTTTCGCCGGATGGCAGCCAGCACACGGGACAGTGTGGAACAATAACTTATGTCGGCATTGATGGTTGCAGCTTGCGGCGTAAAATTCAGCCCGAGCGGTCCACGGCGACCCCAGAAGGCTGGTTCTTGTTTTATTCAAGTACTCTAAAGGAACATACGGACAACGCATAGGGGTTTTACAATAAATCAGTGATACTTACACTACAAGTATTTAACAGATAATGCATGCTGAAATAAACAGAAGAACACAAGCGGAAAAAGAGGGAAGAAAGAAAACAACCTTAAGAGTATTACAATGACACATCTTAAACGTTGAAGGTACCTATAGCATTAAAATAGGTGTTAAACTACATCAGCTTTACTTCGTTACTTTATACAAGGAAAATGCTTGCTAAATAAGGCACACGCCCCAGCAGATACTGCATGAAACAATGAAATAACACAACCAGAGAAAGTTTTGTGCAGTACAAGAAACTCGGTGCTAACCTAAAACAAAGCCATTTGCACAAGGAACATCAAAATATGGTGAGGAAAAAGTAAGATAAGAGAAAGGGCATAAGAACACAGTGATGCTTTTAAAGAATGACGAATGAAAATAATATGTGAGGAACGTTATAATAGTGTTTTAGTTTTGCTACGAAATGACCATGACTTAGAGCGGATACGATTTCATTTGTAACATTGTGATGCAGATTCTTTTGTTTAAAGATTCAGACGGTTCTCTGAGGCCGAGCCTCCGAGAAACCAATTTAGGGCAAAGCCGTTTGTTAAAAATAACATACACAGATTTTTTTAATAAAACTAGAACGAGGATAAAAAACCATAAAATAAACTCTCAAAGAAATATCACAGCAACAAACGCGCTTAAGGCTAGGATGGCGTTAACAGTAGGCGAATTCGGGCTGTCCACGACTGTGAGGGCGCGTAGTAGTCTCGACGTGGAGAAGCGGAGACAGGATGACGAGATAAGTGGTGTTGGTCTCACCAAAAGCCGGGGTGTTCGACCGTTGACCGGGCGACCAGAGCGCGGCAGCTCTCGCTTGGAGAGGGAAGCCTGGCGGCTTGGCGGCATGAGCGGATGGCGGAGACGTTCTGCCCAGACTGCTGGGCGTAGAACTCGGGCCCGTAGCTCGACTGCTCTCGTTCTGCCCACGGGCGTTGAAGCTCGCCGGCCTCAAGCAGCATTTCACGATCGGGTATGGTGGTGACGCACAGGGACGGGTTGGCAGGAGACCCCGGTCGGGTGAAGTCCGCGAGGCTCGGGTCTGGAACCCGACCGCCTGTCACCAACTCCTGGTCCGGTGGCCGACCTGCTCCTGGCGTCGCTTCCTGGAACTCTCCCCCCCTCCCCCTTCTGCAAGCGCGCCTCACTTTTCTGCCGCTCTGGCCGATTCGTCGTTTACTCATTGGCTGCTTGAAGCTTCGTGGTTTCTTCTAATTGGATTGGCTTTTTCTTTCTTTCAGATTCTTTTCTTGCACCGCTTGTTCACGTGCGGGACCCTCTTCGACGTTGTCGTTTTCCATCCAGCACGGAATTCGCCTCGGCGCGCGCACTACTTGTCGTCTGCTTCTTGTCCTCTCCAACCACCGCACAATGTGTCGCGCACTACACACATCACAGTCTTCAACCACCGCATCGTGTCGCGCACTACACACATCACAAACATATTTCAGTGATATATCGCGAGAAAGAGGGGCGAGTGACTCATGAAGTTAGTGCACGCAAGAACGGTCTGCACTTCAAAGGGATGATCAAGACACGGGAAGATACGTTGGGCGGGCCTGACGTAGCATGCGCTGAAAGATGATTTGCAGTGATAAAGCTTGTGGAAATGAAAATGAAGTCCTAACATTTTTCTATTTTCTAGAGAGGGAATATTCAGAGATATTTTAATGTTACTGATGCTAGAAGTACTTGAGTAAATTTTCGAGATGAAGGGGGCTGCTTTGTTTTCGACTGACTCGAGCTTGTTTAAGAGTTACAACTGATGCAGGTACGAAACAAAAGACGCGTACTTCATTTTCGAACCAACCAGTGCCGTATAGGTTAACATCACTTTTCCAATAGATGCATTGAACAGAATTTGTTCGTCACAGGCGAAGCCGGATGTTTCCACACGATGCTTTGCTGCTTTTATTGCGGTGTTAAATGCAGTGTCCACGTTTCATTGCAAGTAACAACGCAGTGCAGGAAACTCTCACCTTCCTTGGCATACCGATGTAGATGATTCAGTGAAGCAATCATTCCCTTGATTTTCATCATGTCAACCAATTTCTTAGGCACCCACTGACATAAAATCCCGCGGTGCCCTAAGGACCCGTGAACGATGTCGTAAACACTCCCATACGGAATGTCAAGCACCGGGGAAATGTCCTTGAGGGGCACACGCCGATCCGCTTTCACCAATGTATCCACGGGGGAAATGTCAGTCAGCGGCACAGGCGACCTCCCCGAACACTCATTGTCATGCAAGTCTTCACGACCTTTTCTGAACTCACAACCTCACACTTCTCAAAGCGAGACACCTTCCTCCTTACTTGGGGCGCATTTCCCGGAGGATTTCGATGGGCGTTCGTCCCTTGCGCCATAGAAAACGAATCAAACTTCGTTGCTTGTACACCGTGGACGTGTGAAGCACAACCGCCATCTTTAACAACTGACAGCAGCGCCGTGTGGCGGAGCTATCGGCAGATAAGGTCAGGCCGGTTCAAGAAATGTCCACAACTGCGAATGGATACGTTGACGTCTCATTTGCAACCGTAATTTGACTAAACAAATTAGGTGTAAAGACTCTGATTCGCCCTCGTAATTTTCCAGATGTAGGCTTGATTTTCAGAAAATGTTAGTTTCAGTTTCAGGAACGTCCGTGGGCAGTTGCAACAAAAACCACAGATTTCGAACGCAAGCGAGTGGAGACAATTTTTTTTTTTGTACTACAATTCTGATCTGCAGATTCCAAAAATATGAAGAGTAGAAATTAACTCCAAAGAAATAACGTCCTTTTAAAGGAGCATCACTTCAAGCACCTCCTGTTCCCAATCAGATGGCTAAGTTTAGAGTGCGGCATCTTCAGGAGTGCGCCAGGGCACATGTAACTATTACAATATATGTATACCAATCTTATGGCTTTTCACTTCCTTATTTCAATGGTTTAGTAATATTTTAGTTGTAGAGATCCCAAATCATTGATGCATATTTTAAGACGGGATGAAGTCTTATAAGCCAGCGATTTTAGTTCGAGCGTTTAATTTCGCAGTGTTCCTCTCCAGCACCTCAACTTCCTCTTTGCTTTCTTTTATACATAGGAAATATGCTAGGTGCATGCCAAATCTGCTACGAAGATCCAAAGAAACCTGCACTTCCTAACCGTACACAAAGCCTGACGCTAGACAGAATATCTGCATTTAATTGGATTTTGCTTATCTGTTATTGTCATTTCTTACAGTTCTCGTTAATTCTGATTTACCCCTGTGTGCACCAAGTCCGCATGTCCGCCAGTGAAGCCTGTAAAGCAGCTTGCTCATTTGCGTTAAAATTTTATTATATAGAATGTAATCATCTGCTAGTAACCTGTCTATAAGTATTTCCGAATATATGTATTTCGGATGGGAATTGTACTATTATGTTTACAGTAATCGGGGAATTATGCAAGCTGAAATCCTTTATAAAGATAGCACACAAACATTAGGCTTCGAAGACGCGCAAGCCAAGATGAACCAAAAAGCTCGCCAGAACTCAGCACCACTCGCTATATAAATATGCGATCGCTTACATATATCGGGATGTCTTGGCAATTGCGCGCAGGTACATCTTCGCACAATCTCGTTTATCAAAGAGACGTTCCTGCTAAACTTTACAAACTTACAATTTGGGTCCTACTGTGATGCACTCAGCCTACATACCTGAAGTTTCATGTTAGATACTTCCACTGTGAGTAAAGTCCGCCTATTAAGCTATAAAAATATTCGTGCCCGATGGTGGAATCAAACCCCTGTCTTTCAGCGCAGCATCCCAGTGCTGTAACCATTACGTCACGATCTCCTTTTTTTTATTCATGACTTACGTCACGATCTCTTGCCTGCTTCTGTAGTGCGAAAGTCGCTCTTTGAAACGTCTGACGCAGGCGTCACGTGCCTGTTTTTCGCGTCACCAACTCGTGACAGCTAGTGCTACCAGACGCAGTCTAAGACTGCACTGCCTTCTGGATCAGCCCAAACCTTTCACCAGGTGGATAGCCACGAAAGGGGTGCAGTCCACTAATATTGTTATTGCGTTAAGAGGATGACAAAAATGCCGACAACAAATAAAAACTATGCACGTTATACGCTAGCATGGAAATCGAAGTGGAGCGAAGCTTTCCTATAAATGGATAAATTAGGTTCTCTAAAACTGATCTCTTCCTACAACAATTTTTGCATCAGTTTGACAACGTGCAGGCCCGGAATATCGACAAGGCACCCATGGAGACCCTCTTAAGCGCTACGCGACCAACGTGGATTATATAACCACTGACTACCCTGTCAGTGGTATCGACCCAGTTTTCTTAGCACCATCACTGTGACTAATTAAGTTTACTCCTTAACTCTCTCTAAAATTGTCTTACGTTATTTGCCGGGAAATCGAACGAGCAGATTCTGGTTATTGCTAAAAAAAGACAATAATTCAAAGCTTTGGTGTTAATAAAGAAATTATATGCTTGGAGGTGCACATATATGTTATAGTCAGGATGTAGGCAGTGTTGTTTCGAGGCGTGGCTCCGTAGAGAATACAACTGCCCACCTGCGGATTTCTTCGGGTAATCTAGAGGCACCTATATAAGCTGATATATTTTAATACTGCAGCACTATGTGTGATCTATTAATAAAGATAGCAGCAGCAGCCACCGCCGCGGTCAGCTAAGTTCGGTGGGGGGTGGAGGGGTCTTACAAAACTTCAGAGCTTTAAAAGGTTCTGCTGTACATTCAATTGAGTGATTTTTCAGGATGGCGGACAAGCACTAGTGCTAATGTATTGTGAATATATAAACAAGATTAACCTTTCCTGACCCAACTAAGAAAGTTATTTCATGTTCCCCACAAGAAACAAGGTCTGGCCCTCCTCGATAGGATCCACCATGTCTACGGAGCATACGTGAGCACTGCGTAAAATGGCAATTCTGGACGATGAAACCACCGCTCGACGGTAAATCGACACCGGTGATTGGCGCATGAATACCCTGTTCTCCTATAATCTACCAGCCACTTTGATCACAGTATAAGTAATATGGGAATAAGATAACAACAAATGAGCATTCGCATGTATCACTTTGAAATTGGCGGTCAGTTAAGGAAACAGCGATCCGAGACAATGCCGCTTTCACTATAGCGCCTTATCTCTTTATGCTCTGCCCAACTACTATTGGTAAAGTTTTTTCCCCTGGGAAATTTAAATGAAAGTCAAATTCCAGCATGAACGCCCCCGCCCCCCCCCCTCCCATTTCCTACCCCTTTTATTCCATCGCCTCTCCCTTTTCTGCCTAACACCTTGATGCGTTCCCGGTTATTTGCTCACATCTCGTGTTTTTCAAGCAGGAACTCGAGGTGAACTCCCTAGCTAGTCCCAAGCGCCCTCGACATC